>NC_090437.1:804525077-805150077 GCF_031143425.1 Pleurodeles waltl | reverse complement strand
AAGAAGTTTTTTAAGGACATGTAAGGTGCACACATGCCAAAGGGGCATGTGTGCATTACATGTCAATTTTAAAAATGCATTTTTAATGCATTTTTAAAATTTGCATATGTTTACCACCAAGTTCAACTTGTTACATGTGGTTTAGAAATCGCAAATAAGGATTCCTTATTTGCGATTTCTTATTTAGCTAAACACAATTTGTGATTCTCTAAACAGGCTTGCTTTAAGGAATCGCTATTTAAGCGATTCCTTAAATTTGCGTTGTGAATGCCTTTCATAAATACTGAAAGGCATTTTTGCATTCACAAACTGGCATTCGCACCGTTTGTGAATGCAAAAAGACTTGATACACCTGGCCCTAAAACTTTAGTGCTTGAAACAAGCATGTCCCCATCAGCAGTTCAATATATAAATATAAACCTCCAGTTATTGTTAAGCTGGGATAAGCAGACCTCTTTTTTGTCTGTGGCCAGTCTTCTGAGTATATGCAGGTTATGCCCTGAAAGCCTTATAATAGGCAGCACGGTCAGCCCACACACAGAGGACTCAATATCCCAGCATTCAGGACCCCAAGAGGCAGTCCCTGCACCAGCTGTTCCTTATTATTGGTGCTACATAGTGCTAGCAGCACTCCCGCAGCACGGGTAGCCCCTGCACAAAGGACTCCATATCCCAGCATCCAGGGCCCCAGGAGGCGGTACTTGCACCAGCTGTTACTTATCATCAGCCCTACATAGAATAAGGAGCACTCCTGAAGCTCGGGCCACACTTGGGAGTAGCCCATGCCAAGGAAAGGGGCAGGGCCACCCCCTTGCCCTTGCCTGACGGTTTTGGTCATGGGTAAGAGAAAGGCAATCAATCTAGAGGACACGGATCAGGAGACACACATTAATCCACACAAACGTGCCTCCATTATGTCCTATCTCACCTCAGTGGTGAGGGCTTTAGCTGAAAAAATACATAATGCAGAAAATAGACTGGGTATCGGGGTGAGTGATTGTGTTTTAACCTCCAATTCTGCTGGTACCAACATGTGTGTGAGTCTTCATGAGGATCGTACTGTGCTCCCTGATAAGGGTCAGAGGGCCTGTGTCCTGACTGACATTCAGGAGGGGATCAAAGCTCCCTTTGAAGGCCACTCAAGCTGCAGCAACCTAAAATCAGCATTTATTGAGGGCCAAAAAAAGGGAAAAACCCCAGAACTTACAGGGTTCACAAATGTCCATCAAGGTGCTGCAGACTATAAATAACGCTTCACACCTTGAGTGGGTAAATCACCCCTCCAATACATCTTTGATAAATGCCATGGAAATGGAAATGAGGTTAAAGTCTCGCATGGATGAGTACATAAGGTGTTTTTTGAGGACATTGTTAAAAACTTTCATAGCTCATTGAGGGACATACTGTCAAAAGTGGAGGCTCTTCATTCATCGGTGGAGGACTTGAAGGCTATGTTTGTGAGAGGGGGGAATTTTGCCAAGGTCCGGGGCAGGGGGTGCCCAAGTGTCATCTAGGATGAACAGCATATGGGGGCTGTGGCAGTTTCTGGAAGTGTAGACATGCTCCACTGTGTATTGTTGCTGTTTTGCTGACATCAGCTACAAGGTCAGTGCGGATAAAAGTGATGGATGCTGTAATCCCTTGGGAGATCACAGAAATTTAGAATTGTATACAGCATGTGGGGAGAGTGTATGGGGATATGCACCCATTAGTACCAAATATACAAGTGTGGTACTTTCCCCAGCAGAGAATGACAGGACTGTGCCAAGAAGTTAATTCCAAGTTAAAAGGAAACCCCTTCAGGTTAGCTTCACTAGGTTACAGCTCAATCAATCATGGCATTTGTAAAGCACAGCATTATCACCTCTAAATGTATCTTGGCACTGAGAGTGCTGTGTCTCAGTGAAAAAGCTACATCTTCAGTGTCCCTCTGAAGTTTGCAAGGGAGGGAGCTGTTTGGAGGTGGAGGGGCAGGCTGTTCCAGGAGTTGGCTGCTGTGTTGGAGAAGGAGTAGCCTCCGCTGCGGCTGCGATGGATGCTTGGGGTGTGTGCGAAGTTTAGCAAGGCAGAGCGTAGTTGTGTTGCTGGGATGTAGAAGCTTAGTCAATGGTTGATGTTGGATGGCCCTATGTTGTGGAGGGCCTTGTATGCGAGTGGAAGGATTTTGAATTGGCATCTCTTCTGGGAGGGGAGGCAGTGGAGAGTCCTGAGGTGTGGGGTAATGTTTGAGTGCTTGGATGCATGGGGACGTTGAGGATGAGTCTGGCTGTGGTGTATCGTAGAGTCTGGAGTCTTTTAAGTAGCTGGGAGGACACTCTGGCTTTGAGAGCGTTACCATAGCCGAGGCAGCTGGGGACCAGGGCATGCATGATTGTCTTTCTGGTGTTGGCAGTGATCCATTTGAAGATTTAAAGGAGCATATGGAGGATGTAGAAGTAGAAGGAGATGACTGAGTTTACTTGTCGATTCATGGATAGTTGGCAGTCGAGGATAATGCAGAGGTTTTGTACATGGTCTGATGGAGAGAGCGTTGGTCTGAGTTCGGCTGGCTACCAGCTATGGTCCCATACAGAAATGTTCTTCCCAAAAATCAGGACTTCCATTTTGTTGGCGTTTAGTTTGAGTCAGTCCCATTTTGGTTCTGTAAGGCATTTCTCCACTGAAGGAGAGGGAGCAAGAATCCACTTCTGAGCTAACGTGGAAGGTGAATTATTGGTTTGAAAACTACATGGGGAATACCCATCTAGCCTTTTCACATTTAATCCTGGCCAGAAGAGGAGGATGGGTACGTGTTAGGGCTAAAGACTTTGAGGGGGACTGTATTGTTTCGAGCTTTAGGCATGTATTTCTCTCAAAAACACTATTACATCAGAGTTAGAATTTTAAGCTCACCTCATGCATTAGAGATCTCCCATTGTTTCTTTTTTAACCCGCAAACCAGGCCACTGTCAAAACTCTGAGTGCTGGGAAAGTTGTGTGTTGGGGGGGTAAGGACCATCTTTAGCCACGGCCTATAGGTTTCAACCTTTGAGAGGCTTGGACCACTTAGACTGTGTGATTCATGTGAGGAGTTGTATTTTTACAGTGAGAAGCCCATGGGCGTTCAGGTGTGCACAGCATACGTGGTCAATCAACACCCTGAGGTACTACCCAGCTTAGCCTGTTGTTTGGGGTCAAGACATGGATGGGAGGGGGCATGTGCAGGGGGGCCTTTTGAGGGGACATATCTACAATTCTGATTCTTTGCTCACAATTGTCAGCTGGAACATCATAGTACATTTATGTAGCAAGAGAGAGAATGAGGGGTGGCACAATTTTCTAGCAGGCCAACACATTTTGGTTCACAGGAAACTTGGGATGTGAACAACTCATTTTTTAATGGATTCTGCTTTTTTTCTGTGATGCCATTCCTCTGAATCACAGCAGAGCAAAAGGAGGGCTTATTACTTTAGTCTCTTTGAACGTCTTGTGTACTGCAAGCCAATTGGTGACTGGATCTGATAATGTGTAGGCGGTTGGGCTAGATTTTAAGAAAGCCTCTTGTCTGGTTGTGGTGAATTTTTATAATTCCTTTGTCCGGGCCAATGCAAGTGAGTATGTGCTGTGCTTGAAAAGATTTTGTGATTCATATGAGGATAGTCTGAATTTTCCTTCTTCGGTACTTGTTTTAGGTGATTTTAATTTGCACATGTGCTCCTGAGGCTATGTTGTAGTTGATGACAAATTTCCTGGGCATTTAGAGTTCACCAATTTTGAGCATACCCGACAGGGTGAGCTCCTATATAGGATTCTTGCTGATGGTACTTTGCTATGAATCTCTAATGAGGAAGGTTTGGATTCTACTCCCTCTTTTAGTGGGAGGGGAAGTCAGTCAGTAATTGGTCATATCTTAGTCTCTGCCATCCTGATTTATCAACTTAGGTACGTTAAGATCCACTGGAGTTATCTTACTGCCCATAATCCATTCCTGTTGCACCTGGATTGTGATATAGAGGTTGCTGGATGGCCCGATCTGAGGGTCGGGCTTAGGAGTTAATGCCCAAGGATCAGGATAGTAGGATCTAATGGGGTTGAGTCATCTCCGAGGTGTTTGTGAGTAAACTTTATTGTGTATGTGAATAGGACATTGAGATCTGTTTGATGATGGATAGTGAAAACATGGAGGATTTGCTAGCTTTCCACAGAATTTGCTGGCAGGAACTTAGAATACTTATTGTTAAAATTCAAAAGGAGGGGCCTAGATGATGTTATCACAATTTTTCAAGGGCTCATCAGGATCTGATGAGGGTGCTTAAGTATCACTTAATGATAGAACTAAGATAGCTAGGAGAAGAGATGCCTAAAAGAAAACCCTGGCAGAGCGAAAAAAAAAGAGTGAACCTTGGAGGATCTTCTGGAGGAATGTGGTTTTGAAGAACAGTGCAAAGTTTTGGGCAGTTGTAACAGGCCCTGTTTTAGTGAGCACTGTAAAGATGTGATGGACTGCCTCATAGCCCCTGACATCTGGGTTGCTCGCTTTCAGGGAATTTATGACAAAGTAGTATGGGGGCCCTACTCAGTAGATGAGATTATCTGGTGTTGTGATTATTATCTATGTTTAACCGAGGAGGAGGTGCTTGATGCCAATGTATCCTTCCCTAAGGATAAAGGGGATGTCCACAGACATATTTAAAAAAGAGTCTTTAGTCTGGGCACAAATTATTATCCAAGTTGAGTACATGGTGTGTAGGGAAGGCATCTTAAAGACCTGGTCCTCGGCTATTATTGTTTCCATGTTTAAAAAGGGCTCCAGATCAAACCCAAATTGTTATCAGCTGATCTCACTCTTAGATATGACTGTTAAAGTGTTTGGGAGAGTCATTCTCACAAGACTGATGGAGTGCTCAGAGCAGAATAATATAATTTCTGATCTACAACATGGGTTCAGAGCTGGCAAGGGCACCATAGACCAGTGCCTGAACTTACCATTAAATATTGGTAAATACAAAGTAGTGAAGAAAGGCAAGCTGTTTATGACTTTTATGGATCTCACTTCCCTGTTTGATCTCGTAAACAGGTCTAAATTGTGGTTAATACTGAGGGACTTTTGTGTGGACCTCAATATTGTTTACTTTTTACAAGAGTTACACACTGACCTTGTAGCATTAGTAAGATAAAACCGGGCCCGGAGCCTGTCAGGGTATGATAATATGCTGAGGTGGGTCAGACAGGGCTCACCTGTACATAAAGCTGTACTGGGTGAAGCATGTAAGGTTATTCCGAGGGCAAGTGTGCACTTATGGCCCACACTCTTATATGCAGATGATGCAGTCCTTATCTCTAGGACTGCAGTGGGTCTGCAACAGTTGGTGAACTCCTTTGTGACTTTTATGAGTATTTTGGACCTGAGTATCAAATTTTTTAAATCACATGCCATGATTGTTGGCCCGAGGAAGCCCTAGAAAATATGCTATGGTGGTGGTACCGAATTACCTATGGTTCCTACCTTCTTATATCTCGGGGTTCTTTTTGATGAGCGTGGTTCATGGGTTCCTCAAAGGAGGCTGAAAAGGAGACAGCGACTGCCACCCTCGACTTTGCTGGAAGATTTGTGGCCAAGCCACTGTAGATCTTATTGAACGTTTATCAGGCCAAATGCATCGTAATTGCTAGCTATGGGAGTGATATGTGGGGTTATTTGGAAGTGAAGGATTTACAGATTGCTGATAATATTTTCCTTAAAAAACTGCTGGGCGTTCCACAATCTGTACACTCCTACATAATACATGGAAAGTTGGGATTGGGTGATATAGGGGATGTATTGGCCCTCACTCCCTTGCTTAGATGGAGCAGGGTATGGTCAAGCCCCACCTTAGCCCTAAACCATGCAGTAATTGAGAACTGCCTGATGTTAGAAAGAGTACTTCACATTCCATGGCGTAGATTCATTAGTGACTCAATGCATACCTTGGGTTGTCCTGACCCTTTTGAGCACCCACATGCCATTACTAAGAGGGATCTGACACGGGTGAAAGAGTATTTTCTTTCTAACAGGAACTCAGAAAGAGAGATACTGGAACTCTCCAAACCCACGGTCCATTTGCATGTTATGTTAAAAACCTATACGTCTATGGAGCCTTATCTGACAAAAGTCACATTAGCTCATCACCGTTTTCTATTGACTACATTCAGGTTGAATCTGTTACACTGGTGATTCCTTAAGGTAGACACAAGAAGGAGGACCTAGGTCCTTGCTTCTGTGATAACTTTTCCCTGCCAGACACCATGCATTTTCTTTTCTTTTGTGATCACAATAGAGCCCTGATTACATGATAGATAACTCCACTGCTCTAAGAGCATCACTTTGAGAAGCTTATACCAGCCTTGGTTTATTTACAAATGTTATGTGTTTTAGCACTGAGTTTTTTAACAGGGCTCTTAAGATTAGAAAGAGACTTTTTATTTGATATGATAATCTTAGATCTTGTGTGTCTGTCATTCATTTTGTACTGTATTCTTATGTATTTTCTCCATTTTTATGGATATGGTATTTATTTTATGTGTACTTTTATGGTTCTAATTAACTGAATCAAATATTTCTGACTGACTGACTGGTCTTATAATATGTACTGAAATTGGTCCGTAGGCAGTTGGCTGTACCAGTCACGTTTTGGTGCACAGAGAATTCTGACATTTAGGAATCCCAAAGTCACTTTATTTCAGTTTGGGCTGGCTTCTGATACCCTGATAAACCTGCGTCAGGCACCTTGTCATTGTTTTTTTTGTAGGCTGGTTCTGAGGCCTGTTTAGTGACCTTCAACTTGCCTGCTTACCTCTGGAGTAAGGTAGGGCATAAGACATGCAGCTATTCCTTGGCTTCGCTTCCTGGTTTTTACCCTACTACTTGTGTGCATTCACTTTTGTGACTAAGAACTTCCCCTGTTATGGCTAGTATCCTCTTCATCTCCCACGGACTCATGCCAGCCATTTTCTGTACTAGATAGCATGTGTTAGGTACTATATGGATGCATTTTGGGGGCTTAGATGGTGTCCCTAAAAAGCATACTGGTTTCTATATGAGTAAAACACTTGGGGCCTGATTTAGAGTTTGCTGTTGGGGTTACTCCATCACAAATATGGCGGATATCCCATCTGCCGCATTACGATCCCTATATATCCTATGGGAATTATAATATGTCAGACTGGACATCCATCAAGTTTGTGATGGGGTAATCCGTCCATCAAACTCTAAACAAGGCCCTTGGTCTTCAGAAAATACATGTATGTATGATTGTGTTCACATGGCATTTCTGTAGGGCAAACTTAGCCAAAAGGAAGCAGAGAGGTGCACATGGTCAAAGACAAAACTGCAGTCAGTGGTTGAAAGGGAAGCTAGATTTTTAGGAGTAGAAGTCAACTGTGACTTGGTTGTGATGTGATGTTCTTTGAATAGGTATGTATAATGGCTCTCTGCTGAAGAAAAACTGTGTTGGAGGTTTCCAGATTATTACAGTGATATATTTATGGTGGAATACTGAGATAAACAGGTCTGTGGAACTTCCATTTTCAAGAGAGTGAAGAAGGCTGCATGAGGCAAATGGGCCTGCTGAGGATAATTTGTTGGTTAGAAGTATTCACAAGCATTAAGGAAACAGATGGTGCATTTTTTAAGTATTGAATAGTGCAATGATTACTTATTTGCATGGGGAAGTGGTGGACAAAATGGGGTTATGAGGCACATGTGTTTGGATGTAGTAATAGTAGTAGGGATCACCAAGTTTCAGATTACATTTTGGATGGGTTAAGTCATAGCAATCATTGAGCTTCTGTAATTCAATGTGGCTGGGTTCCCTGGACATTAGCATTCTCTATATTTGGGAGTGAGGTGTATAGTCCTACCCCAATTCATTGGAAGACAAAAACCTGTAAATAATTATATCCCAAGAACACCCAACATACCGAAGATTACGTGTACCAAACACAATTTTCCCATTTGTAAGCAGAGCATCAGAACACTAGTAGTTAGGTATTGAAGATGCAGCCACCAAGACCTTCACAGTACTTTTGTCTCCTGAGGGAATTTTCACTCCACTATCCATCTCAAGACCTTGCTCATGACTTCATGGAGTCTTCAAGTCTTGTAATACGTTACCAGAGCTCAATCAATACCTCTAAGGTAAAATTTGACTTTGTTCATAAAATTAAACCCCTAACCCCCTGCGCTCAAAAATCAGCCTTCATATTGCCAAATTCCATGTAAAAGAGTGATAGCAAAACCAAGATATTCACCTACTTTTTCTAACTTTTCTGATAAGATAACATTAGTTTCCAAAGACATTTGCAACTAACGTTTCTCATGGAAAATACTTATATTTGTCCTCAGTGATTGTCTTGTTTTTTATTTTTTCCAGGAATAGTGTTGCACACTAATACCTGTTTAATTTTTACAACGTGGCTTCAACCAAACGTCATTACCTTATGTTTAACAGAAATGTCTTTTTTGAGTAGGTGAGGCGTCTATAGTGAGGCCGTGCTCCCTTTTAGCTTCATATTGGTAGGAAAGTTTCATCAATGAATGGTTTCAGTTGTGGGATACTAAAGAGCAGAACCAACCATTGATATTGTAAGGAAACATTTTGTTAGAGGTACAAAAAGAAATAGCTGACATGGACGAGTGAAATGAAGTGTGTGATGGAAAGGAGATATGAAGTTAAAAAAAAATTGATGAAAGGTCCTATGAATTGTTGGGAAGTGATTCAAGTGGACCAGTTCTTTCATACAGCATGAAGGAGAATCAGAGTATACTGGGCAGCATAGAATGAGAAACAAGGAAGGTTGGTTGGCCATTGAGGAACATGATAATGCCAGAAATGTTCCATGATTTTGTAATGGTGTAATTTTGTGACAAAAAGTAAAGAGAGGTTGTATGGTATTCCAATCTTGTTACTTTGTGATGTCTTTATTCCTATTGGTAATGGGTTTTCCAAGAGTATCTGCTTGGTCCCCTCTTCTTGCCCAAGCTCTGGAATGATATTTTAAGTCATGTGTTAGGATTTATGTATTTGAACCATGAGGCAGTTGACATCTTTTGTAAACCTACTGATTCAATGAGAAGATTTACAATGGCTCCTCTCAGTTTATGATTTGTAGAACAGCTTATCATTAAATACATTTTCTGTTGTTGTTGGACATTGTGTTTCTAGTTGGCAGACGTATGCACCCTGACCAAGCAGGAACCACAATCCGAGTCAGGGTAGTCAGATATATAAAATAAATTGAACTGTGCTTACCCTCTGGTAACTTGGCACAGAGCAGGCAGGCTTAACCTAGGAGGCAATATGTAAAGTATTTGTGCAACACTTAAAACAGTAACACAGTGAAAACCTTACACAGAAATACGCCACACCAAGCTTGGACAATAGAGCTTAATTTAATGAACAAACCAAGACCACAATGTCAAAAATCTAAATCAAGAGAAGTCGAGATATGAATTTTTTAAAGAATATCAGTAAACACAGTGTTTAGAAACTTAAAGCGCCAGCTGGGGCTACCTGGTCACGCTAGACCGGAGGGAATCCAAACGTTCAGGCCGACCATGATGGAGAGCGGTCCCGCTACAGGGACCAACCTTGTCCTGTGCATCTTATGTGGTGGGTTGCGTCGACGTTGAAGATCCAATGTGAGGAGCAGAGGGGATGATGCATTGGTTCAGATTCATGCAGTTAGAGATGCATCATTGTCAGGCTGGACAGTCGTGGATGCAATGTCCTCGAGCCGTGCTGTGGCATCAAACCACTTTGCGATGAAGGTGATGCATTGTCATGGAGCCACTCATCTGGTGATGCGAAGACAATGTATGAGGACCGAGGGCAATCTGCTAGTTCCCAGCCATGCAGGTGGGGCTGCGATGTCTTTGTCCTCGGTGGTGACGAGTTGGCATCAAGGGAAGATGAGGTGGTTCCAATCGGTGCAGTGGTGATTATGCATGGATCTGTGTAGAAAATAGCTGCAGAACCCACTTCCAGGGCAGAGGACTGGATTAGCACCATTTCGCAGGGTAGGGTTCACAGTTGGCAGAGTCCAGATGCTGTAGCAAAGCTGAGTGAAGGCTTTGATGTCACTGAGACTTCAGAACAGGAGGCAAGGCAGCAAGCCCATGGAGTCACTTTGGTTCTGTGGATGTAGAAATGCAGGTCCAGTCCTTCTCACTCCCAGGCAAGGAGGTCAGCATGCAATAGGGTAGGCACACCAAAGCAGGAGTCCAGCAAAGTCCAGCAGAGTTCCTGCTGAGTGACAGTCCCTCCACCACCACAACAGTCCTTCTGAATGATTTAAAGTAAGAAAATACCAACTTTCTAAAACTGGTATTTTCAGAAGTACAATTTAAAATCTGACTTCACCCTAAGTTGTGATTTTAAATTGAGATTCCAGAGACACCAAACCTGGGTTCCCATCACTTCTTAATTGGAAATTACACTTATAACATGTAATAAGGCAATCCCAATGTTAATCTATGAGAAAGATAGGCCTTGCAATAGTGAAAAAGCAGATGTAAGCGATGTTTACTACCTGGACATATAAAACTTATAAGTGCAAGTCCAACTTCTCCAATACACTGCACCCTGCCCTTGGGGTGGTCCAGGAACTACCTTAGCGGTGACTTACATGTATTTAAAAGGAAGGCTTGGGCCTGGCAAAAGGGTTAAGTTGCCAGGTTTCCAGAACAGTTTAAAACTGCACACCCATGTAGTAATGGAATCGAATTATATAGATCTAGTTCAAATATGTGCAGTTGCTTTGTTTCTGTCATTTAGGCACATCCTGGAGTTGTCTGAGTGGTAAAAGTTCTTGCCTATTTTACCTGGTGGTTAGAACGTGGTTCCAGCTTATATGTTCTTAAACGACTGCAAATGTCAGATATATGTAGTCAAAAAAGCTCTGTGGATTCCCACCCTCTAAATAAATAAGATAGTGTGCGCTCAAGCAGATCAAACAGTGAAAGGATGAAACTGGATACTTTTTGATCCACTTCTACTCAACACACTGATCTTCTAGTGGTTTATAGTACTGTTGGATGTTGTATTATGTTGCTGGCATTTGTAAAGCATTCTATCACCTTTGGTTCCTACACCTCTTCTAAGCATGCAATTGAAGACTCTTTGAAGGGAAAGCTGTAGTATCCCTCAAGGTTTTTTTTTGTTTTTTTTTAACAATTCACATAACTTTAAAGTTTATACATGGTCTGGAGCTTTCTGAGAATAAGCTTAGCATTTGTAAAGTTTGAGACAGAAACCATCAATCAGGCTGCCATATTCTGTGTCACAATTCTCTTTCGATTTTCCCAAGTTAATGTATTTAACTATAAATGAAACCTAAAAACAATTATGTATGCAAAACTAGTGCATATTTCCATGTTAAAAATAAAAAAAAGCAACAATGGCAGCAACAGCCATTTAAATTTGTGATGACTAGATTTGTGAACCGAATAACAACAATTCTTTTTGAATAAAAAATATGATAGTGACAGTATTGAGCCTGGTAGCCTTGTGGAGAAATACCCTCTCCGACTTCGCCCACCCGTTCACACTACCCACCCCATTGCAAGGTCAGGGTAGCACTGTGGCTCCATTGATACCTAGCCCTAAAGTTTTTATATTTTACATAACTACAATCCTGTGAATGAAAAATAACCCAATATCTAATCAGATAAGGAGTTGATTATGTAGTTTAGTTCCCTCAGTACATGAGCATAGGACTATCATTGGTGGCCTCAGTGACCTGGATAATATACTCACTGGGACCTCTAGTCAACTTGTTTTAGTGTATGTCAGCACCCAGCTGAACAGAAATGTTTTTGTATGAAGGAATACATACTTACTCCATACTTCCTCAAGTTTATGCATTTGATCATTGAGTTTTTATATGATCTTCTCCTAAGCCATCATTGTATACATATGCAAGAGCCACTTTTGATAAGGCAGCAATGTGGCAGATGTCCAGTGGTGTAATATTGTCATTTTTGTGACAATGCTAAAGCTGTAGAAATCCATAATTTAGCATGATATGGGGTGGCAATGGTATGGCTGAGGGATCATGTAGTAATTCCATTCTGCTTGTTTGTGAAGATGATACCCTGATTCCTCCCTTCAGTGGGTCCCAAACCAATCACCAATAATGCAAAAAAGTTGTGCATGCCCATAAAATGTACACTATATATACAGTCTGGGGTAGAACATCTCCAACACCTAGAGTCTGGTTGTGTGTGTGCCTGAGGAGCTTGGCTACAATCTAGAAAGATAAATGAAGGATCTTATAGTTACTAAATTTAAGTCTAGCTCTCCTCAGTGTTTTATCATGATTCTCTAAATAAGGAAGCATTCATCATCCGAAATGGTAAGACTCAACTTTGTTTCCCACTAATGAAGGAGGTTATGTGCATTATTCTGTGAGAAAAGCATGTCTGTTAGTGTAGAGTAAGCTCTGAACACAAGACCTGATTTTGATCATGGTGGATAGCCTGTTTCTTGGCCAGGGCAGCAGAGTAAACTACTCTGTCACAGTGAAAGAGATGCCAATCACTAGACTTAAGTGTCGCCCTGGCAGGTGGACCACTGTGTTGGCGAGTGGGGAACTCCACCACCGTTGCAACAGCATTCCCTCTTAGCAAATGTATACATCAGGCTCATTTTTTCTATGTGATCCTTCCATGTTATAATATAGTGGAGTAATGGGTCAACCTCTAAATCATAAGATGGAGCATCGGAAACTATGGTTACGTTGGAAATATTTCCATTGTTGTGAGGGTGGTAGCCCATATTTTTGTATGAGGCATTCAAACAGGATTATACCACTTTTGTGTAGCAAGTCCTCTAGGGAATTTATTTACTTGTCTCTCCAAAGGGACCAGTCAATGTACACCCCCCCACCTTTATGTTCTGAAGCAGTAAATGGAAAGACTCTGAAGACTGAGGCAGTTTATGAGCCCGTCTCCAGGTGATGTGACGTATAGGATTTCCATTTGGGCATGATTCAGCATGATTGGTGTAAATGACTGTTAGATGGTGTGGTTTCCCCTCACTATTTGACTTGAGACCTCCTGTTTTTGTTGACTTTGTTTTTGCTGGCCTTAGGATTCTGTGCACTTTACCACTGCTGACCAGTGTGAAAGTGCTTGTCTTGTTCCCTAAAACATGTTAACATTGGCATTGGCATGTACCCAACTGGCATACTTAACTTACTTGTGAGTCCCTAGTAAAGTGCACTAGTAATACAATAAATGCCACTAGTGGGCCTGCAGCACTGACTGTGCCACCCAATTAACTAACCTTGTAAGCATGTCTCAGGCCTGCCATTGCATAGCCTTTGTGAGCAGTTTTGAACTGCTATTTTGACGTGGTAAAATAAACTTTTTGCCAGACCTAAACCTTCCTTTTTAATACATATAATTCACCCCTAGGTAGGCTCTGGACAGCCCAGAGAACAAGGTAAAATATATTTAAGGACATGTACTTTATAAGTTTATATGGCCTGATGGTGAAAAACACTTAAATTTGTTTTTGAACACTGTAGTGCCTCTCTTTTCCACAGGTTAACATTGAAATATCCTTATTACACTTTATAGGGATAATTTCCAAATGGGAAGAGATAACCCTTCAGGCTTGGTGTCTCTGTAATCAGAATTTAAAATCCTAACCAACGGTGAAGTTGGATTTTATACTGAAATTCTCGAAATGCCATTTTGATAAAGTTGCAGTTTTCTTGCCTTGTCTATTTGGTGCCTGAAGCTCATCTCTGGTTACATGACTTGGTGTAGTTGACAGTTGAGCTTTGTGTATACCCCTAGACAGCCACGCACAATGGGAGCATAAGTGTGACTTGATGCGCCATCTGGGGCAGGATGGGAGGGAGAAGCGGGGCAAAACCTCACCTACACCTGAATAGGCTGTGTCCTGTACCCAAAAAAGGGCTGCATACCCCCGTGGTTAGTCAGGGAAGAGAGGGCAGGACATCTTTTCACTTCAAAGGTATGTCTTTGAAGTCTCCCCACATTCAAATCACCACTGGTCATATTGTCTGGAACTCAGACTCCACCAATTCAGTGCACTTCCGGACCTGTGGACACTTTGATAGGAAGAAGAACTGTGGGCTGCTGAAGAACTGCCACTCTGCTGGACTGCACTCTGCTGGACTCCTGCTTTGCTGTGCTGACCTGTTTCCAGCTGCCCTCTTGCCTGGGAGTGAGAGGGACTGGACCTGTAATTCTCCAACTCAGAACCCAGAGTGAAGTCAAGGGCTATTTGACTGGCCTCCTGATCTGAAGTCTCAAGGACATAAAAGACTTCCAACCACCCTGCTTCTGCACCTGGACTCTGTCATCTGTAAGTCTAACCTGCCAAGTCATGCCACACTAATCCTGGACCCTTGGAAGTGGGCCCCCCTAGGTGCATGCTCCCCAGCAGAACCGACATATCCTCTCTGCTGAAAGGCACATCCCTGAGCAAAACTGATGCATCTACTTTGCTGAGCAGGGCATCCCCGAGCAGAAATCATGCATTGCAGTTGCCGTGTGGATTTGGCACACTGTTGAAGTCTCGCATTGCATCTTGGATCTGACGCATTGCCTTCGGAACAGCCTCCACAATGGCATCAAAGCTCCACAGTAAAGCTCAATGACTCATCAAAACTGACTCATTGCGTTGGCTGCACAACGCATCGCGACACCAGCCTTTGCATCACAAGCCCAATTGACAGGACCCTCCAGTATGATGCCACAGGACCTCACACCGCAGCCTCGCCACATCTCAGAAAAATTGCATTGCATTGGCTGCATGACACACATTTTTCTCCGATCAATGCAAAGCTCCACAACCAGGATTTAAGGTACTTTGTTCAGTGGGTCTAACTGGGTTCCTAGAGCCGGCCCAACCTCTATTGCGGTCAGCCTGAAGTTTTGACTTTTTCCTGATCTCGTGAGATACCCTGGTACTCTACAGTTTATTTATAAACATTCATAACTCAAGCTCTGCTGATTGTTTTTTTTTTATTTTGGTATTGTCTTATTTATTAAATTACATTCTATTTTTCTAACCTGGTGTGGGATTCTTTTTCTGTTGTGTTTCACTATGTTACTGTTTGAAGTGTTGCATAAATACTTTACACATTGCCTTTACGTTAAGCCTGACTGCACTGTGCCAAGCTACCAGGGGGTGAGCACAGGTTACTTTGGGGTTTGCTTGCGCCTTGAGTTTACAAGAATTCTGGTTGTTGCTTGACCAGGGCTCACCTCAGTCAACCAAAAAACAGATTTCTCACGGCAACCATCAGGTCTCCTTTCATATGCAATATCCGTTTTTACATGTGTACCACTGCAGGTTTTGTATGTGTTTTCAGCATGTAGACAGTGTGTGTTAATTGGGAAGCTAACCAGCAGGATTCCATATATGGGAGACACAGTTCCCCGCTGTAGCTGTGGCATAGAGCTTGGCAGCTTTGAGGGAGGTCTATTCAGGATGAAATTTCTAATGATTTGGTCAATGTCCCTCAACAATCTTGTGGAACTCTCAGGGGGAGCATAGCAAAGATACATTTAAATCTTGGTATCATTCATTTTTATGATCTGCACTTGTCTAGCCATATGCCAGGATATTCAAGACAATGGTGTAGCCAAATGAATGGCAAGGCTAGTAGAGATGCTCTGGTAGTGTTAGCTGTCATCAGCACGGCCTCACATTTGGACCAGTTCATTTTGTATCCTAAGAATTTGGAGAAATAATAAATTGCACTTATTAGAGCTGGTATAGACTGCAATGGGTTGGACAGAGTCACCAATATGTCATCCATGTAATAAAAAGCTTTCTGTTCTCCCACTATTATCTGCACCTCATGATTGGTTTGCATGTCTCAAATGGTTGCCGCTTGGGTTTCCAATGCTATAAAAATAACAGAGGGGAGAGTGGAAAGCCTTGTCTAATTTTCTAATGTGTGTTAAAGAAATTGGAGGAGAAGCCCACGCATGTCACCAAAGTGGTGGGTGCACTGTATGAACAGTGGACTTTATCAATAAATGATTTCCCAGAGCCCACAGTTTCTATCCCTCAAAAAAAGTAAGCCACTGCACACACTCAAATGCTTTTTCGGCATTAAAGGAGATGACAAGACAACCTTTTTATCACTATCATATTTAGCTTGCTAAAATAAATGGGAAAGTGTCTGTGAAATGATTTGTCGAGGGGCGGCTCAGAACAAACCCTACTTGTCAGGGATGTGTTATGAAAGGGATATAGGTCTTGAGATTAGTGGTCAGAACCCTTTCCAAGATTTTCATGTTTGTGTTTTTAAGAGATATTGGCCTATCTTTAGCATAGCAAAGTGGGTACCGGCAGGGTTTGGGCATTAGTGAGATCCTAGCCCTGTTAAACGCAGCCATGGAGGTAGTGTCAGCAGATAATTCATGGAACACTTTGCCCACCAGTGGCACTATTTGTGGTGTAGTTATTTTATAAAACTCTACTGGAAGTCAGTCAACTCCTGGTGCCTATATGCCACTGTACAGTCTATTGCTTGTGCCACTTCCTCATAGCTGATGTTGCCCCCAAAAGTGTTTGTAATTTGAGTTTTCCCATGAACTCTAGTCCTTTGTGCGTATGGGCTCAAACTGAATATAGGTGCTCGGAAAAGTTGGCGATTTCCTGAAGGATTGCATGTGATCAGGTAGCACATTGTGGGCAGTCCTCATAGCTGAAATTGAGCAGTTTGAGTTGACTTGCTTTAGTTGGGCTAACAGCATTCTCTCTGTCTTTTCACCCCTCTCGCATTGCCTCAGTTTCAACCTAAAAAGCACCAATTCTGCCTGTTAGATATATAGAGACTTTTAGTCATATTTGGCATTAAGTAGATCTCTGAGGAGAGGGGGTTCAGTGTTCTATTGTATGCTGTAGTCAAATGTTGAGTAAAGGCAGTCAGTCAATATGTTTCCCTTTTTTGGTGTTTTTTAAAGGCAGCTGAGTCTCTCATCAAATTTCCTGTAGACAGGGCTTTCCAGCTGCCCACAGCATTTGTGTAGAGGATACTGTGTCAGAGCTGTGTTTCAAATAATGGCATAAGTAAGTATGCAGGTGTTTTTTGTCCTCAGGGTCTCTGTGATGGGCAATCCTCATGCTTCGGTGGGTCATTGAAAGTTTCAGAAGGGTTAGGTCCAGACAGAAGTACTGTTTGATAATATGGAATTTGTAACTTTGAAAGTTAGTGCAACAGCCATCAGAAAGAAATCTATGCAGATGTCATGTACACAAGACATGAAGGTGTAGTCTGTGTCTGACGGGCGTATCAAGCACCAAGGCTCAAGCCATGCATATTCACTGTTAATGTCGATCAATATGAATCTGTCTCAGGATTGCCTTGCATCAGGGATCCCAGATTTATCCAGGTGTGGGCCAAGCAGCAAGTTCCAGTCACCCTCCATCAAATACTTGATTTTGCCAAAAGAATTAAGGAGTCTGGTTTGAGAGGTGAAGTCAGATTTACCTCTAACTGGTGCATAGATGGAGCAGATAATCAGTTTTCTTCTGTTATTGAAGTTTAGAAAAAATATAGCTGCCAAGAGGGAACTTCCAGGTTCATAATGTTCATATGGTGACATATTTATGTATGAGGATAGAGAACCCACCCTCTCTGTGTTTCCAATGAGTGGTAGGTTGTGTGTGAATGTGCTGTGTCTTAGTATGTACCACTATGCCCAACCTTTCCTATCTCAGTTTATCATGTTTATTGTCCAGCAGGTGAGTTTCCTGAATTAAAGCCACATTAAGATGTTTAGATTTGAGGAATTACATTATTTTCTATCTTTTAATAGATTTGCTGGTACTCCAGATAGCCAGGAAATATAGTTGTCCACAGCTGATTGACATCAGTAGCAGACGTACTCCAATCCCTTTTCTCTGCCTAGTACCAAATTGCACAAAATAGCAAAATATGTGGGTGCCAACAGTTAAAATGTCTGCAAATGTCAGGATTGTGTCAGTTCTCTTTCTAAGTTTTATTCTGGTAGGCCCCAGTGACGGGGACAGGGCCGGGACTTATCAGAATCTTCAGCACAGGGCGCTGTGAGTGTGGGATCCATGGGTGGGTGTACGCACATTGCTAAGGTACCTCTATGCCTGCAGTTTAGAACAGGCTGTGTGGCCTTCCAGGATTTCAATGAGTATATGGTGCAGAAAGCACCGCTCACCACCTTCCACCAGTTGTTGGCAACCATCGTCATGGAGATGAGCAGCGAGGTCACATCAAAGGGTCCTTCCTCCAGGCAGTTCACTGAGGCTGCACAGCAAAGCTCATGTCGGTCAACTAACACGAGGTGCTTTTGACAGGTGTCCAGGGCAGAATGAGCCAGGGAGCTCTAGCAGGATGCGTCCAGGCTCCTCTGTGCTTGGCTCTGCCCCACTGTCATATTCTGGATGACCTGGAATTTTTTAAGCAGGGTTGAAGCAGGGTAGATAGAGTGTATTGACATAATGAATACATCACCTTATCAGTACTGTAACTGTGAGGTACCCCATCTCTGAGGTTGAGTAAGATGAAATCTTCCCAATATTTTGCTGTGATACATACAAGAAGACAACACGGGGAGACTTGTTCAGACATTGACAGAGCATTATAAATCTTCACTCCCAAACTATTTACATGTTTACCCAGTTGATATGGTGTACCCATTACCCATCTCTGCCAGCCAGTGGGTATCTAACCACATCAATGCACCCATTGACTATCAAAGAAATGGTCTTGTCAGCGTTTACATTTATTGTGTTATATCCAATCCACAGCCTGATGAATGACATTGTTCTGCTGGAATTCCAAGTGTCTGTACGGTTTGTTGCCTAAATGAAGAAGGAGCTGGGTGTCATCAGTATTACTATACAAGTCTTATATAGTAAATTGCTACCCAAAAGCATTTCCCAGTGCTGAACAAAGGTAGGTAATTAGTCAGAGAGAATTGAAGGAATCATAACAACCAAGTTTTTAGGTTTTTGTGAAAGATGGTTAGAGATTGGCAGCTTCTTAGTGAATCGGCAAGCGTATTCCAGAGCTTGGGGCCTCAGTAAGAGAATTAGCAACCATCCATGTGGGCTTTTTGACCCTGGGGATCTTGTAGAGGTGGGGCTGCTTAAATGAAGTGAGTGATTTGGTTGGTAGTGTTCCACAAGCTGTTGTAGTTGGAGAGGGCCATTATTTGACCTGGCTTTCTGCATATATCATAGGACTTTAAACTGAATAAGTTTGTCCAAAGTAAACAAGTGGAAATCACAAAGCAGGCTGGATACTGAAGAGCACCTCTGAAGATGAAATAGGAACCTGGCTGCAGTGTTTTGAACCACTTCTAAGCTTTTAATAAAGGATTTACCAGCTCCGGGATGAAGAACATTCCCATAGTCCAGTCTCAATAATATTAAGGAACAGTTGGGAGCACACTGCTTCACACTCCAGCATGCAGTTTGCCATATTGCATCATGATAAATGCAGTACAAATTCATGCTTACTTCATCTGTAGTCTGTAGTTTGTTACCTTAGTGGTTGCAGCTAGTGTTGTATATCTCTAGACATGCGCATTACCTGCACCAACTTTGGTGAAATAAGGAGCAACTTTGAAGTAAGCGTACTGCATTTACCAGGATGCCATGGGGTGAACTGCGCTGGAATTAGAGGCAGTGTGCTCTCTTGCCACTGTCCATATTATCAAGACCTAAACAACAATTCTTTGGGCTGACAAAGGGAGAATCCAGATGGTTTTCTTTAATCATTTCAAGACAGCAAAACACGTGGAGGCAACCTTGGAGATTTGAGTTTTCATAGATAGTTCTTCATCAAGCCAAGAACAAGCATACATAAATCTCTTGACACCCCTCTCCATTAAAGCCTTGGTAAGAAGGATTAAATAGATATTAAACAAATGGGCAGATATGGAGGACCCTTGAGCTATTCCATAAATAAACACTAGTTTTTGAGGTGTAAGATCACCCATCCTAGGAGCCTGTGAGCGGCCAGCGAAGGAGGATTTGACCCATGTCAGTGCTTGTCATCCAGGGCCCAGTGTCTCATAATGGTCTAACAGAAAAGAAGGTCCATCCCTGTTGAAGGCAGCATAAATATTGAGTACAATCAAAGCATTTGTATCACCCATGTCCATTCCGATCTTAGCTTATCCCTAATGGCAAGGGGCATTCATCTGTGCTATAGGCTGGTTGAACACCTGGCTAGGTAATACTTTTCCCAAAGAATTTTACTTAACGGTTTAGCAATAAATGCCTCCAATATTTTGCCGGGAAAGAGAAAGAATGATATAGGATGAAAAATTCTCATAATGGTAGGGACAGCACCTGAATTGTTGAGAAGGGGGTCACTATTGCATCCTTGAAAGCAACCGTGACAACCCTGTTACCTAGTAAAGCATTCAGGAAGGATGTAAGCTTAGGTTCAATGGAATGCTTGGGAGATTGAAGACTGCTATAGGGTGGTGTTCATTTGAGGAGCCAGATCTAGATGCCTCTAAGGCCATAAAGCCCTCACAGGTAAAGTTGGTAAACTCTTTGCAAAGTATGTCAGAAGTTGCTAGTGACATCCCGACTGTAGGAAAATCAAGTGTGCCAATCTCCTGCTTCATCTCCTAAATTAAACTGGTCACATAGTTGTTGTGAAAACGTGAGATATAGTAATTAATGGGAATCTTCAATAACGTAAATTCTGGGTAGAATTGCACTATGTCATCTTATTTGAAGAAAGCTGTTTGAATTTGAAGATCAGTTGCTTATATGAAGAGGTTTTCGCCTCGTAAATGCTTTATGTTTACTGGGCAAACACACTCTCTAACATCACTCCACTCAAAGTAATTTATTCTTAGCTGCTTTCAAATCATAGGAGCATTTTCCCTACGCAGACATTTGATGAGTCTAGTGAGCATAGATATTCAGTGTTTTCCAAAGCCAATCATTGAAAGCAGCCAAATGCTTGTCCAGTGGGCTGGAAGATTAAAGATAGACTTGGTAAATGAATCTGTCACTTCAGTTGGATTTAACGTGAACCAGCATCTGAAGATAGGTTTCCTACGAAAATCGACACCTTTCTTAGCACTTACCATGATTGGTCATTTAATTAATCGGTGACCAGACCATGAGCATAGAGATATAGTAGGGTCTGCTATCAGGATATGCATCATCCAGAGGTGATCCAGAGTATGATCCTTGTCATGGGTTGGCAGTTTCATATGTTGCTGTAAACTGAAGATAGCAAGCCAAAGAACTATGCAGCCCAGAGGTTCTTCATAAGGGTAGTCAACCCACAGATTGAAGAATCCTACTAACAGCAATTCACAGTAGGTGCCGGGCTCACACTCAGCAGTTAAAAAATCTCCTAATTAATATTGCCTTTACACTGGGCAGTCATGGGTTAGTAGAATTAGTGCATTACGATTGTGACATCATGCATAAAACAATAAATTATCAATATACTTCATAGGAGGAACTTGTTGAGTTATCCTTAGCTCATTTTAAAAAATAACTTTAATTCTGCTTCGAGATTGGTGGTTTTGACGTAAAATTCTAAATGCCTCTGGAACCACCTTACTTACCTCCAGCATGGTACTTTCATTCAGCCAAGTCGCTGTTATCAGTAATACATTTTTTTCGATACATTCAAGCATGCACATAATTTTATTTGAATGCTTAGGTAGCAAACGTTTTTTCAAGTGAGCAAAATTATACAATTACCTTTTTTTAGGTGTGACAGCCTTAGGGTGGTCACCCCTAATGTTTTGCCTGTCTCCTTCCATTTTTTAGAGACTGTTTTTCTGGTTTTAAGACTCTGCACACTTTACCACTGCTAAACAGTGCTAAAGAGCATATGCTCTCTCCCTTTAATTTAAACATGGTATAATTGGATCATACCCAATTGGATCATTTAATTTACTTATAAGTCCCTAGTAAAGTGCACTATATGTGCCCAGGGCCTGTAGATTAAATGCTACTAGTGGACCTGCAGCACTGATTGTGCCATCCATTTAAGTAGCTCCTTAACCTTGTCTCAGGCCTGCCATTGCAAGGCCTGTGTGTGCAGTTTCACTGCCAATGCGACTTGGCATTTAAAAGTGCTTGCCAAGCCTAAAACTCCCCTTTTTCTACATATAAGTCACTCCTAAGGTATGCCCTAGGTAATCATAGGGCAGGGTGCTGTGTAGGCAAAAGACAGGACATGTACCTGTGTAGTTTACATGTCCTGGTAGTGTAAAACCCCTAAATTAGTTTTTATACTTCTGAGAGGCCTGCTCCCTTCATAGACTAACATTAGGTCTGCCCTCATATATTGTTTGAGTGGTAGCTGCTGATCTGAAAGGAGTAGGAAGGTCATATTTAGTATGGCCAGAATGGTGATACAAAATCCTGCTGACTGGTGAAGTTGGATTTAATATTACTATGTTAGAAATGCCACTGTTAGAAAGTGAGCATTTCTCTGCACTTATATCCTTCTGTGCCTTACAATTCACGTCTGGCTGGGTTTAGTTGACAGCTCCCTTGTACATTCACTCACACACCCCAAACACAGGATACTCAGCCTCACTTGCATACATCTGCATTTTGATTGGGTCTTCCTGGGCTGGAAGGGTGGAGGGCCTGACACTTACATGTCAAAGGACTGTAGCTTGCCCTCACACAAAGGGCTGTCACACCCCCTACTGGGACTATGGCACACAGGATTGACCTGAAAGGGGACCTTGTGCACTTCTAAGCCACTCTTTGAAGTCTCCCATACCCAAAGGCACATTTGGGTATTTAAACAGGGCCTCTGCCCCTACCAACTCAGACACTTCATGGAGAAGAGAACCTGCACCCTGCCAAGAAGACCTGCCTGGCTACCCAAATAACTCACCTAACTGCTTTCTGTGAAGGACTGCTGCCTTGCTGTTGCCCTGCTGCCTTGCTGCTCTCTGGCTGTGGTGAGAAGTGCTCTCCAAGGGCTTGGATAGAGCTTGCCTCCTGTTCCCTGAAGTCTCAGGCCCAAAAAGACTTCATCTCTACAAAAAAAACTCCTTGTGTGGCAAAAATTGACGCACAGCCTGCCAGAAACGATGCACAGCCTGCACCGCAGTGAAAAATTCACTGCAATCCGAACTGGAACGACACAGCCCGACTTCACAACAAGAAGATCGAAGCAGCCCCAGCGTAGAGACCGGAAATTCGACGCACGGCCCACTGGATCGACGCACAGCCAAGCCAGAACAACGCAGCTCAACTTCCAGAAAGGAATCGATGCAGCGCCTGCCGTGCGGTAGAAATTTCCACGCAACACCCACTGGATCGACTTTGTCCTGTCAGTGCCTGAAATCCACTCATCGTCCCCGGGGTGGCTGAAAACCCCACAACCCGAAGAGGATCCACAACTGAGCACCAAAAAGCAACGCACAGCCGTCCCTGCGTGAAAACTAAACAACGCATCGCCGTGTGCAGACTGAGAAATCGATGCAGACCCCCTTTGTTTCCACGCATCTCATCCTCTGCGGTTCTTTGCGGAAATTTTAAACGTGAATCAGGTACTTTGTGCTTGAAAGACGTTTATTGCTTTTAAAAGACTAAAGACACTTTATATTACGTTTACAGTGATATCTCAACATATACTTATTGCATCTTAATCGTTTTGACTTGCATCTTACAAGATAAATATTATATATATTTTGTAAACACCGTGTGGTGTATTATTTGGTGCTATACTGTGTTATTGCACTTTTATTGCACAAATACTGCACAAATACTTTACACATTGCCTTCTAAGTTAAGCCCAACTGCTCAGTGCCAAGGTACCAGAGGGTGGGCACAAAATAATTTGGATTGTGTGTGACTTACCCTGACTAGAGTGAGGGTCCTTGCTTGGACACGGGGTAACCTGACTGCCAACCAAAGACCCAATTTCTAACATCTTTGTTAATAGACCTTTCAGACATCAAGGCTGAAAATCTTGTTGAAGTTGTTATTCCAGAGAGAAACCAAATTGTTGAAAGCAAGTAAAGTTTGATGCGTAAACTTCCTACCAGTGGAGGCACAGCAGGCCAAGTTAAATTTGAATCCTGGGTCCCAACTATACTCATGGTGGAGCTCATGAGCAAACAAACTAGACCACCGCCCGTCCACGCAAAATGCCATGTAAAAACATGAACCAGGTCTTGGAACACCCACACAGTGCCTGAACTAACATTTATACCTATGCCCCAGATCAAACAATCAAGTCAAACACAGTCCAAAATCCCATGCTATAAATGTACCCTCAAAATCATCACTACAGCTCCAGCAAATCCAAAATTAAAATAGAAACAGGTTTCAGTAGACCAAAGATTCAAATATTTAGCACACTTCCATGCAGGTGTGTATGGGGGCTATTATAATGTCTGCACCAACCTTACATGCCCCAATGTCTTCTTGTTGCGATTAAGGGCAAAACGTTTGCACATGACTCTTTGCCCAGTCAAGCCATGGCAAGACCCATGAGATAATTAATAATCTAGCAAGTTTTCTCATTGCTGAAAAATACTCAGGTCCTGATTTAAGAAAAGTGGCGCTTAACCCAGTGCAGTGCCACTTCTCTTGTGCCCCTTAGCACCCCCCTACTGCCCCCCTGTGTGCGCTGTATTTAAGATATGGCACACCATGGCTTTAGTTAGGGGAACTAGCACCAACATTCTTGACGCTAGTTCGGAGCTTTGCAGGATTGGCGTAAAAAATGTTGACGCTAATTCTGCAAAGCCCATTGAGGCCTATTGTAATCAATGGTGTGCCTCTTTTTATTAAATTTTGTTATAGAGAGTATTTATTGATTTTGCAAGAAACAATGATACATACAATTAACATGACGCCAACGGGCATCAAACAATGATCGAACCCGTTATCCCCAGCAACACATTGTAGATAAAAGTTATACACACTCTCTAGAAGCCTGCTACGGCCTCCCACTTTCCCCATACCTTATTATGCTTATTTAAGCATCCTCTGGCCTCATATACAAGTTTTTCACGCTGCGCACACCAGTCCACCCCTCGTCTCCATTTAGTCAGTGTCGGTGCATTCCTGGCCTTCCAGTCTGCCATTATATCCCTCTTGGCCACCAGGCATGCCACCCCTAGGAAAGTCCGATCAGCTCTTCGCAGCCCAGTGTCTCCCATGACCCCTAGAAGGAGGGGCAAAGGCACCCTCTTTATATCTTCCTGTAGAACCCCAGAGACTTCCCGCACCACAGCTTCCCAGTAGGTCACCATGATTGGGCAAGCCCATAACATGTGGAAGAAATCAGCCGCGGGGCTCCCACATCGGGGGCACTCCGCTGAGGAGCGGAGGCCCGCTCTGTGTAATTTGGTGGGCGTGAGATAGGCAGTATGAAGAAAGTAGATTTGTATTAATCGGAAGCGAGTAGCCATTGTAAGGGCACGCTGGGCCATCAGTGCTTCTGCCCAGTCCGTCTCCTCCATGGGGCCCACCCATTCCTCCCATCTTTGGCGGAGCCCCTCCAGGGAGCCCGCAGTGACGGTGATTAGGGTGCGATATATCTGGGAAACACCTCCTCTGCCCAGGTCTCCCATCAATGCCTTTGCTTCCATAGGGCTATGCTCGGGTATGGTGTCTTTTGTCTGAACATGTACTAGCAGGGCGTGGCGAAGCTGAAGATACCGGTGGAACTGTGTCTTGTTTAATGAATAGAGTTTCTGGAGGTCTTGGAAGGACCGCATATGTGACCCTCCCCAGATGTCGCCCAATGTAGAAATACCTATGTTATCCCAGTTCTGAAAGCCCTCCAGCCCCGCCACTTCTACCAACTGCCTCCCGTGCCATAGCGGGGTCTGTTGGGTAAGACGCCCCCACCACCCCGTCAACTTCTGGGCCACCCGCCACCCCTGTGGAACCACTTTGGTCACGTCTGGGACATCTTGGGAGATCGGGTTCCCGTAGAGGGCGCCGAAGATCCGTGGGTAGCCCATCGTCTGTAGTTCCAGTTGATACGCGGGATCTGTCCACCCCCTACCCATTCATTAATCATGAGCAAGTGCATCGCAAGGTGGTAGTATTGGATATTGGACATGCCCAAGCCACCGTCATATTGGTCTCTCTGACAAGTTTTAAATGCCAGTCGTGAACGCGTGCCGCCCCATATGAAATGGCGCGCTACAGAGTCTATCTCACTGAACCATCTCATGGGGATGGGAAGTGGAAAGTTTTGCAGAAGGTAGAGGAGCCTGGGGAGGATCATCATCTTGTACAGCGCTATTCTGCCAAGCAGGTTTAGGGGGAGGGCCCTCCAGCGCAGGAGATCGGTCTTGATTTTCTTTGTTAGCGGCGTAATGTTAAGTTCCCATGCCAACTCGGGAAGAAGTGAGACATGTACACCTAGGTATTTAAAGCTGTTCCTTCGCACTGGGATGTTTCGTTGCCAATCTATACAGTCTCGAGAGCGATGTAGGGGAACCAGGAGGGACTTGGCGGGGTTCAGGGTCAGTCCCGAGGCTTCCGCAAAAAGGCCCAGGATCTCTAGAACGCGGGGGCCGCTCTTGGGCGGGTTAGAAATATACAAGAAGACATCATCAGCGTACAACGCCACTCGGTAATCCGAACCGGAGGGCCAGGGCTAGCCCTCAATCAGTGGGTCGTCCCTCAGCAGTATCGCCAAGGGTTCTATTATTAGCGCAAAGAGCAGGGGGGATAGCGGGCATCCCTGTCGGGTTCCGCAACCCATGTGGAATGGGTCAAAGACAACTCCATTTACCCGGACTCGGGCAGTCGGGTTAGAGTATAGGAGTTTCACTAGTCCTCGAAATTTGGACCCAAGCCCGTTTTTTAGCAGGACTTGTTCGAGATAAGACCAATCTACAGTGTCAAAGGCTTTTTCAAAATCAAGTAGGAGTAATGCCAAAGGTGTGTGCGACAGGGTCTTGCGGTGCGCCAGGGCCAAAAGCAATCGCCTGATGCAGTGTCTCGTACTGCGAGTGGGCATGAAACCACATTGGTCAGGGTGCACCAGCGTGGGCATTACCTCCTTCAGTCTGGAGGCAAGGATCGAGGAGAGCACTTTGATCTCAATATTTAGGAGTGAAATGGGCCAGTATGCTGAGCAATGTCGTGACGGGGGTTGAGTTTTAGGGATCACTACAATTGTCACTTGGTCGATCTCAGTGGGGAAGTGGCCCCGGTTTTCAGCTTCCTCATACATGTTAAGTAAGTGGGGACCCAGAATATCACTGCATTTGTTCTATAATTCTGCTGGGAAACCATCGGGCCTGGGGTCTTGCCCGATGCTAGATTGGATATTGCATTGGAGATTTCTGTGAGGCTAATGGCCTCCTCCAACCTGCCTCTTGCCTCCAAAGACACCCTAGGAAGGGTAGTATCATTTAAGAGGGGAGCCTCTCTCTCAATAACGGGGTGGGGGTGTTTGGCGTATATGTGGGCGTAGTAGGAGGCGAAACATTGTGCAATTTCGACAGATGTTTTGACTGGGGAGCCCGAGTCTTCTAAAATTTCGGGTATGATTCTGTTGGTTAGGGGGCGGGTGGCCAACCAATGGAGAAGCTTCCCATTTTTGTCCCCCCATCCATAAATTCGGGCTGCTGAGGCTCTCCACATATGCTTGGCCGAGTCCAGCATTATGTGCTTAATATCCTCTCTCACCCTCGTCAGCTGTCTCATGATAGAGGCCGATGCTGAGTTCACATGTTGGCGTTCCAGTCTTAGGTCCTTGGTCTCCAGCTCAGAGACCCAGGAGTTCTGGTCTCGCTCGCGGGATCGGAGGATGTGTTTGGCATGCCCTCTGAGAGTAGCTTTACATGCGGCCCATATTGTTCCTGGAGATCGAACCGATCACAGGTTCAATTCGAAGTATTGACTAAGGTGATTCCTGATCTCCTGGGTGTAGTCTTTGTCTTGTAAATGCCATGGGTTCAGGCGTCACATCGGGCGCCTGGTGGGATCTGTTCCGTCCAGTCGGACACGTATTGGCGCGTGGTCAGAGACTCCCCGGGGGAGAATCTCCGCCCGCGACGTTTGAGAAGTCCAGAGCGGGCATGAACTCAAGGTCTATTCTGGATTGCGTGTAGTGGGCCGCCGATGTATGTGTGTATTGGCGTTCCCTGGGGTGCCAGGTGCGCCACACCTCGCATAGGCCAAGGTTCTCCGCCCAGTTGCTTAGGGCTGAAGCCCGGTTGGATCTACTAGCGGAGATCCCACCCAATACATCTAAACCTGGGTCAAGAACTGCGTTGAAGTCTCCTCCCAGCAGGGTGGTCCCCTGGGGAAGTCCTTTGGTCACCCGGTGAAGCGAAAGTAGGAAGGCATTGAGTCCTGACGGGGGAGCGTAGGCGCACACAAAATTTATCGGTGACCCTTGGAGAGTCCCCATGACTACTACAAACCTGCCCTGCGGGTCGGACTGCGTGGCTGTGATCACCATGGGTAGAGACCGATGGAGCAGGATAGCCACTCCTCTAGAGCCTCTGGAAAATCCCGAGTGGTATACTCTGTCATATCCACCTCGCACAAGCATGGGGCACCTAGATCCGAGGAGGTGGGTTTCCTGTAGGAGGACCACTGAGGGGGAATATCTACGGAGAGTGCTAAATACTGCTGATCTCTTGATTTTGTCTAATAAGCCGTTTACGTTCCAGGATAGGACTTGGGTCAGTGAGGGCCAGTCGTGTGTTGTGCAGGTACTGTACGGTGCTGTGTGTGTGGCTGCGGACCTAGGGACGACCATTTCAAACATTTCGATGAAACCTTAAAAGCACAAATAAGGCTAGCTAACTCGTTGCCTTCTAAATCTATTTCAAACTCCCTTCCCCCCAAAAAACACCCCCTCCCCATACTCCCACCCCGGAAGCATCTGTCGTCCAAGTACCCAACCAGAACCAGACAGCCAATAGGACTGTCATTGGGGTGGAGACGTGGACCCCTCCTTTCATTCGGATCATTTGCAATTAACGGTCCCAAATCGAGCTTTAGACACCATGCAAATAGGAAGTCTCAGTGTCATCAATGGTGGCCCCCGTGGGGCCCGCACGAGCAATTCAAACAAGGCATGTCCCCCCGCATCCATCGAGGGGGCCACACACCCCAAGTCAGCTGAGCACCGGGGACTGGCTCAAGCTATCGTCCTCCTCTGTCTGGGCTGATGTCTGAGGCCCAAGGAGAGCAACGGGGACGCTCTCTGTCCGTGAACCAGAGTCTCGGGCCACCTCACTGTCTGCATGGATGTCCGGGTCTTTCTGTCCACCTCTCCGGGACCTGGTGCGCCGCCGGCTCCTCCGGGGCCCCCCGAGGGGGAGGGTTCGGTGCGCGTGGTTTTCCCAGCGGATCTTGGGGGACCCCTCCGGGCTCCGACGCCCTCCTCTGTTAGCCAGTCCAATGCTTCCTTCGGTGTTTCAAAAAAGTACGCTTTCCCAGCCATAAGGACTTTGAGCCGTGCGGGGAAGAGGAGCATGTACGAGAGGTGCATTGCCCTAAGTTTTTGTTTAACGGGCTCATACGACCGGCGGCGGGTCTGGACCTCCCGGGTATAGTCTGGGAAAATTAGGATTTTGTGGTTTTCCCATTGAAGATCCTCCGATCGCCTAGCTTCCTTAAGGATATTGTCTCTGTCTTTAAAGTTAAGGAATCGTGCAATCATCGGGCGTTTTGGGCCGCCCGGAGGAGGGTGTGGGGCGAGCGCCCTGTGAGCCCGTTCAATCGCAAACCAGGGCGAGAGGGATTGGTCCGGCATCCAGGTTTTGATCCATCTCTCTAGGAACTCGGGCCCTGTCATCCTCTATGCCCTCGGGGAAACGGATGAAGTGCAGGTTATTGCGTCCTGACCGGTTCTCAGCGTCCTCCACGCGGCGGTGAAGCTCGTTGGTTCGGGTCTGCAGCTGGGCCACTTTGGTTTTGAGGTCAGACAGATCATTTTCATTCTGGGTGACTCGGGATTCAACCTCGGTGATTCGGTTCACTGCATTTTTTGAGGCCTTGCCTAATAAGGCCCATATCCTCTCGCACCTCTCCGATTTTGGTCTCCATGGCCGTCTGCGATGATTGGATAGCCTGGAGGATGGCGCTCACTCCGTCCGGAGCCGGGCCGCCACTAGCCGCGTCCCCCCCTCCTCGCTGGCCTGTCATCATCGTGAACTGGTCGATTTTTTGCTGGGAGGATGGAGGTTGTTTGTTCGCCTTATCTTTTCCCATCGTGACACCCGGGATGGGGATCAGACATGCCGCTCCCACCGTATTACGTTTCAAATCTGAGTTCTCAGTACGCTTTCAGTTGTCTTGGGCCTAGTGAGGAGACAACACGGTGTGGTCCTGCCGTGACGGATCTGTCCAGGAGGTCTCGGCACTCCGTGCAAGGACGTCGGGAGGTCACAGTCTCAAGGGCACCCTCCGGTCTCCTCCATGCTCCTCTGGGTCCCACGAGGGCAGTCTCTTTGTTGGACTCGCAGAGAGGGGAAAGCCGCCGGTCCTCTTCCGACAGTCCCCTCTGCACCCTCTCCGCACAGGGGGGAGAAATTCGCTCCTCTCTAGGGTCTAGCTCCCCTCATTCCCAGGGCCCGGCAGTTCTGCAGCAGGTCCAGTCTCATCTCAGGCAAGCCGCTGATTTCCAGTATTTTGTTTCACAAGGACCGGTTATCTATGATTCTGAGTCCTGATTTTCAAGCAGTTCTGGGAGGCCCTCCTTCGCGTCCCAGCTCCTGGTCCGATCTCAGTGGCTGTTGTGGGCTACGGCGAACCCCATCCGGACAAAGGTCAAAGGGGGAGCGGAAGACAAGTCACCAGGTCCCCAACACGTTGTTCTAGGGAGGGGAGGGGGGGACTCCCTCTATCACTGCTTTCCTTCCCCTCCTCTCCCCCTTTTCTGCTCACAGGCCGTGTCTCTGCCCTCACAGGGCCACGCCCGACCCTCGGCCCGGTCCCGATCCTCCACGTGGCCCCGGTTCTCTCCCCGAGCCCAGCGGGACACCGGGCGCTTCGGATCCTCCCCGCGGGCTCACACGGCAGGATAAGCAGGCGCCACAGCCTCCTGGCCGGCGCTCGCGAGTAGGCGTACAGGGGCAGCGCCGCTCACCCGGTGCTTTTTTCCCCCCTGGATCGGGGCCGCTCTGGCCCCCCAGCCCATGGGGGTCTGCGGTCGGAGCACGGGCCCAGTCTCCCGGGGGACCCCCACCGCTCCCCCGGCTCGTTGCAGTCACTTCGGGAGGGGCTGCCGGTCCAATTTCAGCCCAGTCGGGCTTACCTAGTTGCGGCCGCCATCTTTTCTCCTCGGGTCGATCGGACCGCCGCGAGGAGGCGGGGGTCAGGATCTTCGCTCGCTCACTGCACCAGGCCCCCCAGGGGCTCCCAGGGTCGTAAGGATGTCCGAGGTGGCGTCTTTTCGTTCAGTTGGTCCGCACTAACCACGGGCGGATGACGGAGGGGTCCAAAGCACTCTCAGAGTGCGACCGCCATCTCGACGCCGGAAGCCATGCCCCCGGTGTGCCTCTTTTTAACGCCTGCTCTGAGTCGGTTTCTGTGTGCCTTTTTTTAAGTCCCCCTAACAAGGGATTGCACCCTTTGCATACATTATGCCTGGCTCAGTCATAATGTAGCACAAAGTGTTACAAAGTGGCGCAATGCATGCATTGTGCCAATTTAGAAACTTGGTGCGGCGATTTTGGCCTCGTTGGGCCACTTTAGCGGCAAAAAAATTACGCTAATGTGGGGCTAGAAGGCGTTAGGGGCACTTAAATCTGCCCCTCAATCTTTGCCTTGTCTAACTCGCAATGTGCCATATAAATGAGGTCCAGATCTGTGAATAAAGTGGAAAATCAAAAAATGAAAAATACAACTTTGAAGTTTATGAAAGTGAGATTGCAGGAGTGATATGCTTTTGCACGTACCTCTGCCACTGGGTGAGTTGATTAAATTCCTTGTACTGAGAAAACGCGTGCAATTTTCCAACCACAAAATTCAAACGCCTTTGTGAGAGATTATCTTCAATCTCAAGCAGTATACCAATCAACTTGAGCAGAACATTTAAGTGATTTGCATTGAGAGCTGCACTTTTATTAAATCTGACTGAAATCTCTACAAAATATACAGGCCGTCCCAGTATCATATTATTCAAAGCTGACAATGGAGTGCCTAAAATGGCTATAATAAATGGAAACCGTAAGAATTGTGTAAAATCTGTAAATGTCTTTAGGAAGTTATCATCCAGCAAATCACATCCTACTGAGCAAATGATAGAAGTTTAAATTCACATTAAAGTAAAGTGAAACCAACTTGCGATTTTTACTTTAAATGATGTGTCCTGGCTTTCCGAACAAAAATTTAAAAAAGAGAATGTAGTTATCCATACTTTGAATTATATCATCATAAATGTTTTTTTACATTACTGAAATGATCCCAACTTCACAGTAAAGAATAGGTGTTGGAGAAACCGAGAGAGATACATTCAAACAATATATGAAGAAGGAACTGAACAATAACAGCAACAAGTAAATGATTATATTAGGAATTTGTATGTAGCAGATGTGCAATTAAACTTTAGGGCTATATATTTCATTCATTGTGAGAGACCTTAACAAGAGTATTTTTTAACTGTGGCTTAAAGCTGCTTAGTGCTGCAATGTTCTATCAGGAGATGAGTAACCTGTCCCAGAGTGCTACTCCTGCCACTGCCAAGAGATTACAACTTTTAAGTTGGCACCATTCGGTGGTAGCCAGTCTTATGTCTTATGGCACAGGACCTGCTATAAATTATACAGAATTCCTTCACATTAAACTCCAGAACAAAGCCAGCACTCCAGGAAACTGTTACAAAATGTATTTAACACTCACACGTATCGACCACCCGGTCTTCGTCAGAGCAAACATAGTGGAAACAATGTCGCCACATTTAAAGACACATCAGCACATTTTCAACATAAACATAAAAGAAATACTTCAAAAGTCTTAACACTGTTACTTTGTTGCCCTTGCCCCAGTTGTTACGGCACAGCAAATGTACACGATATTACATCCCTGTGCCAACACATCTTACGAAAGTAGCAAAGGTGGCTAACGTTTTGTTTATGGCTGTCCGTTCAGCAACTTCCATTCTCTTATAACCAAGCCCAGTGGCTTTTTATATTTAATTGTCTAAATACTGATCACTATTACAACCTATATGTAAACAAAGCAAAAAGAAAGAAAAGCCTACTGTTTTGTCTATTTAGACGGCATTTATATAAAACTGTTAAAAATATAATCTATTCTCCATTGCTAATCAAAGCTTATCAGGCCCAGCCTAATGGCTGAATTTCAATTACCAATTCATATAGACTGCAAGATAAATAGTTTATATAAACCACCTACCTAACTTTTCGACCAAAGAGTGTTTCTCACTCCTATAAACATTTCCATGGGTGAAAAAGAAGGAGGACAACAGTAGTTCACATATTCGCCGGAAAATTAACATCAAAAACATTTTAGCACAATACCCACATTCATCTCAAATACGGAAACCTATTAACCCTTATTTCAAACCCTCAAAACAAAATACACTGCATAAATCTATATTTGAGGCAATTCATGCAAATCCTGTGTTTGAGAAAATGCTCATAGTATTCCAAAGAATCAAGGGGAAAAGGGGGGAAAAAAGGGATTAGAAATAAAGAAAAGGAAAATAACATAGCACTGAATGATATGTCCATGGACAAACATTGAGCCTTTTAGCCCAAATGCACATAAAGTTCTTCATCCAAGTTCAGTCCTCCAAGGAACTTGCTCCCAAGCTTAATTATATATTCGGATTCCAGTCGCCTCAAAGATCTTTCTCTGTCTCCTCCTCTGATATTCAAGGGAACCCTATCAATGCCAAAAAAGGAAATTCTTTCAGTACTCAGTTCATGTGTTCTCTGCCAGTGCCTCACCACTGGGTACGTGGAATCTTGATGAGCAATGGATCGATAATGTTCCAAAATTCTCTTCTTAACCAGAAAAATTGTACTGCCTACATACATCAAACCACAAGGGCAAACCAGAACATAAATCACATAATCACTATTACAGTTAATAAACGTATTTATCCTTACATTCCTACCAGTGGGCAAAGTGTATAGTTTCTTATTGGTACTATATCTGGAAGCTTGACATTTCCCACATTTGAAAAAACCTTTTAGTTCCTGCAACCATGTGCTCTTACTACCTTTACTAAAATGACTACGAACCAGAATGTCCTTTATCGAACTACATTTCCTATAAATGATATTAGGACATGGTGTCACTAAATTCCTAATCACCTGATCCGATTTCACCAACAACCAGTAATTATTCAAGATCTTTCTGACATTCTCTTATTCACTGTTAAAAGTAGTAATCATTCCTCCAGGGAGACGGATTATAGCAGTGAATAATAGTCTTCTAGAGAATGCTTCAATCTATCTGGATTTCTCATAAAGGAAAGGAATTCTGTATAGTATATACATATATATACATGCAAAATACAAGCGAGAACTCTGGGTAGTACCCAAATTTAGGTGGAGAGCAGCTCCAATAAGGAGCACTCTACAACACCAGCAACACTCTAGATTTGCTCACCTTAAATGTCTGTTTATCTAGCAAAGTTTTTAAGCATAGGATCAGCATAGTGCTATCCACACCGAGTAGATATATATACATTTGTTTTTGCCATCCGTATAATCCTGGAACACATACAAGATCTAAACATATGATATTAGCATTCGCTAAATACATGTAGGCCCTCATTGCAACCTTGGTGGCGGCTGAAGCCGCCCGCCAAGGTTGGACCACAGGGCGGCCGCCAATGCAGCCGCACTCCAGCTGCGGTCATTTTTAGATCCCCGCCGGCCCAGTGGGGATCACAGCCGCAACACAGGGGCCGGCTCCAAATGGAGCCGGCGGTGTTGCGGCTGTGCGACGGGTGCAGTAGCAGACAGTGAAAAGCTGCACGGGCCGTGTCAGGAGGCCCTGCGACTCCCCGTACCGCCAGCCTTTTCCTGGCGGTGCAAACCGCCAGGAAAAGGCTGGGGGTAGGGGGACTCGTAATCCCCTGGGCAGCGCTGCCCTGGCGGATTAAAACCGCCGGGACTGAAGTGGTAGTAAACCGCTGGTCCCGGCGGTGCGACCGCCAGCCTGTTGGTGATTCTTCCGTCGGAACAGCCTTGGCGGTCTTTGTAATGTTGTAATGACCCCCACAGTAAGGTACATAAGATATATACATGTGTAATAGGCAAGAGTTGTGAAAAAGAGGATGGGACAAATATGCAGATACAACGTGCAGAAGACATTGAACTAATTTTAACCTCTACTTGGTGATAAGAATTTTACATATACTGACAGCTATTACACCTTTGAGGAGAGCAGAATTACAGTGATAGTGTTATAGTAGGACATCTATATAATCAGAAGACATAAGAAAAGTGAATGGTCTTAGGGCAAGTCGAAAAGGTGATAATTAGTTTGACTTTGACAATTTACAATGAGGGAGCAATTATTATATGGATTATAAAGGCAATTCAGATCCTAGATGCATTCCTTGAGAAGGTTCTCCAGAAGGTGCACACTTTTTGGAACTCATTTAGGTTTACTTCTTAGATTGTGTTTTTAAAAGCTCATTCCAATTTTTATGGGAGTAGTGAAGGGTGTAAGGTGTATGAATTTGCATGTGACACCCACTTAGGGAGTTTAGAATTTAAATAATTAATTAGAATTTTCTTCTGTGAGAGATCAGCATTCTATATGAAATATCACCAGTCCCTGTCCCTTGATGTGGTTTGGTTCCTATTATGAAACAGGACTGCACGTTTTGGATGACAGAATTTCAAAATGTGGGGGACTGAGTCCTTCCACACCATCAGAAACTGTCAGCCTATTTCCTGCCTAGCTCACAGCACCTCATTTGAACCCCTAAACTTACATGGAGAAGGTGATTTATGACAACATGAAACATGACGCTCTGACTCAGCAAGGAAGATGTGGAAACAGATCTCATCCTTTCATCATATTACTCAGGTATTCAAAGCCCAAAAACACAGAAAAATACATACTAAGTTTTCAATATGTTTATTGAAACTAATGTAATCTTATGTAGAGAGAATGAGCTGTGATAACTAGGCAGACGAAACAGAGCAAAATAAACAGCGTTATGGACAGGATGAAAACAACGAACATTTCTACCATGGTTTGTTTGTTTTAAAAATTCTAGTAATTCCCTTTCAGCCCTAATACCCTCAGGAGAGCATATTTTGTGTACCCTTCTGCCTGCCCAATCCAAGTGATTAGCTTTAGACCTGAGACTGATATCAGGAGTCTGCCTGTGTGAGGAATGGCAATCCTAGTCAGGAGGCTGGTGGACCAATAAAGCTGCATTGTCGAGCACAGTGGTCTCAAGATGGTCGTGGCTGGAATTCCCCTCTGACCCTTCCGGTCAACTCACTGCTTATCTAATAAAACTGCACTGTGTTAGAAGATGCAGCTCTGATGTGATGCTTTGTCTTGGTATTAGAAGCTGGTGCTGAAACTGGTAACACGGCACCCAGACTATCTTGTTCTATATGTGGCTTTGGATGGAGTGTTCCTGATTGTGTGTCTACCAAGCCAAATAGAGACAAGCATCATGTACCATGCCTTCTCAGAATAATATCATGCAAGCTTGTACATAAAAAATAATATTGCTAATTGCGATGTAGCTGAAATGTACAATGTGTAAAATGTGCAAATGTGAAAAGATAAAAAACAGGGGGACCAACTTGATCCACGACGGACATCACCACACCTTCCCCTTGCTAGTGACAGGAATGTATTTGAAAACCCTATAGTCTAAAAGCATGTAAACCTAATAAAATTATACAATTTTCACTCTAATAAGTAAAGCAAACAAACTGATTAAAAAATCTGGCAATTTAAAAGAGTTTACACTTAGATAAAAAAGGAGCCAAATTCAAACATTCATGGAGGCATTCAAATTGTCAAGCTCAATTTAATACAGGACGGAACCCACTTCCACAGATGACAGTACAGCCAAAGCCTTGGTGGTTAGGTCAAAGGAACACACGTGGTCAGTTGCCTTAGCTGCCACCAAGACTGTAACATCCTGTTTAGTGCCCACTGATGATGAGCCAGCAGGAACGAATCCTGAAGTTGTATCCACAAACAGTGGCTTATAAACAGCATCCTGAAGCAATCATATTCTCATAGGACAACACTGAAAATGTACCCATAATGGGGACATAAACACATTTATTTCTATAGACACTACTAATTGTGTTGTAAGACAAATATCTGGTGTGCTTTCATAAGGGCACAGGCTGGATGCAATACAACCAACCTACTGGAAAGGACAGAGACCAATCTTCATTCAGTTCCTTCAGTAAAGATGTGCCAAAGTACTGTATAATAGGTTTGCAACACAGGTTGACCTGTGGTAGTTGTATCACCCTTTGGCTTTGAGATGGGACATCCATTGTGGAGAAGAAGGCCATCCATTAAAACCAATATCAGTGGAAAGCCTCTGAATACACTCAAAAATAAAGAGTGAATTACTGTAGGAATCACTCTGAAAACAGCCTGAAAGGTACAGACAAAGTCAGACCTTACTGCTTTAAAAAAGTGTACAATTCCTACAGTGTTTGATTGGCCACCGACACATTACAGACACTGAGCAATGTCACCTATGTGCAAAGCATAGAGTGGCTTAGTGAAGTTTCACATTAAATTCCACTTAGAAAAACTTCCCTTTCCCCCACTTATACATGTGTAATCGAAAGGCTGTTTCCACACCTCATGGATGAAACAATTACCTAAAGCCTCATATCCGCTCACCAGTAAAATATATCAAACATGCAGTGAATTGAAATGAGGAGATAGGCCAAGAGAAAACTCCATGTATTAGCCATACTGCTGAATCTGTCTCTGCTACAGTGAATGGCAATTTATCTAACTTGTCTATGTTAAGCATTGTGTAGGTGGCATTCTTATTAGCCACTACTAGTTGTTTCTGTGTCAGATTAAAGGGAAAAAACAACTCCATACAGTTGACGTGCTTCCAGAGCATGTGATTCCCCTTTAATACTTGCAATATCCACCCCAACTGCATAATAGACTCCAACTGACTCAGTCCACGTTGTAAAAAAGGCATGTCATTTTGTATGATGTCAATCGCAGAAGACATAGGTGGTCATTACAACCCTGGCGGACGGTGTTAAAGCGGCGGTAAGACCGCCAACAGGCCCGCGTTAAAAGCATTGGAATTCCGACGGTGGCGGAAACCGCCAACAAAGACAGACACTTTAACACTCCGACCGCCAAGCCGGTACAAACAAACAGCGCGGCGGTCACCGCCAACAGACAGGCGGAGGACAAAGTACTGTCCACAGTATCACAATCTACCAATCCGCCACCTTTTCCGGGGCAGATTCACCGCGGACAAAAACAAGGCGGAAACAGGACTTCAAAGGGAAAACGCTTACCTCTACACACCCCACGAGGAACCAGGACGCCATGGAACCAGAGCTGCAGATCCTGCCAGCCTTTATCTTCTTGCTCCTCTACCAGGAGCACGAACGCCGGCGGCGAAGACCAAGGTGAGTACTGCACCTACGACACAGGGGAGTGGGGAGGGAAAAAACAGGGACACACACACGCAACACCCCCACCCTCACCCACGACAACACACACACTAATACATCATGATACATCACAGTTACACCCCCCCACCCCCGGGAAGAATGCAAAGACCAAAGAAAATAAGTGTAACCATTGTAATATATTAAAATCCAGTACGCAAAAATATACATATATACACTACAAACAAAATATACACCATGAATAGTAGTCCAGGTAGTGCTCCATTGAAGTCTGTGGAACACTGGGCCCACACGGTATGGGCGAGGCGCACACAAGATCCCCGACCATGACGGAGAGAACACTGCAGGGGCATCAGATAGCAATAAAACAGGCACCTCAGGGGGAGGGAAAGGGGGGGCACCTCAGCCGGTTGAGTGCACAATGCCAAATCCACCGGGGGGGCCACATGCCCACTGTTCAATCCTGGGGAGTGCAAAGCCACAGTCTATCAAGTCTCTACAGTGGGTGGGTTGCCCACTGCTTTATCCTGGGGAGTACAAAGCCACAGTCTCTCAAGTCTCTACAGTGGGTGGTTTGCCCACTGCTTTATCCTGGGGAGTGAAAAGCAACAGTCTCTCAAGTCTCTACAGTGGGTGGTTTGCCCACTGATTTATCCTGGGGAGTGCAAATCCACAGTCTTTCAAGTCTCTACAGTGGGTGGTTTGCCCACTGCATTATCCTGGGGAGTGCAAAGCCACAGTCTCTCAAGTCTCTACAGTGGGTGGTTTGCCCACTGCTTTATTCTGGGGAGTGCAAAGACACAGTCTCTCAAGTCTCTACAGTGGGTGGTTTGCCCACTGCTTTATCCTGGGGAGTGCAAAGCCACAGTCTCTCAAGTGGATGGCTTTCTCCACTGGTTCTGGAGGGGGCTTGGTGCCCAGAGTGCTTGATCCTGCCAAGGACTGAGGTAGTGGATGTCTTTCTCCACAGGTTCTGGAGGGGGCTTGGTGCCCAGAGTGCTTCATCCAAGGACTGAGGTAGTATATGTCTTTCTTCACTGGTTCTGGAGGGGGCTTGGTGCCGGGAGTGCTTCATCCTGCCACGGACTGAGGTAGTGGATGTCCTTCTCCACTGGTTCTCGAGGGGGCTTGGTGCCCAGAGTGCTCCATCCTGCTCGCAACTGACTCAAGAGCATCAGTGCCCTTGGCGCTCATGGGCCAGCGGTGCTTGTTGCAGCAGTGCCCTGTTCAGCGGTGCTTGTGGCGGCGGTGCCCTGTTCAGGGGTGCTTGTGGTGGCGGTGCCCTGTTCAGCGGTGTTTGTGGCGGCGGTGCCCTCAGCGGTTCTTGTGGCGGCGGTGCCCTGTTCAGCGGTGCTTGTGGCAGCGGGGTTCTTTGCAATGACTCAGCTGCTGCCGGTCCTTCATGGCCCAGCGGGGATGGTGCTGGCCGGTCCCCTCTTGCCCAGCGGGGCTGGTGCTGGCGATCCTCTCTGGCCCAGCGGGGCTGGTGCTGGCAGTCCTCTCTGGCCCAGCGGGCTGGTGCTGGCGGTCCTCTCTGGCCCAGCGGGGCTGGTGGCGGTGGCCTCCTCGGCAGCAGGGCAGGTGCTGGGGGTGGCCTCCTGGGCAGCAGGGATGATGGCGGTGGCCTCCTGGGCAGCAGGTATGATGGCGGTGTCCTCTTGGGCAGCAGGGCAGGTGCTGGCGGTGGCCTCCTGGGCAGCGGGGATGATGGCGGTGGCCTCCTGGGCAGCAGGGATGATGGCGGTGGCCTCTTGGGCAGCGGGGATGATGGCGGTGGCCTCTTGGGCAGCAGGACAGGTGCTGGCGGTGGCCTCCTGGGCAGCAGGGATGATGGCGGTGGCCTCCTGGGCAGCGGGGATGATGGTGGTGGCCTCTTGGGCAGCGGGGGATGATGGCGGTGGCCTCTTGGGCAGCAGGGCAGGTGCTGGTGGTGGCCTCCTGGGCAGCGGGGATGATGGCGGTGTCCTCCTGGGCAGCGGGGCTGATGGCGTGGCCTCTTGGGCAGCGGGGATGATGGCAGTGGCCTCCTGGGCAGCGGGGATGATGGCGGTGGCCTCTTGGACAGCGGGGATGATGGCGGTGGCCTCTTGGGCAGCAGGGCAGGTGCTGGCGGTGGCCTCCTGGGCAGCGGGGATGATGGCGGTGGCCTCCTGGGCAGCGGGGAGGATGGCGGTCTTCTCCGATGTGCTGCTCTTCCCAGACTTGCTGACTTTCTTATGGCCCTTCCCCACCTTGGAAGGTGTAGGAGCTGACTCCACACTCCCACCTGAACCCCTGGGAGTGGCTTTGGTGGCTGGAGTCTTCCCCCTCTCCTGCAAGGCACTGGCCAACTTTTGATGCTTCACAGGTGGGGGACTGTCCGTGCTGTGGATCCGTGCCACACTGGCTGCCATGGTGGCCAGTGCACTCCAGATTCCGGTGACTACAGGCACCACTGGTCCCAGAGATGTTGTGGCTGAGGTGCTAGATTGAGACCTGGAGAGTCGGGCCATAGGAGATGGACAGAGTGGGGGAGGTGTGGAAAAGAGGTCAAGGTTGGACAGGAAAAGCTTTTTGGAAACACTGGGATGGGTAGCTGGAGGGGGTTTGGGATTGGAGGAAGAGGTTGTGGTTGTAAGAGGTGTTCGTTTGGTGATTTTGGGTGAAGGTGCATGCGCTGGAGGCTGTCGTGAGGTGGATGGCTGTTGAGTGGGTATGTGCCTGCGTTTGTGTATCTTGGGAGGTGGCGTCACAGACACACTGGAAGAGGACACAGGGGACGTGTGAATGGCAGTGGGGGTGGTGACTGCACGTGAGCGGGGTGTGGTCGTGTGTGTGCTGGTGATGGCAGTAGTGGCTGTAGATGTAGTGCATACAGGTGTGAGTGTAGATGAGACTGGGAGGGAGGAGGGAGATGAGGAGGAGGGGGACACAGTGGAGGCAGTGGATGTTGGTGTGTCTGCTTATGTGTGATGCTTGCATGAGTGCCTGTGGGATGTGTGGTGCTTATATTTGCCTGAGCGTCCCTTGTGTGTTGATGTGTGTGCATGCTGGTCTGAAGGTGTGCTTGGGATAGGCTGAAGTAGAGGGGATTGGGTCTGGGTGGAGGAAGTTGGAGGGGGAGGCTAGACACAGGGACAATGGATGCCATCAGTGCTGAGGTAAGAGTCTGAAAAGCTCGCTGAAGGGTCGCCTGACCAGAATGAATGCCCTCCAGGAATGCATTTGTTTGTTTCAACTGCCTTTCTACACCCTGGATGGCATTCAAAATGGTAGACTGCCCAACAGTGAGGGACCTGAGGAGGTCAATGCCCTCCTCACTGAGGGCAGCAGGGGTGACTGGGGCAGGGCCTGAGGTGCCTGGGGCGAAGGTGATGCCCACCCTCCTGGGTGAGCGGGCACGGGGCAAAGGCTGAGGGGCTGCTGGGCAGGCAGTGCTGGTAGGGGAGGTGGCGGCTGTACCTGTAGATGTGGGGGGCACAGATGTTGCCGCCACCACAAGGGAGCTCCCATCAGAGGATGAGTCAGTGTCACTGGTGTCAGCTCCTGTCCCCGCCATGGAGCTCCCCTCGCCCTCCGTCCCACTGGTGAACTCTGAGTCCGTAGTGTCGCCCTCCAGGGCCATGTGGGATGCAGCTCCCTCCTGCTCCGGTGCCACTGCTCCTCTGCCTGATGATGCTAATGCACACAAGAAGAGGGAGACCACAAAAAGGGGGGGACGACAGAAGAAAGACATGTTGAGTGCATGCATTACCGCTACCGTTGGCGGACACGACAGACAGAGAAGCCTCCTGCACTACGCCGTGCACTTGGGCTCCACTGTTCAATCCCTGGGACATGGCCTACAAGGCTATGGACGACATCTGCACACATGGATGACACAGGAGCCTGAGTAGGTGTACTTGGTACTATACACAGGTGGGGTGGGGTGCCACAGGGTCTGCCAGAACAAGGGGACCTAACTAGCACACTCGCCCTGGCTTAGGGAAACCCACAGCCCACCTCCTCCACCCAGACATCTCCACTGCATGCAAAATCAGCAGAATGAGAGTGTACTCACCCCCTTGGGGCTGCTGTGATGCCCCCAAGCGCCCATCCAACTCCGGGTACGCCACCGCCAGGATCCTGAACATCAGGGGGGTCATGGTGCAACAGGCACCCCTCCCACGTTGGGAGGCCATCCCCAGCTGGGCCTCCGCCGTCTTCTTGCTCCAGCAGCGAATGTCCTCCCATCTCTTACAGCAGTGGGTGCTCCGTCTGTGGTAGACCCCCTGGGGCCGGACGTCCTTGGCGATGGCACGCCAAATATCTTTTTTCTGGTGAGCGCTGACCTACAGGAATTGTACAGGAGGAAAAGAAAAGTTATTACCAAATGAACCGTCACAGTCATTGGCCCCCATCCCTACCCTTGCCATGATGCACATGCACTCACCGTCGTTTCTTGCATGCCTCAATCTCCCCCCCCATCTTTCATCCACCCCACTCCACACAGGCATAGCCCATACAGCATGCTCCCAGTGTACTTACCTGTTTGTCTGGAGGACCGTAGAGTAGCGACCCCATCCACGAGTTTCTCCAACTCCTCCAATGTGAAGGCAGGGGCCCTTTCCCCAGACGCACGAGCCATTGTCTCTTCCAGACCGAGGTCGCAGCAGCACTTGCAGTGTAGGTGCTCTCCTGTCGAAGATCAGGTATCGAGTGATTGAACAGATAGAAAATGGCGGTCACGTCCGCAGCGGTGCGTACCGTCACCACCGGCGTACATCGTTATTGGCTCCTGGGACCCATAGGGTCCAATGTTAACCAATGCAGCATGGCGCCGCGGTCTTCGACCTCCTACCGCGATGGTGTACAACGCCAGCGCAGTTACCTCACATCCCATTGTCCCACTTTACAGGTCAGGTAGCTGCCATTTCAGGGGCCCACATGGCTTAATTTTCAACTGCTTCACACATATCTAGGCCTTGCCTCAACACTCATACATGCCAATTTTCGGATTATGATTAGTGTTCGGTGTAACCTATGGGTACGTACCTCTGAGTTGGTTGACTCTGTGCTCGCTGTTGTCCTTCCTAGGCACCCTCCGCTGGGACATGTGAGGAGATGGCGGCATCCTCCGGTGTACAGATCGCTGGTGGACCTGTCGACAATGGAGGAAAGACATGTGATCATCACCTATAGGCTTGGCCGTGCCACAATCCAGGAACTCTGTTCCCAGTTGGAGCCAGACCTGATGTCAGCTATCCGCCATCCCACAGGAATCCCCCCTCAAGTGCAGGTGCTGTCAGTACTCCATTTCCTTGCAAGTGGGTCATTTCAAACAACAATTGCCATTGCATCAGGGATGCCCCAGCCCATGTTTTCCAACGTGTTGTCCGGAGTGTTGTCTGCCCTGCTGAAACACATGCAGAGTACATCGTTTTCCCTCAGGTGGAGGATTTGCCTACAGTGAAAGGAGACTTCTATGCCTTGGGACATATCCCCAACATCATAGGTGCCATTGATGGGACACATGTGGCTTTGGTACCCACCCCAGGAGTGAACAGGTGTACAGAAACCGAAAGAGTTATCATTCCATCAATGTGCAGATGGTGTGTTTGGCAGACCAGTACATCTCCCATGTTAATGCCAAGTACCCTGGCTCAGTGCATGATGCTTACATTCTAAGGAATAGCAGCATCCCTTATGTGATGGGCCAACTCCAGAGGCACCGTGTGTGGCTATTAGGTGAGGACAAGGACCCTATACCATGTGAATAGTTGTCTGGGTCTGGGGTTGTCCCTAAGGGTTAGTGTGTGTCTAACAGTTGTCCCTCGCCATTTTCAGGTGACTCTGGTTACCCCAACCTGTCATGGCTACTGACCCCAGTGAGGAATCCCAGGACAAGGGCAGAGGAACGCTACAATGAGGCCCATGGGCGAACTCGGCGGATTATAGAGCGGACCTTCGGCCTCCTGAAGGCCAGGTTCAAGTGCCTCCATATGACAGGTGGATCCCTGTTCTACTCACCAAAGAAGCTGTGCCAGATCATCGTGGCCTTCTGTATGCTTCACAACTTAGCTTTGTGACGACAGGTGCCTTTTATGCAGGAGGATGGTCCAGATGGCGGTGTTGTTGCAGCTATGGAGCCTGTGGACAGTAAAGACGAGGAAGCAGAAGAAGAGGACATGGACTACAGAAACTCGGTGATCCTGCAATATTTCCAGTGAGACACAGGTAAGAATACAAACCTGCCTACTACATATACTTTAACACTACTACCTCTCTACTGTCTGTCGTTTTCACCCAGTGTATGGTCACTGAGTTGTCCCTTTCCCTTACGATTTCACAGATGTGTGTCTCACAGTGTGACATCTGCATTGTTTCCTCATGGATTATAGATGTGTGACATAGGTATGTTGACATTAGAATTGAAAGAGCATTTTGCCACTGTAATTGCTAATACAGTATTTCGAAATGACAGACTGACTCCAGATTGTTTTGTGCTTCAAGGGTGTTTATTGAAGTGCTCAATATTGGAGGGGGTTTTAAAATGGTGAGGGGTGATGGTGGAGGGATGTCCATGGCAGAGTCCAGTCTATTAGTCTCACAGGTGCATTGCCCAAATGGGCATAGGAAGTGGAGCTGGGGCAATTTGAGGATGGACAGGGTGACAAAGTGGGACAGAAAGATGACATTCAGGGTGGTCTCATTTCTTGGCGGGGGTCTTGGCATTGTTCTCTGTCTTTGTCCTGGATCTCAGGGACCGTTTGCGGGGTGGTTCTCCCTCTGCAGGGGGTGGGGTGCTGGTGTTGTGGTCCTGTGGCGGTGCCTCCTGTCCACTAGCGCTGGTGGAGGTGGTGGGCAGTTCATCGTCCAGGCTAGTGTCAGGGGCCCCTTGTTGTGCCACAGTGTCCCTCCTGGTGTTGAGTACTTCCTTCAGCACCCCTACGATGGTGCCCAGGGTGGAATTGATGGCTCTGAGTTCCTCCCTGAAGTTGTAGGACCTAGTAGAAGTCTGCCTTTTTACCTCTGTGTATGTACCCTGACTTGTCACTTTGGCTTTCCATTTCACAGATCTGAGTCCCAATTTGTGCCCTCTGCTATGTTTACTCCTGGCCTACAGCTGTGTAACATTGGTATATGAACAAGTACATTGAAATTTCTATATTCCAGAGATTTTACAATTACACATTTGTGAAAGCACAGACTGACTCCAGATTGTTTGGGTGTTTATTTTTGTGCTAATAATTAGAGGGGGTGTGAAATGGGCTCGGGTGATGGTGGAGGAATGTCCATGGCAGAGTCCAGTCTCTTGGTCTCACAGGTGCATTGTCCAATGGGGCATAGGAAGGGGAGCAATGGCAGTATAAGGTGGACAAGGTGACAAAGTGGGACAGGAGGGTGACATTCAGGAGGGTCTTATTTCCTGGCAGGTGTCTTGGCAATGTTCTCTGTCTTGTTCCTGGATCTCAGGGACCATTTGCGGGGTGGTTCTCCTTCTGCAGGGGGTGGGGTGCTGGTGGCCTGTTGGTCCTGGGGCGGTGCCTCCTGTCCACTAGCGCCGGCAGATGTGGAGGGCTGTTCATCGTCCAGGCTAGTGTCAGGGGCCCGTTGGTGTGCCACTGTGTCCCTCATGGTGTTGATAAGGTCTGCCAGCACCCCTGCAATGGTGACCAGGGTGGTGTTAATAGACTTCAAGTCCTCCCTGATCCCCAGGTAGTGTTCCTCTTGCAGCCGCTAGCTCTCCTGAAACTTGGCCAGTACCGTGCCCATGGTCTCCTAGGAATGGTGGTGAGCTCCCATGATGTTGGAGAGTGCCTCATGGAGTGTCGGTTCCCTGGGCCTGTCCTCCCCCTGTCGCACAGCAGTCCTCCAAGCTTCCCTGTTATCCTGTGCCTCTGTCCCCTGAACCGTGTACCCACTGCCACTGACCCCAGGTCCCTGATTTTCTTGGGTTGGTGGGTTTGCCTGGGTTCCCTGTAGTGGTGTACACACTGCTGATTGATACATCCTGGGGACAGAGGGATGGGCCCGCTGGGTGGGTGCTGTGGCGGTGTTTCCTGAGGGGGGAGGTTCAGTGGTGGTTTGGGACTTTGTCAGGGGAACCAACTGTCCCGAGGTCCTGGATGGGCCGGGCTGGTCATCTTGATCCAGGCGTGCAGAGTTTCTGTCATCACTGTGGGCCTCTTCTGTGGAGGGAATGGATATGTCTGGCACCTCCTGTCCAGTGACGTTGGGTATGGGTCCTGTTGGGGTGTAAATGCATAGTTTTAGTATCTGTGTGTGCCATCTTGTGCATTGGGTGAGGTACCCTCTACTCCTGTGCTTGCATTATTGTGTTTGCCCTTTTGGGATAGTTGGTTTTGGGTCTGTGTGGGTATCTGTACTGGACATGCTTTGGTGATGGTGGTCCATGCATAGGTGTTGCATGCAGGGCCTTGGTATTGAGATGTGTGGGTTGTGATAGTGGGACATATGTGAGATGATGGAGTGAGGGTAAGGGTGGGGGTATGTGATGGCATGCAGGTGGGGTGTGGGGGATATGGTAGTAAAGATTTGACTTACCAGAGTCCAGTCCTCCTGCTACTCCTGCGAGGCCCTCATGATGCAGTATTGCCAAGACTTGCTCCTCCCATGTTGTTGGTTGTAGGGTAGGAGGTGGGTGTCCACCGCCAGTCCTCTTTTCAGCAATCTGGTGTCTTGAAACCACAGAAGCACCTTACCCCATAGGTCGTTCCACCTCTTCCTGATGTCATCCCGTGTTCTTGGATGCTGTCCCACTGCTTTGACCCAGTCGACGATTCTCCACCATAGCTCCATCTTCCTAGCAATGGAGGTGTGCTGCACCTGTGATCCGCAAAGCTGTGGCTCTACCCGGATGATTTCCTCCACCATGACCCTGAGCATCTCCTCTGAAAACCTGGGGTGTCTTTGAGGTGCCATGATGTGGTGTGGGTGATGTGTGATGTGCTGTCTGTTGTGATGTGTGGGGGGATGTGTTGGTATGTATTGTTTAAGGTGGGTGGATGTTGTATAAGTGATGGTGTTGTGTGTCTGTGGATGCTGGTGTTGTGTTTGCTAATCTCTCTCTCTGGCCTTCTTCCAAATTTTATGTTGTAAGGGGTTCTGGGTAATGTGGGTGTGTTTTATAGTTGTGTGCGTGTGTTGGTGTGGTGTGTGTATGTGTATCAGGTGTGTGTATTTCGAATTGTCCAATGTAGTTGTGTTTTGTAAGTGTGTGTGCATTTTGAGCGTGGAGGTGTGTACCGCCAATGGATTATCGCAGTTGAAAGACTGCCACGTTGATTCGTGGGTCGTGATACTGTGGGCGTATTCCTGTTGGCGTGACGGTGTGGGTTTTGGTATCGCCAGTTTATCACTGACCTTTGGTGTGGCGGACTTGTGTGGGTGTCTGTATTGTGGCGGATTCCGAGATGTGGGTTGTAATACCTGTAGTGGAATTCCACTGCCGCAACGGTATGTTGGCGGTCTTCAGCACGGCGGAAAGCGGGATTTACCACCAGGTTTGTAATGAGGGCTAATATGTTGTAACTATACCCGCATGTTCGGATGATATATACCGAGGGTCTGGCCTACTCGTCCTAAAGATCCCCGAGGAGTTAATAAAACGTTGATGACACTCATTGGTATGTACTGGCCACAATAACCACCCGCCAGGACATGTCAGTGATGCATTAAACGTACCATTCTGGACCCATTCGTTGAGCTGATCTTCAGTCGCATTGATATATTGTTGCCATTTATAAAACTTTGCGGGGCAGGTACACTGGGCATGTTTAATTCCTTAATTTTAGCTAATCCTAAACAAGTTGTTTGTTGCACTGCTTCATTTAAAAAGATCATTTGTACAGGAATAAGGCATGCTTTAAACAAAGCTTCCTTTCCCTTAGTTTGCCAATTTTTTGTTCCCCATATAATTTTCAGATCAATCGATTTCAGCCAATATTCATAGCCTTCTTTAGACAACCGGGAAACAAAAGATTCTGAATATATAAATTTTGTATTGGTCATTAACATATGTATATCTTTAGTAGGTGGTACCCTAAAATAATATGACTCAGCTTTTTTCACATTGTGCCCAGAAAAATATGCAAACTTTTCAGAGTATGTTTTAGAGCTCCCCTGTGGTGGAGTCGGACAATGATCCCATTGTGTTTAATTAAAAACAGTTTTGGGGCTGCTCACTCTATGTATGAAATGGTGTCCATAATAATTATAGCAAAACATATCACAATAATTTTCTTTAAATTGATAAAAATCTTCGTTTTCAAAGACAAAATAACATTGCAATTCAGTCATCATAGAATCAACTGTTTTCACATCTCAATCATCAGAAACAATGCCTGGTATTACTATATCATTCATTGATACTTTGAACACATAAGGTATTTGAATGACTTCCGTGGGACCATATATATCAAACATTACTTTGTCCCAAACAATCCTATCAGGAATTGGTACTGTGGAAATGTTAATAAAGGATACGTTTCTTCAGACTTTATGTGATGAAAAATGTGGTTTTAAAACCTCCTCCACCAGTTCAACTGTTGGTTTTTCAGGAAGAAAATGACCATGTATTAAGAAAAAGGTGATGACAAAACCGATCCAAAGTAGAAAGGCTAGGACAGTCAAAGAGAGCCATAGATAGTTCCATGGAAAAATAAAATCTGTTTCTTTGAGCCAGTTTTTTTGCTAACGTGCACTTGACAAGTCAGCTGTCGAAGAGGAAAATGAGTCTGAGAAGTCATAGTTGAAATCAGTAAAATATCCAGAGGCAGTTCGTGCAAATGGTGGAGCCGTTGTCAGTGGTGCAGTTGATGTTTCCCGTGGTGGCATAGTATAGATAGCACCATCCGTCTGTGTTGGAGTTGAGTCAACTTGGTCAAATATTTCTAAATTATTTGATGTTAGTAGAACTAATGCAAGATCATCTTCCACCCTCACCAAGCTTGGAGAGGTATCGGTGTTGGTATAAACAACTTGTAGAGGAACTTCTTCGCCAGTAGTGAGAGGGATTCGGGAGCTACTGGATGTTCCTCTTGGTCAGCTGTGCAGGATCGGCCACATGCTGTAGTTTGACATTGTCGATGGAGATAAAACGATTTTCTTTGGCACCTGCCGACCGTGGTAGAATTACAGTTCTGGTACCGTGTATCCCTAGTACTGGGACTGGTGCTCGATTGGAAGGGCCAAATTCATTTTTCACAGCAGCTTTCTCACATACAAGATTCCCAACTTGGGGAATCCAGCCGGTAGATGTTACAAGCACATCCTTGATTCCTGTGGAGGCAGCACTGTTAGAACAATTATCATCACAGAACTGTTGCAATTCCTGTAAGACAGTGACACGTTCATTTATGTCAAAGGGTGTTTCTGCTGCCTCCATGCCAGGACCATCAAGATCCAGAACATACATTCAAGTTCCGAACAGGCACTCATATGAAGTACAACCCCCCAGGGACCTTCTAGGCATATTTAGTGCTCTCTGGACTCCATATAGGTGATTAAGCCAACTATGACCCGTACCTAAGAGTCTGGCTGTTAAGGATTGCTTTATATTACGGTTTAATCGCTCCACTACACTATTTCCCCAGGGATGAAATGAAGATGAGTACTAGAGTTGGACCCCCAATGAAGCCATGGCGTCCCTGAATGCCCTTGAGGCAAAAGCAGGGCCATGGTCCGAATGGAAGGCCGCAACCGCATATGTACCGATAAAGACTTGTAAATCTTTAATACCAGTCCTAGCATCAGCCGAGCATTGTGGCCACACCCATAAAAATCTGGAGCATGAATCAGCAGCTACCAAAATATATTTGTATGCACTATCAGGTGTTAGGGGACCACAGTGGTCCAAGTACACACATTGTGATGGTTTGTTAGAAATTAAGAGGGGTGTCTGCGGCGGGCGCTTGGCAGTGGAAACTTTTGTTTGTTGACAGATGTCACAACAAAGGACATACTGCTTGGTCTCTTTGTAAAGACCTGGCCACCAATAACAGGCCTGCAGGATCAAAATCGTAGCCGCCACGCTAGCATGGGCAGATACCACCCCCTCATGCGCTGCTTTAATCAACCCTGGTCTTATGTTTTTGTTGGGAATGTCCCTTACGCCTACACCTGGTATTCTAACTTCAGCGTTCAGGCATTCTCCCATTCGGTAAGAATATTTATTAGGAAATCCTTTAGGATAGGGCACACCATCAGCAGTAGCTGTCACGGCAGCCCAAATGTCTGCGTCCGGTTTTGAACTCAAACGAATTACTGCAGCTACAGCGGCCACTGCCACTGCTGACTTTACAGCTTCATCAGCCAATGTATTACCAGCAACGTGTATCCCAACTCGCTGGTGTCCAAGTGTATGTACAACGTGGACATTTGGTAGCGTCTCTTTCAGATCTGCTACTTTCCCCCACAGAAGTCTGTGTTTGATGGTGTTGCCTTTGGAATCTCTTGGTGTGCATGACTCTATGATATTGTTCAATGGGCAATGGACTTGCTGGAAGTGGGTATTGTATTTCATATTTCATATTGTAAAAATTCTTGAGTTTGTAACTTTGGGTCAAAAATATTGTCTGCATCAGTGGCTGTCAGAGACGTAGCCTATTGTGCCCAACGTGGATGTAATGCTTTTGCGTTTGTAACAGCCTCTAGGGCTTGGGATTGGAGAAATGACAATAATGCATTTTCCTTGGGCAAAAGGTTTTTCTTTAATGACAGCCATCTGCACAGCAGTGAGAATTTTCTCAGTGGGCACAAAGCGTTGTTCTGCCACTGAATATAAGTGTGATTTGTATGCAATCGGGACTGTCTCACCTTCATTGAATGTCACATAGGTGAAACCAATGGCCCCAGCTATTACTCTGATGACCAAGTGTGTTTTGTTGTCCCCAATGTGTAGACGTTGTGCTGCAAGCATGTCTGTTTACAACTCTCGAAGAATGCGTGTATGTTCAATTGTCCAGAATTTACTTGAAAAATCGGGACGTATTAGATCATATAAAGGTTTTATGCGTGTAGCATAATCTGGAATGCAAGTTCTGGCAAAATTTAGGAAACCCAATAGAGACTGGAGTTTTTTGGTGGTTGTAACTGTTAGCATTTCTCTGAGAATTTTGGCGCTAGGCTCTTCCCTTCACCTGACAGCTCATATCCTAGGAATAGGACACTGAGGAAGGCAAGATTTGTTTTTTTGAAGTTGAATTTGTAGAAAAATGCGGGCTACCCGTCTTAAATGTTGTAGCAATTCATCATCCGTAAAATAAATATCATCTACATAGGACAATGCTTCACGGTCTATCTTGTGCAAAATTGCAGTAACACGAGCTGCAAACAGTCCTGGGCTGTTCTTATACCCCTGAGGTAAAAGACAGATTTTTTTATGGGAGCCTAGTGCACTGAAACTTGTTAAGTCTCTACTCTCAGGTGCTATATTCTGGCAGAAAAAAACATTTGAAATGTCCAGTGTTGTTTTGTATTTTTTATGCACTATATTGTTCATTAGTGCTGTGCTATGAGAATTTTGCATAGCATAAGTGCGTGTATGACTGTTTAAATGTCTGTAGTCTAAGACTATTCTATATAAATGGTCTGGCTTAGCTACTGGGAAACATGGATTATTCATGGGGGAGACACAGGGTTCAATTACGCAGTGGTACTCTAATTGCAAGAGTATTTCTCTTACTGGTGCTTTTGCTTCATACTGCGGTTGCGGTTGAGGTTCACTTTTAATTGGAATTACATGGTAGGGGGATTCTTTATCCCATCCTACATGATTTTGGTATAATGCAGGTGCTTGTGCTAAAGCTCATTCAATAGAATAGGATTCAGCAAGTTCCTCTACAACAAGGGGCGAGAAGGAAGGCTAAATGACTTCTTCTCCATATGGGCAGGTACTGACAAATTCAGGTGGCCAATCTTGTTGGGCCAACAAAACAACATATATGTTTACTACGCGATCCCAAAAGATAGTGGGGGTCATTCTGACCCTGGCGGTCACCGACCGCCAGGGCCAACGACCGCGGAAGCACTGCCAACAGGCTGGCGGTGCTTCCTGGGCCATTCTGACCGCGGCGGTAAAGCCGCGGTCAGAAAAGGGGAACCGGCGGTTTCCCGCCGGTTCACCCCTGGCCCAGGGAATGCCATGGGGATTCCGACCCCCTTCCAGCCATCCTGTTCCTGGCGGTTTTTACCGCCAGGAACAGGATGGAAGGAACGGGTGTCGTGGGGCCCCTGCGGGCCCCTGCACTGCCCATGCCACTGGCATGGGCAGTGCAGGGGCCCCCTAACAGGGCCCCACAATGATTTTCAGTGTCTGCTTTGCAGACACTGAAAATCGCGATGGGTGCCACTGCACCCGTCACACCCCTGCAAATCCGCCGGCTCCATTCGGAGCCGGCTTCCTCTTTGCAGGGGCTTTCCCGCTGGGCTGGCGGGCGATCTCTTGGAGATCGCCCGCTGGCCCAGCGGGAAAGTCAGAATGACCGCCGCGGTCATTTGACCGCGGTGCGGTCTTTTGGCGGTCTCCGCCCGGCGGGCGCCGCCCGCCAGGTTCGGAATGACCCCCTGTGTCTATTATGCATTCAATGTCTCCTTCTAACTGTAGCGTTACTTTATATACCCTATCAGGTGTGGAGACACGCATGTCCGCAGTCTCTACTTGTATAAAGCCATCAGTTGCTTTCAACTCCAGATGCTCTAGAATATTCCGGCGAATTATTGTGACCTCTGCTGCGCTGTCTAGCAGTGATAGAGCCCATTTCTTGTTCTTCAAGAGGACCCTCTTCCTGAGTGCCATGTCAGACTGTGACTGCTGCCACTTTTTTTCTTTTTGAATTGTGGTTTTTGTTGGGCGGGTTTCTCTTCCTTTTTAACAGAAACCTCCGAAGAACATTGTGATTCCTGTCTCGGTTTCACGTACTTTGTCCTTCACTCTGATCGCCCACCTCTCTCATTTCGTTTTTCCGATGAGTCCTGAAAGGAACGAGATTGGCGTGTATCAGTATATTGAAATCTATCAGGCATTTTTATATTATCTCTGTTTCTGAGATTATGGTGGTCATTCTGACCTCGGCGGTAAAAGGCGCCTACCGCCGGTCAGAAATCCTCCATAATTCCGCCGCGGTCGCGGTAACCCGCCACGGTCATTCTGACCCGCAGCAGCCAAACCTCCGAAAATCCGACAGCCACAACAGACCGCCAGACCAGCGGTCGGCGGAAAAGTGGAGGTGACCAAACCTCCACCGTCACGCCAACAGAAATACGCCCATGCCATTACGACCCACGAATCCACGCGGCGGTCTTTCAAACGCGGTTTTCCATTGGCGGGACACACCGCCGCGGTCAGAATACACACAAACGAACAAAACTCAGCCACATTGGCCGATTTGAATTCCACACACCTGATACACATACACACACCACTCCCACACACACAATACAATATAAAACACACACCCACATCACCCACAAACCCCTACGACCAAAAATTCAGAAAGAAGCACTGAGAGACACATCAGCGATCACAGAATACCATCACACAGAGGCACACTACACCATCACCCACACAATATCCACACACAAAACAACACACACCACCACACTCAACACACTTAACTACACATACTCCACCCCACACATCATACACACCACTCCATGGCACCCCAAAGACACCCCCGCTTCTCAGACGAAGAACTCAGGGTCATGGTGGAGGAAATCGTTCGGGTAGAGCCCCAGCTCTTCGGCACACAGGTCCAATACACCAGCATTGCCCGGAGGACGGAGCTATGGCAGAGGATTGTCGACAGGGTCAACGCTGTGGGACAGCACCCCAGAAATCGGGAAGACATCAGGAAGCGATGGAACGACCTACGGGGGAAGGTGCGTTCCATGGTATCCAGGCACAACATCGCCGTGCAGAAGACTGGCGGAGGACCCCCACCTCAACCCCCACAATTTACAACATGGGAGGAGGAAGTCTTGAACATCCTGCATCCTGATGGCCTCGCAGGAGTCGGCGGAGGAATGGATACTGGTAAGTTGAAGCTTCAATACTGCTTCCCCCCCACCTGCATGCCAAATCATACCCCAACCCTCACCCCCATCCTCGAACCCCACCCTCACCCCCACCCCCATCCTCACCCCCACCCTCACCCCCACCACCATCCTCACCCCCACCCCCAGCACACCTATTCCCTGCCAATGTCTCACCATCACAACCCACACATCCCAAAACCTAGGCCTGCATGCGTCCACTAAGCATGGACACCCATCACCAAAGCATGCCCAATGCATATACACATCCCCCCCACAAGCCACCCTCACCAAAGCCCCCACACACGAATGCCAGCACTTGGGGACACGGGAACCCACAGATACACCCATATGCCACACATTGAAACTATAACCATACCTCTATACCCCTGCAGGACACGACCGTCAACACACCGCCACGGAGGGCCCAGAATTCACCACACCCCCCACCCAAGAGGCCGTCAGCGATGACAGCAGCTCTGTCGACCTGGACACTGATGACCAGCCCGGACCATCGGGGACCTCTGGACAGTCGGTTCCCCTCACACAGGCACAGGCCACTACAGACCCAAACCCCTCTGGGAACACCGGCACAGCTCCCACCCAGCGGGCCCATGCCTCTGTCTCCAGGGCGCGTCAATCTGCGGTGTGTCTACCACTACAGGGCACCCAGGATAACCCACCACCCCAACAACAACAGGGACCTGGGGGCAGTGGTAGTGGGCACACCGGCCAGGGGGCAGAGGCCCAGGGAAACAGGGCAACTCGGAGGGCAGCTGTGCGACAGGGGGGGACGGGCCCAGGGAACCCACTCTCCACGAGGCCCTCACCACCATCATGGGAGCATACAACCGCTCCCAGGAGACGATGGCGACGGTACTGGCCCGGTTCCAGGAGATCCAGGTACTGCAGGAGGAACACTATCAGGGGTACAGGGAGGACATCAGAGCCCTCACCTCCACCCTGGTTACCATGGTAGGGCTGCTGCAGGACCTCATCAACACCAGGACGGACACTCAACAACAACAAAGGGCCCCTGCCACTAGCCTGGCCCAAGAACAGCCAACCACCTCCGCCGGCGCTAGTGGACAGGAGGCCCCCGCACAACAGCAGCCCACCAGACCCCCACCTCCTGCAGGAGAAGAACCACCCCGCAAGAGGGCCCTGAGATCTCGCAAGAAGACAGAGTAGGATGTCAAGACCCCCGCCAGCAAAGGATACCACCTGATGTCAGCCCACTGTCCCACATTGTCACCCTGTCCATCCTTGAACTGCCCATGCTCCATCTCTCCACAGGCCTCTGGACAATGCACCTGTGTGACTGTTACTCTGGACTCTGCCATGGACATTCCTTCACCATAGCCCCCACCCACTTGAAACCACCCATCCCATTTTGAGCATTGAAATAAACACCTATTTTGCACAAAACTATCTGGAGTCTGGCTGTGATTTCAAAATATTGTAATTGACATGACATTGCAAATATGTCCTTGTACATAGTGAAGTCAACAAACAGCTGCCACAAAGCTGTAGTCCATGGGGAAACGAAGCACAGGACTCGTAGTGGGGACCCCAGATCTGAAATAGGGAGGGAAAAGCCACAACTCAGTCATCATACACTGGGGCAAATAGACAGGCAGCAGAGATGCAGGAGAGTAGTTCACATTTACTAAATTATGTTTGAATTGTTACCTGTGTCCTATTGGAAGTACTGTTCAATGATTCTGTCCCTGTTGTCTGTTTCAGCACCGTCGTCTTCCTCCTCGTCACTCTCCACAGGTTCCACAGCTGCCACAACACCACCGTCTCGACCATCCTCCTGCAGGAAAGGCACCTGGCGGCGCAAAGCCAGGTTGTGAAGCATGCAGCAGGCCACGATGATGTGACACACCTTCTTAGGTGAGTACATTAGGGATCCCCCTGTCATATGCAGGCACCAAAACCTGGCCTTTAGGAGGCCAAAGGTGCGTTCGATCACCCTCCTAGTACGCCCATGGGCCTCATTGTACCGTTCCTCTGCCCTGGTCCGGGGATTCCTTACTGGGGTCAGTAGCCACGACAGGTTGGGGTACCCAGAGTCCCCCAATAGCCATACACGGTGTCTCTCTAGCTGTTCCATCACGTAAGGGATGCTGCTATTCCTTAGGATGTAGGCGTCATGCACTGACCCTGGGAATTTGGCATTTACATGCGAGATGTACTGGTCAGCCAAACACACCACCTGGATGTTCATGGAATGGTAACTTTTTCTGTTCCTGTACACCTGCTCCCTGTCTCTTGGGGGAACCAAAGCCACATGGGTCCCATCAATGGCACCAATGACGTTGGGAATATGTCCAAGGGCGTAGAAATCACCCTTCACTGTAGCCAATTCGCCCACCTCAGGGAAAATGATGTAGCTCCTCACGTATTTCATCAGGGCAGACAACACTCTGGATAACACCTTCGAAAACATGGGCTGAGACATCCCAGAAGCAATTCCCACTGTTGTCTGAAATGACCCACTTGCCAAGAAATGGAGTACTGACAGGACCTGCACCAGAGGGGGAATCCCTGTGGGTTGGCGGATGGGGGACATCAGGTCGGGCTCCAGCTGGGCACACAGTTCATGTATAGTGGCACGGTCAAGCCGGTAGGTCAGGATAATGTGGCGTTCTTCCATTGTCGACAGGTCCACCAGCGGTCGGTACATGCGAGGATTCATCCGTCTCCTCGCCAAACCCAGCGGACGGTGCCTAGGAAGGACAACATGGAGCACAGAGTCAAGCACCCCACAGGTACGTACTCACAGCTTGCACAGTAAACGATTCTCTATGCAGTGAATGGCGTGTCTGAGTGGCTATGCAAGGCCTAGGCCTGTGTGACGCAGTTGAAATTGAGCCATGTGGACCCTCGAAATGGCGGCTGTCTGACCTGTGAAGTGTGACAATGGGATGTGAGGTCAATGCGCTGGCGTGGCACACCGCGGCGGTCGGCGGTCGGCGGTCGAAGACCGCGGCGCGAAGCCGCATTGGTTAACATTGAAGCCTATGGGTTTCAGGAGCCAATGGCAAAGGGCGCCGGCGGTGGCGGTACGCACCGCCGCGGTACGCACCGCCACGGGCGTGACCGCCATTTTCTATCTACTTATTCACTCGCGACTTGAACTTTCACAGGAGAGGACCTATACTGCAAGTGTTGCTGTGACCTCGGTCTGGAAGGGACAATGGCTGCTGCGCCTGGGGAAAGGGCCCCTGCCTTCACTGGAGAAGAGTTGGAGAAACTTGTGGATGGGGTCCTCCCCCAGTATGCGCTACTCTACGGTCCTCCAGACCAACTAGTGAGTTTAATTCAATATGGATTTGGGGCCACTGGCTGGCTTGGGGGCCTGGCGGGGGGCCTGGCGGGGGGCCTGGCGGGGATGGGGGGCATGTTGGGCCTGGCGGGGGGCCTGGCGGGGGGCCTGGCGGGGATGGGGGGCATGTTGGGCCTGGCAGGGGGCCTGGCGGGGGGCCTGGCGGGGATGGGGGGCATGTTGGGGCTGGCGGGGGGCCTGGCGGGGATGGGGGGCATGTTGGGCCTGGCGGGGGGCCTGGCGGGGATGGGGGGCATGTTGGGCCTGGCGGGGGGCCTGGCGGGGGGCCTGGCGGGGGGCCTGGCGGGGATGGGGGGCGTTGGGCCACTGGCAACGAAAATGCAGACAAACTTGAACGTGGTATTTCTCCCTCCCTGTACGTGTCACATAGGTCCGCGCCCATGAGAAGATCGGGATTTGGCGTGCCATCGCCAAGGAAGTCCGGACCCTGGGGGTCCACCATCGACTGGGCACCCACTGCCGCAAGAGGTGGGAGGACATCCGCCGCGGGACCAAGAAGACCGCCGAGTCTCTGCTGGGGATGGCCTCCCAACGTAGGCGGGGTGCCTGCCGTCAACTGACCCCCCTGATGTTCCGGATCCTGGCGGTGGCCTACCCTGATTTGGATGGGCGCGTGAGGGCAGCACAGCAGACACAAGGGGGTGAGTACAAGCATTATCTACTCTGTTGTCGCGCAGTGGAGGTGTCTGGGTGGGGGAGGAGGGCTGTGGGTCCCCCTAGGCCAGGGCGATATCTGTAGGCTGGGCACCCCCGTAAGCCCCTGTGTCCCCAGCCACCACCCTCAGTAGTGTGTCAGTACAGCCATCCCTAGGCCGTGTCATCCATGGGTGCAGTTGTCAACTCTAGGCGTGTAGGGCATGTTCCACGGAATGCGTAGCGGACCCCAAGTTCGCAACTTAGTGCAGGGGGCATCTGTGTCTGTCATGTCCGCTAACTGTACCGGTGATCCAGGTACTCAAAATCTCTTTATTTCTCTCTGCCCCCCCCTTTTTGTTTGTCTTTCTGTGCTTGTGTGCATCAGCATCATCAGGCGGAGGAGAAGTGGCATCGGGGCAGGTGGGAGCTGCATCTCACATGGCCCAGGAGGGCCATGCCACAGAGTCTGACTGGACCAGTGAGACGGAGGGCGAGGGGAGCTCCACAACGGGGACGACTGGACCCTGCAGCGACACGGACACGTCCTCGGAAGGGAGCTCCCTTGCGGGGGTGGCACCATCCGTGCCCCCCGCCATTACAGGTACAGCCGCCACCCAGCGCACCATCTCCGCCCTCCCAGCAGCCCCTCAGCGTTCGCCCCGTGCCCGCTCTGCCAGGAAGCCGGGCATCTCCTTCGCCCCAGGCACCTCAGGCCCTGCCCCTGTTACCCCCGCTGCCCTCAGTGAGGAGGTCATTGACCTCCTCCGAACGCTCATTGTTGGGCAGACTACCCTTTTGAATGCCATCCAGGGGGTGGAGAGGGAGGTTCATCGCAGCAATGCGTACCTGGAGGGCATTCATTCGGGTCAGGCTGCCCATCAGCGATCGTTCCAGGCTCTGGCCTCAGCACTGACGGCAGCCATTGTCCCTGTCTCCTGCCTCCCTCTACTAACTCCCTCCTCCCAGTCTCCTGTTCCTCTGCCTGTCCCACCCACACCATCAGACCAGCCTGCACACACCTCAACACCCAAGAGCAGCTCATCCAAACATAAGCACCACAGATCACGCAGACATTCACACAAGCAACATTCCGATGCAGACATGCCAACAGTCACTACCACCTCTGTGACCCCCACCTCCTCGTCTCCCTCCTCCCTCCCTGTGACGTCTACACTCACACCTTCATTCACCTCACCATCAGCCAGTGTTTCCATCACCAGCATACCCTACACTCCAGTCCGCACACGTGCAGTCACCACCCCCACTGCCATTTACACGTCCCCTGTGTCCTCTCCCACTGTGTCTGTCACCCCCTCTTCCACACCACACAAACACAGCCACCCACCCACCCAACAGCCATCCACCTCACGACAGCCTCCCGCTCCTGCACCTGCACCCAAAGACAGCAAACTTATCTCGCCTACAACCACATCCTCTCCCTCCACTCCCATACCCACTGTACCTACCACTCTCCATTGTCCCAAGAAAATCTATCTCTCTACTGCTACCTTCTTTCCTGACCCTGAGCCCCCCCCTCCTTCTCGTCGGGGTAAAAAGAGCACCTCAGCCACCACCAGCCCTGCAGCCCCCTTGACAAGGGTGCAGGGGTATTGGAGCCCACCAGCCCGCAGGTCTGGATCTTCGCCCAGCAGCAAGGGGACAGCCAGCCCACCCCCTGGGAAGAGGAGCAGAAGGCGGAAGGGCCGCCGCCGGAGCCCGGATTCGATATCCCCCCAGGACACTAGCCAGCCACCGTCAACAGCCACAGCTCCAAAGGGAGGAAAGGGCCACAGACTCCCGACTAAGGAGGGCAAGGGCAGCAAGGCGGAGAAGTCAGGCAGCAGGCCTGCTGCCCATGGAGGACCCGTCACAGCTGCCCAGGAGGAGCCTGCAACCCCCATAGCCGCTGCCCCGGGAGGAACCGGCACAGCTGCCCCGGGAGAGCCCACCACCCCCATAGCCGCTGCCCAGGGAGGACCCAGCCCAGCTGGCCAGGAGGGCCCCACCACCCACAGCCCAGGTGGGCATTGAAGGAGCACCATCCCCGCTGCCCAGGAGGGCACCACCAGGCAATGAGCAGTTGGCCATAGAATGGCCGCCGTCTCCAGCACCGCTCCGCTGGGGACCGCCGTCTCAAGAACCGCTGAACTGGGCCCTTCAAGGCAAGAACCGCTGAACTGGGCCCCGCCGTCTCCAGCACCACTCCGCTGGGGACCGCCGTCTCAAGAACCGCTGAACTGGGCCCTTCAAGGCAAGAACCGCTGAACTGGGCCCTTCAAGGCAAGAACCGCTGAACTGGGCCCTTCAAGGCAAGAACCGCTGAACTGGGCCCCGCCGTCTCCAGCACCGCTCCGCTGGGGACCGCCGTCTCAAGAACCGCTGAACTGGGCCCTTCAAGGCAAGAACCGCTGAACTGGGCCCTTCAAGGCAAGAACCACTGAACTGGGCCCCGCCGTCTCCAGCACCGCTCCGCTGGGGACCGCCGTCTCAAGAACCGCTGAACTGGGCCCTTCAAGGCAAGAACCGCTGAACTGGGCCCTTCAAGGCAAGAACCGCTGAATTGGGCCCTTCAAGGCAGGAACCGCTGGCCCTTTGGCAGACGTGGCAGGGCAGGATCTGTCTCGGGCAGGGCTGCAGGATGTCCTCTGGCCAACATGCCTCCTCCAGTGACAGTGGAGTCTGTTATGGACTGTTTGGACTGTGGCTTTGCTCTCCCCAGGATGGCCCAGTGGGCAGGCCACCCACTGTATGGACTGTTTGGACTGTGTCTTTGCTCTCCCCAGGATGGCCCAGTGGGCAGGCCACCCACTGTATGGACTGTTTGGACTGTGGCTTTGCTCTCCCCAGGATGGCCAATGGTCATGGAGTCCCCTCGTGGATCTGGCGTCGTGTACTCAAGTGGCTGAGGTGCCCCCCCTTCCCTTCCCCCTGAGGTGCCTGTCCTATTTTCTTTCTGATGCCCCTGCAGTGTTCTCTCCGTGGAGTTCTTGTCGTGGGACTGGGCCTTGCCCCTTTGCTCAGGACCCCTGTGGTCCACGGACAGTGGTTGGACTACATTTAGTAGCTGTATATATTTTGTACATAGTTTATTTATTTATTTGGATTACTGCTGTCCATTTTTCAATATATCTGCCCGTTTGAGATCTCTTCTTTTGGTCTTTGCATTATTTCGGAAGGGGGGGGTCTGTGGGTTGTGACAGTGATCTGTGGGAATGCATTGATGTGTGTGTTGTAGAGGGTGTGGGTGGGTGGGTGTGTGCCGGTAATCTTTTCCCTCCCCTGTGTCGTAGGTGCAGTACTCACCGATGTCTTCCGCGCCGCCGGGCGTGCTCCTGGTACAGGAGCAGGTATAGGAGTGCGGGGATGACCTGCAACTCGGGTTCCATACTGCCGGAATCTCGTGTGGAGTATGTGGAGGTGAGCGTTTTCCCGTTCGTAGTCTGTTTCCGCCGTGTTTTTATCGGCGGTGCTCCCGCCCCGGAAAAGGTGGCGGATTGGTGGGTCGTGATAGGGTGGGCGGTACATTGTCTGCCGCCTGGCTGTTGGCGGGGACCGCCGCGCTGTTTGTTTGTTCCGCCGTGGCGGGCGGAGTGTTAATGCGGCGGGCTGTGTTGGCGGTTCCCGCCAGGGTCAGAATTGCATATTTTGGACCGCCGGCCTGTTGGCGGGTTGGCCGCCGCTTTATCACCGACCGCCAGGGTCAGAATGAGGGCCTATATCTATTCTGCGGGGTCTCCATACGTGGAGATTCTCCCCTCTCTTTTTTTTGGAGGTTGTTGCATTTTATCCCAGTGTTTCTTGTTACCCTCAGGTGCTTCTTTATGGGAATCTTTACTAGATTTACTGTGAAATTGTGGTTTAGATGGTCTGGCCCCTAAACTATCTCGATCGATACTAGAATAGGTCTCTGCTATTATTTTAGGCAGCTCTCGTTCTTGATCCTGTTGAGGAACGTCACAGAGCCGCATGTGCACTGCAATCGCCACCCCTTCCCCTTTAAGATTACTTAAAGTGATTGAGGATACTGTGGCAAAATTGCCCATCAATTGCATCCCTAAATCTAGGGCCTGCCAGCCCCGTATTCATCTTGAATTTGTTTCAACACCTCCGATAAATTGGCAAGTGTCGGTGTACCATGTGCGGTTGTATAGAGCGCGGCAAACACCGTGCCCCAGGTATTACAGTTATCTACTGTAGGGACTATCCCAAAGGGCAAGCACATTGTTAATATTCTATGTTTATCCTGAGGTCCCATATGGGGAAATAGTGCCTCCAGTGCATTAATCATTTGTGCTAACCAAAACGGTGTTTCCTCTCGTTTGGCGGGTCCTTTACCCATAATCAAATGTACAGTTGCAGGATTTATACCTGCGTTGCTGCATGTGGATGTGCTGGAGCAGCACGTGCTGGGTTTGTATTTAATGTTTGCATTACAAATTGTACTAATCGTCTATATATCGCTGTTAGTTCAGTATATAAATGACAAACCTCAGCTACCGCTAAATTTGCAACCGCAGGATGTGGTGTATAAGTGGCCAATGAAGGCCAGGTAGGACCATCATTACCGAGAGGACCTAACCTCACTGGTAATATTGTGTGGGGTAGGGCGCCATCAGGCCAATTATTATGTTCTTGATAAAGGAATTTCTAAATATGCGTATGCTCTGTATTGTCCAGGTACATTTGCAGGTGTATATTGGTGAAATGTATTTGTGTTCGCATCAACAGCTGGAAATGTGACCCAAGAATAAAAAAGTTCTGTTCTATAGGCTGCATGGGCATCCACCAGAAATGTGACCACGAATGTGACTGGACCCCCGGGCCGTTAGGCCATTTGCTAATAGATGTGCAGTTAGAGGGTGCCTCATATTAACTGCTATTTGTACCTGCTGTGGATTTGCCATTGTAGTGACACTATAAGTTCAGAGAAGGCACACCAAATAGGGCTTTCCTTTTAATGTTCAAGCTTGAACAACCTCCAGCTGCAGGTTGGATAACCTATGCAGCTGGGGTAGAAATCCTCAGTACCACAGATGTCTCCACATACAATATTGAGGTGTCATTATATATAATGAGACAGAGAAACTCAGGAGGACCCGAATATTAGAGCCTGATCAAACGTTGGTGGTGCCATGTCACGCAGGCTCTCATTATTCTAATGAGACTACTGGATTTTGAGCAGATGAATCGCCTGCGGTGTGGGAGACTGAGTCTAACCCACTGTGGGTGACACCTGTCACTCCAATCTGGGTTTTGCTCCAGCCAACTAGCAGTGCCTCATCCCTACCAAAGGATAGTGATGACTGGGTAGCCGAGCACATGACATACTAAGCTTCTCTGGGAAGTCGTGGTCACTCAGGTCGCATCTGGTTCTCTCATTTACAATTCAGTCTCATATATAAATGACAAACAGAGGCAGTATATGTTTCAATAATGAGTTTAATAAAACAACTGCATTTTAGATAGCAAAGCATGAGCTGCAATAACCAGGACGACACAACATGACAATATTAAAATTGTGACGAGAATAGTGAAGCATAAAAACAACGCTATCATATTGTCACTATAATCGAGGGACTATCTCCTATTTAGGTTGTAATTTGAGCACATCATGTTAAGCTCTAATTCTGCCTGTCAGGATTCCCTGGGAAGACATCAACCCCCATACCTGAGCAAAGGCATGTGGTCTGCGTTAGCATCTGTAGCAAAGCATTCAGCAATCAGCATACAGTCGTGGTTCCCTGGCTGGAATCTCCCTCTAATGTGTAAGGGACAAGGAAGTGTTTATATAATAACACACTGATGTTCCGAGAAAATGTCCCTATGTAAGGATGTGTATTTTCTACGAACGTTGGAGACTAAACTTCTACCACGTTCACCGGCAATGTACCGAACTGCAGCCTTGAATGAAGCACAGAGTGATCAAGAATGTCTTGTTTGAGAACAGAATGCTGGCCTAGGCAAAAACAGTTAGATTGATGAAAATAAACAAGACCGTAAAAATGGTTATTGTAATAATAATAAAGAAAAGCTGAATAAAATATATCTAGGTTAGAGTGCACAGCGACTTAGGGCCAGATGTAGGAAGCGTTTTGCATGGTGCAAACTGCGAAAATCGCAGTTTGCGCCATGCAAAACACACATCGCAATGCACATTCTCATTTTGCGAGTCGGTACCAACTTGCAAAATGAGAATGTGACTCGCAAATAGGAAGGGGTGTTCCCTCCCTATTTGCGACTCCCACCGCAATTCGCAGTTACCACCAGTGTCACACTGGTGGTAACCCATTCACAAAAGGGAAGGGGTCCCCATGGGACCCCTTCCCCTTTGTGAATGTCGCCATTAATGTTTTTTCAGAGCAGGCAGTGGTCTGAAAAACCGAAACCAAATGGTTTCGTTATTTTTTTGTATTGCAACTCATTTTCCTTGAAGGAAAACGGGCTGCAATACAAAAAATAAAAACTGCTTTATTTAAAAAGCAGTCACAGACATGGAGGTCTGCTGTCTCCAGCAGGCCACCATCCCTGTGAGTGCAGGGAATCTCAATGGGGTCGCAAAATGCGACCCACCTCATTAATATTAATGAGGTGGGTCTTTGCGACCCCATTGAGATTCGCAGACGGTGTCTGAGACACCGTTCTGCATCCGATTATGCAAATCAGAAATTGCGAGTCACACCGACTCGCAATTTCCGATTCGTAAAATCGGATTTGACCACATCTGGCCCTTAGTGTGTTAAAATAACGTGCATGGAGCTATAACTAAAATGGCTACACAACACGGGCTCACTTAACCCTAGGGCAATAATGTTCGGCAGGTAGTAGACTAGGAACCACAGGAACCCACCAAACTCCTGCTCTGACAAATTATTGAATCCACCAATCCCCGACATATACCTCCACAAGCAAAACACCATTAGCAAAAACTAAACTTAACCCAAAACGTCACCCTGCCCTTCATACTACAAACCCCTTAAAATACAAACAAACAACAATACAGTGCACAAAACAATACACAGTACAATTATAATACACAAATAACACTCTTGGGACACAACAGAGACAGCATAGACACCAACAAGACCAAAAACACTCCACCGATCTCTCGAGCAAACACCAAATACCTTCACCAGCCAGCACAGACAAAAAGACTGTAAGGGAAAGTGAAAGTAACTTCACAATTCCTGGCATGCAGCATGACAGAGCCATTACCTCTTTTCCTGAGTGGATGCATCACATTTCCTGCAAATGCTTTTTTTTTCTCACACAACATTTGAAAATTAGGCAATGAGTGATTTACACACAACGCTTGCCAATGAACAGCGCATTCATTTTGACGCATTGGCCTGGATGCGTGGCTTCCAAGTGATGCACCAGGTGCAATGCATCATGAAAAAGGCTAATGCATGTGTTTTTTTTACACCACTAGCTTATTGTGTGGGGTATAGTGTAGTGTATTGTGCAATGCAAGTAAACACAGGGATCCGTTATTTGGCTCAAAATTTGAGTTGACATGCTTGAGAACCTGGATTGGGTTGCATGTGTATGCTAACAGTGCACATATGTGTGACTCCTTGCATTAATGGATGCGGACACTAGAACACACAATATATCACTGTGAAATACATTGACATATTGGGTATTTTTGAGATCATGACATTATTTATGTATCTTATAGTTTGTATCACGAGTGGCTGAACTTAACCCCTTCGCTGCCAGAACTTTTCCCCCTCAGGTGCCAAGCCTTTTTTGGCTGTTTGGGCAGTTTGCGCTTAGGCCCTCATAACTTTTTGTCCACATAAGCTTCTGATGCTAAATTTGCGTCCTTATTTTCCAACATCCTAGGGATTCCAGAGATACCCAGACTTTGTGGGTTCCCCTGAAGGAGACCAAGAAATTGGCCAAAATACAGCGAAAAGTTTGTTTTAAAAAAGAAAAATGGGAAAAAGGGTTGCAGATGAAGGCTTGTGAATTTGCCCTAAAAATGGCATCATCAAAGGGTTTGCGGTGCTAAAATCACCATCTTCCGCGCTTTCAGGAAAAGGCAAACTTAAATCAGAAAACCACATTTTTCAACACAATTTTGGCATTTTACTGGGACGTACCCCATTTTTACTATTTTTTGTGCTTTCAGCCTCCTTCCAGTTAGTGACAGAAATGAGTGTGAAACCAATGCTGGATCCCAGAAAAGTAGACAAAATTCTGAATTCAGCAAGGGGTAATTTGTGTGGCTCCTACAAGGGTTTCCTACAGAAAATAACAGCTGAAATAAAAAAATATTGAACTTGAGGTGAATAAAACTGACATTTTTCTCCACATTTTACTCTAACTTTTTCCTGCAATGTCAGATGTTTTGAAGCAATATACCGTTGCATCTGCAGGACTCCTCTGGTTGGGGGGTATATAGGGCTTGTAGGTTCATCAAGATCCCTAGGTACCCAGAGCCAATAAATGAGCTGCGACTTGCAATGGGTTTTCATTCTATACCGGGTATACAGCAATTCATTTGTTGAAATATAAAGAGTGAAAAATAAGCATCAAGAAAACCTTTGTACTTTGAAAATGGGCACAAAATAAGGTGTGGAGTTGCAGTGGTTATTTGCACATCTCTGAATTCCGGGTTGCCCATATTAGCATGTGAATTACAGGGCATTTCTCAAATAGATGTCTATTTTACACACTGTCTTACATTTGGAAGGAAAAAATGAAGAGAAAGACAAGGGGCAATAACACTTGTTTTGCTATTCTGTGTTCCTCCAAGTCTCCCAATAAAAATGGTACCTCAGTTGCTTGGGTAGGCCTAATGCTCGCAACAGGAAATGCAACATGACACATCACATTTTTACATTGCAATCTGACGTGTTTTTTGCAAAGTGTCTAGCTATAGATTTTGGCCTCTAGCTCAGCCGGGACCTAAGGAAACTTACCAAACCTGCACATCTTTGAAAACTAGATACCTAGGGTAATCCAAGATGGGGTGACTTGTGTGGCTCTCACCAGGTTCTGTTACTCAGAATCCTTTGCAAACCTCAAAATAAGGCCAAAAAAAACACTTCTTCCCCACATTTCGGTGATAGAAAGTTTTAGAATCTGAGAGGAGCCACAAATTTCCTTCCTCCCAGCATTCCCCCAAGTCTCTCGATAAAAATGGTACCTCACTTGTGTGGGTAGGCCTAGTGCCCGGGAAAGGAAATGCCCCAAAACACTAACTGGACACATAAAAATTATCAAATAAAAAACTACCTGTTTTTCCCGGCAGGGCACCTGCGTTTATGGTCCTGGGCTCAGCAGCCATTTACGGAAACCTACCAAACCCAGACATTTCTGAAAACTAAACACCCGAGGGAGTCCAGGGAGGTGTGACTTGTCTGAATCCCCCAGTGTTTTCTTACCCAGAATCCTCAGCAAACCTCAAATTTAGCTAAAAAATCTAATTTTTCCCACATTTCTGTGAGGGATCACTGCACCGGGGCAGATTTCCTACCATCCAACGACCCCCTCAGTCTCCCGGTAAAAATGATATCTCACTTGTTTAGGTGGGCCAAGTGCCTGTGACACAGAAGAGACAAAAACATGTTGCAATCGAAGGGGAACCAAAGTGGGTCCAAAAGGGCAGTTTGAAAAAAACATTTTTAGGCTGACAAGTGCAGCAGAATATTTATCGATATAGAAGAGACAATGCTGGGTGGTAGGAATTTTGTGGATTCCTGCAGACTCCGGAAGGTTCTATCACAAAAATGTGGGGAAAATGTGTGATTTCCAGCAAAGTTGGAGATTTGCAGGGTATTGTGTGTAACAAAATGGTGCGGGGTGCATGGGAAGCACACCGCCCTGGAATCACCCAGATGTTTAGTTTTCAGATGTGTCTAGGTCTTGTGGATTTTTCTACATGGCAGCATCCCAAAGTCCAAAATGTGCAGCCCTCACCATTCCGAGTGGGACGATTTTGAGAGTTAGCTAAGCTCTCATGGCTCAAATGTAAAACCAAAACCCAAATAATCAAATGTTCTCTTGCTTGATATGGGATAAGATGTTTTAGTGTGTGGTGGGTGAGCTAAAAGACTGTTACCCCCTTCAGTTGGGCTGAGGGCATAAACAGGCCCATACTGGATGGTAGCCACCACCCCACTATTTTTAGTTTTTTAAAAATTCCCTGGCATCTAGTAGACTTTCTGCCCCACCCCCCCAGGGTGTGGATCGAAGGTAATTGCCCCATCTGCCCACTGGTGGGCAGAACAACTTTGGCCCAATTTCTTTGAAAATACCCCCACCCTCATATTTTGAAAAATAAAAAATCTTCCCTGGTGGGTTTCTGTCCCCCATAGACCTTCCAAAAATAGGCCGATTGGGGGCAGATATGGCCAACAGTAATGTGCCCCCATGGGGAGCGACCTTAGCCCAAGGGGCTGCCCCCCAAACAAAACACACACATACACACACACCAATCCCTGGTGCATAAGTGGTTTCTGCCCCCCCGGGCAGATCGGCCTAAAAGAAAAAGGCTGATCTGCCCCCAAGGGGAGCAGAAATGGCCTAAAATAATTTTGCCCCTCCCTAGGGGAGCGACCCTTGCCTAAGAGGTCGCTCCCCTTGCGTGAAATTGGCACCAAAAAAATCGCTGGTGCCTAGTGGTTTCTGCCCCCAAGGTGGGCAGAAATGGTCTAAAATAATATGGCCCCGAAGGGAAGCGACCCTTGCCTAGGGGGTCACTCCCCATATATAAAAAACAAAAGTAAACATAAAAAAATATTTATCCCGTGTCTAGGGGTTTCTGCCCCCACTGGGGGCAGATTGGCCTAATTATAATTAACCGATCTGCCCTGAGGGGGGGCAGAAAAGCCCTAAAAATATTCCTCCGCCCTTCCTGGGGAACAACCATTGCCCAAGGGGCTGCTCCCCTCATTCAATATTATAAGAAAAAAAAAAATTCCCTGGTGTCTAGTGGTTTCTGCCTTCTTTGGGGGCAGATTGGACTAATACAAATAAGGGGGCAGACATGACCTAAAAGTAACTTGGCCCCCTGGAGAGTGGCCCTTGCCCAAGGGGCCACTCCCCTCTTGTCAATAACAACAACAAAAAATGCCCTGGTGTCTAGGGGGTCTCTGCCCCCCCACCCCTGGGCATGTCAGCCTAATTATATTAGGCCAATCTGCCCCCGGGGGGCAGAAATGGCCTAAAAAAGATTTTTCCCCCTGGGGAGTGGCCCTTGCCCAAGGGGCCGCTCCCCTCATGTAAAAAACAAACAAACAAAAAATTCCCTGGAGTCTTGTGTTTTCTGCCCCCCCCCCCACATAATCTCTGTCTGCATTACTGACATAGGATGTGTTATGGCCACAATACACTCTGAGGGAATGAAATAAACCGGCTGTTTTAGCCAGACTACAGTGTATATGGCAGCCATGTCACAAATTGACATTCTAGATATGTAAGGTATGTGTCTAGGTCTATATGATACCTGTTAATATGTGCAAGACTACATTTACCAGATGGAAACACTCTACAACCACCATATAATGTTGTGGGACACACACATCTGCTGTCTGTGCTTGGTGTCAGGACAAATATGTGTGAGACATGCACATTACTCCTGCAGAAAAGTGTTTGCATAAATTGTTATCCTATATTTCGGACATCATGAGGCCAGCTTGAGTAGCCAAACCAAGTGTGATGACTTCCAAGTCCATTACCATGCATCACATTATTTGGCAACAGAGAGGGCTTCCGTGAACTTAGAATGTGGGTAGGTAGTCACATTAGATGGTCATCTGTGCATTTTCTAACAAAGCTTTATTTGGTGCATGTCTTTCCCAAGCACATGCTTCTGCCACATTGTGATGATATGCACACTAATTTGGGTCAAGATGTTGTTGTGCTGTAGTGAGTGTAACATCAGTCAAGATACCTTTGGAATAGGCCTCAAACTAGTTGAGGATATGTAAGTGTTCTGATGTTTACAGTGATTGAGATATGGAATTGGTAACACAAACATATTCTATAAACATGTATTTGCATTTTGCAGATATCGAGCCATAAATCAAAATCAAGTCCATCCAGACACAGTAAATTTATGAAAAATCATTTTGAACAATGTTGTTTGGGTCTCTGTGTCTTGGCAATTGATTGTTCAATTTCTCCTCCGTCCTCATCCTTATCCTCACCCATTGCTTCTTGCTTCTCAGGGGGCACATACCATGATACATTAGTACTACACATATATTGTGTACCATGCAACATGCCAAGATTATTTTGCACGCCACAGGAGGGGAATATATCAATCTGCCACCTGACATGTCGAGGCAGCCGAAGCAAGACTTGAGAACCCCGAAAGTACACTCCACAAAACCCATGGTCTTGCTCATTGCTTGGTTTATAGTTTTGCTGTGCCTCTTTCTGGGGATGTGCAAATGGGGTCATGCCCCATCATTGTAGACTATGGCCCTCATTCTGACCCTGGCGGTCGGCGGAGAGACGGCGGTCGGACCGCGAACAGACCGGCGGTATTAAAAATGGCATTCTGACCGCGGCGGTCCCCGCCGCGACCGACCGCCACTTCTCCACTCCGACCGCCACGGCGGTCATGACCGCGGGGCTGGAGTTTGCGCACTCCGGCCCGGCGGTCGTCCCAAGACCGCCAAGGGTATTATGACCCTGCCTACCGCCGCGGTTTCTTGCGGGCGGGAACCGCCGTGCGAACCATGGCGGTAAGCACTATCGGGGCCAGGGAATTCCTTCCCTGGCACTGATAGGGGTCTCCCCCACCCCCCACCACCCACCCGAGTCCTCCCCCCACACCCTCCACCCCCCTGCCACCCCCCAGAGGTGGTACGAACCCCCTCCCCACCCCCACCCCGACATGCACATACATGCACCCCCTACACACACATACACAACGGGGACACATACCCGCACACATACATGCAGACATGCGCACCTGCCGAACAGCACACATTACCCATAGACACAGCAGCACCCCCCGCTCGCATACACGCACTCACACACCCCCTCTACACACTCACACGCACACCCCCATGCACGCCCACATCACACAACACCCCCCCACCCCCTCCCATCACGGACGGTCAACTTACCTTGTGCGTTGGTCCTCCGGGAGGCGACGGGAGCCATGGGGAGGTGACCGCCAACAGAAGACCGCCAACAGAAGACTGCCACACAGAAATGTGGGTCGTAATTCTGTGGGCGGTGTTCTGCTGGCGTGGCGGTGGAGGTTGGCCAGTCTCCACTTTCCCGCCGACCGCCAGTGTGGCTGCTGGCGGTTTTCCGGCGGAACGCTCCCAGCGGTCAGAATGCGCACAGCGGCATACCGCCGCGGTCGGCGGTCTTCACCGCGGCGGTAACTCGGCGGTCTTGCGAAAAGACCGCCAAGGTCAGAATGAGGGCCTATATCCTTGGTCAGCTGAAAAGACAGGAAAAGAAAAATCAAGCAATGATCATGAGGATTGATTGACCCACATTCACATATATGTCTGTTATGTGTACTGAATGAATCATACACATTTCTGCTAGTATCCAGCCTACACTGACATTGGATGGCATACATCCCCTTTTATATGTGTTATTACTGACACTCTACTGCACATACAAGTATACAGGCATGTGTGATACACTCACTAATTGAAAATGTTATTTTTCACAATATCATGAACCTGGGAAGTCTGTACTGATATGGAGAGTGATTTTACCAATGAATCTCACACTTATCTATTCTTGGTATGCTTGGCGTACTACATGTATTATTTTTTATTAGTTACCCAGTAAAGTTGATGTGGTCCCATTCATTTACACAGATTTAGATGTGACAGTAGTAGTCACTGTTGTATAGTAGCTACTGCCATGGATAGCGTGAGGGCAGTGAAAGACATATTTTTGTCCATATAACACAGTCCTGAGTAATCAAGCTGCACTGGCACACAATAGGCCGCAGAGCACCAAGACAGACAGAATTGCAAAATGGTGAATGTGTGGATACATTTCCTGTGACCTGGACTTCGTGCATGAGGGGTAACCTTTTTGCACAACGTGAACCCTTGGAGGCTTGATAGTGTATGTCTATGTGCCACAGAATGCACCACACGTAGGTGGCAAGAGTACAATAGATTTGAGCGATTTCACAGTTTACCTGGTGATAGATACCTCATGACCATGAGAGTTACATGTGGACCCACAGACAACAGACATGGAAGCCCTTCCTTGCACACAGTGTTGCAACACAACATTTTTCCAATTGTTGGGTTGCTTGATATCTTTCCACCATTGAAAGGCACATAGAGTGGCTCTGAGTATCTTAACATGTGTGTCTTGTAGGGGTTGCGTTGCACATGTGCCATAAAGTATCGTGCAAGTATGAGGCACACCCCTCCTACATATGCACTGTCTCAGTCACCAAACACAGGGATAGCTATTTCATCAGACATTATTTACTGTTCTTAGGTCAGTCATGTACTTCAGATGTACTTACCAATCAGTAGGCCATTCCCTTCTCTTCCATTCTGGAAGTGCTCATTGATGATGGAGTGTCTGAAGATGTACGTATCATGAGCACTCAAAGGGTACTTTGCCAGAACATTGATGATAATCCCCAGATTGTCCACTATTCCCTGTACATTTATTGAGCAACTGTGCTTCCTATTGCGGTACAGGTGTGATGCTGCAGCAAAGGGGACCAGTTGCACATGTGCACAATCCATTCCCCCCAATACATGCCAGAAGCCATTGATGGCATAAAAATGGCATAAAAGCCTTTCTTGGTGTCCAGCTGTCTTGGAGAACATGATGCACTGGGGTGTCAAGCTCATGATGGCATTCAGGATGGAGGGTAGGAATGCCATAAAGGATGACTGTGAGATCCCTGCCATACTGGCTGTGGTAGTCTGGAATGACCCAGATGCCAGCATGTGGAAGACTGACATTGACTGATGGACTCCCTCTTGAGTCTGTAGTAGGTGATGACTTCCTCCTACCCTGTTACTCTGGGTAGTCCTTTGGTGGTATAAACACTCCCTTCTGCGCTGCCTCGGTGGTGGTGGTGGAGGAGGTGGTGGTCTTCTCTCTGCTCCTAGCTGAAGTATTAGCACCTCCCTGGCACAGTTGAGCTTGCCAAAGATCTTAGGGTACGTTCTGTTTATAAACCAGTGCACATGCATCACTTCTCAAGTCTGGGTTGCGAAGGTGCAGGAATTTTGATGCATTTTAGGCTCTGTCTGCCACTTGCCAACGATGCATCCCTTTTCTATGAAATATTACTTCCTCAGTGCTTCATTACATTTTAAAAAGGAACACCTACCTTGCACATATTTGTAGTTGTGTGACAGAGTCGGTTCAGGAGCAGGAAAATTCTGACGCAGGCTTCTGAAAAGTGACACATTGGGTCTAATGCATTGCTTTATAAATATAGACCAATGATTGCACTTCCAGAGCTTAAAAAAAATGAAGCAACCGCGGCTCATGCTCCTTGTAAATATCCCTCATAAGGAATTTGTATTGTTTGTATAGGACCAAATATATCATAAGGTACTTTATTCCAAACAATTCCATCAGGAACAGGAACAGTAGAAATGTTCACAAGGGACAAGTTTCTTCATACTTGTGTGAAGATAAGTGCGGTTTTAACACCTCAGCTACTGGTTTCACCGTTGAACTTTCAGGAAGGTAATGCCCATTTATAAGCAAAAAGAAAACAGTCACAAATACTTTCCATATTAATACTGCAAGCAAAGCAAGCATAATCCACAACTAGGACCATGGTTCATTTTAATCAATGAATAAATATATGTATTCCTTGAAATGAAATAGCAGATGAATCGGAAGAAAAATTAATGTTAACAAAGTATCCAAAACGAGTCTGCATCAGCAGGTGCAAAGGAACTGGAAGATACCTCCAAAGACGATTCATCATAAACAACTCTGTTGTCTTCAATTGAAGTGGGAGTAGACAATTGCAGCTTATACCTGGTGTTGTAGATGCAGGGGTAACAGGTGGGACAAAAATCAACAAAAATTAATTCCCCGCCCTCCCCAGCCTTGGAGAAATATTGTTAGTGTTGTTCAACACTTGAAGAAGTATTTTCTGTATGATAGTGAAAGGGGTTAGGGAACTACCAAGGAAGCCTTTTGGCCTACTATTCAGTTTCAGCTACATGATGTAATTTAACTTGATCGATGGAGGCAAAGCAGACATCTCTGAAGCCAGCAAGTGGTGATAGTACCACAAGTCTGGTACTGTGAATTCCAATGACCGGTACACTATGGGCCTGATTCTAACTTTGGAGGACGGTGTTAAACCGTCCCAAAAGTGGCGGATATACCACCTACCGTATTACGAGTTCCATAGGATATAATGGACTCGTAATACGGTAGGTGGTATATCCGCCACTTTTGGGACGGTTTAACACCGTCCTCCAAAGTTAGAATCAGGCCCTATGTGAAGGACAAAATTCCTTCATCACTGGTATTTTTTCTCTAACCAAGTCCTCAACTTTTGGAATACAACTGATAGACGTTGGCTACTCCTTCACTCTATCATCAGTGGCTCGTATCATAGAGCTTGCATTGGAAAATGCTTGTAGTTCCTGTAAGACAGTTAGATGTTCATTTATGTCGAAAGATGCTTTTTCCGCCACTGTGTCAGGGCCACCTAGATCTGGGACATACATCTGTATGCCCAACAAGACTTCATGAGGCATTCAGCCACCCAAGGATCTTCTAGTAGATTTTGTAATGCTCCCTGGACCCTATTATAGGTGATGGACCCAACTGCAACCTGACGTAATACTCTAGCTGTTAAGGACTGCTTTAAGTCACAGCTCTTCATCTCTACAATGGAATTTCTCTTAGGATGGTATGGTGAGGAAAAATGCACAGGCACATCCAAAGTTCCCATGGTATCCCTGTAAGCCTTAGAGGTGAAAACAGGGCCCTGGTCCGAGTGGAATGCAGCTATCGCATATGTGCCAATGAAGACTTGCAAGTCTTTAATAACTGTGTGAGTGTCAGCCAATCACTGTGGCCACATCCAAAGGAGTCTGGAGCATGAATCTACTCTAAGTGGAATGTATTTGAAAACACCGTCAGTATTTAAGGGGCCGCAATGGGCTAGTTATGTGCATTGAAATGGTTTGTTGGAAACTAGGAGGGGTGTCTGCAGTGGGCACTTGATGATGGGACCTTTAATTTGTTGACAGATGTCACAGCTAAGGGCATACTACTTGGTCTGTTTGTACCACCTATACAGCCAATAACGTTTTATAATAAAGATCCTTCAGCCACCACACCAGCATGGGCAGATGCAACCCCGCATGTGCTGCTTTTATCAATTCTAACCTGCGTTCTTGATTTGGGATAGCTCAATCTCCCACCCCTGGTATTACTGTATATGGAACGCTTTAGGCACCTAGGTGGTAGGAATATTTTGTTGAATATGCTTTTTGTAATGCAGTGTTATTAGCCAAAGCAGTAACAGCTGGCATAATATCTTCATCTACCTTTGTATAGGAATGAGTAATCACAGCTATTGTGGCAGTCTTGACTGCACTTTTTGCCATTTCATCAGCCAGTAAATTCCCTACAACATGTATTCCAACACGTTGGTGTCTCAGTGTGTATATGACATCGGCCAGCAGCAGACTAGCTTTTAGTTCTGCCACCTTCCCCAACTACATTTTATGCTTGATGGTATTCCCTATAGAGTCTCTAAATCAATTTAGGCACCAATAATAAAAAATTTCGTTACAAGTCTGGACACAGTATTTCGAATCACACACTATTAAAGTGGGGCACTCAGGATCCGAATGTTCCAATACCAGTATTCATACTTTTAGTTCAGCAAGCTGAGCTGTGCAGTCCACAAGAAACTCTGTGTATGTTGTTAATGGTGGAACTTGCCATCACTCATTGCTCCGTATACAGCTGTGCAAGCCGCAGACTATTGGTGCTTAGTACCCCTAGCAGTCTGGGTAGACCCATCAGTACATATTATATATTTATACTGTTCAAGAGGCAAAATGTCTGCAGGCCAGGGGTACTCCTGTATTATAAAAATTCTTGTTTGAAGTGTATTGTCAAAGACATGATCTACATCAGTGGCAATCAAGGAAGTGCCCCATTGTATTCATTGTGGATATAGTGCTTTAGCATTTGGTACACTAATTTTAGTAACAACGTCTAAGGCTGGAACGGGAGTAACAACAATTATGCCTTTCCTTTATGACAGCCATCGGTCTTTCCTTTATGACAGCCATCTGTACAGCACGTTATATGTTATTAGCACTGTCTCATCTTCATTAAATGTGACATAGGTGAACTCAATTTCAACAGGAATTATCTGGATGAATACATTTGTTTTGTTTACTTGTCTGTGTGTAGCTATTGTGCAGCAAGAATGTCAGTGTGTAGTGATCTGAGTATTTGTGTATGTTCTGTAGTCCAGTAGTCACTGAAAAAATCTGAATGAATTAAATCATACAAAGGTTGTTTGCATTGTGCAAAGTCTAGAATGTAAGCTCTGCCAGAATTAAAGAATCCTAATAGGGATTGCAATTTTTTAATTGTGTTTGGTGGGTGTAATTGAGCACACTTCTCTGGGAAGTGTGGTGCCAGCCTCATTCCCTCATTTGACAATTTGTATCCCAAAAATAGGACACTGAGGAAAGCAATTTTTGCTTTCCTGAAGTTGAATTTGTAGTCATGTTCAGCTAACCCTAAAACAATGCGATCTTTCACCCTGGGTAAATGTGTATGTAAGCCATCATCCTTTGGATATAAATAATCAACATAGGACAATGCTTCTTGGTCAATGTCATGCAATATTGATTCTACTCAGGCAACAAACAGTCCAGACCTGTTATTATACCCTTGATGGAGTCAACAAAAGTGATACTGAAAGCCTGAATGCAGAAAAGTGCTTAGATATCTGCCTTCAGGTGCTAGATTTTGGCAGAAAAATCTGTTGGCAATATCCAGGGTTGTTTTGTATTTTTTGCATTCTATGTTGTTCATCAGAGCTGTATTCTGTGAATTTTTGTATTGCAAATGTACATATGTGACTATTTGAATGCCTATAGTCTAAGACAGTTCATTAGGAATGATCCGACTTCGCTTCAGGGAATAAGGAGATTTATTTTTTGGAGATACACAGGATTCAATTACTTCCTGGTACTCATGGTGTGAGAGAATTTCTAGCTTGATGTTTAATTGGGCATTGTGGTTGTACTTGCATACTGGAGCTTACAGGTATTACATGATAAGGTAATTCGTTATCCCAGCCTACATGGTTGTAGTACAATGCCAGAGCTTGTGGAAGAGCCTAGTCTGTGGCGTATGCTTATATTACTTGATCGAGAACTAGGACTGAGAAAGACAGTAAAACTACCTCTTCCACTTGTGGGAGAGTTCTTACAAACTCCAGTGGCCAGTCCTTTTCAGCCGAGAGACTTTCATTGCTTTGTGTTAAATTTTCCTAGAAAATTACTTTCATTGTGCATTTTATGTCACTCTCAATTTGTATATTGAGTTTATACAGTCTATCTAGACGTGCAAACCACTGATCTACTTCTCTGTAGTCATTATCTGCTTTTGCGTTCAGAAACTCTTGAAGATTCTGATGAACTATTGTGACCTCTGCCGCGCTATTCAGCAGAGTCCCTGCCCACATCCTGTTCTAAAGCAATGTTCTCAATATGTGTGGCATATTTTTCCAAAATTCCACAATCTTCTTTTCGAATTGGGGTTTTTGTTGTGGAAGTTTTTCTTCCTTATTTATTACTACATCAGATGAGCAATATGAGTCTTCTTTGGTTTCACACACTCTTCCTTTCTACGTTCTGACTGCCATCCTCTCTCGTTCTGTTTGTTGGATGAGTCCTGAAAGGAACAAGATGAGCGTGTTCCAGTATACTAATACCCATCAGGTTGTTTTAATGTATCACAGTTGTTCAGGTTGCAGTGCCTGTCAGAGGCGTCTGGAGGTGAATACTCTCCTCTTGATTTTGTTTTCTCTTTTTTATTAGTTTTTTGTTCATCCCAGCATTTTTTAGAATACTCTGGTGCTTGCTTGGTATTGTCCTTTTGAAAACTAACTTTGGCTTATTTGGTCTGGCACCTAAATTATCTCGGCCTACACTAGCATAGGTTTCTGCAATAATGTTTGATAACTTGCTTTCCTTGATCTACTGATGGAACTTGTACAAGTCATTGGGATATTGCCAATAGAGCTGCTTCTTCTTTAATATTGCCTAAAACGATTGAGGATACGGTGGCAAAATTGACACTTAATTTAATCTCCAAATCCAGGGCTAAGGCAGCCTCATATTCATTTTGAATTTGCTTGAGCACTTCTGGTAAGACACCAAGTGAGAGTGTACCATGTGGTATGGTACATATGGTAGTAAAGGATGTACCCCTTGTGTGGCAGTCATCTATTGATGGTACCATAACTAGTGGCAAGTACATTGTGAGAATTCTATGTTAATCTTGGGGTACCTCATGGTGAAACTCTGCTTCAAGCTGGTTGGATTTTTTGTGCAGTCCAAAAAACTGGATTTCCTCCCATTTGGTGGGTACCTTACACATGATGGCATTTAGTGTTACTGGGTTTATCCCAGTAATGGCCAGTAGTGGTTGTACAGCTTGAACATCCCTCAATGGTGCTGTAGTTAATGTAGTAGATAATGTGCACATCACAAATTGTGTCAAGAGTCTGTATAGATTTACTAAGTTAGTATATAAGGGACATAAGTTAAATGCTGCCAATTTTTGTATAATAGAATATCATGAATACCCAGATAACACTAGCCATGTGGCCCAGTCATTGCTGAGGGGACCCAATCTAACATGTTCTATGACAAGTGGAAGAGGGCCTTGAAACCAATTATGGAGTCCTTGATATGTCAATGGTATTTCAAAATTTTGATATGCCCTATATTGCTGTGGTACATTGTTGGAAACTGGGTTATTGGTAAGGGCAGGCAGGTACTACAATAGGCCACTAACCTCCACTTAGGTCCAGTTAGGTCTCAGTAAATTAAACCCAGCTCATCCCTTGGTAGCTTGGCAACGAGCGACAAGGCTTAATTTAGGAGACAGAGTGTAAAGCATTCAAATATTACAAAACAGTAATTAAATAAAACACAGGAAACAGTTTAAAAATGTTATCTTTAAAATGACACAAAAATAATAACATCGGATAAGGGGAAGGGGAGATATGAATTTTTAAAGAAGAATTTTTTTCTAGCGCCTAGAAACAAAAAGCATCAATCTGGCCATCTGGTCGCACCTCAACTGGGGCAAAGTCAATGTTTAAGGTCAACCGCGATGGAGCCCGGCTCGGCTACAGCCCGCGGGAGGCCCCCAGTCAAAAGTTTACCTTCGGACTTAGTCGTTTTTCTGAAGATTTTCTTCAGCGGTATGAACCTGCCAGTCCAATCCAAACTTCTAGAACTCTTCCTTGGATACGTGTTGTGGGAGCCCTCATGGAGATTTTTACCTTTGGACGTAGTGGTTTTTTCGAGGTGAAAATCCTTCGACCGGGGCAAACCTGGATCTTGATCCGACGTCCTTGAAGTCCTCTTCGGATACGCTTGCTGGGAGGTCCCGGTCAACTTCCTACATTTGGACTTAGTCTCTGTTTTGGAGATTTTCTTCACCGGGACGAACCTGTAAGTCAGGCCGGGTCACGGTTGAGGCAAGCCGGCTAGAGTTGCCGCAGCGGGTCGGTCACTCTATGGAGCTTTTTACCAAAAGTTCTCCAAAGTTCTCCAAACTTCTGGATCTTCATCCAGATGTTCCTTTAATGTTCTTTTGGGGTCCACAGCTCACCCCAAGGTTCCAGAAGCTCTGAGAGGATCCTTGGGGGTGTGGACTACAACTCCCAGAATGCACCTGGCACAAATCCTTTATTGGCCATTGGACAGTGGTCAGCTGGTTGGTTTCTTCAGGAGTTGGTGCAGGGGACTCTGGTTAGCAATTTTTCACCTGTAGCAAACAGAGAGTCCCTCCTTGAACCAGTTGAAGCCAGGCAAAGTCCTTCTTGTGGTGAAGCCCAAGTGTGCAGCTGGTGCAGTCCTTCAGAGTGCAGGGTCCAGGTGCAGGCCAGGGGTCCAGCAGGGCAGGCCTTCTTCTCCTGTAGTTCTTCCTTGTTGGAATCTGATGGGGTTCTGAGGTGTGGGTGCAGGTCTGGAAGTTTTATCCTTGCTCCTGGGTGAAAAACAGGGGAGTCCTGGTTCTCCAATCAGGGGCAGGGTCCTTCCCCCATGATGACCACTTCCTGGGAAGTGTGGCAATAAATCATTCCCAGGGAGCAACATTCCACAAAAATCCATCATGACTGAAAGTGATTTTTGGAGGTTACATCTGGCTGAGCCCACCCACTGGTGTGGCTAAAAATCCTAAACACACCCCTCGCCTGCCCTTTCTTAATCTAATCAAGGGGGCACCTAATTGTCTGGGTTTGCAGGATGTGAGGGTGTTACTGGGTTGCTCCAAATGTCATTCTCTGCCTTTGAAGACCAGTTTGGCAGCCCTCCCCCTCCCTGCCTCACCATCTGCTGAAGGGAAGATCTCCTCCCATAGGCACATCTCTTTGTGTGGAGCCAGGCCACTCCACACCTCATCAAGGCAGCCTGGCCAGGCTGCCAGAGGCTGGCCAATCAGAGCACAGCAGCAAAAACACTGCAGGGCTGAAGTTGGCAACTTTTCAGGTAACGTTTTAAACTCTTTACCTGAACAAGTTATATTAAATCCAACAACTGGAAGTTGTGGGATTTATTATAACAATTAATTTGATAACAAACTCTTGGTATCTGTTACTTAAGGGGACTTTTACAATTCAAATAAAGTCTCCCCATTCTAGCCTATGGAGGCCATTCACTACAATGAGGGAAAAACAAATGTGTCTGTTTTACCTCACCAGGGCTTAAAAACTATTTATATAAGGTCCCTGCTTATAGTTACATGGCACCCAGCCCTAGGGGCCCATAGGGCACACCTTAGGGGTGACTTATATGTAAAAATAAGGTAGTTTAAGACTTTGAAACTACTTTTAATTCCAAAGTCGAATTTGCATGTAACTTTAATTTAAAAGCAGCCAGCAAGGCAGGCCTGCCTTTAAAATGACATTGGACACCTCAGCAGTGCCCCTATGGGGGCACTACCTGTGCTGGGGTCCCTAAACCTCCATGCCCTACCATATACTAGGGACTTATAGGTAGGTTAACTTTGCCAATTATAATTAGCCTAATTTGCATATCCACTTTACACAGAGCACTGGCCCTGGGACTGGTAAGCTGTACCCAGGGCAGAGCCAAGAGTTAGTAACCACCAGTACCTGTCCAAAACGTTTGGAGGTCACCAGGGCAAAAAGGGGGACTTTCCTACATACATGCACAGGTGTAAATGTATGAAACGTCAAAGTGTTAGCATTGACTGCTGGAAAAACAACCCAAGAGTGAAAATGCTTCAGTTCTGTACATTATGTGGGCCTCAACCATGAATGTAACATCACTATGCCCTTTTGCTAGCCTATTTTGAAATAAATGATGTGTAAGTGCTTCTTTGAAATTAACAGGAATATTAATTTGATTTGCCTGTTTATGGAATTTAGAGAAGTGCAGTACTACAGTGGGGTATCGTTTTAAAGGTTCAAGCTTATAGAAAAATATGGATACTCCCTATAAAGTTGATGAGGATAATGTCCCTAACACCATGGGCATTTCCATTTTAAGGTGAATTGGGTGCCTTTAGCACACAAGAGAAGACTACTCAGAATACCCATTAAAGAGGTACCTGACCCAATGGTCGGTGCCATGTGGTGCGGTTCCTATTATGAGGCAGGACTGTGTGTTTGGGATGGCAGAACTTCTGAATTTAGGGAACGGAGTCCTTCAACACCATCAGAAAGTGTTGGCATATTACTTGGCTAGCTCGCAGTGCCTCACCTTAACCCCTAACCTTACAGGGAGAAGGTAATTTGTGGCAACTTGGCACTCTGACCCCCAGGGAAGCTGTGGAAACAGATCTCATCCTTTTGTAATATTACTCATGCATACCAAGGAGAAAACACAAAGAAGATATGTACTGAGTTTTCAATATATTTATTGAAGCTAGCATAATGTTATATAGAGGGAATGAGCTGCAATAATTAGACAAAACAGAGAAAAAATAACAGTGTTATAAACAGGGTGAAAACAATGAACATTCCCACCATGATTTTTTCTTCTTTTTTTTTTGTCCTCATTCATCCCGGGCACCAGGTCTTTTTCCTTCGCTCTTAGAAATGACCCGGGGAGGAAGGGGCCTTCTTCTTTCTCTCTCACCAAATCCTCCTCACGATGGAGTAAAAGAGGAGGAAATTTGAGAGACCGCAAGGAAGAAATAATCATCAGACAAAATTTATGCATTCATCAATAGTACATCCAACCAGGCTTTAAAAGGTAGCCAGAATGTCTTTGACTTAGTGATACCCATTACCGTATCCATTTTAAAAACATATTTCACTTGGTCCAACCATTCCTTATAGGAGGGAATAATACTACCCACCCATTTCCTACAAATTTCTCTTCTAGCTAATAGAACTACATAAAATACCCACTTCTGCATATCTGCCCTTAAATTTATTAACTGCTCCGAGCTGCCAAAAATAACTAATTGTGGGGTAATCTCGATCTCAACCCCCAACACTTCAGACATCGTATGTCTCACTGCGTCCCAAAAAGGTTGAATCGCCGAGCACTCGAAAAACATATGGACGTCCGACGCCTTTTCCATCCCACACTTTCCACATTAGATCACCTCACCTTTCGCCATCTTAGACAGTCTGTATGGAGAAAAAAAAGCTCTATGTAGTGTAAATATATGATTTTGTCTAAACGGAGCAGGTTTAACCACTTGATATAGAGCACCCATAGACACCTCCCAAGCCTCCCCAAGCTGTAACTCTGAAAAAACATCACCCCAAAGTTCTTTAGGCAGATTAAATTCGCCATCCCCAGCCTCTACCAACTCCCAATGCCACAATGCCACAACTTTTTTTGGGAAAGGATCTACCAAGATTTTATCCTCTATCTGAGACTGCCAACCACATCTCTTATTATCCTTTGCTATCCACCCTTTCAATTGGAGGTATTTTAACCTCGACAAAGCCCCCCCTGTTTTCTGCGACATTTCCTCCCAAGACAACAAGTCCCCCTCCTTAACTAGCTCTCCCCAGTGTTTAAAACCTGCCTTTTTAATTGGGATGACCAAAACATCCTTCAAACATTCTGGCATGCCTGGCGAGTCTCAGATAGGTGACCATTTGCTATAGTAATCAATCCCAAAAGGAGACCTGACACTAAACCATAATTGGGCGGCATCCCTCAGAAGTTTTAGCTTGATTTTTTTGAAGAATTTGGGATCCCAAGATTTAAACAAATAATAGTTTAACCCCTCCTTTACTTGTGCTAGCACAGCCTTGAACATACAACCCAAGTCTGTGGTTCCTAAAGAAGAGCCCACAATCCTGACATTCTTAAGTTGGAACACCCAACCATACACTAGCAAATCCGGTAATGCTAATCCGCCTTTTTCCCTTTTCCTCCGCCGCTTTTTCCAAGAAATCCTCACTCCCTTCTGTGCCCAGATAAATGAATTTATTTCTTGCTGAAATTTGCCAATCAAAACTTTATCAAACAGCAAAGGAATTGTGTAGTATAAGAAAGTAACTTTAGGTAAAATTATCATTTTGACTAAATTAATTCTACCCAAAATTGATAAAGGTAAATACATCAAATTTTTCATAAGCTTAGACCACTCCCTCCTTACCATACTAAAATTTGCATCAGCTATTTGCTCAATATCTTGGAGTATCTTAATACCAAGATACCTCATTTCATTATTACTCATCCGATTCCCCATACTATGATTCAATGCCATTAATACTGTCTTGTCAGCATTTATCTGATAACCTGATACCTTACCAAAGTTATGAATTATATCCAAAATGGCAGGAAAAGCTGTATGTAAATCCGATGTGCAGACTAACAAATCATCTGCATATAGGGAGGCTTTTTTCTCCCATTCCCCGTATACAAAGGAAGGGATTTTCTGCTCCTGTCTGATTCTTCTGGCAAGAGGTTCAATATATAAGTTGAACAATAATGGCAAAAGTGGGCATCCCTGTCTCGTACACCTAAATATTGGAATCGGGGAAGTCAAAATTCTATTTACCAGAACCCTAGACACAGGTTTCAAATAAATTAAACGCATCACCCGACAAAGTTTATCCCCAAAACTGTATTCTTTTAAAATATTAAAAAGAAAGACCCAATTCACCCTATCAAATGCCTTTGCAGCATCTAACATTATTGCAGATAAAGGGAGGCTAAATGAAGTGGCTATATCAATTGTCCCTATTAAACTCCCTGTCTATTCGTGTAAATACCTCCCCTTCATAAATCCTTTCTGGTCCTTATGTATGAGACCACCCACCACTTTATTTAGTCGCTCTGCCAGCACCTTAACAAAAACTTTATAATCAGCATTCAATAAAGAGATTGGTCTGTATGACTCACACCTAAACGGACTTTTGCCTGGCTTCAAAACCACCTTGATTATAGCAATATTCCATGATTCTGGTAGTACCTCCCCCATATCGTATATCTCCTCGAACAAACCCAACATTATCGGAATGATAGCATCCCCCAACATTTTATATAATTCAATAGGAATACCATCAGGGCCCGCAGCTTACCCCCCTTGCATAACATAATTGCTGACTTAATCTCTTCCATCTTAAATTTCTGATTCATCATTTCCTTCTCTGTGTCTGAAATTTTAGGAATTGTATCCGCCTCCAACCAACTTCGAACCTCTTCATTTGTTACCAGAGTATCCACTTTATATAGACCAGAAAGAAAAGATTGAAAAACCTCCCTAATATCATGGGAACTGGACTGTCTCTGACCCTTTTGATCAAGGTTCGCTCGGATTTCATTTCTTGTCCTATCTGTCTTGACTTTCCAGGCCAACAGTTTGCTGGGGTTCTCTCCATATTCGAAATGAGCTAATTTACTGACGTCCCATCGTTTTTTTAACCTAGACTGTAATAATGCCTCCAATTGCAGTTTCAGATGAGACCTCCTAACCTCTAACTGCTCTAAGGATTCTAAGCCACCCATCTCTACGCAATCACACTCATTCAATTTCCTTTCCAAACAACTTCATTTCCAACCTATACTTCTTGTCCCTTAGAACAGTGAGACTCGTAATTTTGCCTCTTAAATAGGCTTTAAACGTATCCTAAACTATGCTCATTGAAGCAGAACCGATGTTAAACTTAAACAATTCCTCCATATCTATAAACAATTGCGACTTCACCTCATCCTCCAATAATAATGTTCGATCTAATGTCCACCTTCTCATCTCTCTTTTGATGCTAAGATTGAGTGTTATAACGACGGCAGAATGATCTGACAAATGTGCTGCCTTATATTCTACATTATCAACCATATCTTCCAATCCCTGATCTAACAAAAAATAATCTATTCTAGATGCCTGACCATACTTCTTATTCTTAAAGGAGAAGACCCGTTGTGTACCAGCTCTTACTCTCCAGATATCCTGCAGGCCCAGTTCTCTCATCCTGGATTTTAAAAAACTCTGAGATTTCAATATAACTACGGACCTAGAACTTTGTGACCTATCTAAGTCATTATCCAACAAAACATTAAAGTCCCCCTTCATAACTATCGGGTCAGGAAAATCCAAGAGATGCAGGAACATTCCTTTCATTGGTTCTAAATCATCAGAGTTTGGACCATAAAAACCAACCACCGTTAACACTACATCTCTGATCTGAAGTCTAATTATAACCCAATGACCCATGCTATCCACCGCAGTTTTTAACACAACTGCATTAAGTTGCTGTTTGATGATTATGGCCACCCCACGAATATTAGTAATATTCTCTGTGGAAACCACCTGCCTGACACAGCGCTGAGAATTAAATAACTTAGAACTTTCAGGCCCCGTCAAATGAGACTCATGCAAAATTGAAATATGTGCTGGATAGTACTTCAAATATTGCAAAATTCTATTTCTCCTACTGTGTAATCTTAGCCCATTTACATTCCATGTCATAATATAAAGGAGACTTCTGTCCCTACCCGGTTTTTCTTTAACATAAACTATCTCTACCTCTTCTTAATTTCAACTATACTATGCCCTGGTGAAACTGGAGTGCAAGAGGTTGCCCTTTTATAAAAAAAAATATTTTTTTCCCAAATGCTCCTCACCTTGTGCTCACCCGCCGCCCCACCTGTCCTCCCACCCCCCGGGGAACCCATCCCTGATTCATATGGGCAAGTTGGTAAAGCCCTAAATATGGAGCGCCATCAAGAGGAAACCGACCAGAGGGATGTTGAGAGGGGGATACTACCCACATCTTTCAAGATATTCCACATCTGATTGACTCTAGTAAATCATCCGCTGTTTTTATGTCTCTTAAATTATGCATATAATGGTATGGTATATTAAGCATTCTCAGGTTATTTCTCCTTGCCACATTCTCAATTCGCTCCAGCTCATCGCGTAAGTCCTGGTCAGAGTCCTTCGACTTCCACAAATCCTGTTTAATCAGTACTACTTCTTCTCGTAGAGTTTCCATAGAGTCTTCCAGCAGCTGTGTTCTTTTTGCCAACAAGTCAAATTTACTCTCCAATGCCTCACACATCTCCATTATGCTGGCCTGGTTTGCCTTGGACACCGAGAAACCTCTTTTGATCTCCCCAGTCAGTTTCACGGTCATTTCTTCCGTGGGAGAGAGACAAACAGACCCCCCCGTTTCCTCCATCCTTGACATCTGCAGAAACCCCAACCCAGCATTATCATTTCCCGTTAACACTTGGGAAGGCTCACCAGTCTGATCCTTTTGTAGATTAAGATCCACCACAGCGGCCGAGCACTGATCTTTTTCCCCTCTGCTGTTTTCGCCTGCCGTTTCCACATTCACTTCAATCTGGACCACCTCCATCCTCTTACTCACAGAGGGCTGCGCCCCTTCCTCTAGGCCCATAAGCCTTGTACTATTGTCTGAATCCACTAATGGGAGAATTTTAAAGTAGGACCGTAACGAGGGGGTTATTTTGGGCCTTGTACTGACAGGGGGTGTCTGTCTTCCCCCTTTTAACAAAAAGCTTTCCCTGATGGAAGTTCTCTAACGGTGTCTCCTTTAGACAATCACTGCTCACACCCCCACACCCACCAGTCTTACCACCCAGGCTCAACTCTTGTAAGGGACTAGTTATTTTCAGGCTGCTAGGCTTCTCCTGTCCAAGCCTCCTCCTACCTCCACCTCTCCCCTTCACCAAGCGAGCTGCCTCCTCCAGAACTACCTGGCTTCCCTTGTTTTCGCTGGATAGAGGCACTCCGTGTGCCTCTTTGTCAATTACCGGCTGAGTCAGCAAAATGCTTGTGCTGACTCTGCCGCTCCTCCTGCTGCCGCTGCTGTTCCTCCCTCGCAGAGGGAAACGCCCCACAGCCAGGCGCGTCCTTCGCAGCTCCAGAGCTGCAAAATTCCAGAGCATCGCACCGGCGGCACCTCTTGGATTTGGCTGTGTACCGGTAAGCCGGCACATGTACCCTCTTCTCCTTACCCCCGATCCGGTTCCCCTTAAACGGACGCTCCACGGTCCGCGTCAGTGCCGGACGCCATGTTCCCCAACTGTGTTTAAATCCCCATTCCCACCATGATTAGTAGGTTCTTGAAATTCTAGTAATTCTTACTTGGCCCTAATACCCTAAATGGAGCATATTTGGGTGTTCCCTTCTGTTTGCCCAATCCAAGGGACTAACCCTAGCATTATACCTACAACTGGTGTCAAGAGAACGCCTCTGTGATGAATGGCAGTCCTCATCAGGAAGCTGATGGATTATCACCAGTAAAGCTGAATTGTCAAGTATGACAGTCCTAAGATGGTAGTGGCTGGAATGCTCCTCTGACCCTTATGGTCAGCACACTGCTTATATATTGAAGCTGCACTGTGTTAGAAGATGCTACTCTGATGTGGGGCTTTGTTTTGTTATAGAAGCTGTCACTGAAACTGGCAATATGGCCCGAGAACATCTTCTATATATATGTGGACTTAGACAGAGTGTTCCTGATTTTGTTTCAAGAAAGCCAAATAGAAAAAGGCGTCATGATGTACCCTGCCTTCTCAGAAAAAAAACATGCAAGCTTGTACATAAAAAATAAACCTGTGAAAAGACGATGTAGCTAAAATGTACAAAATGTAAAATGTGCAATGCGAAAAGCTAAAAAACAGGGAGGACCAACTCAGTCCAAGATGGACATCACTACAATGGCTTTGAAGTGCCTGAGGTTACATAGTAGCCGATTTTGAAATCTATCATACTGATCAACATCAAGATTTAAGAGGTATGCATTGTGATGCTAATGGTTTTGCTGATTTCCAATTTTGGGGAAGATGTTTAGGGCTTTCAGCCTAACCACTAATCAGGAAGGAGGAACGTAGAACTGGTAGGTTGTAACTGAATAAATTTAGTCTTTTGAATGTTAAATTTAAGTTTCATCCTGGCAATTCCTGAGCTAAATATTCACGATTTGAATAGGAATATGGCATTTATCAAGTATAAGAGATCATAACAATACTATGTAAAATATCCAGGACAGCAATAAATAACTAATTTAATTAAGACACTTGCTATATAGGCTGAGTAACACCAAGATAAAGAATAATACCAAAGTGTGAAAGATACATTATGTACAAGGGACCAGCCCAATATGGCCACTACGTTGTCAAAGTAAATCAATGCATATGTTGTATTTGTCTGTCTTTAGTTATGTTGATCTCAGGTATTAGTATGCTAATGTGCCAAGTTCCCCCATCTGTGAACAAGGCTACGGCTGAAACGCGTTGGGAGGAATAATCTGTGGATAGTAAAGGCTTCAATTTCACTGGAAGTGTCCTGACCTTTCTTGTTACTAAAAGAATATGTCTTGTTATATTTATGGTGTTTCCCGAAACCATGGTTGGACCGCCATTTTTTTTAGCCTCTGTATTTTGGGTCTCCTTGGTGAGAATATATATATATATATATATATATATATATATATATAATACTAAACAACTAATAGTCCTTAAAACAAAAATAAATCTTACCTTAAAGTTAGTTGTTCAGGCAATCGGTATTCAGGCAAAATCGTTGTTCCATCCATAAATTGGGTGGAGAGCCGCCGGCAGCCATACAGGCGGTTGACAGTGCAGTGGAGCTGGCACCACCACGTCAACACAACACCGTCACACCTACTATGACTTTGTTGGCGTTGCGGGCGGAGCAAGCACCATGGACCCCGTTCCCTCCCGGACGACCAGCGTGACCACCAGGTAAGGTGATCGACTGACAGGGGGGGATGGAGGTGTTGTGTGTGTGTGACTGAGTGTGTGAATGAATGTGTGAGCACGTGTCTGCATGTCAGTGTGTATGTGTGCCTGAGTGTATGTTTGAATGTCTGTATTGATGCGTGTATGAATGCGTGTTGGGATGAATGAGTGAATGCGTGTATGGTTGGGGGGGTGGGGACAGTTGTGTGGTGTGTGCCTGTCGGCGGGTGCATGAATGGGTGTTGTGTTTATGAGTGTGTGCGTGCTGGCAGGTCTGTGTGGGTGTATGAGGGGTTGGGAGTTAGTGTATGGATTGGGGGGAGGGTTTAGTTTATGGATTGGAGGTTGGCGGGGTTAGTGTTTGTATGGGGGTGGGGAGGATCAGGTGCTTGCTGGGCGGTGAGGGAACCCCCCTACTGGTGACAGGGAAGGAATTCCCTGTTATCGGTAGCCCTACTGCCATGATTTTCGTGGCGGGGCTACAGGCACGGAAAACATGGTGGTAGGCCGGGTCACAAAACTGCCTGCAGCACTTTGGGGGTCGCCAGGTCAGAGATGAAGATCTCCGGCCCGGCGGTTCATATCGCCATGGCGGTATGAGTGGTGTTGTGGCGGGTCGGCAGCGGAAAACCCGACACGGTCATGATGTGGAGGTATGCACCGCCAGACTGTTGGCAGTGATACCGCCACTTTACCCTGGCGGTCAGAAGACAATCGGTCAGAAGACAATCGGTCAGAAGACCGCCAGTGTCGTAATGACCACCCTAATGTATTACGTACGTTTTATTTTAATGTTTTTGTAAAGTGTAAAATATGTATGTGATTTAAAACTTAATGTTATTTTAACTGTTATGTTTAAGGGATTATTTGTGTTGTGTGGGTGGGTAATATGCATCTTTACAGGTTTTTCATCAGACTCCAGGATTTTTCCCACTTTGTAGATGTGATTTGTTTCAATATTAAAGGAAATAAGATTGTTTATATGTTAACCAAGATTATTTTAGTTTTCTTTATTTTTGAGTTTACCTTGATGTTGGACCTGGCCCTCTCTGCAGGATCACCCTCCGACTTTTTGCCTTCACCTGCCTATATTGTTGTTGAATTGTTTTGTTGGCTTTAGGGCATTTTACCACTGACAACCATTGCCAAAGTGCTTGTGTTCACTACTAAAAACATGGTAAAGTTGTCTTAAACCTGATAAGCATATTTAATTTATTTCTAAATCCCTAGTAAGTGGTATACCATATACCCAAGGCCAGTAAATTAAATGCTACTAGCAGGCCTACCGCGCTTATTGTGCCACCCACTGAAGTAGCCTCTTAACACGTCTCAGTCCTACCATTGCAGCCTAAATGCAGTTTTAAGCTGCCAATTCGACTTAGCAATATAACAACTTTGCCAAGCCTTAAAATCCCCTTCTATTGCATACCATCCACCCCTAGGTAGCTCATAGGGCTGGCTGCATTCCACTTAAACTGTTGGACATGTACATTTAAGTTTCACACGTCCTGGTAGTGAAAGCTCCTAAATTTATTCTTAGCTTCTGTGAGCCCACATCTAACATAGGATAATATTAGATTGCCTTATTACATTTAAGGAGTTTACTTTTGATTGCGTACAGGAAGAGATGTCATGTCTGGTGTCTGAGCAATTATAATTTAAAACCCTCTTTAATGTTAAAGTAAAATTTCAAGTTACATGCCACTTTTAGAAAGTTGGCATTTTCCTGCCCCTGCTTTCATGGCTTCAGCCTGTTACTGGGTCACATGAATGGGTGTAGTTAGCTTTTGGTCTTTGTTTATTATTAGTTGTTGGCAGAATGGGCCATCACTGGCAGCTTGGGGGTGGAGCTGGGAACAGCCCCGCTTGCAGATCAAAAGGCTTTGCCCTGCCCTTCCACAAAGGACTTGTCATCATGTCAGGCAACCAGCCTGGAGCCAGGGCAGAGGAGGCAGGAAAATCCAAACACTTCAAAAAGAATCCCCTGTAGACCTTTCCTACTTCAAAGACCTTTATTGGCCTGCAGAGGGACTCCTAGTGGACTGCCTTCTGCTGTGGTCTGCTGTGTACATCAGAAAATTCTTCGTTGCACTTGGAAGGACTGATCTGCTGCCTGAAGCCTGCCATGAACTCTCAGATGCCTGCCCTGCTGCCTGAAACCAGTTCCACTACTTGAACCCATGAGCACCGGAGTGGCTACAAGGCTGGTAGGCTGGTATCTTGATCGGAGCATCAGAGACAGAATAGGCTCCAATCTTCTTGAACCCACACTTGGACCCAGCCTGGGAGAGTCCCAACCCACCAAGTCATGACTCTCCTGTTCCTGGCCCTTTGAAGTGGTGTTAAAGGTGTTCAGATAGCCACAATTTAAAACTTGGGACTTAAATATTTTTTTGCTACAAACTGCTCTGTGAACCGAGAGGAGACTGGGACCAACCTGCTCTTCTCTCTGCCCAAGGTGCATCACTCGTCATCTTAACTTTGCAGCAGCTCCTGCTATGTTCTTCTCTGCAGCAACAAATCCTGTTCAGTGGTCCACATGAATCGCTCATTGGCTACACCCTCCAGCCTCATCCCGCTGAATAATTTCAACTTCTGAAAAAGAAACTAAAGGCCTGATTATGAGTGTGATAATCCTCAAACCGCAAGTTGCTGTGGCTATTGGACCGCCACAGTTGTGGCGTCCGACTGCCACATTACCAGGTTGCCGGGCAGCCATGCCAACCTACAGCCTTCTCCGCTAGGATCTTCGATCCCAATGGGCTGACAGCAGGTGCAGGTTGCAATCAGCTGGGGGGTGCGGAGCTCAGCACCTCCCTGCTGATCACAACCTGGTTCTCCACCAGCCATTTCATGGTGGTTTCACTGATACAAAAAAGCTGGTGGATAACAGGTGAAGAGGGCCACAAAGGGGGCCCTGCTTTGCCTTTGCCCATGGTATGGGAAGTGCAGGGGTCCCCTCCCCATCATCCTCGTAATATGCACTGTCTGCTGTGCAGATAGTGCACATTACAAGGGTGCTGGTGCCCCCCGTGGGCAGCAGCATTGCTACAGGCTCGATTACGAGTCGGTGACAATGCTGCTGCCACTTTCCCGCTGGGTTGATGGGCCGAAACCTTAGTTTCCACCCTTCCGCTTAGCAGGAAAGTCGTAATGGGGCCGGTGGGGAGGTAGCCAGTAAGGCGGCAACCTCTCATTCGGAAGTTAGGCAGACGGGTCTTCCCATCCGGAGAAGTCATAATCGGCCCCTAAGTCAGAACATGGAAATCTTCACAGAAACTTCATCTAGCAGCTCCCTGAAGACAATGCCCCCTCATTGGACAGGACTTGCAGCCTTGTCCTGCTGAGCTTTACCTTCTCAGACACATTTTTACTAAAATTTATTTTAAGACCAAAGGTAAGTGCCTACTGGGCCCAATCCACTTCTTGTATCTGACTTGTGTTTCATCGTGGTTGGCCACATTTTTCAACTTTTAGGTACTAGTTTTTACTTTACACTTTAAAAATTCATAACTCTGGTTCTACTGATTGGGGTTTTGTATTTCTGTCATTTTGATGTCAAATAATTCAATAAAATGTACACAATTTTCTTGTCATCTGTTTTCACTGTGTTACTGGACGTGTGCTACGTAAATACTTTACGCATTGTATCTAAGCTGAGCCTGACTGTTTTGTGGCACGCCACCAGAGAATTAATTTAGATACTTTTGTGGTTCACCCTCACAGGGACTGCAGCTGTTTCTTGAGCAGGCTCAACCCCCCACTCAACCAACAACCCAGTTTCTCACACCAGAGTCATTATTTTCTTTTATTTTTCATGTTTTTGAGGGGTACATGTTTGACCTGTGGATTTGTTTTTTACACTATTAATGCTTGACTTATTTGTGGGCCTCCCTTTTCTCTTGTTTTTTGGATTTGTTTTTTTCGGGAGTTACATTGAGATCTTGGACATCAGCAACAGTACTGTGAGTTATAATTTACTTTATTTTTAAATGGTGTATGTTTAATGTTTTTAAACTTGATTGTTTTATCATTATTATTATTATTATTATGTCAAAAGCATTTTATGCTAACTAGATTTAGGTGTTGTGTTTTTGAGTGGTGGTGTTTATATAGTTCACTTTAAACTTATCTACATTTTAATATTTATTTTAGTAATTTTAACTTCTCAGTCTGAACGGATTTTGGTCTTAATAAAATCTGAATGACTGATTAATAACAATTATTAAAGTAACATTAATACATACATTGTTTTGGTTTGTTTTTGGTATTTACATCTGTGTTTTAGTTTTACTTGAAGTATTTAGATTTTTTAGAGCTGACTTCTTGCCATACATTTTAGATGTGGTAGGCCTTGTCTGTTTGTAAATGTTTCTAATTTGCATTGAAGTATTTTATACATTTCTTTGGTTTGTTTTGATATTTTTGGTTTTAATTTCAATATAGATTGTTCTATTCCAAGTTGCTGACAGCTTAATTTTGTTTTATTTCTAAGAATTGGCACAGTGTAGTTTGGCTATGGCCTAGTGTGCTTTGGAAGGTGTTGTACCTCTCTACCACTGCATTATTTATTTTAGCTTGTTATGCTTTGGTACTGTGATATACATTTCATCTAGGTATGTGATACTGGGATTAGCACCTGTGACTGGAACAATGCAATCTACCAACTGAATTTTCTTCAAAATACTCCATCGGGGGACTGGTTTGTCTTGATGTGTAAGGTAGCAATATGACTCTATTGGGGTTTGTGGTGATTAGCTACTTCTGCTGCTGGGATGGATGCAACAGTAGTTCATTTTTCTTTTATTTCATAGGCAAATTTGGCATTTTTGAGTACTGCACACTTTTTTGGAGGTGTCTTCATGTATACTGGTTAAAATGATTGTAACAGTCTTGTATAGCTGCACGTGGGTATATTTTAAAAATAAAGGGTCTGAATTTGATCTGGCTGAAGGGAATACTCTGTCACAAATGTGACAAATATCCTTTCTGTTGCATTAAGATCCAAATAGGATATAATGGGATTGTAATACGGCAGACTGGATATCTGTCTATTTGTGATGGAGTATTGCTTTTTGCCCAGATCCAAATCAGGCCCTAAGTTTGTCTCTTTTTGAGAAGGACCTTCCAGAAAAAATTAAAAAAAAGGAGAGTATAGAGGAGGATCCACCATGATGCCTTGTCAGAAGAATGTTTAGTAGTCCACATGAGTGCCTTTGTCTCCTTCAATGAGAAATTATATGACTTGCCTTGAGAAAAAGCACCAGCCTTCGGAGGTGGGTCAGTGAACACCTTACATCTCCCCTCTCTCAATGGCAAAAGTCAGGACCTGCTAGAAGGTGAAATTACGATAGATACAATCAGCAATTCTATTGTGAGTCTTCCACCTGAAAATTGGTAGGTGAGGCCGGCATTCCTGGCAAATTTTTAAAACATGTAAAAGTCAACTACCTCCAATATTATGTGAAACATTTAAAACACTCAAAACGAGAGGGTTGTTGGGCTTTATATCCAACAAAGCCATTATAACTCTTCAACTCAAGCAGCAGAAGGATCCTTTGGAACAGGAAATCTGCAGGCCCATCTCCCTCATGAATCCCAACATCCAAATACTGACTGAGATTCTAGCTAACATGCTGCTCAAAATCATCCTCTTGCTATTCCATCCCTTTCAGGTAAGATTCATCACTGGGTACCTTTACAGAAAACACATGAAAATGCTTGCCTATCTGTTGTGGGGATCTAGAGAGCCAGATGAAGAATCACTAGCTACATCTCTTAGATGAGGTAGAATAGGGATAACTGTTCACTCTAAGTTAGGTAATTATAACAGACACGGATTGCACAAATCAACTGTGGAGGCTTTCAGTCTCATACTATTCAAATAAAATGAGGCACCAGGCAAGAGTGTCCTTTATCTTCCATGTCATTTCTCTTTGCCCTGGAACCTCTGGAAATAGCCATTAGGACTTCGACATGGATGTAGGGTGTCCCCACCAACAGAGGCTCTTGAAATTCTTTCTGCATGCAGATTATATACTCATGGCAATACCAAACCTATTTTCCTTCCTGCCCGCATTCATATCCTTGCTTGATTGCATTTTTTCAGTTCTCTGGGTACACAGTGTACACAGCGATGCCCATGTCCTTTTTCTCTAGGTGAGGCAGTACTGGAGTTTAAGACCTGAAGTGGTTCCCAAAGGACATGTGTTACCTGTGGACTCTACTAAATAGAGGGATGACTAATATAGTGAAGGAACACTTGCATGGTAGGAGGTCCCAGCTTATGTATTCTCATTGGGGAGAGTAAAACAGTCAAAATCTTAATCGCACCACAAAGCAATTATGTTTTTGTAATGCTATCTATAGCGGTAAAATAAATCTATGTATCTGATATAAAAAAGCTGTCTTGGGGAATGCAAGGTTGAGACTCAAACCTGGCAAACTGTATGCACACACAAAGTTAGGTACCCTGCGCCTACTCCCTATGGGATCGTATCACCTTGCACACCACCTATCCCAGCTAATGTACTGTGTGCCAACCATACCTGACTTCCAACCCTCAGTAGCCATTAAGAGAGACAATAAATCATGCAACCACAACCTTGATGCTTTATATATCTGAATGAATGAACGATAATGTATTGCATGATGAATTGACTGCACAGAAATGAAATCATTAAAGTGAATTTGTTCTTTGCAAAGAACATAGGGTTGACTATCTTCCCAGGTACAATGTGCAAATTAACAACTTAAGGTGCTAAATCCCCTGGGTAGAGACTTAACATGTTTTCTTAGGCCAATTAGTAATTTATTAAGGCCTACGTTCTATGGAGAATTGTGCAAAATAGTAGTTATTTGAGTAGCTAGGTTTTCCAGAAAATGTGGGTGATTCCTTAGTGATTCATGCCCACTTTCAAGTAGGATCATTAACCCCTTAGCTGCTGGGCCTTCCCCCCCCACTACTGAGCCCTTTTTTGGTTATTTGGGATAGTTTGCGCTTAGGCCTTCATAACTTTTTGTATACATAAGCTATCCACGCCAAAGTTGCGTCCTTCTTTTCCAACATCCTAGGGATTCCAATGGTACCCAGAGTTTGTGGTTTCCCCTAGAGGAGACCAAGAAATTAGCCAAACTACAGTGAAAATTTCAGTTTTAAAAAAAAAAATGGGAAAAAAGGGCTGCCGAAGAAGGCTTGTGTTTTTTTCCCTGAAAATGGCATCAATGAAGGGTTTCTGGTGCAAAAATCACCATCTTGCCACCTTTCAGGAACGGGCAGACTTGAATCAGAAAACCACATTTTTCAACACAATTTTGGCATTTTACTGGGACATACCCCATTTTTACTATTTTTGGTGCTTTCAGCCTCCTTCCAGTTAGTGACAGGAATGGGTATGAAACCAATGCTGGATCCCGGAAAGCTAAACATTTCTGAAAAGTAGACAAAATTATAAATTCAGCAAGAGGTCATTTGTATAGATCTTAAAAGGTTTTCCTACAGAAAATAACAGCTGAAATAAAAAAGTATTGAAAGTGAGCAGAAAAAAACAGCCATTTTTCTCCACGTTTTACTCTGTAACTTTTTCCTGCAATGTCAGATTTTTTAAAGCAATATACCGTTACGTGTGTTGGACTCTTCCGGTTGCGTGGATATATAGGACTTGTAGGTTCATTAATATCCCTAGGTACCCAGAGCCAATAAATGAGGTCCACCTTGCATGGGTTTTCATTACATACCGGGTTTACAGCAATTAATTTGCTGAAATATAAAAAGTGAAAAATAGGTATCAAGAAAACCTTTCTATTTCCAAAATGGGCATAAGATAAGGTGTTGAGAAGCAGTGGTTATTTGCACATCTCTGAATTCCGGGGTGCCCATACTAACATGTGAATTACAGGCCATTTCTCAAATAGATGTCTTTTTTACACACCGTCTTACATTTGGAAGGAAAAAATGTAGAGAAAGACAAGGGGCAATAACACTTGTTTTGCTATTCTGTGTTCCCCCAAGTCTCCCGATAAAATTGATACCGCACTTGTGTGGGTAGGCCTAGCGCCCGCGACAGGAAATGCCCCAAAACACAACGTGGACACATCCCATTTTTTGACAGAAAACAGAGGTGTTTTTTGCAAAGGGCCTACCTGTAGATTTTGGCATCTAGCTCAGCCGGCACATAGGGAAACCTACCAAACCTGTGCATTTTTGAAAACTAGAGACCTAGGGGAATCCAAGATGGGGTGACTTGTGGGGCTCTGACTAGGTTCTGTTACCCAGAATCCTTTGCAAACCTCAAAATGTGGCTAAAAAAACACTTTTTCCTCACATTTCGGTGACAGAAAGCTCTGGCATCTGAGAGGAGCCACATATTTTCTTCCACCCAGCGTTCCCCCAAGTCTCCCGATAAAAATGGTACCTCACTTGTGTGGGTAGGCCTGGTGCCCGCGACAGGAATAGGTCAATGTTGGTCCTTACATGAGGCAGCTGTTGACCCTGGGGTGATCCATTCCTGACGCAGGCACTAGGTATAGGCACTCAAGTGGGGTAGTGTTTTTATCAGGACAGGTGAGGAATGTCTAGTTTCCAGAAATGTTTGGGTTTAGTATGTTTCTCTATATGGCCGCCGAACCCAGGACCAAAAACACAGCTGCCTGCCTTACAAAACCAGTTTGTTTTGTGATAGATAATTTTGATGTCTCCACAATATGATTTGGGCGGTGGAATTTGGGGCTGAACTAAATTGGGGAGCTCCCAAGAGAGCACTCTCTCTCTCTGCTTGCCGCCGCATTCACCTGCTCCCTGGGTTGAGCTAACCCACTATTACCCCGTTGCACAGACTGTGCTTGCGAAGGGACAGCAGGACTGTCCTCATCACCTCCCTCATAATTTACTGGAAGAGGAGTTATCGAATGGGACTCCTCCGACTGAAAAATCACTCCCAGAGTCTGCGCCATTGTCCTGTCCCTCAGATGCTGTCTCAGTATCTGATGTCTCAGTCTCTGATCCTATGTCAGAGCTGTCCTCTATAACCCGAGTGACAACAGCAGTCATCCATCAAGATGCCATCTCTGCTATTGGCTAAACTATTGCTCTAAAACACTAGCCTACGTACACAGTCACAAAATCGATGGTGTGTGTGAGATACGTGCAACAGTAGAGGCCACCTTACCTGCCCTTCTTCCCTCAATCAGCACGTTCTTTCAAGACACTCAAAAAACACCTTGTCACATACCATTCGTCACAGTCTTTAGCACCTCCTGCGCCCAGTCCAACAATCATTATTGGTGCTCCCACTCCCTCCTCCTCGGATTCTCTCATTGCCACCCAGCAAAAGTGCCCTTCATCTCTCCATAGCCGCCCCCCATCCCGCACATACATTTCATTTGCATTATAGTGCAGGTAATGGCTGACTTTACTAATGTTCTCAGCTATTTACATAAAATACAGATTTGCTCTTTGCAGTAGGCATATAAACCTTCTGTGCTTCTTTATGGCACTAAAACTGCCACTAGATAAAAGTCTGATCCTTTTGTAGCAGAAACATAATCACAATACTTACTTGACTTTTTTATTGCTACCTAAAAGCTACAGTTGAAATGCGTCAGTTGAAGTATGTGCATTGCTTTGAAGACGCAAGCTGCAACTGCAAGACAACTGGTGGCAAATATATATATATTATAATGGCCCCCAGGGAAACCCTACAACAACTAAAAAAAAATGTTGCCCCCACAGGGGGTCGCCCTGCCCACGGGCGACCCCCTGCCCATTTCTTTTTATTCTTTTTATTTTTTTTAAATAAAATTTAGCCCATGGGGGGGCACGAACGGTCGCGATCGCGCCCCCCCCATGGGACACCTACCTTTTTTTTTAAAATATGCCCCCGGGGGGGGCGGCCCGTTTTCCGAGGGGGCCGACCCCCCCAAGTGAAATCCCTGGTGTCTAGTGGGCTGCGATCGGGGGCCAGGAAACACTTTCCGGAAGGCCTTGTAAGAAAGGGGAGAGTCTCCCCTTTCTTACGAGCCCCCCCGAACGGGGGAACGCCGTTTGGGGCCGTTTTCCCCATCGGAGCAGGAAAATGCCGATGGGGAAATTAATAAGGTTATGTCACGCTGATGTCACAAAGGGGCGGGTGGGGGGCAGGGGTAGACACGGAAAGCTTCTGTGTCTCCCGGGGATTAAAAAAATAAAAAATAAATCCTCGGGTGCAACGCACCTGAGGATTTATTAACCCCCTCCCTGGTGTCGGCCACTGGTCGTGACCCGCACCAGGGAAGTAGTGTGGGCGTCGGCCAGTGGCTGATGCCCGCACCCAAGGGGTTAACAGTTCAAGGTGCAGAGTCGTCAGCGTTTTCCGGTGGCTGGAGCAGGTGCATCCATTTTTCATTCTGTTGCTTGGTCTTTTGACTTACCTCAACAAAGTTGTTGCCTCCAGCATAAACATTTTCCATATTTTGCAAGTTCCATCAGGCCCTGCTGGAGAAAAAAACGGATACAGCTTCTGCACATGTCCGTACGCCTGTGGCCCAAAAAGCTTGGTCTTAACAGTGTACATCGTTTTCGTATCAAGATTGGGAAGCAATATACATAGGAATCCTCGTGAATTCCTCTCTGAAGCTACAAAGTATATATCCGGTGAAGAGTGATAATAATTTCCATGTAGGGGCACCATCCTAGCCTGCTGGACCTTTTTCAGGCATTTCTTTCCCAAGGCCTGGCTGAGATAAGGCTGTATTTTTGAGGGTCTTGTATAATGCAACAAGGACTGACAGCCCATTCTTTTCCATGTTTCTGGCAAATATCTGCTTCCCACGATAGATGTTGAATTTGTTTGTTTATGGCACATGCTAGAACTGACAGCCTTAGGGTGGTCACCCCTAACTTTTTGCCTGTCTCCTTCCACTTTTTGGACACTGTTTTTGCTGATGTTTAGATCTGGGCACTTTACCACTGCTAACTAGTGCTGAAGTGCATATAAGTCCCTAGTAGAGTGCACTATATGTGCCCAGGTCCTGTAGATTAAATACTACTAGTGAACATGCAGCACTGATTGGGCCACCCACATAAGTAGCCCCTTAACCATGTCTCAAGCCTGCCATTGCAAGGCCTGTGTGTGCAGTTTCACTATCAATTCGACTTGGTGTTTAAAACTACTTGCCAAGCCCTAAACTCCCCTTTTTCTACATGTAGGTCACCACATGTTCTTATTTGTTTTTACATGTCTTGGTAGTGAAAAACTCACAAATTCATTTCTCACTACTGTGCGGCCCGCTCCTTTAATAGCCCAGCATTAGAATTGCCATCATATACTTTTAAGTGGTAGATTCTGATCTGAAAGGAGTAGTCCAGTCATGTTTAGTATAGCCAGAATGCTAATAGAAAATCCTGCTTACTGGCGAAGTTGGATTTAATATTACTACTTTAGAAATGCCACTTTTAGAAAGTAGCCATTTCTCTGCCCTTACTGCAATCTGTGCTTTACAGACTATTTCCAATCCATGTTTGGGCTGTGCTGGTTGACAGCTTCCCTTGTGCATTTCACCCAGACAGCTACAAACACAGGACACACTGTCACATCTGAATTCATCTGCATACTAAATGAGTCTCCCTAGGCAGGAAGGGTGGAGGGGCTCTCACTTACACTTTACAGGCCAGTGGCCTTATCCCACAGAAAGGACTTGTGAGAAAACAGGGCTGATTGCAGAGGCCCCCTAACTTTTTGCCCCCAGTTTCCACTTTATGCTGGTGTTTTCCTGACTCTGATGGTGCCCTGGGTACTGCTAACCAGTCCCAGGGCCTGTGCTCTGTGTAAAATGGATATGCAAATTAGGCTAATTATAATTGGCTAAGTTAACCTACCTATAAGTCCCTAGTATATGGTAGGGCATGTAGGTTTAGGGACCACAGCATAGGTGGTGCACACCTAGGTGCACTGCTGAGGTGCCCAGTGTCATTTTAAAGGCAGGCCTGCCTTGCTGGCTGCTTTTAAATTAAAGTTATATGCAAATTCGACTTTGGAATTAAAGGTACTTCCAAAGTCTTAAACTACCTTATTTTTACATATAAGTCACCCCTAAGGTGTGCCCTATGTGCCCCTAGGGCTGGGTGCCATGTAACTATAAGCAGGGACTTTATAAAAATAGATTTATAAGCCCTGGTGAGGTAAAAACAGCCAAATTTGTTTTTCCCTCATTGAAGTAAATGGCCTTCATAGGCTAGAATGGGCAGACTTTATTTTAAATTTTAAAGTCTCCTTAAATGTTGCATACCAAGAATTTGGTATCAAATTAATTGTTGTAATAAATCCTACAACTTCCAGTTGTTGGATTTAATATAACTTGTTCAGGTAAAAAGTTTAGACTTTACCTAAAAAGTTGCCAATTTCAGCTCTGCATTGTTTTTGCTGCTGTGCTCTGATTGGCCAGCCTGCAGCAGCTTCTGCCAGGCTGCCTTGATGAGGTGTGAAGTGGCCAGGCTTCACACAAAGGAATGTGCTTGGGAGAGAGAATCTCCCCTCAGCAGATGGTGAGGCAGGAAGGGGGAGGGCGGCCAAACTGGTCTTCAAAGGCAGAGAAGGACATTTGGAGCACCCAGCAACACCCCCACATCCTGCAACCCCAGACAATTAGGTGCCCCCTTGATTAGATTAGGAGAGGGCAGGAGAGGGGTGTGTTTATGATTTTTAGCCACACCAGTGGGTGGGCTCAGCCAGATGTAACCTCCAAAAATCAGATTCAGCCATGTTGGATTTTTAGAGACTGTTGCCTTTTGGGATGGATTTTTGCCACACTTCCCAGGAAGTGGTCATCACAGGGGGACGACCCTGTCCCTGATTGGAGAACCAGGGCCCCCCTGCTTTTCACCCAGGAGCAAGGATAAAACTGGCAGACCTGCACCCACACCTCAGATCCCCTCCAGAATTCAACAAGAAAGGAACTAAGGAAGAAGAAGGACTGCCCTGCTGGACCCCTGGCCTGTACCTGGACCCTGCACTCAGAAGGACTGCACCAGCTGCACACTTGGGCTTCACCACAAGAAGGACTTTGCCTGGCTTCAACTGGTTCAAGGAGGGACTCCCTGTTTGCTACAGGTGAAAAATTGCTAACCAGAGTCCCCTGCACCAACTCCTGAAAGAAGCGACCAGCTGACCACTGCCCAGTGGCCAAAAAGGAGTTTGCGCCAGGTGCATTCTGGAAGTTGAAGTCCGCACCCCCAAGGACCATCACAGAACTTCTGGACCCTTGGGGTGAGCTGTGGACTCCAAAAGAACCTTAAAAGAACATCTGGGTGAAGCCCCAGAAGTTTGGAAAAGATTTGAGAATTTTTGGAAAAAAGCTCCAGAGAGGGACCGACCCGCCGCGGAAATTCTAGCCGGCTTGCCTCAACCGCGACCCGGCCTGACTTCGTGGTTTGTCCCGGTAAAGAAAAACATCCAAAAAAGAGACTAAGGTGGTCATTCTGACCCTGGCGGTCTTTGACCGCCAGGGCGGAGGACCGCGGGAGCACCGCCGACAGGCCGGCGGTGCTCCAATGGGGATTCCGACCGCGGCGGTAAAGCCGCGGTCGGACCGGCACCACTGGCGGGGTCCCGCCAGTGTACCGCGGCCCCATTGAATCCTCCGCGGCGGCGCAGCTTGCTGCACCGCCGCGGGGATTCCGACCCCCCCTACCGCCATCCAGATCCCGGCGGTCGGACCGCCGAGATCCGGATGGCGGTAGGGGGGGTCGCGGGGCCCCTGGGGGCCCCTGCAGTGCCCATGCCACTGGCATGGGCATTGCAGGGGCCCCCGTAAGAGGGCCCCTACATGTATTTCACTGTCTGCTGTGCAGACAGTGAAATACGCGACGGGTGCAACTGCACCCGTCGCACAGCTTCCACTCCGCCGGCTCGATTCCGAGCCGGCTTCATCGTGGAAGCCTCTTTCCCGCTGGGCTGGCTGGCGGTCTGAAGGAGACCGCCCGCCAGCCCAGCGGGAAAGTCAGAATTACCGCCGCGGTCTTTCGACCGCGGAACGGTAACCTGACGGCGGGACTTTGGCGGGCGGCCTCCGCCGCCCGCCAAGGTCAGAATGAGGGCCTAAGTCCGAACGTAAAAAGTTGACCGGGACCTCCCAGCCATCGTATCCGAGAAGGGCTCCATGGACGTCGGATCAAGATCCAGGTTTATCCCGGTCGAAGGATTTTCATCTCGAAAAAACAACTAAATCCGAAGGTAAAAGTCTCCACCGAGGAAACCCACATCGCGTATCCGGACAAGGGCTCCATGAGGTCGGATTCAACTGGCAGGTTCGTCCCGGTGAAGAAAAACTTCAAAATAAAGACTAAGTCAGAAGGTAACTTTTTAACCGAGGCCTCCCGCGACCTGTAGCCGAGCAGGGCTCCATCGCGGTCGGCCTAAAAGTTTGACTTTGCCCCGGTCGAGGTGCAACCAGATGACCCGATTGGCGCTTTTTTGTTTCTAAGCGCTAGAAAAGTAATAATTCTTTAAAAATTCATATCTCCGGTTCCCCTGAACCGATTTTAATCGTTTTTGTGTCATTTTAAAGATAAAAATATAAACTATTTTTATAAATTGGTTTTGGATTTTTAAACTGTTTCCTGTGTTTTCTTTAATTACTGTTTTGTGATATTTGAATGCTTTACACTTTGTCTCCTAAGTTAAGCCTTGACGCTCGTTGCCAAGCTACCAAGGGTTGAGCTGGGATTAATTTACTGAGACCTAACTGTACCTATGTGGAGGTTAGTGGCTTGTTGCTAGGTGTAGGTACCTACCTGCCCTACCAAAAACCCATTTTCCAACATAATTGGAAGCAGCGACGGGATCCTGTACTTGTGTTCAATATCACGTTACAGTTTTAGGTAAAACAAATTAAAAATCCTTTAAATTGTCCTAGTGCAAAAATTGTTTTTAATTTTTAATTTGGATTAATTTCAATTATTGAATTTTTGTAATTTTTCTAAATTCTTGTTTCCAATTTTTGCAAAAAGTTTTTGTTGACACAAAACTAGGGAACCATGGAGCTTGATCTGGCTAGCCTACCCACGCTGACAGTAGTCCAGCTTAGGGGGTTGTGTATTGAAAGAGGGTTGCCTGCAACCACTGATCTCAGGAAGCAAATCCTGATCACATCCCTGACAGCATGGGCTGAGGCCCAAGAGGTAGAGTCAGAAGAAGCTCCAGAGGAGGGAGAAAGAAGGGAGGATGCAAGCTCTAACCACTCAGGGGAGGGAAGGCATCTGAGCCTAAGTGAGGATGAGGAAGAACGGTCCTCAGTAAACACAGTCACTAGGGGCAGATCCAAAGCTAGTGGTGGGAAGGGGGTCCTTTCAGGAGGAGAGAACCCATCCATCAGAGAAAGAGAGCTGGAGGCCCAGCTAGCATACATAGCTTTGGAAGCAGAGAAGCTGGCCCTAGAAAAGAAAAAGTGGGCATACAAAGAGAAAAGAGATGGAAGCAGCGATAAAGAAGCTGAGGTGTCCATGGGTGGGGGAGTTTGCCCCAGATTACCCAAGGGGGTAGTTCCTGCTTATGTAGAGGGGGATGACATAGATAAGTGGCTGGGGGCCTTTGAGAGGGCACTCCAAATGAGAAGGGTTAGGCCTCAATACTGGGGTTCCCTTTTGTGGGAGTTGGTCCCCAACTCAGGGAGGGATAGGCTTCTGACCTTAAGGGGGGAGGAGGCAGATTCATACCCTAGTATGAAGAGGTGCTTAGCCAAGAAGTTTGGTCTGACCCCAGAGCAATATAGAATGAAGTTCAGGGACACCCAGAAGGTCAGTACCCAGTCTTGGGTTGACTTTGTGGACATTTCACTAAAGGCACTAGAGGGCTGGATTATTGGTAACAAAGTAAATACTTATGAGGGGTTATACAATCTGATCATGAGAGAGCACATCTTGACCAATTGTACCCAAGAAAGGTTACGCCAGCATCTAGTGGACTCTAAGCAGACCAACCCTAGAGAGCTAGGGGAGGCAGCTGATGAGTGGTTGAGAACCAGGGTGGTTGTCAAGTCCCAGGCGGGAGACTCCAAGAAGGGGGGGACAGGTCCCCAAAAACCTAAGGAGGGAGGTGGTAAGCCCACCACAGAGACTCGCTCTGTACCCCAGAACCCTAAGAAGGAGGAGAGTAAATCCCACTCCCACTCTGACCAGCAGAGACAGTTAGACCCTGGGTTAAAAAAACTCTTGGACAGTAGTGCTTGCTTTGACTGTCAGCAGACAGGTCACTTCAGAGGAGATGCAGCCTGTCCAAAGAAGGTGGTTAGCATTGGGCTGTCCAGTGTAGCCATGGAGGACGATTCCTCAGATGATGAAGTCCTCTTAGCATTAAGCTGGGAGACAGGACAAGATGGTAAGCTGGTGATCCCTGAGGGTGGAAGTAGGCACTTCCACCACATTCAAGTGAATGGGATCCCTACCACTGGCCTGAGAGACACCTGTGCCAGTCACACTATAGTGAGTGACCGGTTAGTGACCCCAGACATGTATGTCCCAGGAAAGACAAAGAAAGTCAGGATAGCCACAGGGGAGGTCACCTCCAAACCTGTAGCCATAGTGCCCCTAGAGAGGGAGGGTATCCTTGACTGGATTAGGGTGGTAGTCAGTGCTGACCTTCCCCTAGATTGTATCCTGGGCAATGACCTCCCAGAGGTGAGTCTGGTCACAGATGGGGTGGTCGCCCAGGGCGCCCCCCCAACCCAAAGTCCTGGGGAGTCAGTCCCTACAGTTAGGAGACCGGGGTCCCCAAGAAAAGGAAAGAAGAAAAGGAAGGGTAGGCCACTCTTAAAGAGAGTTCCAGGGAGCCAAAGGCCTTCTGCCCCAGTAGGGGGGGAGCCCAGAGTTGGCACTGGTGAGGCCTCACCTGACCCCAAGGAAGTCCTGAGTAGTCAGGCAGCTGTCCAGATGCAAGGTGTTGCCCCTGCACTGACAGAAGGGAGAGTGGAAGGAGGGTGTCTGCCACAGGAGGTGGTAGCCCCCCACTCTAGACAGCAAGAGGGGTTCCAGGACCCCAAAGATGCCCCTAAAGCAGCTCAACCACCTGTCAGTGGAGAGCTTAGGGTGTGGTTCTGGGTACTGACAGCTGTCAGTAGCCTCTGCTGGGTGCTAGCCTTCCTGGCAGCACTGTACTTGGCTTGGGAGGCAGACCCCAGGGCCAATAGCAAAGTAGGCCGCCTGACCCTATTGGTCATGGTGGGGTTGCTCAAGTGTTGGGTAACCTCTTTGGGTAAGCTAGGTGTTGCCCTAGCAAAGTTAGGAGTAGGGGAGGTGGGCACCTCACTACCCAAGTTGACAGAGAGAGAGGAGGAAGACCCCCCTAGAGGGAAGTTTCAGTTTGAGTTGGGTCCTTTTACTGTTGGGATGGCTACACTACCCAGAGGGAGTGACCCTGACAGGAGGATGTAAGGCAGAGTAGGCCCTGCAAAGGGACAGCCAGTTTTCTTCACTGTCTTCCTCGCCTAACAAGCCAGGAAGACTCTCCCAGGGTTGGGCTGAGTCTCCTGGGCGTGTGGTCTGGGGGGGGGGGGTTGTGTGAGAAAACAGGGCTGATTGCAGAGGCCCCCTAACTTTTTGCCCCCAGTTTCCACTTTATGCTGGTGTTTTCCTGACTCTGATGGTGCCCTGGGTACTGCTAACCAGTCCCAGGGCCTGTGCTCTGTGTAAAATGGATATGCAAATTAGGCTAATTATAATTGGCTAAGTTAACCTACCTATAAGTCCCTAGTATATGGTAGGGCATGTAGGTTTAGGGACCACAGCATAGGTGGTGCACACCTAGGTGCACTGCTGAGGTGCCCAGTGTCATTTTAAAGGCAGGCCTGCCTTGCTGGCTGCTTTTAAATTAAAGTTATATGCAAATTCGACTTTGGAATTAAAGGTACTTCCAAAGTCTTAAACTACCTTATTTTTACATATAAGTCACCCCTAAGGTGTGCCCTATGTGCCCCTAGGGCTGGGTGCCATGTAACTATAAGCAGGGACTTTATAAAAATAGATTTATAAGCCCTGGTGAGGTAAAAACAGCCAAATTTGTTTTTCCCTCATTGAAGTAAATGGCCTTCATAGGCTAGAATGGGCAGACTTTATTTTAAGTTTTAAAGTCTCCTTAAATGTTGCATACCAAGAATTTGGTATCAAATTAATTGTTGTAATAAATCCTACAACTTCCAGTTGTTGGATTTAATATAACTTGTTCAGGTAAAAAGTTTAGACTTTACCTAAAAAGTTGCCAATTTCAGCTCTACATTGTTTTTGCTGCTGTGCTCTTATTGGCCAGCCTGCAGCAGCTTCTGCCAGGCTGCCTTGATGAGGTGTGAAGTGGCCAGGCTTCACACAAAGGAATGTGCTTGGGAGGGAGAATCTCCCCTCAGCAGATGGTGAGGCAGGAAGGGGGAGGGCGGCCAAACTGGTCTTCAAAGGCAGAGAAGGACATTTGGAGCACCCAGCAACACCCCCACATCCTGCAACCCCAGACAATTAGGTGCCCCCTTGATTAGATTAGGAGAGGGCAGGAGAGGGGTGTGTTTATGATTTTTAGCCACACCAGTGGGTGGGCTCAGCCAGATGTAACCTCCAAAAATCAGATTCAGCCATGTTGGATTTTTAGAGACTGTTGCCTTTTGGGATGGATTTTTGCCACACTTCCCAGGAAGTGGTCATCACAGGGGGACGACCCTGTCCCTGATTGGAGAACCAGGGCCCCCCTGCTTTTCACCCAGGAGCAAGGATAAAACTGGCAGACCTGCACCCACACCTCAGATCCCCTCCAGAATTCAACAAGAAAGGAACTAAGGAAGAAGAAGGACTGCCCTGCTGGACCCCAGGCCTGCACCTGGACCCTGCACTCAGAAGGACTGCACCAGCTGCACACTTGGGCTTCACCACAAGAAGGACTTTGCCTGGCTTCAACTGGTTCAAGGAGGGACTCCCTGTTTGCTACAGGTGAAAAATTGCTAACCAGAGTCCCCTGCACCAACTCCTGAAAGAAGCGACCAGCTGACCACTGCCCAGTGGCCAAAAAGGAGTTTGCGCCAGGTGCATTCTGGAAGTTGAAGTCCGCACCCCCAAGGACCATAACAGAACTTCTGGACCCTTGGGGTGAGCTGTGGACTCCAAAAGAACCTTAAAAGAACATCTGGGTGAAGCCCCAGAAGTTTGGAAAAGATTTCAGAATTTTGGGAAAAAAGCTCCAGAGAGGGACCGACCCGCCGCGGAAATTCTAGCCGGCTTGCCTCAACCGCGACCCGGCCTGACTTCGTGGTTCGTCCCGGTAAAGAAAAACATCCAAAAAAGAGACTAAGTCCGAACGTAAAAAGTTGACCGGGACCTCCCAGCCATCGTATCCGAGAAGGGCTCCATGGACGTCGGATCAAGATCCAGGTTTACCCTGGTCGAAGGATTTTCATCTCGAAAAAACGACTAAGTCCGAAGGTAAAAGTCTCCACCGAGGAAACCCACATCGCGTATCCGGACAAGGGCTCCAGGAGGTCGGATTCAACTGGCAGGTTCGTCCCGGTGAAGAAAAACTTCAAAATAAAGACTAAAGGGGTCATTCTGACCCTGGCGGCCGGTGGCCGCCAGGGCCACCGACCACGGGAGCACCGCCAACAGGCTGGCGGTGCTCCCACGAGCATTGTGACCGCGGCGGTTCAGCCGCGGTCAGAAGCGGCAAGTCGGCGGGCTCCCGCCGATTTACCGCTGCTCGGGGGAATCCTTCATGGCGGCGGAGCGCGCTCCGCCGCCATGAGGATTCTGACAGCCCCTACCGCCATCCTGTTCATGGCGGGAAACCCGCCATGAACAGGATGGCGGTAGGGGGTGCCGCGGGGCCCCTGGGGGCCCCTGCCGTGCCCATGCCAATGGCATGGGCACGGCAGGGGCCCCCGTAAGAGGGCCCCGCAAAGTATTTCAGTGTCTGCCTTGCAGACACTGAAATACGCGACGGGTGCAACTGCACCCGTCGCACCCCTGCAACTACGCCGGCTCAATTCTGAGCCGGCGTCCTCGTTGCAGGGGCATTTCCTCTGGGCCGGCGGGCGCTCTTTCGGAGAGCGCCCGCCGGCCCAGAGGAAATGTTTAAATGGCCGCCACGGTCTTTTGACCGCGGTGCGGTCATTTCACGGCGGTACCTTGGCGGACGGCCTCCGCCGTCCGCCAAGGTTAAAATCACCCCCTAAGTCAGAAGGTAACTTTTTAACCGAGGCCTCCCGCGACCTGTAGCCGAGCAGGGCTCCATCGCGGTCGGCCTGAAAGTTTGACTTTGCCCCGGTCGAGGTGCAACCAGATGACCCGATTGGCGCTTCTTTGTTTCTAAGCGCTAGAAAAGTAATAATTCTTTAAAAATTCATATCTCCGGTTCCCCTGAACCGATTTTAATCGTTTTTGTGTCATTTTAAAGATAAAAATATAAACTATTTTTATAAATTGGTTTTGGATTTTTAAACTGTTTCCTGTGTTTTCTTTAATTACTGTTTTGTGATATTTGAATGCTTTACACTTTGTCTCCTAAGTTAAGCCTTGACGCTCGTTGCCAAGCTACCAAGGGTTGAGCTGGGATTAATTTACTGAGACCTAACTGTACCTATGTGGAGGTTAGTGGCTTGTTGCTACCTGCCCTACCAAAAACCCATTTTCCAACAGGACTGATAAAACCCCACAGGGATCCTGGCAGACAGGGCTGTGTTGAAAGGTGACCTTGTGCATTTCAAAGCCACTCTTTGAAGCTTCCCCTACTTCAAAGCATTTTTGGATATATATATTGGGTCTATGAACCCACCAAATCAAATACTTCTGGACCTGCAAATGGACTCTGTTAGAGTTACTGTCTGGCTGCCCAAATGACTCATCTGGACTGATTTGCTGAGAAGGACTGCTACCCTGTGTGTTGCCCTGCTGCCTGCTGGCCCCTGACTCTGCTGGAAGTACTCTGCCTTCCCCACAAGTACTCTCCAAGGGCTTAGATTGAGCTTGCCTCCTGTTCTGAAGTCTCAGGCCCCAAAGTCGTCACCAAATAGAAGAAAATCCCTGTATGTCAGAAAATCTATGCAAGGCGTGTGGAAATTGACTCAGCACCTGCCTCGTGGCTGAAAAATCACTGTATCACCTACCTGATCAACACAACACCTGCTCTTTCTTACCAGCATGTCAAGGATGTTCAACACATCATCTCCTGGTGTCAAAATAACCCCGCATCGACGCTCCTGGAAATCGATACATCACCTTGCAGCCTGGAAAGAAACAAAGCATTGTCTGTGTCACGCCTGAAAATTTGACTCAGTGCCTTATTTTTCAATGCATCTCCTGCTCTGCGGCCCCTGTGCATTGTTATGTTTGACGCATCCCCTGTACTGTGTGTTCAAAAGATACAACCACTGATTCTTAATGATTCAGACTTCTTTAAACCTTTAAAAAGTGATATCTTGACTTGTGAATATTTAATTTGTTGTTGTTTTGGTCTTATTTTTATTCAGATAAATATTACCTATGTTCCCAAACTGGTGTGGAGTACTTTTAATGGTGTTTTCACTGTGTTACTGAATGAGTTATTGCAGAAATACTTTACACATTGCCTTATAATTTAAGCCTGCCTGCTCTGTGCCAAGCTACAAGGGGGGGAACATAGGATAATTTGGACTGTGTTCTGACTTACCCTGACTAGGATTGTGGTTCCTACTTTGCCAAAGGTGTATACCTCTGCCAACTAGAGACAACATTAGTCCATTGAATGATTTTTGTAGATTGAAATGCCTCCCAATGGTCTTCCAAAGAGGTGAATTTGCGTAGCTGGTTTATGTAACCCCGCAAAGCCTTCTAGGTGTCTCGGAGTTACAGCGCAAGTCTCTTGTAGACAAAGGATGTCTACCCCCTGTAGCTTTAGGATTATTGTGTCATTGGTTATCATCTTGGAGATGCTGGCGGTGTTCCATGATATTAATTTTATTTTGGTGCTTTTGGAGATGATGGGTACGATTTTTGTCTTGCTGGTGAGTGGTAAAATTGAGGTCACACTCTGGGGCCCTGGATGGGCCACTTTCACATTAGGTATACCTGTTATTTATAACCCCCCGTGGGGATGTTTGAGCGAGGCCTGGTCTCCCATTGCACAGTGTTCATTTCCTCTGATCTAACAATTCTTCTGTGCAGAGACCCCTCACTCTATTTGCATATTAAGGATTTTAAAGTTGGGATTCTGTTAGGATGCACAAATACTGGACTCTGGGTGGTTCTTAATCACATTTATTTCACCAAGGCAGAGCAGATATGCCCACCTCATTGCTTCATTTCTCTGCCAACTCTAACTGTCATTTCTGTTCCCTCATTGCTCTAAACACCACAAGGTGGAATATGCAGACCCAATGGCTCCTTAAAGGGCAGCCCACAACACACCTCCCTCCTAAATAAAAGTAGTTAACATCTTAGTAGTGTGAACATTGTTAACCAAACTACACATTCACCTTAAAACAGTGCTTTTTCACAGCATTCACATGCTAGGTGTCTAACAAAGTACTACATATATAGTCCCCACCTAGAGAAAATACAGCACAACAAATGGTGTATAAACACATGGTAAGCACAAAGTAAGAAACAGTTATGCTACTGCACAAACTGCGTATACAACCAAGATTCTAATCTAGTAATGGATTATAATAATCACCTCTGATCATTTGCACTTGTAATCCAAAAGAAATCTTGGAATCTTCCTTGGATGATCACTGCATCAAGCACCCTTGCAGTTTGGGATGTCAGAAATGTTCACATCCATACGAAGATCCTCACTCTGAGGAGTTTTTAAAGCATTGAACACAGGCATTCTAGTGTCTTTGTTGTCCCCATGAGAGGTGTACCCTTGAGACAGTTCTATACTTTTGAACTTCGCCAACCTAGCCATACTCTATACTCACCTTTCATTCAACACCACCACATTTTTCTTCACTTTTGAAATGCTCTTAGGCCCCCAAAGTCCTGCTTTCCCTTTGGAAGTTCACCCTGGTTTCTTTGCATAAACTAATTCCCCTTCATGCCATCTCTGGGATGACACAATATGTTTTTCATCACACCGGCCCTCATTATGACATTGGCGGTAAGTGCCGCTTACCACCATGCTGACTGCCGCCAACATACCGCAACTGCGGCGGTATACCGCTACGCATATTATGACCCACACATAGAAATCCGCCACTATATAGACACACACACAGTCTGCCACCCCAGAACAAGGGATGACATCAGGAAGAGGTGGAACGACCTATGGGGAAAGGTGCGTTCCGTGGTAGCATGACACCAGATAGCTGTACAGAGGACTGGCGGTGGACCCCCACCTCCTCCCCCACAACTAACAACATGGGCGGAACAAGTTATGGCGATCATGCATCCTGAGGGCCTGGCAGGAGTAGCAGGAGGACTGGACTCTGGTAAGTCAAATCTTTACTACTTTATCCCCCCCTACCTGCATGCCATCACAAACTCCTACCCTCACCCCCATCACTCCACCACCTCACATACACTCTGCCATCACAAGGCACCCATCTCAATACCAAGCCCTGCATGCTATACCAATGCATGGACCCCCATCACAGACCTGCATGGACACCCATCACCACCGCATGTACACTAGTGACTATCACTTAGCCAACCAAATCACAACTCACACAAGCCAAAGCTGCCTTGGTAATAACAACTATATAGGGAAACATACCCATGCACAAGATGTCACACGCAGAAACAATAACACTGCATTTACATCCCCACAGGACGCCCACACAATTTCACCGGAGAGGAGGTGCCAGCAACATCCAGCCCCCCCCAGGAAGAGGCCCACAGTGATGACAGCAGCTCTGCACGCCTAGATCAGGATGACCAACTTGGCCCATCAGGGACCACTGGACAGTCGGTGATCCAGCCACAGTCCCAAACCATCACAGAGCCTCCCCCCTCAGGAAGCACCAGCACAGCACCCACCCAGCAGGCCCATACCTCTGTCCCCAGGATACATCAAACAGCAGTGTGTCTACCACTACAAGGACCCCAGGCACCCCCTCAAACACAGGACGAACAGGGACCTGGAGTCAGTGGGCACACAGCTCAGGGGACAGAGGCACAGGCCAATGGGGAAGCTGGGAGGACTGCTGTGCAACGTGGGGAGGACAGGCCAAGGGAACCAATGCTCCACGAGGCATTCACCAACATCCTGGGAGCATACCACCTTTCTCAGGGGATGATGGGCCAGATACTGGACAAGCTGCAGGAGACCCAGCGGCTGTAGGAGGGATAGTACCTGGGGATCAGGGAGGACCTGAGAGACATGCACACCAACCTGGTCACCATTGCAGGGGTGCTGGCAGACATGGCCAACACCATGAGGGAGGCAGTGGCATACCAACGGGCCCCTGACACTAGCCACACCGAAGAACAGCCCTCCATCTCCGCCGACGCTAGTGGACAGGAGGTCCCGCCACAGGAACAACAGGCCACCAGCATCCCTCCCCTTGCAGAAGGAGAACCACCACTCAAAAGGTCCCTGCAATCCAGGCAGAAGCCAGGGAACATTGCCAAGACCCCGTCAGGAAATAAGACTCCCCTGAATGTCACCCTTGTATCCCACTATGTCACCCTGTCCACCTTGAACTGCCATTGCCCCACTCCCTATGCCGCCTTGGACAGTGCATCTGTGATACCAATAGACTGGACTCTATCCTGGACATTCCTCCACCATCAACACAGCCCATTGCAATACCCCCTACACTTATTATCTCAGAAATAAATACCCTTGAAATTAATACAAGTATGGAGTCTGTCAATTGATTGAAATATGTATTAGTTTAAGAAGCTGTAAACATTGCAATTCAAATGTACAGTTATATTTACATAGTCATGACCTGTAGTGGGCAGCTGTAAACACACCAGGAGCCAGAGAGGACACAGATATCTGAAAATAGAGATGCTAAATGGTACAGTAAGTTGCCATGGAAATAGGAAAATCAGACTGCCATGTACAATGTCCAACACAAAACTGCAATGGAAGGTGAAGTTACAGTGTCTTACCTGTGTGTCACTGGAAGTACTGCTGAATTATAGTAGTTCTATTGTCCACATCCTCTTCCTCTGCCTCCTCTTTGTCACTGTCCACAGGCTCCACCGCTGCCACACAATCATTTCCAGGCTCATCCTCCTGCAGAAAAGGCACCTGGTTTCTCAAGGCCAGGTTGTGCAACATGCACCATGCAACAATGATCTGGCAGACCTTCTTGGGTGAGTAGTACAGGGATCCATCTGTCAGATGAAGGCACCGGAATCTGGCCTTCAGGAAGCCATAGGTGAGCTCAATGATCCTACTTGTTCACCCATGTGCCTCATTGTAACGTTCCTTTGCCCTTGTCCTGGCATCCTCACTGGGGTCAGTAGCCATGAGAGGTTGGGGTAACCAGAGTCACCTGTAAATATCTAGGGATACCTGTTAGCCACACACTCACCCTTAGGGTCAACCCCACACCCATATACCTACATCAAATGGGTTGGGACCATGGGCTCACCTATTAGCCACACCCTGTGCCTCAGGAGTTGAGACATCACATATGGGATGCTGCTATTCCTCAAGATAAAGGCATCATGCACAGAGCCAGGATACTTTGCATTGACATGAGAGATGTATTGGTTCGCCAGGCACACCATCTGCACATTCAGAGAGTGAAAGCTCTTTCGATTTCTGGACACCTGTTCATTTCTCCGGGGGGGGGGACAAAGGCAATATGTGTACCATCAATGGCACCAATGATGTTGGGGATATGTCCCATTGCATAGAAGTCATCCTTTACTGTGGCCAAATCATCCACCTTGGGGTATACGATGTAGCTGCGCATGTGTTTCATCAGGGCAGACAACACTCTGGTCAGCACGTTTGAGAACTTAGGTGGTGACATCCCTGATGCCATGGCCACTGTCGCTTGGAAGGAACCATTTGCCAAGAAATGGAGCACTGACAGGACCTGCACTAGAGGGGGGATACCTGTGGGGTGGCTGAAATCAGGTCTGGCTCCAATTGGGCACACAGCTCTTGGATTGTGGCCCTATCAAGTCTGTAGGTTAGGATAATGTGCCTGTCCTCCATGGTCTCCGGGTCTATCAGGGACCTGCACACAGGGGTATGTCGCCATCTCCTATTCACCCTCAGCGGTTGAACTCTAGGGTGAAAAACAATGAGCAGAAGGTCATATTCAAACATATACTCAGATTGATATGCTATTTTTGTTTTACAGAAACAGTATGTGATCTTGTCAGTCAGTTGATGTGCCTCTGTCTGCTGTGATGCAGTTTGGTGCCATTGCCTGTGCCCCCCTAAAATGGCGGCCGACTGACCTGTGAGGAGGGACAAGTGGAAATTAGGTAATTCCGCTGGCCTTGTGCGCCGTTGTGGGTGGCCATCGATGACCACCGTGCAACACTGCATTGGTTATCTTTGGGGCCTATGGTGATGTACACGGCGGTGACTGCTATTTTATATCTGTTCACTCACTTGCTACCTGACCTTCAACAGGAGAGGACCTACACTTCAAGTGCTGCTGTCACCTGTGTCTGGAAGAGACCATGGCTCTAGTGTCTGGGGAAAGGGCCTCTGCATTCACTTCAGAGGATTTGGAGAGACTGGTGGATGGGGTCCTACCCCAGTACCGTTTACTTTATGGTCCTCAAGACCAACAGGTGAGTGCACTGTGAGCATGATGCGTGGGGCATGAATGTATGGAGTGCTGTGTGTGTAAGCCTCGTTTGGGGGGTGCTGAGAGGTCCTGGGCAGAGTGCTGCATGTATGGTGGTCAATGTATGTGCGTAAGGGGATGAGAGGGATATGTTGGACCATGAGTATGACATTCCGGATGGTATGAATAATAACTTTTCTGCTGTATTTTTTTCTGCAGGTCAGCTCCCATCAGAAAAAGGGTATTTGGCGTGCCATCACCAAGGAGGTGCTGACCCTGGGGGTCTTCGACAGGTAGAGCACCCACTGCCGCAAACGGTGGAAGGACCTGTGCCACTGGGCAAGGAAGACAGCGGAGGCCCAGCTGGGGCTGGCCTCCCAATGAGGAAGGGGTGCCCGTCGTACCCTGACTCGCCTGATGTTCCACAACCTGGCGGTGGACTATCTGGAGTTGGATGGGCGCTTGAAGGCATCACAGCAGCCACAAGGGGGTGAGTACAGATTCAGAATCATGACTTTGCACACGTTAAGTTGTTACCTGGGTGGGGTATGTGGGTTGTGGGTGCCCCTAGTCCAGGGTGAACATGGCAGGGTAGGTTCCATGATGGGCAAGCTCAGATGCACTCCAACCCCAATTATGCTAGTGGGCATCTACTACTGGGCAGGGTCCTGTGGGTTTCAGGTGTGCAGCTAATGGTGTTAGACATTGTAACCCATGGCCTGGTAACTAGCAATGTAACTGGTAGTGCATGGCCTAGTGCATAGGGCTATTCCCTGTGAGTTGTGCTGGCAATGACCAAGTGTATCCTCTGTCTCTTTCCCCCCTTTTTGTTTTGTCACCCTGTCCTTGTGTGCATTAGCATCATCTGGTGGAGGAGCAGAGGCACCGGCGACGGAGGGAGCTGCATCCCACACGGGCCTGGAGGCCGAATATACAGACAGTGAGGGCACCAGTGGGACCGAGGGCAAGGGGAGTACCACGACGGATACAGGAGGGGGCACTACAGACAGCGACTCCTCTTCCGATGGAAGCTCTCTGGCGGACACCTCTGTGCCCACCCCAACTACAGGTATCGCCGTCATCCCCGTACCAGCACCGCCGTCCCAGCAGCCCCTCAGCTGTGCCCGCTCACCCAGGAGGATGGACATCTGCTTCGCCCCAGGCACCTTAGGCTCTTCCCCAGTCAGCCCTGCTACCCTTAGTGAGGAGGCTATTGACCTCCTGAGATCTCTCTCTGTTGGGCAATCAACCATAATGAATGCTATCCAGGGTCTAGCAGGGCATTTGCAGCAAACAAATGCATACTTGGAGGGCATTCACTCTGGCTTGGCGGCCCAACAGAGAGCATTCCATGCTCTGGCCAACTCACTGATGGCAGCCATTGTCCCTGTCTCCAGACTCCCCCCTCCAACTTCCTCTACCCAGTCCAAATTTCCTCAACCCCAGCCACTCCCAAGCACACCTTCAGACCTGCATTCACCCAAATCAACACAGAAGTGATTCAGGCAAACACAAGCACCACACTTCATACCAAAGGCACTCACACAAGCACCATCCAGGTGCAGACACACCAATATCCACTACCTCCACTGTGTCCCCCTCATCCTCGTTGTCCACCTACCCCCGAGTAGCATTTCCGCTCACACCTGCATACACTACATCCCAATCCACTACCTCCATCACCAGCACACCTATCACTACAGGCCCTTCTCTGGCAGTCAACACCCCCACATCCATGCACATGTCCCCAGTGTCCTGTCCCACTGTGTCTGTGCTCCCTCCTCCCAAAGTACACAAACGCAAGCACTCAGACATCCAACAGCCATCCACCTCACAACAGCATCCAGCCCATGCACCTGCACCCAAACACAGTAGACACCTCCTACAACCACTCCCTCTTCCTCCACTCCCAAACCTTCACCCTCTTCCTGCCCCAGTGTCTCTAAGAAGCTTTTCCTTGCCACCCTTGCCTATTCCCTACCCGTTCCCCCTCCTGTCCTTCACTTCGGGGCAGGGTGGCCAGAACCCAGGCCAGCACCTCAGCCACCCAGTCCACAGCCACTGTAGTTTCACTGTAGTTTCTGCAGCTACTGCAGTTCTGAGAGTCTCTAAGGAGGCACCCGTCAGCACAGCCAGTGTGCCTGCACCATCTACCAAGGGCAAGAAGGGGCCACCACCTAGCAAGGGCAAGAAGGGGACACCAACCAGCAAGGGGATGGAGGCACCATCAGCCAGCAAGGGCAGGAAGAGAACACCAGCTGGCAGAAGCAAAGAGACACCACCATCTGCCAAGGGCAGGAAGGGGCAAACAACACCAGCCATGGCACCTAAGCCGTCCGAAGCTGCAGGGGAAGGGTTGGAGCCTCCCCCACCACTGAAAGCACCGCCACTTGCACCACGGCCAGCACTACCACCAGCACCACTGCCAGCAGCAGCAGCCCCAGTGGCCAGCCGTCCGAAGCTGCAGGAGAAGGGCTGGAGCCTCCCCCCACCACTGACAGCACCTCCACCTGCACTGCGGCCAGCATCGCCACCTGCACTGCGGCCAGCACTGCCACCTGCACCGCGGCCAGATTCCAACACCTGCACCACCACCAGCACCACTGCCAGCAGCCCCAGTGGGAAGCTGTCCAAGGCTGCAGGGGAAGGGCTGGAGCCTCCACCCACCACTGACAGCACGGCCACCTGCACCGCAACTGCCACCTCTTGAGCAACGGTCACCGCAGGCGGGAGGTGTGTAGTCGTGACTACATGGGCTGCAGTGCGTCCTGGCCCCTGCAACACCTGTAGGTGTGACACCCAGGTGAGAGACTGTGACCTTGCATAATCCAAGATGAAGCACACTGGGCACAAAGCCCCCTGCAAAACCAGTGGAAGAAAGCATCCACTCAACTCCTCCTTGCCAGGATGAAGCACAGTAGGCACAAAGCCCCCTCCAGAACCAGTGGAAGAAGACATCCACTCAGCCCCTCCTTCCCAGGATGAAGCACACTGGGCACAAAGCCCCCTCCAGAACCAGTGGAAGAAGGCATCCACTCACCCCCTCCTTGCCAGGACGGATCACACTGGGCACAGAGCCCCCTCCAGAACCAGTGGAAGAAGCCATCCACTAGAGAGACTGTGGCTTTGCACTCCCAGGTACCAAGTAGTGGGCAAACCACCCACTAGAGAAACTGTGGCTTTACACTCCCCAGGACCAAGCAGTGGGCAAACCACCCACTAGAGAGACTGTGGCTTTGCACTCCCCAGGACCAAGCATTGGGCAAACCACCCACTAGAGAGACTGTGGCTTTGCACTCCCCAGGACCAATGCTTAATTTGTGCTTGTTCTTTCTGGTGCTGAGCACCGGCACTTATTTTTGAGGGCTGGCGCTTATTCTTCTGCCCCAACCTTTTGCTGCGAGCAAAAGACACATCTGGGAGAGACGGAGGAAGAGAAAAATGAAAAAGCGTCACAATGTGAGGCAGCAGAAAGCTGCGAAAGTGAGCTGAAGGGGCAGGGAGTGGCTTTAAATGGATTGAAGAGGCCCGAGATGGCTTCAGGATTATGCTGCCTCATTATTCCGTGTTCGCACACTTAATTGCAGCAGCCGCATGTTTAAGAGAAGGGGTTAGAGCACCGGCACATTTTAATTTACAAATTAAGCACTGCACAGGACCATGCAGTGGGCAAACCACCCACTTGAGAGACTGTGGCTTTGCACTCCCCAGGACCAAGCAGTGGGCAAACCACCCACTAGATAGACTGTGGCTTTGCACCCCCCAGGACCAAGCAGTGGCCAAACCACTCACTTGAGTGACTGTGGCTTTTACACTCCCCAGGACCAAGCAGTGGGCATGTAGCCCCCTCCAGGAGCAGTGGCATTGTACCATCTTCCGGCAGAGGTACCCCCACATTTTCCATCCCCCTGAGGTGCCAGTGTGTTTTCGACCTGATGCCCCTGCAGTGTTCTCTCCGTATTGAGGCAGGAGTCAAGTGCGGCCTTGGCCTATGTATTTTGGCCCAGTGGGCCACGGACAATTTTTGAGTGGGCATTGTCCCGCCTTTTGTGTATATTGTATATATTGTACATACTGTTTTTTCTTTATGAACGTATTTCTAAGCATTACTAAGATTACACTCATTTGACTCCATTCCTTTTGTCCTTGCATTATTCCTGAGGGTTACGGGATGTATATGTAATGTTGTTGCATGTGATTGTGTGTATAGTGTTGGGAGTGAGGTTGGGGGTGGGGGCGTTGCATTTTGCGTGTGTGTGTCACTCTCTTTTTCTTCCCCCCTCTTTTGTGTGCTAGGTGCAGTACTCACCATGGTCATCGTGCCGGCATTCATGTTCCTGGTGTATGAGAAGATACACCAGCATGGGGAACACCTGCAGTTCAGGCTCCATGGCATCCTGGTTCTTCCTTGAGTGTTGGGAGGTGAGTCGTTTCCCTTCAGAGTACTGTTTCCACCGTGCTTTAGATGGCGTTGGTACCGCCCCGGAAAAACTGGTGGATGGGTTGGTTTTAATGGAGTGGGCAGTACATTGGGGGTTATTCTAACTTTGGAGGAGTGTTAATCTGTCCCAAAAGAGACGGTAAAGTGACGGATATACCACCAGCCGTATTACGAGTTCCATAGGATATAATGGACTCGTAATACGGCTGGTGGTAAATCCGTCACTTTTCCGTCACTTTTGGGACGGATTAACACCTCCTCCAAAGTTAGAATAACCCCCATTGTCTTTTGCCTGGCTGTTGGCGGTTACCGCTGCGGTATTTGTTGCTACCGCTGTGGCGTTCGGAGTGTTAAAGTGGTTGTATGTGTTGGCGGTTTCTGCCGTGGTCATGATTCCATTTTGTTTACCACCGACCTGTTGGTGGTGTTACCGCCACTTTAACACTGACTGCCAGGGTTGTAATGAGGGCCTTAGTTTTCAAACAAGACCTCCCAGGGAGCAGATGACCTGATCTCAATTTTTTTGCGGTCTTAGCAAAGACAGCCAGGAGCAACACCACTCCTCTCCGCTCCCTGCATGGTAAGGAGGCCTCTCAGAGGCTACTCCACAGTACCGGAGTTGTAGTGATGAGAAGCCCTTACAGCCCTTACAGCCCCCACAGCCAAACAAAGCGCAACATCACTCCGGGGTCAGACAACCAACAACTGGCATGGGTGCTTGCTTGTGCCCTGGGGTCACCAAGGAGTGCACTCCTCGTTGGCACACTGCGGGAACCAGTGGCAGCTCAATTACTCAACAGTGCTTCTCTGCAAGAAGGCTCCTGTGACGCTGTGGTCAGCAGACTGTTGCTGTGATAACTAAGATCAACACTTCTTGATGTTTTTGGTATTCAATCTTTTTAGCATGGGAGTATCCATAAAAAGCTGAGTACGGAGTAGCATGGGTGACATGGTTCGCACAGGGTAAGGTGGCATTAGATGGCAATGTTTAACAGCTTCCCAAAAAACATCCTGAGTGCGACAGGAACACAAGAACCACAAAAAAACTGAAAATGGGAGAAATGAGAGCCATGCTGGGGACCAAGTCAAATACCTAGAACACCCACAAGTTGCTCATTCCTCCCTTACAGTCACCTTTGTCGTGCTCCACTTCTCACCGTACCGCCATGCCTAACTGCAGTGCCTCCATACAGCAAGCCGTGACACTACACAACCTGTCTCCCAGCAGTACAGCGGTCTGGCATGGTCCCACCTTCTTCAGAATAACTTGCTGCCAAATTATCTTACTGCTGCTGCCGCCACTGACAACCTGCTCTTAATGCCTGCTGTCATTGTGGTGGCTACCTCTAGGAAGCTGCTTCTGTTATCCGCTGCGGCCGCTGCAGCCACCACCAACAAGCTACTTCTGATGCCTGCCTGCTGCCTGCCCACATTCCAACACATCAACAGGGCTCCTCCGATGAAGTTCGGACAAAACTCCTCCTTCTCCTCCTACTTGCTGTCAGCCGTCACAGCCATCCGTCCAACAGAAGCCTCCAGCCAGTGGGCTAGACATTGTGGTAGCCCCACAGGAAAAGCAGATCAGGATGAGTTGTAGCCCACTTCCAGGTGTTGCCAGTGTCAGGTTGATGCAGGTGGGTTGTGCCATTTTTGGGTCACTAAGGCATGATGAAAAGCTGAGGCACACTTCTCTGATCATAGCAGTGTTGACAGCCATAGGTGCACTTCTCTTGGTCACAGCAGCATATACAACAGCAGGGATACCTTTCGGGGTCAGAGTGGTGTGGATAATTGTGAAGATACTTCTTTGGTGACAGCAGCATAGGCAGTCACAGATCTCCAGTAAGAGCCCAGAACTGCCTCCCAGGAGAGTCCAGTAACCAACAGAGGCATACAGATTGCTCTCCTTTGTCCTCCTTCATCTGGCAGACCATGCCACTGCAGGTCCCACCAGCAGAAGTGTCTTGTTACTTCTGGATCTTTGAGGACAGTCACAATTTCTGCCTGGTTGGGTGTCTCCTTCCCTCATTTAGCAGGTGGGCTGACTTTTACGCACCTCAGGCCAGGAAGGCACCTTCTTGAATGGAGAAAAGACTTTGGGCCTTCTTATGATTTAGGCAGACGGAAAAGCCCGTCCACCGAAATCCCAATGGTTAGGCTGCCGCCATTGTGGCAGCCTCGACCCTATTACGAGTTTCCAACTGAGTCAGCGGGTGGAAACCTCAGTTTCTGCCCACTGGCTCAGCAGGAAATGGCCTACAGCATTGCTTCTGGCTCGTAATAGAGCCGGCAGCAATGCTGTAGTGCACAGGGTGCACCAGCACCTTCGCAAAGTTCACCGTCTGCAAACCAGACGGTGAACATTGCGACTGTGCTCGCACGGAGGCCCCTGCACTTCCCATGCCAAGTGCATAGGAAGTGCAGGGACCCCCCTGGAGCACCCGTTCTCCACCAGCCTTTTCATGGCGGTGAAACCACCATGAAATTGCTGGCAGAGAACGAAGTCGTAATCCTCAGGGCAGCGCTACTTACAGTGCTGCCCTAGTGGATTAGGACCACCACCAGACAGCGGGGATGACTAATCCTGGCGGTGCTGGTGGCCTGACCACAGCACAACTGCTGTGGTCATAATGTGGCATTCGGACCACCGCATTTGGTGGTGGTCCATAGACCACCGCGAGTCTGACAGTCAAGAGAGCGCCAGACTCGTAATTATGCCCTTCATCTGTTACCTCATCATCCCTGGAAAGCTGCTGTCAGGCAGACGTGACCTCTGGTTGTACATTAATCCTCCGAGCACTCATAAGAACATTCCTTTTCTTGGCCAAAGAGATCTTGGAACTAGAACTACAAGTGGGTCAGTGGCTCCCAATTTTACACCGGAAAAGCAGACATGGGATGTAAATTCACTGTCTGAACTGGCTAAAGGCTCCTCTTCCTTCAAGTGTTTTTTGCAAGGATGCTTTTTTTAACACCGCCTTTTTATAGTGCAATGCTCCTCACAACAGAGTAATTTCTTACTTGGAGCACCCACAACAGAAGCACAAAATGGTGTAAGCTTATTGCACCTGGCTCTTCCACGCTGAACAGTGATGGAAAAACAAAAGAATGGCTTTTCACCATGAACAGCAGAGACTGCAGTCCTACCCTTCACTTCCACGATCTACCATATGGTAGTGCTACAGAAAGTCTAAACAGCAGACCTTTAAAGCAAAAGTTCCAGTTCTTAGTAATGCCTTCTCCTTAGAGCTTTCGTGATTTTAGGAGTTCACCTCAGACACCACCAACTCTGTTTGTTATTACAGCACAGATATTTGGACTGGGCAGATGGTGGGAAAGGGTGCTAAGGAAAAGAATTGCAAGGAGGGGGGTCTGTGAGAGAAAATAAACAACTTTTACTTTATGCTGGCTTTAGAATAATTATGCCCTCACCTTTTATTCCAATCCAACGTTAGTCACCTGTATAAGGAGTTTGAGTATTTATGGATTCAAGAAAAGTCCATTAGAACCACTTCAGCACAATTACTGAATAACACCTTTGCACAAAATCTACCATTCAGCTTTCAACATGTGCAGTTAGTGCCCAGATTCAGAAACTCTCACACATACCACACTCAAAAGATCCCGATTTATGTTGAGCCTAAACAGCACTTGTGCTGTCTCTTAGCACCTGTTGTTGATAGTTTGTTGGCTTACATACCACACATCTCTTGTTATTGGCTGCTTAGATTGTTGCTTTTTTATTTGTTTTTTTTTCTTCATTTGCCGATGGCATGCATTTGTCATGCCTTTTCCTATTTTTACTCCTTCCCAAGAGCATGGACCAAGTACTAGATAAATGCGGTGTTCATTCCTACAGCATATGTTTTGGTCCTACTTTGTTCTTAGTTTCAAAATGATTCCCACAATTGTTTTGTTTTAACTTTGTCTCCCCGGAGTTGGTAATCTGAGCTTTCTGTAGGGTGGCACAGCTGCAGCAGGAGGAGGGACGGTTCCCTCTCAATAAGCCAGGGATGCTGGGAGATGGATTTGAAAAAACAGTTTCTGAGGACTGCCAGCTCAGGCTGTCCTCAACCTAGCTGCCATCAGCCCTGCCAGACTTCCAGTGCCTTTTTCGCCCCGATTTAAGGCTTTCATGATAATTAAGCAGAATAACTTCAAGTGAAATGTTAATTTTCAGCTGGACTAGTTGTCATCCGTGCCCTTAGTGAATGGGATCATGTTTTGCAAGATCTGTCTGTTGGACGACAGCACCTTCAACGTGGAGTCCTCCAGGTACTCAGCAATGGTGCCCCAGTGCTTAACCTAGCAGGAGTCCCCTACTTGTGCCACCCTAAACCTTCCCTGACTTTTGTGGGTGCCTACTGTCCTCTCCTGCCTATGCTTCTGGCCAAGCAACCCTACCCTCTGCTTTGCTTAGCAACATACGAAACCCCAGTCCTTCTAGCCTCTTTGCAGTCATAAACCTACACAGCTTAAAAGCGCTCTGGAAAGCACATGCTTCGTAGAAAAGGTTTCCTCCCTCGTAATGCTGTATTATTTTAATTTGGCCTAGTTTGTGCTCAGGCTTGTTCTAGAGTGGTGCCACATTGTTTCATGTGGTTTCTTTTTATGTTGCCTTGTTGCTAAGGCTTAATAATGGTTGCTTTCCATGTTTCAGGGGTACATTATTAATTTTTTTATGGTGTTTTTTTTAAATAGCGCAAATTCGATCCGAAGGTACTGGAATGCTTCATTTAAGCATCATTTATGTTATAGGAGGACATATTTATTTTTGGGTCGGCATGGATACATTAAGTGATTTGCCCAAAATCATAGGACGTTAACCAGTTGTCGAGACTCGAACCTGGTTTCCCAGCTCCAAGGTTGGCAGCTTTAGCTGTTATGCCACATTCTCTCCCCGAAACATTTTATAATAAAAATAGCGAATGTTTTATTAGAAATGTGCCCTTCCTTAGAGCTGCTGTTCTGATTCCTCCACGCAAACAGTGCAAATTCCCAAACCATACCCGTTCCTTAGTAAGTGCTGTATTTTACTACATTTGACATGGCTGACCCTAAATCAGTAAACGTTTTTATCTACTTTGTAATTGGTTTTTAAAGGCCTGGATACTTTATAACAAGTGATTCCACAACAAAGTCAGCAGAAACAAATGCTGTCTGGCCGTTTGTGAACCTGCACATAGATATTTTCACTACCACATCTTAAGCCCTGTATAAACAAAGAAGGGCAATCAGATTTAACTTTACCAATACAACATCCTGAGACAAGGCATGCCTCATTCAACAAAGCCCCAAAGGAGTTACCTTGAACCACCTTTAATCATCATGTACCTCTTCCCCAGCAGAGCCCATAATAAAACTTCAAAGAGGTGATAAATCCAACTGCCTGAAGCTGGAGTCAGCTCAAGGCTCCAGCCCTACCGCGGGGGAGGAAGAGACAGCTGCTGAATGCCAGTTTCAGGGTGGTGAGAGGTCAGAAAAGAGGAACAACATCATCTCACCTTCCATAAAGGTTGCTCTCTCTGTACTACAGTAGATGAGCAAAAAGCATTAAACTCCACATAATTCAACACCACACAATTAAATGCCATACAATGTCATAACAGACAAATGCATGCTGCACAATCACACTATACACCACACGTTTAAACATCTCATAATTACACACCACACAATTCAGCTACACGTACTTCCACACAACATCACGCCACTTCATACCACATAATTATAACCCAATAAATTCAACTGAACATATTTCCACTACACTCTATGCCACATAATACCACTTAACATAATTCAACTCCCCTCCAAACCATATAATTACGCTCAAACTACACAATTCAAATCCAGATAATTCCACTACACATAATTCCACTCCAACCTACAAAATGCACTTCATGCCACACATTTATACTCCACATACATCCACTCATTACCAAACACATAATTAAAATCCACAAAATTAAAATTCTCAATATGTCATATACTTCCACACTACATACCACTCTACTCTATGCCACATAATTAAATACCACATAATTCGACTCCACACATGCCACATAATTCCACACAGTTCCACACCACACAATTCAGCACCACACAATTCCATACCACACAACATATTCACACTCCACATAATACCACTCAATGCTAGATAATTGAACTCCACATAATTATATCTACTCTGTATTACATAAATACACCCAACATAGATCAATTCAATGCCACATAACAACAAAACACATGAATACACTCCACACTATGCCACATAATTCCACTCAAAAATATTTCACTGAATGCCACCCAATTCTATGCCACACAATTCAACCCCACACAATTCCATTGGGCACCACATAATTCCACACAAAAGCACATAATTCCACTCCACAACACAATTCCACTCCACACCACATATATCCAATCAATAACACAGAATTCAATTTCATGTCACAATATTCAATACCACACCACATAATTTCACTCAACTACATGCCACGTCACGACACTCAATACCACTACATATAATTACACTCTGTCATACAATTCCACTACACAGAATTCCACTGCACACCATGCAAATATTACTATTACACACAACTCCCCTAGACAATACACAATTTCACATATCAGGCTCTGCAATCAGGCGTTGCTATCACAAGACTTTGGTCATCCTACTACTGCCCGAAAGGAGCAAACACTCCAGCAACTGGCTTGCTCGAAAAGACCTCAATTTGCAGATTTTGTAGCAGATAGGTACCTCTGAGACTTTTTACATTGGTTCACGACTTGGAAACCCACCACTTACTTAACATGGCCTGACTAGAGGTTGAACACGGGTATTTTAATTCAGATGTTGTCCTTTATTTATACTACCAATTCACTTATGTTATAGCCACCTTACAGAAACCCTTGCTTTTTTTCAGATAAGCTCTGATATAATTCTCACTATACCTGTACCGGACTCTCAGCCATCTTGCAATTTCTACAAATATAGACATGCTTGCTCTTTCATTTTCCACCTACTGGATCTTTATTTACCTTTATCACATCCTGAAAACCTTTACAGCACCTGTGTACTTATATACTTTGATGTAAATGGACTACAGCCTTGAAAAAGTCCTAGACCTGCGCACCACTGTACAGGACAAAACATGTGTCGTCTGAGAATTAAAACAATTCATAATCATAAATTCATATTTGAGGATTTGTTATGTTATTCAGAGTATAGCTTACAAATTTAATGCTAGATGTTTGACGAAAGCAAAAATAACACTACTGGAAACATTCAATAATGGTTATTTTGCTATTTGCATTCAAATTTACATTGGTTTCAACTTATAATGCATAAAGCAATGCACTCTTGGTATAAATATCCTGAAATGATCCACTATTTAACTGTCTAGGTTTAGGGTTCATTCCTAGATTGTGTGCACATCCGAACATTGATTTTGCAAGTTTAAGACCATGTACTAGGTGGGCATAGCACTTTGGCAAATAGCCCTTTTTCCCGCTTTTAATACTTGCTAAATGTAACGAATGACAAAATCCAGATCCATAAGGGAGAAACACACAAATCTTGCAGATGAAGTATATAATATCAAAGCACCAGGCAGTACCAATTGCTTCAAACCCACCCTACCTCCGTCATTTCCTCATTTGATGCCTTAGAAAAAGCAATTAGGAAGGAGCATTTGAAATTGTAGAAAGCAGCATCCCTGAAAAAATACTTACATGCACATAGTATCCCACAGGGACTTGGAATCCTTATCTTACCACCAGCTGATACAACTGTCCCTGAAAAAAATAAGAAATGGAAGAACAACTGAAGAAAAGCCTTGAATAATATCATAGGGCAACTAATAGGCATTGCACAGGAGTACTATGAAAAGTAGGAATCAAATATTGGTGAAATCACTAAGAGAATAGAGGAGGCTAACTGGAGAAGCATCACAAATAAAGGCAAGGAGATCAATTGATGAGTGTGAGGAGGACCTAATTAAAAGGCAAAAAGTGCAAGTACAGAAGAGGCCATGTGTACAGAGCCTATACATTTGCAAAAAAAAGTATGACAACCAGGTGAAAGAACAACAAACAAAAACATTATGTTGGACCCTGCCAGAAGGTTTCTCGACATCGGATATTGACTCTCTTGGAAAGGACATGGAACCAACAACATCTACGATTGGAGTTGATTTTTTTTAGGAGAAATTAGAAAACATTGTCTGGGAACTACCTTTTGAAAAGATATCAAACCCAAGGAAACGCAACAAGAAGCAGAGACAAATCATTCATCTACCATGCTGGAAGAAGCAAGAACATAAGGATAAAGGACCTAAAACAGATGGTACCTCACCCCTGCACAGGTTTACATTCTCAAGAAGTGACTTTCATTCAGTGCAATAGCATATTGGTATCTGGTTCAAACTAAAATTGATATTTCCTAATTTACCTGAAGACTGAAATTGCAGGCTTCCTTTTATAACAAGCCTTTGGAAATCTTATCCCTATTAGTGATCCCACGGTTCAAGAACTGAAAGACATTAACCCATTCAATCGTTTGAGTGAACCTACCCCCCACAAGGAGACGATTGAAGACCATAACTCCAATATAATAAAGACTGCTATAGAACTGGGTAACAATGCAACATATACATCCAGTGTGCAGTTTAATTCCAAATCAACTTTCATACCACAACATTCTCAATGGAACAGTATTGACCTCTTTCAGTTAGCTTTCATCAGAGATCTGGAAGTAGAATTCCAAAGGTATAACCAAGAGAAAAAAAATATCTTTCACGTAACATTAATAGTTGAGAAAAAGAGTATCTCAGGACACTACGCAACAAACCACATATAATAATAAATGAAGTGGGCAAAGGAGGCAATGTGGTCATCCTACAGCAGGAATGAATATATCATGGAGCCATATAACCAGATCAATAACCAAAATTGCTACGAAAAGCTTCAAACAAATCCAGCTAAAAAAACAATGTTAACTAAAAGAAACATTTGAATAATAGCATCAAAATGAACTACTCACTGTAGCGTCTTCACCAGCAACATTGTAAACCAAGCTTTCATCACATTCTATTCTAGCGATTGCATCACACTGATATGAAGCTCCTTACGTGTATATTCACTCAAAAAAACAAGGGTTACATGGACGTTATAGTTAGATTCTGAATTTACTCATAAAAACCATAAAAATTCAACAGTTACAGTAAGACTTATTTCAAGTAACTATGATTCGTGCCCTAACATAACTATAAATCGCACCCCTACAATGCACAGTTTTTTTTCTTCATTAATTTAACTGCTTATGAATTACCTTATAAAAGTTGTCATGATTGCTGTAATATCGTGGGTAATCAGCAGTGCATGGCTAGGGTGTGGGTCATAGTTATCTTAGGGTGCAAGTTATAGTTACTTGAAATAACTCTAACTATAACTGATGAATTTCTAAGGTTTCAGATGAGTAAATTCAGAGCCTAACTATAATTTTCCTGTAACCTTTGTTTTTTTAAGTTTTTTAAGTGAGTTTCTATGTTTTTAAAAATCTATTTCCTAACTATAACGTCCCTGCGGCTCACGGGTTCGCAAATACGCTACACATATATTTGTGCAGTATTTGCACCTCCTTATATCTATATTTAGTTGTCGTTTAATATCTAAAAAACTACTGAATGGATTCACACCAAACAACAAAAAGGCTTCTTTCTGGACCAAAAGCTACTTTTCTGCCAAATTTGGTGTAATTCCATCCAGTCGTTCGGGCTGTAGTCGTTTCAAAATCCCTATGGGAATTATAATGGGAAATGCACTTTTTCTGGCCCCCTTTTTATCAGCCGCCGCTTTACGGATCACCCTGAAACTTTTCATGCACAACAAGACCTTCCTGGGCACATTTTTGGGAAGCTTTTGTGAAGTTCCTCAAACTGTGTTGAAGATATAGGCAAGTTAAAAACGCTTTTTCTATGGAAATTAGGACCTAACTGTAACTACCTATTGGCGACAATAAGTAGGTTTAATAATGAAACTGCTTTCTCAACCTCCTCCCTATACATTGTTATATGACATTTATATGCCTCACATATACATCAATTTGAAGACGGGCTCACTCAGATGACAGTGATGCACATTTACTTCGAACACAGATGAGTTTTGTCCATCTCCGCAGCCTTGATCACTTACTGATACCATTTTGCACACAACATATATAGAATAATCAACATAGAAAAAGGCGTAGACCCAAGCACAGTAGGATGAACAGCCTCCTCTAAATGTGGGTGCCATCCTTAAGGATGTCAATACGTACAAAAAAGTGAAAGATCCTTAAATATTGTCACACACAATTCAGGTAGCTAGTAATGTCTAACACAAGTGTCTGATAAGAATATAGAAACTAAAGATGCTTGCATGATTCAACAATAGTAAAATCCAGTATCTGAATAGTCAATATACAAATGTGACTGCAGACAATATAAATCAAGCCCAAGTGGGCAATTGTCCTAATTACCAAGCCGCCTAAAAAAATAACATTTTCCACAGAAATCTTCCTGGTTCCCCTTGTGTAGATGGAAAATATCTAATTGCTTAATACGCTATAACATTCCACATGTCAAGTAATATATAACATTGTTTGATAATATAAAATTCATAAATGAACATCTTAGCCCATATAATGTATGTCCTTAATGTAAGATCAATTTGACCTATGACACTGAATAAATCAACACATCAGCGTCAGGGTAGTCTACCATACTACAAAGGAATGTTAGAAATAGAAACTAACAGTGGCTCTCACCATAATAGGAAAGCCCCTACCCACTATCACGAAGTGTAACAAACAAAATCTTATCTGAACAGGCATGTAGCACTCTGTGCGCAATAAAGAAAGGGTAGGGGAACTCTTCCTAAAGGTCCAGCGTAGCTGTGGGTGTCCCTTTCTTTCCTTCTGTAAAAACATAAGCACAAAAAATATGACAGGATTAACATATATCTTAAAGTAGAATCGGGTTGATCAACTCAACATCCCTAACTCATTATCATAAAGAACAAATAAAATAATCTACAACTAGAAAAGGGGGTAAAAAAGTGTCTTATTTATTTTTATTTTTCATAGCCAAAGTGTGTGTGCTGGACAAAAACAGTAGCCTACATCTTTCGGATGGAGCCTTCAACTGGGCCATAGAGCTGTGCAAATCAGTGTCTTTTAAAGGATCACAACCCTTATTACCAACACCCATTTTAAAATTAACACTAGACCATCAACATTATTGCCTTTTTGGAAAACAGAATCACCTTTTTTCAGTTCATTTCATTGCATTGTTACATTTTTTGTCCAACAACCCTAATATCCTTATTGAGGTTACTACATTTTTCTAGCACTATCAATACAGGTCTCCAACATTCATGATGATTTTAAAAGAATATCATACATGGTTGCTCATCTTAAGGTATACTATTGGGTCACGTTTAGGTAAAGTACCCATTCTAAGCACACACAAGTGCTTCTGCAACAGAATTCATATGACAATTCAAGATTATATTATTGTTTTTTCTTGTGCAAACAGTCAGATATAAAAAAGAAATTTCCCAAGTACTCAATTACAAAACTGCTACTGGATCCAACTCACAAAAACATATTTACATTTCAATTTTTACATTCCCTAAATCCACTAAATAAAGTGCAAATTTCAAAATCATCTATACCCATAGCCATATCATATAATATTATTTCCAACAATCACATTATTCCTCGCTGTTCATGATATATGCCTGTAACAATATTGTTTTTCTTCCATTGTTCCAGCTAAAGTAAATTAATGGAGCCCATAAACCGTAGGTTGCTATTAAAACAATTTGAAGTTCCTAGGATTTTACAGTGCAGTCCCTCAGGGTTCCTTATTGTGCTATTCAGATACATGCTAATCAACAATCCTGTCTCTGTACTCTCTTCAGCAGAAACATATTCCAGAATATAGTAAAGTGTGATAGTGCATTTAGATTTGTTAAAACCATTTGAGAAAATTACAGAACCACAAATACCTCCTTTATATTCTCTATTCAATTGAATAATTCAAAGTGTAGTGCATCAAAAAGATATTAAAATTGAAAAACACTTTTGAATAAAATGCTAATTAACAATTCTTCCCCAATCTTTATATATATATATATATATATATATATATATATATATATATATACATACATATAAATTTAATGAAACAGCTGTCTCAAAATCAATTTAAAGATGAGGGAAAAAGCTAGAGAGGTAATGTTTCAAGGAAAAAGAAGGGGGAGAGGAGTGCTAGAGATATTCAAAGAGAGGAGATGTAAAGAGGTCGTAGATGCGTGATAGGCTGAAAGCAAGGGAGGTAATAAAACAGGTGTAGTGCCCTGGATGTCATAGCGGGCCTATGTACCTTTCACCCTACCAGCAGGTTGGTCCAAATGCAACAAAGACGACTAAAGTTTCGTATGGAGACTATTATCTCTTCTAGTGACCATCATTAATTCACAAAAAAAAAATCTAAAGAGCTCATGAGTCTAACAATATTGATTCATTTCAAATACATGAAGCTCAGCATACATTTTGAGACCTCAAGGAATTTCAGTCCCAGTCCTGATTATCCATCAGGACTCAGACATCCTGGGTGTCAGCTCCTGATCACCTTCTCTAGGGCTGGCACATACATGCTGAATTCCATAGTAACAAAGTGCACTTTTATCTCCACCTTCCTTATCCCAGATATGCTTTGGCATTACATATGTGTATTCACTATTGGAAATCGCTCTCAGGTGATGGAGTATATGGAGCTTTAACTTAACTCTATTGCCAACATATTTCTTGCCACATTCCAATAAATGCACCACATATGTTGTTTCACAGTGTATGTATTATTTGATCTTCCAGACCTTCCCATCCATTAATTCAAACAATGTGATGTTCCAGCCAAACTTACATGCTTTACATTTCTGACATTTGAAAAGTCCTGGTGTCTTTTGCCAGTCCTTGGCATACATTTTTGATCAAAAAAATAAAAAAAACAAGTGTGGTCTCCCACTCTTGTTGTAATAAAGCCTCCAGGTGGGTCAGATGCTAGGGGCATGTAAGAAATAAAGGAGAGGGGCCCACGGGGCACTCCTTCTGGGCTTATTGATGCCCCGGGGACCACCACCTCCCTGGGTTTTAATCAAATAGTATGCAGGGCAACACAGCCCCCTAGCAGCCCCGGGACCATCACCTCTCTAGGGGCAAAATGCATTACTTATGGTAAGGGGGGTTCTGTGGTCCTCCTTTGCTCCAGGGACCACCACCTCTCCGGGGCTGTTTGGATTATATGTGGGGGCTGCAAACCTCCCCACAGCCCCAAGGACTGCCACCTCCATGAGGCTGAATTAAAATAATGAAAGGGGCCCACCGTCGACCCCCAGGGACCACCACCTCCCTGGGGCCGTTTAAACATGACAGGCCCCAGGGGCATGTAAATAGATTTTAACAATAAACGACAGGGTGCACATTTTTATGCCACAGGACCCCCCCTCCCTGGGGCTCATATACATTATAATGGGGAGCCTCACAAACTATCCCTGGGACCCTAAGACCTCCACCTCCTTGGGGTTTTAATTAAAAAAATGTGCAGGGGGGCACACGGAGCCCCCAGGTCCCAGGGACCACCTTCCCAGGGCTTACTTTAATATGGACTGGGGGCTGCTTTGATACCCCTGTGCCCTGGGGACTACCACCTCCCTGTTTTTTTTTTAAGAAGGAGGGAGTGCACCCCCCCTGTGGAGCCCATAATGGCCCAGGGGACTGCCACACCCCAGGACCAGCTCCTGCTATGTCCGTTGTTTGCTGTGACTTGGCAGGAACATTGACAGCTCCCCCCAAGTCACAGCAAACAATCCAGTTCCAGCTGTCAAACAGTTCTCATTTGCTGAGAGCAGAGGTTTACTCTGTTTCCCTGCCTGAGGCCTAAGGTAACTATAACTCGTTTCCTTGCCATGCACTGATAATTGCTCCAGATATTACAACACTCATGACAACTTTTATAATGTAAATAAACATATCAATGAAACATTAAAAATCAAATTAGTGAAGAAAAATTGCATGGCTGGGGCACGAGTTATAGCTATCTTAGATTGTGAGTTATAGTTATTTGAAATAACACACACATATGTAAATATATATATATATATATCTATATATATATATAGATATATATATATATATATTTATATATCAAGCAATCAATCACTCAATCAATCAGTAATTTTTATAGTCCTGCTTGTCACCAGAGTGAGAATCCAGGCATTTGCTGCTGGTGTCTTTTTGAAAAGCCAGGTTTTCAGTCCCTTTCAGATGTGGGTCAATGAGGGTGCAGTGCAGAGGTGGAGGGGGAGGGTGTTCCAGGCTTTGGCGTCAAGGTAGGGGAAGAAGCATCTTCCAGCACAACAGCTACATATGTGTGTTATCTTTGCGATGATGATTTTGCAGAGCGGAGGTTCCTGGTCGATTAGTGAAGGTGAAGGCAGTGGTTCAGGTGGACGGGTCCTTAGCTATGGACAGCTTCATAGGCATAGGTCAAGAGCTTGACGTGGCATGGTTTGTGGATCGGGTGCCAATGGAGGTCCTTCAGGTCTTAGGTGATGTGGGTTCTTTTGGGCAGGTTGAGGATCAGTCTGGCAGCTGTGTTTCTGGATTGTCTGGGGTCTTTGCATGACTTCAGTGGTGATGCCTGTGTAGAGTGTGTTGCCATAGTCCAGTCAGCTGGTGAAGAGGGCCTGCATCACTGTCTTCCTCGTGCCAGTGGGGATCCACTTAATGATCTTGCAGAGTATGCAAAGCATGTTTACCTTACTTGCCATGGAGAGTTTGCTGTTGAGAATGATGTCAAAGATCAGATCATCTGTTTTGTCAATGTTGAGCTTCAGGCACCCGTCCTTCATCCAGGGGGAAACATTCTTCATAAAGTTGTGGAAGTTAGTCTTCTTGCTGGGTCTGTTGAGAGCGAGAGGACAAGCTGCGTGTTATCAGCATAGGAGACAATGTTGATGTCATATGATCTCACAATGTCTGTGAGTGATGTCATGTAGACGTTGAAGAGTGTTTGGCTTAGAGAGGAGCATTGGGGGACCTGTAAGGTGAAGGGGGTAGGCGGACTTTCAGGAGGCATCCGGGGAGGAAGGATGCCATTCATCTGAGAGCATCGTTTGTGATCCCAATTTGGTGTAGTTGGTTGATCAGTGTGTGGTGGGAGACGGTGTAAAAGGCAGTAGAGAGGTCGAGCAAGATCAGGGTGGCTGCCTCTACTCTGTCGAGCAGGGCATGGATGTCATCTGTTGCGGTGATCAGAGCTGTCTAGGTGCTGTGATTGGTTCTGAAGCCTGATTGGGAGGGATCTAGCAGGCTCTTTCTCTCTAGGACTTTGGCAGGGAAGGGGAGCAGAGAGATCGGACAGTAATTCTGGAGCTCGCTGGGATCTGCAGAGGGGTTCTTGAGGAAGGGTCTGATCTCTGCTTGTTTCCGGGCTTCTGGAAAAGTGGCCATTGTTAATGAGGCCTTGGGGGGGTGTTGAACTGGCAGCTGGTCTTGCTTTTTCCAGTGTTGAAGATACTGTGGGTGAAGGGGTCGGTGGAGGCTCCTGAGTGGATGGATTGCATGAGTGTGATTGTGTTTGGTGTGCTAAGTTGTTCCCATGCAGTGAGTGGGTGGTCAACTGTGGAGGTTGATGGGATGGTGGGGAGGTCGGATGGTTGGGAATCAAAGTTACCGCAGATGGTTTATATCTTATTGTGGAAGTGGTCAGTGAGGGGATTGCAGAGTTCTTGGGAAGGTGGATGCAGTTTTCAATATAAACATGTACAACTACATCTCTTTGATAAATCTGCCTGGCGCTTTGATCAGACAACCCAATCTGAATACTGGAAACTGTAAGCTGCCTTCTTTCATGTCAGGGATAGTTATAGTTGGTAAGGAGTCAATGGTAGTAACGGCATTTTCAAAGTTTTTCTTTCACCATTTTGAGTTGAAGACCAATGAAACACAGGCCTTAAGTGAGAAGACTTGTGATTGTGGGAAGTCCTCTCTTTCACTCCTTATAACTTGGTTGAGCAACAGAACACTACTTCCACCTCCCTTCTGAGTGTGTTTTAACCTTGACGAGACCCCCTTAGCTCAATAAAATTTAAGTGTTCTGAGGGTCTTGAACCAACTTTATCCCCCTTTTTTCTGTAGCTCCTCTTTGAACGTATTTTTTAATTCATCCCCACGTTTATTTACCATGGCACGCACTATTGGCCAAGATTTCTGGCAAAGAGCCCCCGAGGGGCCTGTCAGATATTGCAGCGCCAGTCTGACAAGGAGCATGCCCTATGATGAAGCACAACATCCAATGGATGTGTGAGGGCTCTTGCTTCTATATTGCAATGTGCCTAGTGAAGTTCTGTACACTCCTGTGAACAGTGTACCTGTATGATTTACATGATATCTGGGAGACTGTACTCTGGACCATTTAATCTCCCTATCCCCCTTATGGTTAGATAGACACTTAAGTGAGAAGAGTCTCTAGTAACAAACTTCCCAGGGTGCTGGGCAGTCACCATTTGTCCCTTGGTAGACAATACTCGTATCGTAGGGAGCATCAGATTTTCTTTTGTGCATCTGTCGGACTATCACCAAATTTCTTTTTCTAAGTGAAATGTTCTTTGCATGTCACCTCTCACCTGCATAGGCTTTCATTTTCTGCTTGTTAACCAAGTCCCTTATATGAATCATGTTTTCACTTTTGTCTCTTTAGGTGGTCCATTGAGGTAACTTGGCTGTCATAGCTCTGCCAAACATCAGAGTCACAGGACTTTCACCTGTGGTCAAGTGGGATGTCGAACAATAAACTTCTAGAGTAAAATTCAATACTGTTTTAAAATGTAGTTTCTCAAGATTTGCACGATCTACTGCTTTCTTTAGCATGCTCATAAAACGCTCAATAAGTCCATGGCCTGTGGCCATAAAGGTGTACTCTTTTGATGCTTGATGTTCAGATGCTTCAAAAAGTCTTTGATTTCTTTAGTTTTAAAGGGTAGGCCATTATCAGACTTCACGATGGCTGGAATGCCCCATGTCGCAAATATTCCATCTAGTTTTTCAATAACATGTTAGTTCATGAGTCGTGGATGAGAGATCTTCAACCAACAGAAAATTTAATCATTTATCTACAATCACCATTAGATGATGTCCATTATCAAGTGGTCCAAAGAAATCAATAGGTATTCTCTCCCAAGCATGTCTAGAGAGTTCTGTCATGTTCTGAGTATGTGAATATCATTGGTTGACAGACAATTGCATATGTTACAGGCCTGGAGTTCCTTTTCAAATCTTTTGTCAAAGTTGGAACCTAAACCTGATCTCAGAGAGCTCTCTTTCTGGCAACAATACCACAATATCCTTCATGAGCCACTACAATCACTTTCTGTTGCAGATTGTACAGAATCAGGATTCTTGATCCTTGCAGTATAAGTCCTTACTGAGTTATGGATAATTAATCTCTGACATTTCTGTATTTTTTTTATAATGACTATCATTATTGAGAGGTTGAATGTGTTTGTTCAGATGGTCAGCAAAGCTTGATGATCAATTACCTGCGTAAAACGCTTTCCATACAGAGATACATGGACATGCTCACTTGTTTATTCAACAGCCAAACATTCTTTCTTGGTTGTGAACAATAGCACTGGGTAGCGCCATTCCTGGACACCAGCTGGATGTCATTTAAACTATGATGCTAGCTGGCACTAAGGCCCAGTTAGCATCACATTTTTTTACGCTAACCGGGTAGGGGAGGCGTAGGGAAAACTGGAGGTTGTGTGGGAAAGAATGGCACTAGTCAGGTTAGAATAAAAAAAAATATTATAACCTGACTAGCGTCATTATTTTGATGCACAACCCCAATGGACATGACTCCTGTCTTAGTAAAGACAGGAGGCATGCCCCTCACCCCAATGGCTATGCCCAGGAGACTTATGTCCACTGGGCATGGGTATTGGGCACAATGCCATGTAGAGGGGCCCAAGTTAGGCCCCCCTATGGCACTTTAAAAAACAAAATAGAAATACTTACCTGGCCTTAACTGGGATGGGTCCCCCCCATCCTTAGATGTCTTCCAGGTGTGGGTGCGGGTGGGTGGGTGTGTCCCTGGGGGCAGGGAAGGGCACCTGTGGGCTGTTTCCATGGTTTCTCACCATGGAAAAGAGCCCACAGGTCCCCCAACGCCTGCCCTGACCCAGGCGTCAAACAATGGTGCTAAGCAGGCTTAGTGCCATTATTTAAGGCCCTCCTCCTCCCATGCATGATTTTTTCATGGGAGGATAGATAAGGCGCTAGGTCCTTTGAGTCAGTTATTGCCCGGGAACGCCTACCTTGCATCTCATTGATGCAAGGTAGGTTTTCACAGTAAAAAAATGACGCTAACTCCAAAACTTTGGCACTAGAGGGGTCGAGCTCCAAAGTATAAGTATGGGGTTAGGTTTGTGTTGAATTAGAGTAAAAAAAAAGACACTAATTTGACACAAACAGAGTATAAATATGGGCCCAAATGTCTCTATCTAAGCAGGTAAGGTGGTGGTGGTTTATCAGGAAGGCGGAAGTATTGTAACTGTTCATGAGAGTGACCGGCATTGAGGGTGGAGCTCTGTCAGATGCTGTCAGCTGTTGCAGGAAACCTGTTTCAGCACTGAGGCCTGATAATGGTTCAGCCTTCAGGTCATCCAGGGCAGTGTTTGAAGTTTTGACCTTCTTCTTGGTCTCCATTGGAACCCTGTCACTCATGGAGACCTCTCAAGTTGTTCTGGGAAGCCACCTGGCAGCTTTGGTGTTATTCCACTTCAGGTATTGAACAGCTCAGTAAGCACCACCCCATTTCTTTTTTTTGGGTCTCCCCACCTGGTGTATAGGTTGTAACACCCAAATTATCAAGACTCTGGCAAGTGTAATAATAATATGCTTCTTTTTTACTCATTCTCTCAGCCAGCGCTATTATTTGCAATCGTATGCAGTGAGTTATGATTGTCTTTAACTGCACTTTGTAAACCTGTTTGTATCCCCCTTCTCTGTTCATGCTCCATACAATGTATATCTTTATTTGCGTGGCCCTTTGTCGTGGCTTCATAACCAACAAAGCATACATTTTTTAATGAAGCTTTCTTTCCATTCAAATACTTCACACCGGCAAGAGTTGTGATTTGACTCCACATATACCAACCATTGACTTTGCACTTCAACGAAGGCACATATTACATGCACAAGCAGTTTGTTTGAACCACAGCAAACTCTCCAGGAGAGCACTTTCTTCTTTGGGTTACTTATCCCCTACCTCGTCCCCAGTTGCAGTGTCCTGGGTAACCTCATTTGACTATGCCACACACTGATCTGTGAATCACATGTCTTTATTGCTCTGTCTGTAACTGTGAACTGCAACATTCTACATTAAACTTTCATTACATTCTATTTTAGCAATTACGTCATACTGATACGGAGTTCGTTAGGAGCTAGAAAGCTTCCATCCTAAAACATGTGCAACACTATACTAACTTTAGAAGAAATCAGTTCCAATCTATACCTCACTCCTTCATGGCCACACTCTACCTACTACCTAAAATTCACTAGACAGTTTTCCCTTCCAAGGTAGACCCATAATAGCAGAAACTAATTCAGTCTGCTCCCCATTTGGAGAAATTGTGGACAACCATCTCTAACCGTTGATGAAAATACTACCCTTTTAATAGCCCATGCAAAGGCTCCTGCAGGTCTGCCATTGCAGCCTGTGTGAAATGGTGCATGCACCCTTTCACAGCCATTTTCATTGCACCAGGTCACGTATCAGTCACCTATATGTCAGATCTTCCATCCCTAAAGGCTGGGTGCAAAGTACCTGTGTGTGAGGGGACTCCAGCACTAGCAGAGATACCCCCACGTCATCCAAGACCATTTTCCCAGACTTCATGACTGAGGGGACACCATTTTACCCGTGCACTAGACATAGGTCAATACCTATGTACAGCTTCACAATGGTAACTCTGAATATGGCCATGTAAGGTGTCTAATATCTGGGAATTGTACCCCTTATACTGATTGGTTTTACAATTCCATGCACTATGGGGGCTCCACAGTGGACCCCGTAGTACTGCCATACCAGCCTTCTGAGGTTTTCCAGGCAGCCCCAGCTCCTGCCACATCACAGACAGGTTTCTGCCCTCCTGTTATTCAAGCAGCTTGAGCTTTGGAAGGCAGAACAAAGCATTTCCTTTGGGAGAGGGGTGTTACACCCTCTCTCTTTGGAAATAGGGGTTACAGGCATGGGATGGTAGTCTCCCAGAGCCTATGGAAATGCTTTGAAGGGCACAAATAGTATTCTCCTTGTATAATCCAGTCTACACCGGTTCAGGGACTCCCAGTCCCTGCTCTGGCATGAAACTGGACAAAGGAAAGGGGAGTGACCATCCCCCTGTCCATCACCACCCCAGGGGTGGTGCCCAGAGCTCCTCCAGAGTGTCCCTGCATTTTGCCATCTTAGATTCCAAGGTGGTGGGGCACTCTGGGAGCATCTGAATGGCCAGTGCAGCAGGTGACATCAGAGCCCTACCCTGGTAGGTGCTTAACTATGTAGCTGACCAATCCCCCTTTCAGGGCTATTTAGGGTCTCTCTCCTGGGTGTTTCCTCAGATTCAGATTGCAAGTGTCCAGCAGGAATCCTCTGCATCCTTTACTTCATCTTGTACTGAAGAAACTGCATCCAGACCCTCCAGGAGCTCTACATACTTCAACAAAGAAGCAGAGTTGACTTCTGCAACATTGTATCTTCAGCTCCTGCCGGCAAATGTTTCCAGGTAGTGCATCCTCCGAGGACTGCCTGTCTTCAGCCTGCACCAGATGAACTGAAGGAATCTCCCTTGAATTGAAGGAGTCACTTCCCAGCTTCAGCAGGCACCCCTCTGCAGCAATGACCGGTGGTGTGGGTCCCGTGTCCTGATGACAAGCATGGATCCAGCAACACAGGTGGTAGACTGAAGTGACTCGGACTGTCCCAAGGTCCAGCTGTCCAACTTTGGTGAAGATAAGAGATTGCCTCCCCACGCAAGATAGTACCCCCGTGAACCGCATGATTTGCAGTTGCCAAGGCTTGTGTGCGACCTTCCACAACCCTCTTCATGTGCAGCACAGCTAAGGCCCCAATCCTCCTTCCTGCAATGCACAGTTTCCTGAGTGGTTCTCCGGCGGTGTGGGATCTCTTTGTGTTGTGCTGCATGGGCTTCCATTTGCACCTTCTTTGCCCACGTGCTGTGGGACTCCGGTGCGTGCTGCCTGGTCTTCTGAGGGCTCGCTGAGTTGCTGAGAGGCCCCTCTGTTCCCCCCTTCAGAGTAGAAGACACCATGTCCCTCCTCGTCCCGGACAGCGCCATTTTCTGTTAACAGTGAGCTTTGCATGTTCCAAGGCTTGTTGGCAGAATCCAGAGACGCAAACCAGACTGCAATCATCCATCCGTACCAACCAGGATCCAGCATCCATCTTCTTGCGTGCAGTACTGAATGTTCTTCCTCACTGGTGCTTCTTCTTTTGCACCTTCATCCGGGTTAGCAGGGGCTCCTGTTCTCCCTGGATTTCTCAGTGCTTCTTGGACCTGGTCCCCTTCTTCCACAGGTCTACAGGTCCAGGAATCCATTGTTGGCGTCATGCAGTCTCTTCTGGTTCTTGAATTATATTCAATCACATGTTCTTGTGTGTTCTAGGAAATTACTGTGATTTACTCCTGCTTTCCTGGGCTCTGAGGTGGGTTTTATTATTTACCTTTGATGTTTTCTTACACCCCAGCACCCCTCTACACACTACACTTGCCTAGGTGGGAAACTGACTTTCGCATTCTACTATTTTAGTACATGGTTTGTGTTCCCCTTAGGCCCATTGGAACTTATTGTAATTTTCACTATTTGCTTTTTCTAACTGTTTTTACATCTATTTCTGCATTCTAGTGTATATGCAGTGTATATTACTTACCTCCTAAGGGAGTATAGTATCTAAGGTATTTTTGGCATTTGTGTCACCAAAATAAAGTACCTTCATTTATGTAACACTGAGTATTTTCTTTCATGTGTGTAAGTATTGTGTGACTACAGTGGTACTGCATGAGCTTTGCATGTCTCCTAGATAAGTCTTGGCTGCTCAGCTGTAGCTACCCTTAGACATTCAGGCTTCTACACACTGACTGCATTTCACTAATAAGGGATAGCTGGACCTGGTATAAGGTGTAAGTATCTCTGGTACCCACTACAAACCAGGCCAGCCTCCTACACGTCCCATATGGAAGCTGCGTTCCAGAAACCGGTGAAAGTGGAGCCTGTCAATGTGTTTATGCAGGCGTCTACCAAACTCAAGCTCCCGAAGAGGATGCCCCTGATGAAAAACTGTGGCCCCTGCGAAAGACCTCCATGCAGATTTCCAGAGTGTTCAGCCAGAGGACAGAGATGTGCGGGGTGTGGCAAAATCAATCACATCATGAGGGCGTGTAGATCAACCAAAGAACGATCCATGCCCACTATGGTAAAAGCCACACTAGAATCCTAGGACAGGGGCAGTGAAATGGATAAAGATGATGAAGAGGAACATATCATCTATTCTGTTTTTACTATCAGCACCACCACTCAAATGGGCAGGAGGCTACCCCAATGCCAGATACAACTGGGGAATCACCCTATCCCAGCGATTGAGGATAGTGGAGTGTCTCTCAATAAAATGTCAACAGCCCAATATCAGGAGAGAACTCCCTAAAGCCTGCCAAGGTCAGAGTCTATGCATATGGGCAGGATAGACCTCTCACCATGAAAGGATGAATCAAGACCACAGTACGCTGCAGATCACAAACAGTTGATGCTCAAATCTTCGTAGCGGAAGAGGCCCAAGGCACCCTGTTGGGATGCCTCACAGCTGAGGATCTTGGCCTTGTCACTTTTATTTTTGGCGTACACATGGAATCGTTTTAGTTTCATCCTGAAAATGTTCCCCCAGGCGTTTGAAGGCATAGACTTTCGGAAAAGTAAAGAAATCAAGTTGCACAGCGATAAGTTGGTACAACCTGTCACCCTACAGTCCACTGGTTCTGCAGGGGGCTTGGTGCCCAGAGTGCTTGTTCAGTGCATGCAACACCACTACCGTTGGCGGACACAACGCACAGGAAGCAGCCCTCTGCACTACGCCATGCACTGACAGTTCCTCGAAATTTCAGCTGACCATGGGGTACGAGGCCTAAGACCAATTGCTGCACACCTGGAAGTCACAGGAGCCTGACTAGGTGTAGATGGTTATTACCACTGGGGGGTTTGGGGGGCCACATGGCCTGCCTCACAAGGGACCTTGCCTACCAAGTTCACCCTGGCCTAGGGGAACCCACTGCACACCTCCCTCACCCAGACACCTCATAATGCGAGCAGAGTCAGCTGAATGAGAGTGTACTCACCCCCTTGTGGCTGCTGTGATGCACTCAAGCGCCCATCCAACTCCGGATAGGCCACCGCCAGGATCCGGAACATCAGGGGGTCATGGCTCGACGGGCACCCCTCCCACGTTGGGAGGCCATCCCCAGCTGGGCCTCCGCCATCTTCTTTGCTCTAGCGGCGCAGTCATCCCATCTTTTACGGCAGTGGGTGCTCCGTCCGGACGTTCTTGGCGATGGCACGTCAAATACCCTTTTTCTGGTGGGCACTGACCTAGAGGAATGGTACAGGGGGAAAGGAAATTACTAACCCATCCGGACTGTCATACTAATTGCCCTCCAGTTCCCACCCATGCCCTGACGCACATACACTCCCCATCCGCACATGCAGGCCTCCGCCCCCCCATGTATCTTCCATCCACACTACACAAAACAGGCATTGCCCATGCAGCATGCTCACAATGTACTCACCTGTTTGTCTGGAAGACCGTACAGTTGCGTGTACTGGGGGAGGACCCCATCCGCTAGTTTCTCCAACTCCTCTGAAGTGAAGGCAGGGGCCCTTTCCCGAGACACATGAGCCATCGTCGCTTCCAGACACAGGTCACAGCAGCACTTGCAGTGCAGGTCCTCTCCTGTTGAAGGTCAGGTATCAAGTGAATTAACAGACAATGGCGGTCACGTCCGCGGCGGTGCATACCGTCACCGCCGGAGTACATCATCATTGGCTTCTGGCATCCATAGGGCCCAATGTTAACCAATGCAGAATTGCGCTGCGGTCTTCGACCTGCCACGTGACGGTGTAGAACGCCAGCGCAGTTACCTTATATCCCGTTGTCCCACCTTACAGGTCAGGCAGCCGCCATTTCAGGAGGCCACATGGGATGGATGTTAACTGCGTCACACCTATCTAGGCTGGGAATATAGACAGATACTGGCACATTGCGGATTAATAAAGTTTCTGCAAATAACACATTGTGATACCTCAGTGTTGGATGACTCTCTGCTCGCTGTTCTCCTCCATAGGGCACGTCCGCTGGGGCAGGAGATGAGATGGCGGCATCCTCCAGTGTACAGACCCCTGGTGGACCTGTCAACAATGGAAGACAGACACATCCTAGTCACATACAGACTTGATCGTGCAACTATCCAGGAACTGTGTGCCCAGTTGGAGCCAGGCCTGATGTCAGCTATCCGCCATCCCACAGGGATACCCCCTCTAGTGCAGGTCCTGTGTGTACTCCATTTCCTGGCCAGTGGGTCTTTTCCAACAGCAGTGGCCATGGCATCAGGGATGTCCCAGCCCATGTTCTCTAACGTGTTGTCCAGAGTATTATCTGCCCTGCTGAAACACATGCGCAGCTACATCGTGTTCCCTCAGGTGGAGGATTTGCCCACAGTGAAAGGTGACTTCTATGCCCTGGGACATATCCCCAACATCATTGGTGCCATTGATGGTACACGTGTGGCATTTGTAACCCCCGCAGGAATGAACAGGTGTACAGAAACCGGAAGAGCTACCATTCTATGAATGTGCAGATGGTGTGTTTGGCAGACCAGTACATCTCCCATGTCAATGCCAAGTATCCTGGCTCTGTGCATGACGCTTACATTTTGAGGAATAGCAGCATCCCTTTTGTGCCTCCAGAGGCACCGTGTGTGGCTAATAGGTGAGGGCAAGGTCCCAATACAGTTGATATAGATGTCTGGGTATGGGGCTGTCCCTAAGGGTTAGTGTGTGTCTAAAAGTTGTCCTTCGACATTTGCAGGTGACTCTGGTTACCCCAACCTGTCATGGCTACTGACACCAGTGAAGAATCCCAGGACAAGGGCAGAGGAACGCTACTATGAGGCACATGGCCGAATTAGTAGGGTGATCGAACGCACCTTCGGCCTCCTGAATGCCAGATTCCGGTGCCTCCATCTGACAGGTGGCTCCCTATACTACTCACCGAAGAAGGTGTGCCAGATAATCGTGGCCTGCTGTATACTGCACAACCTTGCTTTGCGATGGCAGGTGCCTTTTCTGCAGTAGGATGGGCCAGAAGGTGGTCTTGTGGCAGCTGTGGAGCCTGTGGGCAGTGAAGAAGAGGAGGCAGAAGAAGAGGATATTGACAACTGAAACAACATCATCATGCAATACTTCAAGTGAGACACAGGTAAGAAGATGTCACTGCTTCCCACATCTCATACTATTGTTTGAGCTAGCATAAGTCTGTCATTTTCATTCAGTGTATGGACCCTGACTTGTCACTTTGACTTTCCATTTTACAAATCTGGGTCCCACTTTGTGCCCTCTGGTATGGTTCTTCTGGCCTACAGCTGTGTTACATTGGTATGTGAACAAGTAAATTGACATTGCTATATTCCATAGTTATTGCAATTACACATTTGTGAAAGCACAGACTGACTCAAGATTGTTTTGTGATGGAAGTGTGTTTATTCCTGTGCTAATAAGTGGAGGGGGTTGCAAAATGGGCTGGGGGAATGGTGGAGGAATGTCCATGGCAGAGTCCAGTCTATTTGTTTCACAGGTGCATTGTCCAAAGGGGAATAGGAAGTGGAGCAATGGCAGTTTAAGGATGGACAGGGTGACATAGTGGGACAGAAGGGTGGCATTCAGGGGGGTCTCATTTCCTGGCGGGGGTCTTGGCAATGTTCTCTGACTTGTTCCTGGATCTCAGGGACCGTTTGCGGGGTGGTTCTCCATTTGCAGGGGGTGGGGTACTGGTGTCATGTTGTTCCTGTGGCGGGGCCTCCTGTCCACTAGCGCCGGCAGAGGTGGAGGGCTGTTCATCGTCCAGGCTAGTGTCAGGGGCCCCTTGTTGTGCCACTGTGTCCCTCCTGGTGTTGAGAAGGTCTGCCAGCACCCCTGCAATGGTGACCAGGGTGGTGTTAATGGACTTCAAGTCCCCCCTGATCCCAAGGTAGTGTTCCTCCTGCAGCCACTGGGTCTCCTGAAACTTGGCCAGTACCGTTGCCATTGTCTCCTGGGAATGATGGTAAGCTCCCATGATGTTGGAGAGTGCCTCGTGGAGTGTCGGTTCCCTGGGCCTATCCTCCCCCTGTCGCACAGCAGTCCTCCCAGTTTCCCTGTTATCCTGTGCCTCTGTCCCCTGAACCGTGTGCCCACTGCCACTGCCCCCAGGTCCCTGATCGTCCTTTGTTAGTGGGTTTGCCTGGGTTCTGTGTAGTGGTGGACACACTGCTGATGGACGTGTCCTGGGGACAGAGGGATGGGCCCGCTGGGTGGGTGCTGTGCTGGTGTTTCCTGAGGGGGGAGGCTCTGTGGTGGCTTGTGCCAGTGGCAGGACAACTGACTGTCCCGAGGTCCCAGATGGGCCGGGCTGGTCATCTTGATCCAGGCGTGCAGAGCTGCTGTCATCACTGTGGGCCTCTTCTGTGGGGGGGCTGGATATGTCTGGCACCTCCTGTCCGGTGACATTGGGTAGGGGTCCTGTTGGGGTGTAAATGCATAATTATTGTATCTGTGTGTGCCATCGTGTGCAATTGGCGAGGACCCTCTACTCCAGGGCTTGCATTATAGACTTGGTCCTTGTGTCATTGGTGAGTTTGGGGCATGAGTGAGTCTCTGTAGTGGACATGCTTGGGTGATGGGTGTCCATGCACTGGTGTCACATGCAGGGCTTGGTTTTGGGATGTGTGGTTTGTGTTGGTGGGGTATCTGTGGGTTGTTGGGGTGATGGGTGTGAGGGTAAGGGTGGGAGTATGTGATGGTATGCAGGTAGGGTGGGGGGATATAGTAGTAAAGATTTGCCTTACCAGAGTCCAGTCCTCCTGCTACTCCTGCTAGGCCCTCAGGATGCATGATTGCCAAGACTTGCTCCTCCCATGTTGTTTGTTGTGGGGGAGGACGTGGGGGTCCACGGCCAGTCCTCTGTACAGAAATCTGGTGTCTGGAGACCACGGAACGCACCTTCCCCCATAGGTCATTCCACCTCTTCCTGATGTCATCCCGTGTTCTGGGGTGCTGTCCCACTGCGTTAACCCTGTTGACAAATCTCAGCCATAGCTCCATCTTCCTCGCAATGGAGGTCTGCTCCACCTGTGATCCGAATAGCTGTGGCTCTAACCGGACGATTTCCTCAACCATGACCCTGAGCTCCTCCTCAGAGAACCTGGGGTGTCTTTGAGGTGCCATGATGTGGTGGGGGTGATGTGTGAGGTGGTCTCTGCTGGTGTGTGTTGTTTGAGGTGCGTGGATGTTGTGTAAGTGATGGTGTTGTGTGTCTGTGGATGCTGGTGTTGTTTTAGGTAGTGTCTCTCTTTGGCCTGCTTTCAATTGTCTGGTAGGAAGGGTTTGTTGGTAATGTGGGTGTGTGTTTTATATTTGATTGGGTGTGTGGGTGTGGTGTGTGTATGTATATCAGGTGTGTGTATTCCGAATTGTCCAATGTGGTTGTGTTTTGTGTATGTGTGTGTATTTTGAGTGCGGCGGTGTGTACCGCCAATGGATTACCGCGGATGAAAGACCGCTGCGTTGATTCGTGGGTCATGATACTGTGGGCATATTCCTGTTGGCGTGATGGTGTTGGTTTTGTTTTCGCCAGTTTATCACTGACCTTTGGTGTGGCGGACATGTGTGGGTGTCTGCATTGTTGCTGATTCCGGGCTGTGGGTCGGAATACCTGTAGTGGAATTCCGCGGCTGCAGCGGTATGTTGGCAGTCTTCTTCACAGCGGTAAGCGGGATTTACCACCAGGGTTGTAATGAGGGCCATAGTTTTGGTATTTAAAGCACCACAGAGGTCTTCCAGAACACCATACACAAACTTTTAGTTGATCTCCTTGGTGTTGTAAATGTCAGTGCAGCTATTCTCATACATGCGCTGACTATCCCAGAACACAATGAAGGTCCTACAAAGAATTCAAGATTCAGGACTAACGCTGCATATGGAAAAATGTAAATTGTTAAAGCAGAAGATCCATTTTTTTGGTTATGTATTCTCCTCTGAAGAGTGGCTCCTGACCCTGGAAAGGTCACTGACATCCAAGAAGCACCCTCACCCACTAATGTCACTGAGGTCTGCAGTTTCCTGAGGATGATTAATGACTGTGGGCATTTATCAAGGATCACACTGCCCTGACTCAACCCTTAGGAGACATGACCAAGTGTACAGCTGACTGGAGCTGGGGTCCTGCTCAAAAATGATTTTTTTAAGGCAACGACCAAAGTCCTCTCGGCTGTTACCTCATTGGGGTATTTTAACAGCTGAAGATACACTACCCTCACTGTTGATGCCGGTCCAAAAGGGTTGGGAGCTCTACTGATGCAAAAGGTGGAGGATGAGGAGTGGACAACCATTGCTTATGCCAGCAGGTTACTCACTGAGACAGAACAGTGCTACTCACAAATAGAGAAAGAGGCCATTTCTGTACACTGGAGGTGCAGACACTTCCACCTCTACATATATGGTAATCCTTTTACAGTCACCACTGACCACAAGCCTCTTGTCCCACCGTTCAATGGGACTGCATCCAAACCACCACTACAAATAGAAAAACGGATGCTTCAACTCCAGGAGAACTGATGCCAGGTGGAGTATCGCCCCGGGGCGAACAATCCGGTGGATTATCTTTCTCTGCAGCTTAGGGCACCACTGCCACTGAAAAAGATGATGCCAAGGAGATTGAAGAGTATGTAAAATATGTGACGGATCAGTCTAGACCTTTGCCCATCTCCTTGAAAATCCTACAGAGAGCAACAGAACAAGATGAATGTATTCAGAAAGCTCTTAAGGCTGTGGAGACAAATCAATGGCATCTGATGTGAAGGCAGTGTCCAAAACTCCCCTTGGAGGCTAGACGGATAATGGAGAGTCTCCTCAATGTTTGGAAGGAACTAACAGTGGACCCTGAAGGGTGTCTCCTGCAAGGACACCGATTGGTAATCCACACTAGCCTCACAGACTCACAGACAGAGGCATTCAACTGGCCCATGCCAGACACTAGGTTACAATGAAAACCAAGAGTCGTCTAAAAAGCAAGGTGTGGTTTCCCCTGATGGATGAAAAGATGGAGGCTTGGTGAGATCATGTCCGTGGTGCCAAGCCACTGGGGAGACACAAACTCCTGCCCCAATGGAGACAGAGAGAGGACCTAGTCAGCCCTGGGTGTCAGTCAGTCTGGATTTTGTGAGTCTCCCAGATAGGCAACACATGATGGTTGTAATACATGATTCCTCAAAATACACTGAAGTAGAGGTCATTGGGTCACTGACTGTTAGTGATGTCCTATCAAAACTGGAAGAGATATTATCCTCACACGGGTTGATAAAGGAAATAAAACTGGTAATGGTCATCCAGTTCAGAGTCGTGAGCTAGCAGAATATGTGAACTCCATGGGGATTCATCACCGGAGGATCTCTCCGAGATCGCCCCAAGCGAATGGGAAGGTTGAGAGGGTCATGAGAACACTGAATAAAGTCCTACAGGTCTCCTCTGCCAGTCTGATGGCTTTGGAAAGAGCCATATACTCATTCCTGTGAGACTATCGCCAAACTCCTCATTCCACTACGTGGTGGGCAGCAGTTCATTTGTCCATGGGGCGTGTTGTGACTGACTAAATTCCTCATCACAGTTCTTAAACCCTGAGCCCACAAATGATCTTCAGGTCTACAACAAATGGAGATATTCAAATGACATGGCTAGTCACCACCGGCGGGCTAAAGAATCTGACTGCAAAGTTGAGGTTAGGATGCTCATCAATGAACAATGTCTGGATAGCAAATTCCGGCTACCTTTTGAACGCCACCCGTGAATGTTTATTCAACACAAAGGAACTCAGGTTGTGACGAGGGACAGAAGAAGTCACCTGAAATATTTCTGCATTTAAAAGATATTATCCTCCATCTTCATCACATGGGATGATCAGTCAAAGTGACTCTGCAACTGACATATCAGAGTGGTTACCAGAGAGGGACCTTTCAGAAGCACAACCCTCTTCACCTCCTTCACATGGTAATGATCCTGAATTGTTGACCGAGAACACAGTGGACAGCCCTGTGGTCACCCTGCTGGGTCCCCCTGAAAATCTTGCCACCTGAACCAGGTATGAGTTGCCGGCTTGAGTTTCAGGCTTCCCTACACCTTCTGTGAAACTGAGGGATCACCTTGTATAATCTCCTCAAAGTTGGAACTGATCACTGACTATGTTTGTTGAGGCTTACTGGCACTCTGGAGTATGGCTTTGTGTTTAGTTGATGAGTTTGTTACACCTGAACTATTACTGTCACGAACTGAGCACCCTGTGTTTTTATGTTTGGTTTCAGTTTTTATCTTTTGGGGGAATGTAGTGTTGCGCCTGTGATGCAACTGAGTTGCATCCACTACCAAATGTTATTGCTGAGCGAGGGCTGTTGTGTTTTACCCCTGAGGTATGTTCTTAGTTATTGTGACCCCCACGGTCACATAGTTGTTGTTAATAAATTGAGTGCAACTGGCAGGCATGGTCAATGAGCAGTTAGTGAGACCAACCTGACAGGCGAGGCTTCTGCTAAATAATATTATAGAGTGGGTCATTATTTGGTAGCCCGTCACCTGTGTGTAAACACCACAGACTTCACACTTTAAGAACAAGTTAACCAAAAGTGAAAGAATAAACTAAAAGACTTCCAGTTTCTTTACATGGCAAAACTGCTCTATTGGCAAACTAGGCACAGATAAAATAAAGGAATTAACTTTCAACAATGGATACCAACACACTCACAAACAATTGATGAGCTGCAACAGTATCTTTGTCATTACGTCATAAAATGCCCAAGTGACAAATATTACATAGGTATCACCTCAAAGTCACTAATGCCAAGATCCAAGAACATTTTTGTAACATACACAAAACAAACAAAAAACAACCTTTAGTCCATCAATTTCTCCTGAAGCATGAACATAGCAGGACATTTAAATTCACAGGAATAGAACATGGCCCACCCAATGCAATAGGAGGCAAATTAGAACGCAAATGACAACTGAAAAAGAGTGAATGGATGTTGCGTATTAACACCATGTCATGTTCCATTAGTAAAGGGATACTCCATCACTCCTAATCATTCGGACAGTGTGGGTTCCATATCCGAACACTTCAGTACTGTGTAGTGTACAAATATTCAGGTTCATGACACATACTGAATGTTTTCAATGATGAGCCCTGATGAGTTCAACACTTTGATATAAGGGATGGATGAGTTCTATTGTGTTAACAATAATTAACTATTTGTACGCATAGCTGTATATAATGAAATGCATTGTTTCCCCCATGTCTTTTATTATAGAACATGACAGACACTGTATATTATCCTCTCAGGAGTCTTGAATCTATTCTGGCATTTCCTTAATTGCAATGTAATCTTTAATAAGCAAATTGATTTTGGTGATCCCCAATACATTAAAATATGCTTCCAACACTGGGAATAAATAATAAATAAAATAAATAACACATTAAATTATGAGAAAATCCATCAATTGTGACATGTCTTTCATGTTTCTCTCTTGTAGTCACTGATGTGCACCTCTATGTTATAGTAATTCTACAAGGATATATCATTGCCAATTTCCTATACAATATTCTTACTTTCATGCAATATTTTTCACCTCAAATACTGACAATCTGATTTCTATATGGAACTCTGCGCTTACTAGATCTAGACATAATTTTAATTACTATGGAGTAATTGGAGTAATTTGTTAATCCTGTTTTACTCTTGTGACATGGAATTACCGACTGTAATGCCGTGATGCTACATCACTTAGCTGAGCGTCCCTTTCGGGGCTGCTCAGCTCACAAGAATCACTGAAACAACACAAGGGTGAAAACTCTCACGTTCGCCTTTTGGTGAACACAATTAGAATGTTCAGCGGTCATTTGGAATGTGAGCAACAGTAACTTAACATGGGCAGTCACTGGTCAGCATTTTGAGTAGATTTTTAGTTGCACATCCCAAAAAAATCATCTTGAAATGCATTTTAAAGTTGATATTTTACCAGAAAAGACCATTTAGGTATTTTTGTAATGCAAAACACAATTTTCATTTTATTATATTTTTCAGTAAGGAAAGAAGGTCTATAGAGACTAGGAGACTACTTTACAAACAGTAGCAACTTCCTTTCCTATAATGAAGACTCCACTCTCTGCTTTGCCCAACCCTTGGATTTTGGAAGGAAAATATCACTCTCTCTCTTTGTCTAACACTCCCTGATGTATCCATCCCATAGGAATATTATCATTTTGACATAAATCATGTAAATTCAATGCAGCTCTCTGGAAAACATTTGTTGTTTGAGGGAGGGCATGCACCAGTATTTTTTGTTCCTTTTTATTTTTTTATTTTGAATCTTTGTTAATGGGTGGCTTAGAGTTTGGGCTGGAGTAGTTAGGCTATGTGGGACTAACCTTTTATAGTAGAAATGTTTGGACTTTTCTGATGCTGGAGGCCTAGTGGTTAATATACTTTTCTACATTTTCGTGTGTGGGTTTTTAAAAAACTGTTATACTGATTTGTTTAACATTGTATCGTGATGTTGTTTTACTGTTTGAAGCCTAGTCTGCCTGCACCAGGCCTTGTGTTTCTTTTTGATGTATGTTTCACATTCTCCCTGCTGCTTTGCAACATGATTTTAAAAACATTTATGGTGTTGTACTTTGCTGTGGACTAAAAGCAAAAAATAAGTTATTTTGTTTATTTTGTCTGCATGTGCCTTTGCTGAAAATATCTTTGCAATCCTTTCCCTGCAATGCTACAAGATGTTTTTCTGAAAGAGGGAAGTGTGCCAGGCAGGACATTGCAATTGTCTCCTTTGTTCCTCATGCCATTGATAGAGACATATGACATTTTTGTTATTTTTCGTTTCTTCTGATATATTTATGTGTGCTTGTGTCTTATTGTATTACAGTGCTGTTGTTTTTATTCATTTTTTAAATGTTTTTGTCTCCCATAGAGACCCATGGGCCTGAGGGCCACTAGCATTACTTGATTTTTTTATTTTATTTCCCAGTGTGTCTGTGTTTGAGAAAGCCATAGGTTGCCATATGTTCTTTGTTCTCCATGCCTCTACTTTGCTGACCATGGAGCTGTGCCCAGTTTGTGTAGCCAGTATATGAGTATTTATGTGTAGTCATGGTGGTCATTTTGTTTTTGTTCTCTATGCCTCCTTCTTTGGTGGCCTTGTGGCAACCACCATTTTATGGAGCCAGTTAGTGTGTGTGTTTGGTGGCCATTTGGGTGTAGGCTTCAATGCTTTCTTTTTAAGCTGCCTTGTGGTGGATGAGCTAGTTTCACCATTTGTGCAGCCAGTGCGTGCTTTAATCCCTTCAATCTTCTTTTAAAAGCTGTTTCCTACGAATATTGATAGAAGGAGTCTATGACATTTTTGTAATTTTTTTCTACTTTTCTGATATATTTCTTTGTGGTTATGACTGACTGTAGTGCAGAATTGGTATTTTTACTAATTTGTTTCTGATTTTTTGCCACCCTTCTCTCCATATTATTACTTATAAAGCCCCAGGGAGGTGGCGGTCCCAGGACCCAAACTGGCCTTAGGGAGGGGTATCACATGTGTCTCCTCCCTCATTTCATATTTAAATATGTCTCCAGGACCTGGCTCACCCCAGGGCTGAAAGAGAAACAAGCACAGGAGACGACACTTGTCCCAAAATGGCTGCCAAAACTTCCTGGTTAAACTGTTGGCAGCCAATCAGATATCAGCATGAGGACTCCCAGATCCACAGAAGATCTGCATTCCTAGATATCTACCTTTGTTCGACTTTAAATATCTCCAATACTACTGAATGGATTTACACCAAATCACAAAAAGCATGCTTTCTGGACCAACAGCTAGCTTTCTGCCAAATTTAGTGTAATTCCTTTTGGTGGTTCGGGCTGTGATCATGTTCAAAATCCCTATAGAGAATTGCATGGGGAAAATGCATTTTGGGCCTCCCCCTTTTTCTCGGCGTGGGCTTGATGGATCACCACGAAACGTTCAACACAGCAGCTGAACTGACTGTAGTATTAGGTTTAAACATTTTGTGAAGATTTATCGAGAGGTGCCAAAGTTATTTGCAAAACAATAAATGCTTTTCCTATGGGAACTACCTCCTAACCAGATGTACCAACTGGTGACCAGAAGTAGGATATATATATATATATATATACATATGTATATATATATATATATATATATATATATATATAGACACATACATATATATTTATATTCACTGAAAAAACATTAAAAAACAAATGTTTCAGGGATGTTATAGATAGGTTCTCAATTCATTCGTACAAAACCATAGAAATTCAGAAGATATAGTTGTGTGAGTGTCTAAGTGAGTCTGATAGTGGGTGTGTGAGTTTGTGAGTGGATCTGAGTGGGCGCATGAGTGTCTGAGTCAAATCAAATCAGGATTTATAGAGCACCAATACTCACCCATAAGGCTCTCAAGGCACTGTGGGAGGATTGTCCTCTGTGCTTCAGTGGAAGAGCCAGGTTTTAAGGTCTTTCCTGAATTGAGGTAACAATGGTGACTGCCTGAGGTGCAGTGGAAAGCTGTTTTAGCTCTTTGCTGGTAGACAAAGGATATTTCTCCAGCCAAGGTCTTCCATATGTGGGGCACGGTGGCTAGTGCCTGTTCAGTGGAGTAGAGAGGTCTGGTGGGGGAGTAGAAGGTGATGCACGGGTTGAGGTAGGAGGGTCCTAGGTTATGGAGGGTCTTGTATGCATGGACGAGGAGTTGATTCTTTTCTCAACAGGAAGCCAGTGAAGGTCTCTTAGGTGATAGGTGATGTGTTCGCGGTGGGGAATGTTCAGAATTAATCTGGGGGAGGCATTTTGGATGTGCTGTAGTTTCTGCAGGTTCTTCTGGGTGGTGCCGCCCTAGAGGGCGTTGCCATTGTCTGCTAGTAACCAGGGCATGGATTATGATTCTGTGTCAGTCCCTTGGGCTACATTTGTATATCTTCTGGAGAAGTCGGAGTGTGTGAAAACAGGAGTGTGCGACTGAGTTGACTTGGCTGGTCATGGTGAGTGATGAATTCAGGATGAAATCAAGGTTGAGGTCATGGTTTTTTGGGGTGTGGGGTTGCCAATGGGGGCTGGCCACCAGAATTCGTCCCAGGCTGATGTGGAGGGTCCCCAGATGAGGATCTCGTCTTGTCAGAGTTGAGCTTGAGCTTAAGGCAGCTATCCTTCATCCAGGCGGCAATGGCTTCCATCCCATTGTGGAAGTTCTTCTTGGCAATTGTGGGGTTTTCGGTCAGTGAGATGATCAGCTGGGTGTTGTCGGCATATGAGATGATGTTCAGCCTGTGGTTCCTGGCCAAGGATAGAAGTGGGGCCATGTAGATGTTAAAGAGTGTGGGGCTCAGGGAGGAGCCCGGTGGAACTCCACAGCTGATTGGCGTAGTTTCTGACAGGTAAGGCGGGAGTCTGACTCTGTGTTCTGCCTACCAGGAAGGAGTGTATCCATTGTAGGGTCTTTCAGTTGATGCCAGATGTATGGAATCTGGATCAGAGGGTGTGGTGTGAAACCGTGACGGAGTCAGCTGATAGATCAAGTAGGACAAGAGTGTTGCATGGCCATGGTCGAGAATGGAGCAGATGTCATATGTGGTGATGAGGAGGGTGGTCTCTGTGCTGTGGTTGCTCCTGAAACCTGATTGGGAGATGCCCAGGATGTTGATGTCCTCGATGTGCTTATGGAGCTGTGTGTTGATGGCCTTTTCAATGACCTTGGCTGGGAAAGGTAGCAGAGAGATGGGGTGGTAGTTCTTGAGGTCCTGGGGGATGGCTGTGGGATTCTTCAGGACCAGGTGGATCTCAGCATGCTTCCAGTCCTCGGGGAAGTTAGCTGTCTCTATGGAACAGTTGGGTGTGGCAAAGCTAGGGTGTGATGGCGGTGTTGACTCTGTTGAAAATGTGGTGAGGACATGGGTCTCAAAGTGGATACTGCTCTTGATGGAGCGGGTCTCGTCCATGGTGAGGGTGGTCCAGTGATGCAGGATCTGTGACAGTTTGGAGGGTCAGTGCTCGGGGGTTGTTGAAGGGATCGAAGGGTATTGGGGTCCAAAGCTGTTGTACATGTCTTTGATTTTCCAATGGAAGAAGTTGGCTAGTCTGTCGCAGAGGTGTTGAGATGGAGGGATATTTACTGTTTACAATTGGGGTTTGGTGAACTCTTTGACTACAGTGAAGAATTATTTGGTGTTGTGTGCTGTGGCACTGATACGGTCCTGCAGGACGGCTTTCCTGCTGGCTCCAATGATGTGGTGGTGGCTCTAATGAGGTGAGTGGGCCTGTGAGTGGGCTCCTGAGCCTCAGAGTGCATGTATGAGGAAATGTATTAGTGTATCAATGAGTCTGTGGTTTTTCTTTCAAATTTTTCTAAAATTGCAAATATTTTGCAAATAATTCTCCTTAAATTTGTGAACATTTGCAAATTTTCGTGAATATTGCACACCGTGATGTGAAATTGCATTAAGCCTATAATTAGCCCCTTGAAACACACCTATATCACACCCCAGGGGTCAGGGTACCGTCACCCTGACCCCTCATGCCACTTTCAATTTGAATTTTCACCCTGGCTACTGTGTCCTGTGAAACAAAATAAAAGTCACAACTTTCTAGTCAGGTTGCGGTCAGCCCATTGCAATGCTTATTTTCACATGCCTACTCGTGAAAAATTGCGAATTAACTAAAATATTTGTGACCAGAGATAAAAACATTTTTTTGCCCTTAAGTATCTCCTAAACTCCTGAACGGATTTACACCAAATAACAAAAAACACAATCTGCATACCGGCAGCCAGCTTTCTGCCAATTTGGTATAATTCTGTCCAGTGGTTCCTAGCCGTGTTGACAGGTCCTAAGGGAATTAACATGGAAACACAATGTTTTTCTTGGCCCCTTTTTCTTGGCCCCCACTTGATAGATCACCCCGAAAATTCCAGTACACAACAAGATTCACCAGACCACTATTTTTGGAAAATTTCATGCAGATTCATTTAGAGGCACAAATGATATAGGCAAGTAAAAAAACGCTTTTCATATAGAGGCTAGGTGCTAACTATACCTTCCTAGTGGCAGCTGCCACTAGGTAGTATATATATTCACTGAAAAAAAACAAAGGTTACAGGAACGTTATAGCTAAGTTCGGAATCTTTTCGCACAAAACCATAGAAATTCAGCAATTATAGTTATTGTTAAAACAAGTAACTATAATTCACGCCCCCGCCATGAACACTTTTTTCATCTATATTTTTATTGCAAATGTTGCAGTAATAAATATGCTGTTGACATTGTCATTAATGATCTAATATGTAGAGTAATTAGCTGTGCATGGGACAGGTGCAAGTTATAGTTAGGGCATGAGTTAGAGTTACTTGAAATAACTCTAACTATAACTGCTGAATTTCTAAGGTTTTGTTACGAGTAAATTCAGAACCTAACTATGATGTCACTGTAACCTTTGGTTGTTTAAGTGAATATATATATAACCTAGTGGCCGTCGCTGCTAGGCAGTTATAGTTAGGACTTAGTTTCTATATAAAAATCTGATTTTTTTGCCTATATCTTTGGCGCCACTTGATGAATCTTCACAAAACATTCAAAAAATATTTGCCAGTCCAATCAGCTGCTGCCTGGAATGTTTCTGGGAGATCTGTCCTGGTGGGATCTGAGGAAAAAAGCGGGTCCCAAAACACGTTGTCCCCATTCATTTTTCCATGAGGATTTTGAACAGCCATAGCACAAAAACTGCTGGACGAAATTACAACAAATATGGCTGAAAGGTACGTCCTGGTCCAGAAAGAGGGCCTTTTTTTTAATGTAATACCATTCACTAGTTTTTGAGAAATTAAAGAAAATCCAAATTTTCATATCCAGGGACACAATGGATTCGTGACCCCTGGCGATCTCGTGCAGAGATCTGATTGGTTGATAACACTTCAACAAACAACATCACTGAAGTGTTGTCAGTCATCTTCGGACTCGGCTTCAACCAAGTCCAAAAAAAAGTACAAAATAAAAGAAAGGGCCAGGGTATGAACACTCTGACCCCTTAGCTCTGGTGGTGGAGTTCCAAAGGGACCCCACAGGGCTAAAAAGCTTTTTTTTTATTTTCAAGGTGGGCCAGCAAATCTGCCTGTAAAACAAACTAAAAATGAAGCACGGTCTCCCGTGCTTCATTTCTCTAATCGTCCTGGGTGGGCCAAGTCCCAGGAGTTTCTTTTAAACAAAAAAAGGGGGGGCTTGTGGCCCCCTTCTGATGTCCCAGGGATCACCACCTCCCCAGGGCTTTCATATAGTATACGGAGGTCCCTCTGACTCCCTCCTGCTACCCCAGGGACCACCACCTCCCCGGGGCTTTGAGCTAATAATATGCAGAGGGGCTTGTGGCCCCCACGCCCTGGGACCACCACCCCCTGGGGAAAATGTTCAAAAAAAGATATGTGGTCCCTATAGGACCCCCAACAACCCGGGGACCACCACCTCTCTGGGGCTAAGTACTTGTTGAAGGGGGGCCACATTGAGCCTCTGATGGACCTGGGTACCCGCAGCCCCCAGGGCTGGCTTCTGCTATGTACAAGGGTGCCCACTCCGGGATATAGCTGTTTGCTGTAGCTTGGCAGCAGCTGCAGCTCTGCTGTTTGACAGTGGGGCCTTTAAAGCAGGTCCCGATGTCAAACAGCAGATCTTTCATCTCTATCATGCAGGGGAGTGAGATGAAATGCTTCAGCAAGCATGGAGCTGATGTCAAAGCAGCTTCGTGCTTGCTGAAGCAGTGCACCGTGAGGGAAGCCTTAAGGCTTCCTCTGCAGGGCCAAATAGCTCATACAGGGCATTTTATTTAAGCATATTTTAGGAAAAATAAATAAATAAGTGGTCCCAGATAGCCCATAAAGGGAATTTTATTACAATTGTTTAAAAAAAAAAAAATGAATAAATAAATAAATAAATATATAAGGAGGGATTGTGGGGGAGCCCTTAAGGGCTCCTTTATGGTCACAGATGTCCCATAAAGGGCTAAACAAAAAGAATAAAAAAGAAAACCACATAGCTCAGTGTGAACCTAACTATAGGCTCTCTGTAACCTTTGTTTTTTTCAGTTTATAAATATATACACACACAAACACACAAACACTCGCTCACACACATACAGAAAACATACAGAAGGACCCCTTTTTGTTATTTGATCTAAATCCATTTAACAGTTTTTGAAATAATAAAGGAAAAAGAAACATAGATATTTTGGGGCACAGATCTTCTGCACCCTGACTGGCCGTAAACTAAGAGAAAAGTTGTTGCCACCATTTGAAATATCAGGAAATGAGGCCTGGGGCTAAATAGTAGCCTGGAATTTCATGAAGGGGTCAGAGTAGAGGATCCCTGCCCCCATGTTTGTCTTACAGAGGTGCCAAAAGTAGGTATGATGGGCTAGAATTTGCCCACAAATGTTTTTTCCATCATGCAAAATACACAGATCCGCCGTGGTGCTCAGCACGCCCCTTGTTAATTTTAGGCAGATCCCTCTATGAATAAATATATATATATGTATATATATATATACACTCACACACCCTCTCACAGACCCACTTGGATGCTCACACACACTCACAGACACACACAGACGCTCACACAACAGCTCACACACCCATGGAGACACTCTCACTCTCACACCCACTCCCAGACCCCCATATACTCTCATACAGCCACTCATAGTTTCAGGCATACACTCACACACTCACTACAGACCCACACAGATGCTGAGACACCCATTCACAGACCCACACAAACTTCAAATTCCCACTCACAGAGCCATGCAGATACTCGCACACTAACTCACAGACTCAAACATTCAGACATTCACAGACCCACACAGATGCTGACACATCCACTCACAGACCCTCACACACCCACTCACTGACCAACAGAGCCACTTTCACACCCACTCACAGACCCCCATAAACACTCACACATCCACTCACAAACCCAGAGTTAACTCACACACCCACTCACAGACCGACACAGGCACTTGAATATCAACTCACAGAACCATGCAGATAATCGCACATACACTCACAGACCCTTCATATACACTCATACATCCAATCACAGGCTCAGACAGTCACTCACACATCCACTCACAGACCCATACAGACTCACACGCCCACTCACTGGCCCTCACAGACACTCTGACACCCACTCACAGACTCCCAGACACCCACTCAATGACTCACACAGACATTTGAATACCCACTCACAGACCCTCATATACACTCACACACCCACTCAGAGACCGAGAGAGACACTCATCCCCCAACTTCACACACTCATTCACAGACCCACACAGACACTTGTAAACCCACTAACAGACACACACAGATGCTCACACATCCACTCACAGACCTATACAGACACTGGCACACCCATTCTGGATCCCACATACACTCACACACTCACTCACAGACCCAGCCATCCATTCAAAGACCCAAGCACAGACCTACAGAGACACTTACATACCCACTCATAGACCCACACACTCACATACCCAATCAAAGAAACCCATATGCACGGATACACCCACTCACAGACCCACACAGACACTTGTACACCCACTTATAGACCCACACAAACTCCCACAAACCCACTCACTGACTCACACAGACACTCTCACACCCACTCACAGATTCCCATATACACTCACATACCCATTTAGAAAGCCAGACAGAAACTCACATACCCACTCAGAGACCCATACAGACATTCACACCCCCACTCACAGACCTATACAGAAACTTGCACACCCACTTACTGACTCACACAGATGCTCACACACCTGCTCATAGGCTCACAGAGTCACTCTTACATCTACTCACAGACCGCCATATACACTCACATATCCACTCACACATACACTCACACACCCACTCACAGACCCCATTATGCACTCATACAGCCACCAAAGACCCAGACACTCATACACCAACTCACAGACCCACACAGACTAACAACCACTCACAGGCACTCATACACCTACTAACAGACCCACACAGATGTTCACATGCCAACTCACAAACCCAAACACTCTGACAAACACTCAGAGAATCCATATACACTTACAAACCCACTCACAGTCACACACACTCACAGGTCCCCATATACACTTATACGCCTACTCACAGACTCAGACACTCACACACCCACTCACTGACCCAAACAAATGCTCATACACCCACTCACAGACCCACATAGACACTCACATACTCACTTACAAATTCAACTGACACTCACATAACTAGCTTCAGACACTCAAACACCCACCCAGTCAAAGACTCTGATATATACTCATACTCACTCACTCACAGACCCAGACACTCACACACCCACTCACAATGATACACTCACATCCACTCACACACCCAATCTCAGACCCTCACATGCACTCACCCAATCACAGACTCAGATAGACACTCACACACCCACTCGCATTCCACACAGACACTCACAAACCAACTCATAGAATCATGTAGATACACACCCACTCACAGCCCACACACTCAGACAGACACTCACACAACCACTCACACACCCACACAGACTTACACACCCACTCCCCGGCCCCCAGAGACACAAAAACACCCACTCACAGACCCATATAGACATTCACACACCCACTCACAAAACCCCTTAGACATTCACACACCCACTCACAAACCCCCATATAAACTTACAGACCCACTCAGAGATCCAGACAGACACTCACACCCACTCACAAACCCACACATACACTCATACACCCATTCAAAGACCCATTAAGACACTCACACAGCCATTCACAGACCCAGACACTCACACACCCATTAACAGACACACACAGATGCTCACACACCCCCTTGCAGATGCACACAGACGCTGGCACACCCACTCCAGACCCCATGTACACTCACAGACCCACTCAAAGACCCACACACCTGCTCACAAACACACACACAAACGCACACAATCACACACCCACTCAAAGACCCACATAGACCCTCACACACCCAATCAAAGACCCCATTAACACTGATGCATTCACTCACAGACCCACACACAGACACTCACACACCCACTCACAGACCTACACAGACACCTACATGCCCACTAACAGACACACTCACACACCCACTCAGAGAGCCAGACATACACTCATACACCCACTGACAGACTCTAGGAGGCTGGCTCTCTATCTAGTGTACGAAAATGACGTGCATTGTGCAGAGAGCCAAAGCAAATCCACGTTGGTGTCCAGAGGTAAAAATAGATCACCTAATGCTCTATTTTTGTGGTAGTATGGGCCAGCAGTTAAACTAATCCAGGAGTCATGCTAAGCATTAGTTGTACTCACAGTATCAATAAATGAAGACACACACTCAGAATACCTTGAGACCAATTTACAAAAATAATATAGATTTTTATAAAAATTTTAAGGCCAAGAACTTCATTATAAGGTAAGTAAATTTTTAGCTATGAATTTTTAAAGTTCAGAAAATGCACTGTTTGTATGCATAATTACGTGCCATTGGAATCAATGGGAGAAAATAGCAAAATGCATATAATATCAGGCAATGCTCTCACAAGTGTCACCCTCTATTTTTAGGTAGAGATCCTGGAAAGCTCCAATGGTCCAGCAGGAGACATTCGGGTGGTTTCTGGTTCAAGCAGGACTAGTGGCTGAAGATCCTGGAGTTGGCGTGCAAAGGAGAAGGAGGCCACTTGGAAACACAATAGATAGGGGGACTTAAAGCTAAGTCTGAAGGTTCTCATTGGAGGCAAGTGTTTGGGGATCATGGAAGCACAGCTGGTTGGTCAGTATAGGGGCCAGGGAGGCCATGTGCAGCATAGATAGGCCCGTCAGATGTCATGTATCTTTGAATCCTCGTGTCAGGAGCAGGCAACCTTGAGGGTGGACTGCAGGTCAGCAGAGCCACTCAGGAGGTGGATCTTGTGTGTCCCATAGTCGCTTAACAGGTGCTTGCTTATGTGCTTTTGGGAGTCCAGAGCGGACTCTTCTTCTGGGTGTTTGCCAAGGGGGGTTCAGTACACCAGGTTCTGGTGCACCATAGCGCAAGGTGAGAGCGTATTTTTACTCCCGTTACTGGTTTTAAATAGCTGCCACTGTGTTTTAACAGCAGTTTTGTTTTGTTCTGGGGGAAAAATCTGCACTATTTTATTTTTTCATTGTGGCTCTTAAACTGTTTTTAGCATTTTGGAAGTTAGGGCCTGTTAGAGCCCACTTCCTCTTTTCGACTGCTGAACCTTTGGTCGGCAGTCTAGTCGCTGCCGGGTCACATGAGCTCTGCTCCTTCAACCCCGCTGCAGTAAATTCACTCCTGATGCGGCTGCGCAGCAGAAGGTGAGTGCGTGTGCCTTTTTACTCCTGTTATTTGTTTTAAATAGCTGCCACTGTGTTTTAACAGCAGTTTTTTTGTTTGTTGTGGGGGAAAAATCTGCACTATTTTCTTTTTTCTTTTTCGCTCTTAAACTGATTTTAGCATTTTGGAAGATTGAGCCTGTTAGAGCCCACTTCCTGTTTTTGACTGCTGTACCTTTGGTCGGCAGTCTAGTCGCTGCCGGGTCATGTGAGCTCTGCTCCTTCGACCCGGCCGCAATAAATTCACTCCTGATGTGGCTGCGCAGCGGGCACGCGTAGCACGCGCACGTAGCGGGCATGCAGATGGTGTGCCTAAGGCAAGCCCGTCTGCGCCCGACTGGTTCTGGGACCCATGCCCATTTACAGTTTAAGCTTACTTATTCCCTTACATTTCTTCACTCACTTATAGGTAACTCCTGCCAACACAAGATGCCATTAAATTACCCCTTTGAATGGGGCTGTGAACACTGTAACTGGGTGATCCAAGTACCCTAGACCGTGGAGGAGGGTAGGAGAGGAGTGATTTTGGGGTCCAACAGGACAAGGAAAAGGCAGTTACAGGACAGAACTAACAAGAGGGGGCCCTTAATATATGCTCTGATTAATGCCCGCTCAGTAATTAAACATAAGACAGAAATTGCTGAATTAATTGGACTAAATGATATTGACTGCCTTTTTATTACAGAAACATGGGCTAAACTGGACTCTAACCCCGATTTTATTGAGGCCTCTTCCCCGGGTTACGCCTTTTACAGATTGGATAGGACAATTAGCAGAGGAGGAGGACTAGCAATTATCTGCAAATCAGAGCTTACGTGTCAATGGAATGTACCGAACCCCCCCTCTGAGACATATGAAGCTATGTATTTTAAAATTTATCAACAGAACTCTCTACTTCTGGAAGGATTGTTGATATATCAACCACCTGGCCCTTTCTTTAACTTCCTGTAGAATTGGCCAAGTTTGTTAGAGCCTTTAGTTTTTTCCACCAAAGCCATTATACTAGGGGATTTTAATATCCACTTTGATGAGACTCAAAATGTCCATATTATAGAACTCATTAATCTTATGGTAGTTTTAGACGGGGAGTTGAAAGTCCTATCAGCTACACATATAGCTGGCCATTTGATAGATGGGATTTGTGCCCGTTCTACAGATCAACTAGCAGTATCTAATAGCCCCCTAAGCTGGACAGATCATTTTCTCCTAACCTTTGTATTTTTGGAAAATGTTGTACCTCAGCCATCTAACTGTAACAGAAAATTGTTCAGACATTGGAACCAGATTAAGAAGTAACAGCTAGTGCCTGCACTGGAGACAGGCTGGGAAAGAGTAAAAAACCAGTTCCCGTCACCAGTGAATAATTTTACAAACAAAAAAACCTAGCCAACCTTGGTTTACAAAGGATCTTAAGCTACTTCAAAGAAAGTACCACCAACAAGTACGGCGCTGGAAATTGAATTCTACTATCACTGAGAAAGAAAAATTAAGAACTGCCCTCAAAAATTATAAAGAGGCAAGCACCAAAGCTAAATCTGTGTATTACACTCAAAAAATCAAAGAGGCCTCCAATGCCCCCAGAGAACTATTTAGGGTTATTAAAGCATTGACCTCTCCTCCGCCTCTGTCAGAATTAGAGAATTCACAAGAATTCTGCAACAAAGTGGCTATGCATTATGAAAATAAAATCCTACAAATTTATGCTAGTTTTACTCTCCCTGAGGAAAGAGAAGGCTGCCTTGTTGTAGCTGATACTGAATCCAATACCAACCTTTCCATTTTAACTAACTTTCAACCCCTCCCTTCTGAAAAAATAAAGAAGTTAATTTTTTTAAATTAATCAGGTTCCCCCTCGGATCCTTTGTCTCCGCCTATTCTTCATTTAGCCTCCGATCATGTATCGACAACTCTTGTCCCGATTTTCCATGAGGTTCTTACCTCTGGAGACTATCCTACTGCTTGGAAGGATGCTATAGTAATTCCTTTGAAAAAGAAACCAGATGGTATTAATCATGACCTGAATAATCTACGTCCCATCTCCTTACTTTCTTTCTTGGCCAAGATCTTGGAGAAGCATATTAATATGGATTTGGCCAATTTTTTAATGGAGTCGAGAGGAGTAGATGCCTCTCAGCATGGTTTTAGGAAGGCTCATAGTACAGAATCCGCTCTTATTACCTCATCTGATTCAATTCGGAGAATGGTGGATGAAGGACAAGGGGCTATACTTGTCCTTTTGGACCTATCTGCTGCGTTTGACACTATCTCCCCACAGATTATGACAATCCGCTTATATCAAGCAGGGATCAGAGACAAGGCTCTTAAATTGCTGGAATCTTTTTTAAAAGATAGATGGTCCACGGTGAGTTGTGGCGATTTTAAGTCTCCTGCATATAACTTTCCATGTGGCGTTCCCCAGGGATCTTCACTTAGCCCCACTTTGTTTAATTTCTATGTTGCTCCTCTAGCCAAATTGATTCCCTCTTTTGGTTTCAGGCCAACCTCCTATGCTGATGATACCCAATTGATTATCCCAGTCGACAAAAATAGGGAACAAGTGGCTGACCGCTTTAAGAAATGTATGCGGGAAGACAATGGTTGGATGAACTCGAATTGGCTTAAATTAAATGGTTACAAAACCGAAATATTATGTTTTGGATCAGGAAAGGAACTGTGGAACTCCCGCTGGTGGCCAATGGATTGTGGCACTCTCCCTGTGCCTATTACTGCTACTAAAAATTTAGGGGTTACTTTTGACAACTGCCTCTCTTTTAGATCACATGTTAACCACAGTGTTAAACTAGCTTTTGGACACTGAAGATGTTAAAGAAAATGTTTCCTTTTCTCCAAAGGGAATGGAGAATTACAGTGACCTTTGCGTTGGTAGTATCCAGATTGGACTACTGCAATGCTTTAATGCTCAATTTGGATAAATCCTCGCTAAGGAAACTCCAGTTGATTCAAAACACAGCTGCGTGGGCTATTTTGAATCTCCCCTGCTCAACCTCAGCTAGTAACAGCTTAACACAAATACACTGGCTCCCAGTGGCCCAACGTATTACTTTTAAGACTTTGGCCCTCATTACAACCCTGGCAGTCAAAGACCACCAGGGCTGTTTCAACTGAAGCACCGCCAACAGGCTGGCGCTGCTTCCCATGGGATTACGACTGCGGCGAAAGTGCTGCGGTCGCACTGCCGGGACCAGCGGTTTCCCGCCACATTGGTCCCGGCGGTTGTAATCCCCCAGGGCAGCGCTGCAGCGCTGCCCAGGGCATTACAAGTCTCCCTCCCACCAGCCTTTTCATGGTGGTATGAACTGCCATGAAAAGGCTGGAAGAAAGGGGAGCCGCGGGCCCCTGAGGGCACCTGCCACAGCCCCATGGAGCTTTTCACTGTCTGCATAGCAGACAGTGAAAAGCGTAACGGGTGCAACTGCACCCGTCACACCGCCGCATTTGGAGTCAGCTCCCGTGTTGCAGCCGAGATCCCCGCTGGCGCGGCGGGTGGAAACTAGGATCTCCAAATAGCCACCGGAGGAGAGCGACCGCATTGGCGGCCGCGCGGCGGATTCGACTTGGCGGGCGGCGCTTGCCGCCCGCCAATGTTGAAATGAGGGCCTTTATGTCTAACTCATAAAGCGGTACATGGATATGGCTCTAAATATTTGGTGTCCAGATTATGGCGGTCATTATGAACATGTCGGGAAAGACCGCCGACCGTCGTGTCGGCGGTGAACAGAATTCCGTCGTTGGCGGTGAATTGAAACCTGCCATATAATGAACGAAAAACCCAAACCCACCAAAAATTACCAGAGTACCACTCCCCGCCAGGACTCTGTCGGCGGTAATCACGGCCCACCCCACCCCGCCACTGCCAAGCACACCCACATCCCGCCCTCCAAATAATGATGCACAAATCACCTCGGCGGACAGTGGAGGCCAGACGACCATTGGCGGCTGCGACCGCCACGGGCGGCAAGTGGACTCAACAGCAACAAGTGCACACATTGGATAGGCGTATCACCCACACACCTGACACACATCCAGAACCCCATAAAACACCCCCAGACATACCCCACAATCGCTTGCAATGAAAGTGGGCCAAGAAGACGGAGAGCACCAGAGCCAGACAGCAAACGGCAGCATACAGGTGACGTACATCGACCCCCAGAGGAGCACCCTTACCCCGTTCCCAGTCCCGACACCATCCACCACACTCACCATGTCCCCCCCCAAAAATCCACGCTTCACCAAAAGGGAGCTAACGACCATGGTGGATGTGATCCTGAAGTTGGCGCTACAAATATTCGGGGCCGAGGTGCAGCACACACCCATCGCAGGGAAATTGGAGCTGTGACAGACCATTGTCAACAGGGTTAAATGCAGTGGGACACCATCCACGCACCAGGGACGACATCTGGAAGAGATGGAACGACCTGCGGGGGAAGGTCAGGGCCATGGCATCTAGGCAGCACATCGCAGTGCAGAAGACTGGGGGAGGGCCGCCACCAACACCACCCGACTACACCGACTGGGGGGAGAAGGTCCTCGCCATCCTGCACCCAGAGGGACTCACTGGAGGAATGGACTCGAGTAAGTCATCTACAATTACCCCATATATACCACAGCTGCAATGCATGCACCACCCCACCCCACCCACACCCACCTTGACCTACACCCCATCCAGCCATGACCCACCACATCCACCACCCTGCATGACCTACAACCCACTAACAGGCCCACATCACTCCCGCTGTGCATAGCCACCAACCCCTGCACATTCCCACAATGGAACAATACCCCCACCACTGGCGCTAAATGCTATGTCAACCTCACAAAGACACCCTGGAAGGCCACTGAAATGAACAACAGCACAAAATAGCACAATCCTTCACACCTCAAGCCTCAATGCATATGTAACAGACATGTGTATGTCCCCCAACAGGCACCACCACCCATGCAGCCCTAACGGACGGGACAAGGAGTGACACTGCCCTCTAGGGGGACAGAGCCACCTCACAAGACCTTTGCGAAGGATCCCTGGACACTGATGAGCAGGCAAGCCCCTCACACAGTCCAGGATTTTCACCATGCAGCAGCCCCACCCAGGAAACCACTGTCATCCCTAACACCCAGTCAAGACCAGCAGGCCAGGGGAGGCGTACCCACACCAGTGTACCCAGGGCACAGACTGGTGGGCACAGCTACAGAGGCCACAGTCTCCCACTCCCAACATGCAGGAAGGTGAGGGCCCCAGTACAAGTGGCACGTCCAGACCTGTGCAGGGGACACAGGCACAGGGGGCTAGGGCAAGTTCAAGTGTCCCAGTGGGCCGGGGGGAGGCCACAGGATGGATGCAGCAGCCCAGGACATTATTGCAGAGGTATTGGTATTGGGGGCCTACCAACATACCCAAGACAGGTTGGCACAGATTGTGTCCACCCTGGAGCAAAGTCAGAGGATGCAGCAGCAACAGCACTAACAGGCCATGGAGCAGTGGAAAGAGCACAATTGCACAATGGTCACCATTGCTGGAGCACTGCTGCAGTTGGTAAAAAAACTGTCTAACACCCACACAGGACAAGAGGCCCCCACTACATCCCAGGACAGCCAGCATATGATGACCCAAGCAGCAGAAACATCCCAGGAAATACCCTTGCATGAAACCCAAGGGCCGACCACGCCACCACAAGAAGCTCCACAGCAGGCGCCCAAACGTACTCTTAGGCCAAGATATGGCACTGGAAACCCAGTTAAGAACAAGGCCCCCTCCAACAATTAACTCTGCTACTAATGCAAAGCAACCATCCCACCCATTCACCAACCACACTTAGCTGAGGGCAATATGAAGTACTATTCGACAAAATGGACCCATTTAAACCATCCAACAAGGCTGCCACCAAGCTGGTTTTGAGGACATCCAACCCTTACGACTCCCATCACTGTATATAGCACAATTCACCCAATTCTACAAATAAAACACAATTCACACCTGTAACACTGTCCCCTGTCTTCAATTGTGAACAAAGTGGAGTATGGATGCAACTGGCAAAGAACAAATTTATTGTCAATTTGTGCATGATGGTGGTACTGTGTGCCCAAATGGTGGCAAGGAGGGAATGCATATATTTTCTGTCAGTACCATGCAGAAGTGGTCCATGTATCGCCTATCATGACCAACCCCCCCTATATGACAGAGCACACTGACAGTATTAGTCACTAACCCCAGTGACAGGCTTAAGTCCCACACAGTTATTGGAAGTAGAGTATTATAAGTTGGTTCCTGGAATTGACATCTTCCCCTTCCTCATCCTCACCACCACTCTCCTAACCTCTCTGAGGTAGCTGATCAGGACCTATAGCAACCTCCACCTCCAAGAGGTGGATATAATGTCTCACTGCCACGTTGTGCAGCATGCAGCAGGCCACCACTATCCTACATACCTTATCAGGCCCATAGGCCAGGGAACCCCCAGATATATGTAGACACCGGAATCTAGCCTTCAGCAGACCTATAGTACGCTCTATTACCCTCCTAGTACGTCTGTGGGCCTCATTGTATTTCCTCTCTGCATCCGTCCTGGGATTCCTCACTGGTGTCAGGAGCCAACACAAGTTTGGATAGCCAGAATCACCTACAAAATGGTTCAATACAGACTCTTCATTGTTATGTGCCTTAGTCAGACAGGCTGGTTTTCTGCAATGTGTCAGTTATTGACAGGCAACCTTACCTATGATCCACCCTCTGTCCTCTTGTAGTTGTTTCATCTTCTGTGGCACACTACTGTTCCTCAACACAAATAAATTATGGACTGAACCTGGAAACATGGCATTCACATGGAAAATGTACTGGTCTGCAGTACATAGCAATTGGAGTGAAAGTTCTTCCTGTTTCTGTACACCTGTTCAGTCACTCTTGGGGGGATGATGGGTATGTGTGTGCCATTGATGGCACCTATGACATGGGGAATGTTTGCAAAGGCATAGAAGTCAGACTTGATGGCAGGGAGGTCAGTACTTTGGGGAAACCGCACATAGGATTGCAGATGTTGTACAAATGCATTCAGAAATCTTGTCAGTACCTGGCTGAACATTGGCTGTGAGAAACCAGCACCCATGCCCACTGTCACTTGAAATGAACCTGTGGCCAGGAAATGTGCGGACAGCACCGGCACCTCAGTTGAAATGGCATGCTGATTACGATTTCCCACAGTTAGTGTAATAACTCCCTGACTCTAAATCAGAGAGGAGACTGCTATGAGCTGTTAGAGCAGTTCTCTCCCCTGTTCTCCCTTACTCCTGGACTGACCCACTTATGTGTTCATGACATTGACACAGGTGACAGTCCCCCTGTGAAGAACAAAATTTACAGGTTATTGGATAAGAAAAAAGCCAGCATCAAGGAGGAGGTCTCCAAGATGTTGACTTTAGGGGTTATTGAGAAATCCAGTAGTCCCTGGGCCAGCCCTGTGGTGTTGTTTCCTAAGGCTACTGCCCCACGTGCGAAGCCAGAACTTCTTCTGCACAGACTACCGGGGTCTCAACTCAGTCACACGGACTGATGCTCACCCCATCCCCTGAGCTATAGAGCTCGTTGACAGGCTAGGCACTGCCACGTTCCTGAGTACGTTTGATCTCACATCAGGGTACTGGCAGATTGCCCTGACTGAGGGGGCCGAAGAGAGATCTGCATTTTCCACACCTAATGGCCATTACCAGTTCCGGGTGATGCCATTTCAGTTGCAAAATGCCCATCGCTATTTTCAAACGGATGGTTAACGGGGTCTTCGCCTACCTAGACAACATAGCTGTCTACAGTTCCAGCTGGGAAGAACACCTGCTCCACCTCAAGGAGGTGCTTCAGACCCTGGAACAGGCAGGCCTTACCATCAAGACTAGTAAGTGCCAGATTGGGCAGGGTTCCGTGGTGTGTTTAGGACACCTAGTAGGTGGTAGCAAGATGCAGCCACTCCAGGCCAAGATCAAAACTCTCAAGGCCTGGCAACAACCTAGAACACAGACTGAAGTGAGAGCCTTTTTAGGCCTTACTGGATACTACCGCAGATTTGTCAAGGGCTATGGTACCATTGTGTCACCCTTGACAGAACTCACTTCCAAGAAACAACCTAGGTTGGTGAATTGGACAGAGGCTTGTCAGAAAGCCTTTGATTCTCTGAAGGAAGCCATGTGCACGGCCCCGTGCTCAAGGCCCCTGACTACTCCCAGGAATTTACTGTGCAGACAGATGCTTCAGAGCATGGCATAGGGGCTGTTCTAGCACAGCTAAATGAGGATGGCTTAGACCAACCAGTAGCCTTTATTAGCAGAAGGCTATTACCATGGGAACAGAGGTGGAGTGCTATTGAGAAAGAAGCATTTGCTGTGGTCTGGGCACTGAAGAAGTTAAGACCCTACCTGTTTGGGATTCACTTCCAGGTTGAGACAGACCACAGGCCCCTCAGATGGCTCATGCAGATGAGGGGTGAGAATCCTCAACTCTATAGGGGGTGGACTTTACGGTGGAGCATTGCCCGGGGATTGACCACGCCAACGCTGATGGTCTCTCCAGATACTTACGCCTTAGCGATGGGAGCTCCCAGGAGGTTGGTAGTGTAGTGAATCCTAGTTTGTTTTAATGGGATAACAGGAGTTAGCTTAGCCGTAGGCTTGTAAACTTGTGCCCCCGTCACCTAGTGACTTTTAACCTACTTAGCTTGCTCTGTCTTAGCTCATTTAATTATTTATTTCCTCTAAGATGGCTGCCTTGTTTATAGTTAAGCCACTTGTTATGAGTTTTATTATCAGTGTCACTGCGCCAAGGCGTCAAGATCAAGCGCGAAAGACAAACAAACAGTAGGTGTTCAGACTTAGGGATTTTCCCTCTCTATACTTTCGAGGGATGGTTGATATTAATTGCCGTCCCAAGCATGCCTGTTATCTATTGTTTTTGGAATACACCTACGTCAGAGGACCTTGTAGATCTGTATAAATACATCACACTTTTAGACAGATAATCAGAGGGATTCCGACCAGAGGGCATCGCCACCATCGCTGATACCGATGCTGCAGTCGTCTTGACGCTGACCCAGTCTTCGTGTCCCTATGGAGTCTGAGATAGAGACCTCATTCCAAGGTAACGAGGGTTGGGGGCTCCTCTCATGGACACGGCTTTGGCAGATTAGGTTTAGCAAACCCAGCTCTCCTTTAGGTAGGAGGTTAGGCCTATTCTCATTAGGGTATTAGGGCATATTCCATCTCATACATATATATATATATTTCTTTCATATATTGCAAAAATGGTGGGGGTCTTTATAACCATGACTCTCTTCTTCACAATGCTGTTGCTTGGTATATTCATTATCCTAATCATTGCAGTTCATGCAACTTATCGCAAATTGCAGTTATGTTAAATAAAAACTATTATAACTTCACTGCATCTGTGTTATTGCCTTTGTTTGTATGAGACATAATTTATCTCTGAGAAAAGGGTAATTTCAGTTTAACCACAACAATCCTGAGATATCTTACTTTGAGTGCATGCGTAAGCGACTGCTACAAATCACCTTTTACTATTGTATTTCTGGTGTGGTACTGCTAGTGAGCCGGTAAGGTTTGGTAACAGTTACAACTAGTTGTAGGAAGAGACTTAGTCACCTACAAACGAAAGTACTGTCATCCTGAGACCAGCAGTCTTGCTCAGAGCAAGAGTCCAAACTACGACATGGCGCCACCAACAATGGTGTTTAGGCACTAATTTACGGATACCCTGACTATCACTGTCTCACAGACAACAGGTACCCTTAGTACCATTATACGGAGACGTCCGTGGTCTTTGGGAGAATCCTCCTCAGCTGAACAGGTAACACCTAATTAAGCAGTAGGTAGTTCGAGCTTGAACTCTTAAAAAGGAAAAGACTTCCCCTATTTGGTGTTCCGTTTCTCTAAACAAATATGGCTAATACCATAGATATTCCTGCAAATGCTAGACATGCACTTACACAACATTTATTAGCGCATGGCCTTACAGACGAGGGCGGGGATGTTACTGTGATAATAGAAGCAACTGAAGCATACCAAACAGAAACGTTTTACTGTTGGGTCACCTTTCCTGAGGCGGACCAAAGAACGCACACATTTCACACATATGAAATTGTGAACGTACCTGTACGGTACGAAGCATACCAGTATCATGAAATATCGCTCACATATCAAGAGCATCAGAACTGGTTTGAAGGCGCCCTACCACATGCACTACGAAGAGTGAGGCTAGGTCCTTTAAGTAATGAGGGCCCTACGGTGGCCTATGTTTGCCACATATACACCTCACCCAGGCATACAGAATATGCCCATCGCAGATTTACGAGTTTTATATAATGAATTAGTGGCATTATATAGACGATTGGTTCAGTTCGTAATGCGAACATTGAACACTACACCAGCGCGTCCCACAACGCCAGTAGCTGGTGGATATCAATTGGCTACTGGGATTAATCCACAAACAGTGCATACTATTATGGGTAAAGTGCCCACGGAACGGGAAATAATACCGTTCTGGATTGCCCAGAAAACTAATCAGCTGGAAGCTGTGTTTCCCCATACGGGACCACAGGAAAAACATAGACTGCTCACTATGTGCTTGCCGTTTGGGACGGCTCCCTCGGTGGATGACTGCGCCACATGGGGTACAGTCTTCGCTGCCGTTTATACTACCACACATGGTACCCCAACACTTGCCAATTTACCGGAGGTGTTAAAACAAATACAAAATGAACATGGGGCTGCACCAGCCCTGGATCTGGGGATGAAATTAATGTGTAATTTTGGCGTCGTCTCCTCGATAATACTGAGTAATATTGAAGGGGAAGCGGTAGCACTGGCAATACGCCAGCGTCTCCGGGAAACTTCAAATTTGGAACAAGAGAGACAGCTACCGCAAATAATTTCCGATACCTATACTAGTATAGGACGGGATAGTTTGGGAGCCAAACCTAAAAAATGGGAATTACCAAGTGCCGCCCATAAGAAAGGTACAAAGCAGGCACAAGAGGGCTCTAAAAAGCGCTGGGACAAACAAAAAGATTTAAAAGAATGGAGAAATAAGAGAGCTGATTCTCCACATCCGGAGTACTCCGAAAGGAGGTATAATCTCAGAAATAGGGAGCACATTAGAACTCCAGACAGATATACTGATTCACGTCCCTCTCGATCCTTTCAGGACGCACCGGATAAACGTAGCAAGAGAGGGGGCCGTCAAGATCGACGTCCGGAATACGTGAAAGAAAAGAAAGACTCACCACAGTCTACCATTAAAAAAGAAGAAAAGACTCCGCAGCAAAAGCCACAGTTTAAAAAAAAAAAGAAGGTGGCAGCACTGACAGTTAAAAATGCCAGTAATATTGAGAACGCTGTTGAGTAACAAGACGTGGGCAGTGACTCTGTTAGACAGCGCTGCAGAGGTCACGATATGTCGACGGAGTCTGAAAGATCATCTGGATGCGACAGAAACTAGCGGTTATATCGCGGTTGAAACAGCGGATGGCCGTGTTCTTCCCACCGATAGGGTTTATGACTTAACAATTCAGATAGAGGGGGACGTGGAACGCACTATTAGTGTGATATTTTGGGATGAACTTACTAGTGATATCCTACTGGCCGAGAGAGACTGGCCACCTGAACACGTCCGCAAGCTCCCGCATGGGGAAGATGTCATTTTACCTTCTTTCTCCGATCGTGTTCCCGAAGCAGCAAAAGAAGCCTATGCTGCTGAATGTGCTTTTGCGCAGGCACCTGCCCTATACCGCAATCATGTCGGTTGGGCCAAGGAGTCTCCTTGTCATATTATTCCGGTTAGGTCTACACCCCAACTGCAGCCACAGTACCCTGTTAAACATGATGCAAAGGCTCCGGTGAAGGAGATACTATCACAACTTGAGTATCAGGGAGTAATTGAGCCCTGTACGTCTGCGATGAATAATCCATTATTCCCTGTTGCAAAGCCAGATCATTCATATAGAATAGTGGTTAATTATAGACACTTAAATAGTCATACACGCACATATGCCATACAAAATTCTCACAGCACAGCACTGATAAACAATATAGTGCGTAAAAAATATAAAACTACATTGGATATATCTAATGGGTTTTTCTGCCAGAATTTAGCACATGAAAGTAGGGACCTCAGTGCATTTTCATTTGGCTCTCAGAAACGCTTTTGTCGTTTACCTCAAGGCTATACAAATAGCCCAGGACTGTTTTCAGCCCATGTAACATCAATCTTGCACAAGCTTGATTCCGATGCATTGTCCTATGTGGATGATATCTATCTCACTGACGACGCCCTCGACATTCATCTTGCGAGAGTCGATCGGATCATTTTGGGGTTTGCAGACCTGGGGTATAAATTCAATTTTAAGAAAAGCAAGATAGCCTTTCTTAGTGTGTTGTTCCTGGGATATGAGCAATCAAACGAAGGGAAGAGCCTGGCCGCGCACTTTCTAGAAAAGTGTGCTCAACTACAGCCTCCCAACACACTTAAGAAATTACAGTCATTACTGGGTTTCTTCAATTTTGGCAGAACATACATTCTAGATTATGCAGAACGCATCAAGCCACTTTATGACTTAATACAGCCCAATTTGTTTAGCAAACGATGGACGATTGAACACACACATATCCTAAGGGATATGCAACGGGACATGCTTGATGCTAAACACTTACACATACGTGACAATAAAACAAATTTTGGTCATCAGGATAATTGCTGGATTTACTTATGTTACCTTTAATAAGGATGACACGTTGCCGATAGCATATAAATCACACTTATACTCAAATGCTGAAAGCCGTTTTGCACCTACAGAAAAGATTCTGACAGCAGTTCAGATGGCCGTCATTAAGGAGAGGCCACTTGCCCAGGGGAAACTAATTATTGTTGTCTCCCCGGTGCCGGCTTTAGAGGCTGTCACTAAAGCCAGTGTTCCAAACGCTAAGGCATTACATCCACGCTGGATTCAATGGGCAATGTCTCTGACCGCCACTGATGTTGATTATGTGTTTGACCCCAGGCTTCAGACACAGGAATTTCTCCAGTATGAACAGGAGTACCCCGCTCCTCTACATATTTTGCCACTGGACAGTTATAATACTATCATTTATACTGACGGATCGGCACAACTGGCTGTAGGTACTAAACATCAATACTCTGCAGCTTGCGCAGCCGTGTGCGGGATAATGGAAGATGGAGTTTTCCAACCTCACAATACCTACACTCAGACCTTAGGGGACTGCACAGCCCAGTTGGCCGAGCTTAAGGCTCTTCTTCTTGCGCTCGAACATACTGAGCCAGGAACACAGACTTTGATCGTCTGTGATTCATATTACTGCGTCCAGTCATACAATGAATATCTCAATCATTGGAAACTGAACGGGTTTAGAGATTCTAAAGGGAACACGACTAAACACAAAGGGCCATATTTATACTTTTTGACGCAAAACTGCGCTAACGCAGTTTTGCGACAAAAAAATTAGCGCCGGCTAACGCCATTCTGAAGCGCCATGCGGGCGCCGTATTTAATCAATGACGTTAGCCGGCGTTAGCCGCCGGCGCTGCCTGGTGTGTGTGGAAAAATACGATGTACACCAGGCAGCGCCGGCGTAGGGGGATATGGAGCTTGGGCGCCAAAAAATGGGGCAAGTCAGGCTGAGGAAATTTTTTCACCTCAACCCGATTTACGCCATTTTTTTCGACTCCCAACCCCCATAGAAATTACTCCTGTCTTAGCAAAGACAGGAGTCATGCCCCCTTGCCCAATGGCCATGCCCAGGGGACTTCTGTCCCCTGGGCATGGTCATTGGGCATAGTGGCATGTAGGGGGGCACAAATCAGGCCCCCCAATGCCACAAAAAAAAAAAAAAAAAATACTTACCGGAACTTACCTTAATGTCCCTGGAATGGGTCCCTCCAGCCTTGGGTGTCCTCCTGGGGTGGGCAAGGGTGACAGGGGGTGTCCCTGGGGGCATGGGAGGGCACCTCTGGGCTCCTTCCGAGCCCACAGGTCCCTTAACGCCTGCCTTGTCCAGGCGCTAAAAAACGGAGCAAAAGAGGCCGTACGTCATTTTTTTTGACCCGCCCACTCCCGGTGTGAATTTTGCCCGGGAGTGTAAATACGGCGCACATGCCTCGGAGTCAATTTTTTAGATGGGAACGCCTACCTTGCATATCATTAACGCAAAGTAGGTGTCCACGCTAAAAAATGACACAAACTCCATGGACTTGGGCGCTAGACGCGTCTAACGCCAAAGTATAAATATGGAGTTAGTTTTGCGTCGGAATTGTGTCAAAAAAAACGATGCAATTCTGGCACAAACAGAGTATAAATATGCCCCAAAATGTTGTGGGGAAGGGTGGCTGATCTTAGGGATAAGCTACCATGTGTCCATGTAGTTCATACATTAGGACACCAACGTGTAGGAATACACGTTGCCGGCAATACATTGGCTAATAAAGCAGCCAAAGCATCAGTAGCTATGGCTTCTGTGGCTGCAGTGACTCGTTCTCGGACAAGGTTGGATAATGAAATACTGGTTGCCGTTAAAGCTTCGGCTGCAGGCAAGACCCTTCCAAAAGGATACCCTACAAACTATACTTACCATATCAGTGCACAGAATGTTGCTTATGCAACGATTCCTGGAGTTGGTGATCGCGTAATCCCCAATGAAGACCAGAGGTTAGAGCTGATTACAGCCGCACATGAGGGTGTCGCTTCTGCACATGCTGGCATACAGGCCACTATAACAATTCTACAGCAACGATACTGGTGGCCTGGTCTATGCCGACGAACTAAGCAGTATGTCCTTTGCTGTGACATTTGCCACCAGATTAAGGGCTCTAATATCAGACGCCCTCCGCAGACGTCCCTCTTAGTGTCAGACAAGCCACTTCAGTGTGTGTACCTAGACCATTGTGGTCCCTTACAGCCTGATGGTGCATACAAATACATTCTCGTGGCTGTGGATTCCTGTTCTAGATTCCTGTGGGTATGGCCACAGCAGTCGGCTGACGCTCGGACTGGTATAAAAGATTTGCTGATCTTTATCGGTACATATGCAGTTGTAGCATTTCATTCGGACCAGGGCCCTGCATTTGCCTCTAAAGCATTCAGGGACACCATGGGGACAATGGGTGTTGAACTCCATTACTCCTCACCATACCAACCCGAGGGAAATTCGGTCGTGGAGAGGCGAAATCGTGATCTAAAGCAGTCCTTAACAGCTCGAGTATTAGGTTCAGGCCGCAGTTGGTTACACCACCTATATGGGGTCCAGAGAGCACTGAATAATCTGCCAAGACGGTCCTTGGGGGGAAAGCCGCCATATGAGGTTCTCTTTGGGATACCTATGTATGTCCCCGATCTTGATGCCCCTGGTATGGTGGCAGTAGAAACGACCTTTGACATAAAAGAACGTCTCACTGTTTTACAGGAGCTTCAACAATTTTGTGATGATAAATCATCTGCAAGTGCTGCCACCTTAGGAATAAGGGAATTGGCGAAAACTTCGACTGGCTGGATTCCTAACGTTGGGGATCTGGTTCGTGAGAAGATCGCTGTGAAAAAAGAGTTTGGTCCATCATACAGAGCACCTGTACCGGTCTTGGAAATAAAAGGAACCAGGACTGTCATCCTTCCACCATTGTCTGGTTCTAAATCGAACAGATTCATCTCTATTGATGACATCAAATTACACCATGTGGCCGATTCTTCACAGAAGACCAGGAGGTCCCTTGGGTAGTTCCCGATCCCCTCTCACTACCCAACAGGACATCCATCTACATAGTAGGATGAATATCACTACTACTGACTATGCAACTACGTCAACTGCTGTTCCAGACACTTCCTCGACCATGGGGAGGGCGGAAAATGAACTTTTGTTGGTTCCAGTAACAACTTTGGTGACCACCCCGCTTCAAGATTTGGCTGTATTTTACACGAACACTTCCACGACTAATGACGTTGTCTATCATGAACCTCCACGAGCGGTGGATCAGAATTCAGCGGGTCCTGTGTTTGCAGAGACTTCCTCTGGATATTTCATTGACATTGATGATTTTTCTTCTGATTCATCCTCAACTGTGACTGACAAACTTTCGAAAAGTAGTAAGCTGTATCAATGGCTTAAAAAGAACTATTTGATCTATCCATGGAACTATCTATGGTTCTGTTTGACATTTATTGCATTATTTTTATGGATTGGTTTTGTGACTGTTTTCTTTTTGCTGATTAATGGTCACTATATTCCTGATCGCTCCTCTGTGGAGCCTGTTGATGAAATTTTAACACCACATCATTCCTCACATAAGGTCCGACGTGATTTGTCCCCTGTCAATATTACAGCTTTACCAATTGCTGATGGGATTGTGTGGGACAAAGTTCCATTCGATATATACGGACCTACAGAGATAATTCAAATACCATACGTGTTAAAAATTTCAATGTCTGATGTTATTACACCTAATGTTGTCTCTGATGATTGGGATGTCCAAACAGTTGATTCAATGCTAGCTGAAATGAAGGACTATTCCGCTTTTGGAAGTGATGATGTATATGATCATACAATGAATTATGGCGAAATGTACTGCTATCACAATTGGGGACATCACTACCTACACCGTGCAACTAGATATAGGCCTCTCTTGAACTACACACAGTGGGAACACTGTTCGACACCACAGGTGGGGAGTCCAAAATATTACAGCGATAAATTTACATACTTTTCTGGGCATGATACAAAAAAAGCAGAGTCGTATTATTTTAAAATACCTCCGGCACAAATTAGGAAACTTTTGCTAACAGATACGAAATTGATTTATTCAGCTCCCTTTGTTTCCCGGCTCTCGATTGAGGGTTACGAATATTGGAAAGATACTATTGATTTGAAAAGTGTATGGGGGACACAAGATTGGCAGATACAGGGTAGGGAGGCTTTGTTTCGAGCTTGCCTGATTACTGTGCAAATGATTTTCTTAAATGACACTATTGAGCAGACGTCATGTCTGGGGTTAGCAAAAATTAAAGACCTGAACACGCCCAGTATCACTACTCCGACGAAATTTAAAGATTGGCAACACTTTCTTAATGTCTGAGAAGACAGGCTAGATGCAATGGTTAAGGCTGGTACATATAAATCTTCACTTTCCCGTCCCCGCGGGTGTTTGGTTTGGCCCTCCGACACTGATGAGTGTCAAAAGCGTTTCTTAAACTCTTCAGGGGGTTTTTCCATTCACAGGCCTGACCCTCGCTTTCTCTCAGGTCAACATACAGGTATAATTACAACATACACTGTGGGTAAGCTGTGCCAGCAATGGGTGAGACAAACACGTTAACAGCGGTTAAGCAACACCTGAACACTCTTTCTGACAGTATAGACTTACAGGATTTCCTGTTAGGTTCTAGGAAACAACCCTCGAAACGGTTTTTATATGCTATGTATAATGAAATTTGGAAACTTTCCCAGATTGAGGCTGCTGCACGTTTAAGGCAACTAGATAAGGAGACTTTGGAAAAAACATTAGCTGTTGTCGACAATGGCATGAACACGCTGTCCAACAGGATTTATTTACTATCAAATATAGGGGGTCATTCCAACCATGGCGGTTGGAGTTAAAGCGGCAGCCAATCCGCAAACAGGCAGGCGGCCCAAAAAATTGAATTCTGACCCTGGCGGGAACCGCCAACACAGACCGCCACTTTAACACTCCGACCGCCACGGCGGGACAAACAAACAGCGCGGCGGTCACCGCCAACAGACAGGCGGCAGACAATGTACCGCCCACCCTATCACAACTCACCAATCCGCCACCTTTTCCGGGGCGGGAGCCCCGCCGATAAAAACACGGCGGAAACAGACTACGAACGGGAAAACGCTCACCCTACACACTCCACGAGGAATCTGGACAGCATGGAACCAGAACAACACATCCTACCAACAATTGTCTACCTGTTCCTCTACCAGGAGCACGAACGCCAGCGCAGAAGACAACGGTGAGAACTGCACCTACGACACAGGGGAGGGGGGAGGAGAAAAGAATACGGGCACACACATACACGACCCCCCCCCCAACTACCTACACACCAATGCAGAGCAACAACTTAGAGTGACACCCCCCGAACCCCCCGGAAGAATGCAAAGACAAAATAATATGTTCTTGGAATTCAAATATATTGTAAGGCTAAGTAAATAAGTAAGTCGAACATCCCATAACTATATACACATATGTAAATTGTCCCATCAAAATTGGCTTTCTGTCATTGTACGTGGGCCAATGGTCCTCAACACATGAGACCCGAATCCATTGGAGAGAACACTGCAGGGGCATCAGATAGGAAAACTACAGGCACCTCAGGGGGAAGGGAAGGGGGGGCACCTCAGCCACATGAGTCCACGACGCCAGATCCACGAGGGGCCTCCATGGCCACTGTTCAATCCTGGGGAGTGCAAAGCCACAGTCTCTCAAGTCCAGACAGTGGGTGGCTTGCCCACTGTTCAATCCTGGGGAGTGCAAAGCCACAGTCTCACAAGTCCCTACAGTGGTTGGCTTGCCCACTGTGCCATCCTGGGGAGTGCAAAGCCACAGTCTCACAAGTCCCTACAGTGGGTGGCTTGCCCACTGTGCCATCCTGGGGAGTGCAAAGCCACAGTCTCTCAAGTCTCTACAGTGGGTGGCTTGCCCACTGTGCCATCCTGGGGAGTGCAAAGCCACAGTCTCTCAAGTCTCTACAGTGGGTGGCTTGCCCACTGTGCCATCCTGGGGAGTGCAAAGCCACAGTCTCTCAAGTCTCTACAGTGGGTGGCTTGCCCACTGTGCCATCCTGGGGAGTGCAAAGCCACAGTCTCTCAAGTGGATGACAGACTTCAGCGGTACTGGAGGAGTCTTGGTGCCCAGAGTGTATCGTGCAGCCCTGTCCGACACTGATCCGGGCCTGCCCCTTCTGCCAATGTGTCAGCGGTGCTTGAGTTGAAGGGCCCAGCGGAGCGGTGCTTGAGAGGAAGGGCCCAGCGGAGCGGTGCTTGAGAGGAAGGGGCCAGCGGAGCGGTGCTAGAGTTGAAGGGCCCAGCGGAGCGGTGCTTGAGAGGAAGTGCCCAGCGGAGCGGTGCTTGAGAGGAAGGGCCCATCGGAGCGGTGCTTGAGTTGAAGGGCCCAGCGGAGCGGTGCTTGAGAGGAAGGGCCCAGCAGAGCGGTGCTAGAGTTGAAGGGCCCAGCGGAGCGGTGCAGAGGCGGCGGTGCCCAGCAGAGCGGTGCTTGAGAGGAAGGGCCCAGCGGAGCGGTGCAGAGACGGCGGTGCCCAGCAGAGCGGTGCTTGAGAGGAAGGGCCCAGCGGAGCAGTGCTTGAGTTGAAGGGCCCAGCGGAGCGGTGCTTGAGAGGAAGGGTCAAGCGGAGCGGTGCTTGAGTTGAAGGCCCAGCGGAGCGGTGCTTGAGAGGAAGTGCCCAGCGGAGCGGTGCTAGAGTTGAAGGGCCCAGCGGAGCGGTGCAGAGACGGCAGTGCCCAACGGAGCGGTGCTTGAGTTGAAGGGCCCAGCGGAGCGGTGCTTGAGAGGAAGGGCCCAGCGGAGCGGTGCTTGAGTTGAAGGGCCCAGCGGAGCAGTGCTTGAGAGGAAGTGCCCAGCAGAGCGGCGCTAGAGTTGAAGGGCCCAGCGGAGCGGTGCAGAGACGGCGTGCCCAGCGGAGCGGTGCTTGAGTTGAAGGGCCCAGCGGAGCGCTGCTTGAGAGGAAGGGCCCAGCGGAGCGGTGCTTGAGTTGAAGGGCCCAGAGGAGCGGCGCTTGAGAGGAAGTGCCCAGCGGAGCGGTCTTTGAGAGGAAGGGCCGAGCGGAGCGGTGCTTGTCTTGAAGGGCCCTGTTCAGCGGTTCTTGAGACGGCGGTGCCCTGTTCAGCGGTGCTTGTCTTGAAGGGCCCTGTTCAGCGGTGCTTGTCTTGAAGGGCCCTGTTCAGCGGTGCTTGAGACGGCGGTGCCCTGTTCAGCGGTGCTTGTCTTGAAGGGCCCTGTTCAGCGGTTCTTGAGACGGCGGTGCCCTGTTCAGTGGTGCTTGTCTTGAAGGGCCCTGTTCAGCGGTTCTTCACATGTGTCTCCGGGGCACCAGATCCGGCCAATATATGGTGTTCACTCGCCATCCGACTTCTCGCTTGCGGGGCCCTCCTGTGCTGGTGTCCCGTGCCCATGGGTGTACTCCTTCACCCCCGGAATGGGGCTGGTGGGGCCCTCCTGAGCAGCTCGCCTGCTGCCGGACTTGTCGGCCGTGCTGCCCTTGCCATCCTTGCCTGATCCTCTGTGGCCCTTTTCTTCCCTTTGGAGATGTGCCAGGTGGCACCCCACTTCACGACGGTGCCAGGGTGGTGCCTGTGGAGGCTGCCGTCTCTGTCCTCTTGTGCCGGCCTTTGCCTTTTTTGGATTTTTTCCCAGGGGGAGGGCTGGCTGTCCCTTTGCTGCTGGCCGATGTAGCTGCCCTCGAAGGTGGTGGACTCCAATATCCCTGGACTATGGTCCTTGTAGGTCCAGGGTTTGTGGTGGTTGAGGTGCAGATTGGACTTTTACGAGATGGAGGGGGTGGGTCAGGTGATGGAAAGAGGTTAATTTTGGAGAGGAAAAACTTTTTAAGAGCAATGGGAATGGTAGGTGCAGTGGGTATGGGAGTGGAGGAAGAGGATGTGGTTGTAGGAGAGTCAAGTGTGCTGTCTTTGGGTGCAGGTGCTTGTGACGGAGGCTGTCGTGAGGTGGATGGCTGTTGGGTGGGTGGCTGCCTGCGTTTGTGTGGTTTGGAAGAGGGGGTGACAGACACACTGGGAGAGGACACAGGGGATGTGTAAATGGCAGTGGGGGTGGTGACTGCACGTGTGCGGAGTGTTCTGGTGGGTGTGCTGGTGATGGACGTAGTGGCTGATGAAGTGGTGCATGCAAGTGTGAGTGGAGACGTCACAGGGAGGGAGGAGGGAGACGAGGAGGAGGGAGACAAGGAGGAGGGGGACACAGAGGAGGCAGTGGCTGTTGGCATGTCTGCATGTGGATGTTGCTTGTGTGAATGCTTGTGGGATGTGTGGTGCTTATGTTTGGATGAGCTGACCTTGGGTGTTGAGGTGTGTGCAGGCTGGTCTGTAGGTGTGTCTGGGATAGGCAGAGGAACAGGGGAGTGGGACTGGGTGGAGGGAGTTGGAGGAGGGAGGCAGGAGACAGAGACAATGGCCGCCGTCAGTGCTGAGGCCAGAGCGTTGAACGATCGCTGATGGGCAGCCTGACCCGAATGAATGCCCTCCAGGTATGCATTGCTCCGATGCACCTCCCTTTCCACCCCCTGGATGGCATTCAAAAGGGTAGACTGCCCAACAATGAGCGTCCGGAGGAGGTCAATGACCTCCTCACTGAGGGCAGCAGGGGTAACTGGGGCAGGGCCTGAGGTGCCTGGGGCGAAGGAGATGCCCGCCTTGGTGTGCGAGCGGGCACGGGGCGAACGCTGAGGGGCTGCTTGGAGGGCGGAGCTGGTGCGCTGGGTGGCGGCTGTACCTGTTGTTGCGGTGGGCACGGATATTGCCGCCACCACAAGGGAGCTCCCTTCCGAGGACGTGTCGGTGTCGCTGATGTCTCCACTTGTCCCCGTTGTGGAGCCCCCCTCACCCTCCGTCTCACTGGTGAAATCAGAGTCCGTTGCATGGCCCTCCGGGGCCATGTGAGATGCAGCTCCCTCGTGCTCCAATGCCACTTCTCCTCCGCCAGATGATGCTAATGCACACATGAACAGGAAGAGCAGACTAAAAAAGGGGGGGGAGAAATAAAGACATGTTGAGTGCATGCATTGGCAACACAGTTGGCGGAGAGGTCAGACACAGAAGCCCCCTGCACTTGGGGTACACTACTCAATCAGTGAGACTTGGCCTACAAGCCAATGGACGACATCTGCACACATAGGTGACACAAGGCCATGGATAGCTGTACTTGGCACCCTACAGAGGTGGAGGGCGGGGCACAGGGCCATGCCTTACGGAGGGGACAAGCCTACAGAAATCGCCCGGCCTAGGGATACCCACATCCCACATCCCTCCTCCCCCACCCAGACACCTCCACTGCGCGCTAAGATAGCAGAATGTGCTTGTACTCACCCCCTTGTGTCTGCTGTGATGTCCTCACACGCCCATCCAAATCTGGGTAGGCCACCGCCAGGATCCGAGACATCAGGGGGTTCAATTGACGAGTGGCACCCCTCCTACGTTGGGAGGCCATCCCCAGCAGAGCCTCCGAGGTCTTTCTGCTCCCGCGGCGGATGTCCTCCCACCTCTTGCGGCAGTGGGTGCCCCATCTGTTGTGGACCCCCAGTGTCCGGACGTCCTTGGCGATGGCACGCCAAATGTCGACTTTCTGATGGGCGCTGACCTATGTGACACGTACAGGGAGAGAAAATAAAATATCATCATTTTCTGCATGCTCGATGTGAGTGTCCCCCCATCCCCACCCTTGCCATGTGGCACATGCTCTCATCTGTCGTTTGATGCATGCCTCATACGCTCCCCTCCGCACAATCGTTCATTCACCCCACTCAACCCAGGCATTGCCCACAAAGCATGGTCCCAGTGTACTAACCTGTTGATCTGGAGGACCGTAGAGTAGCGCATACTGGGGGAGGACCCCATCCACGAGTTTCTCCAATTCTTCAGAAGTGAAGGCAGGGGCCCTTTCCCCAGTCACAGCAGCCATCGTCTCTTCCAGACCGAGGTCACAGCAGCACTTGCAGTATAGGTCCTCTCCTGTGGATGATCAGGTCTCGAGTGATTAAGCTGATAGAAAATGACGGTTACGCCTGCGGCGGTGCATACCGCGACCGCCGGCGCACTTCGTCATTGACTCCTGAAACCCATAGGGTTCTATGTTAACCAATGCGGCTTTGCACCGCAGTCTTCGACCGCCTACCGCCACGCCAGCGCATTGACCTCACATCCCATTGTCACACTTCACAGGTCAGGCAGCCGCCATTTCAAGGGCCCACATGGCTTAATTTCTACTGCGTCACACAGGCCTAGGCCTTGCATTGCCACTCATACAAGCCATTCAATGCATAGCGAATCGTGTACTGTGCAAGCTGTGGGAACGTACCTGTGGTTTGCTTGACTCTGTGCTCCATGTTGTCCTTCCTAGGCACCGTCCGCTGGGACTTGCGAGGAGATGGAGGAATGTTCCCGTGTACAGACCGCTGGTGGACCTGTCGACAATGGAAGAAAGACATGTCATACTGACATACAGACTTGACCGAGCCACTATACAGGAACTGTGTGCCCAGCTGGAGCCAGACCTGATGTCACCCATTCGCCAACCCACAGGAATTCCCCCTCTGGTGCAGGTTCTGTCAGTACTCCATTTTTTGGCAAGTGGATCATTCCAAACAACAGTGGCCATTTCATCAGGGATGTCTCAGGCTATGTTTTCTAAGGTTCCGTCCAGAGTGTTGTCTGCCCTGATGAAATACATGCGGAGCTACATTGTTTTCCCTGAGGTAGGCGATTTGGCTACAGTGAAGGGTGATTTCTATGCCCTTGGACATATTCCCAAAATCATTGGTGCCATTGATGGGACCCGTCTGGCTTTGGTTCCCCCCAGTGAAAGTGAACAGGTGTACAGGAACAGAAAAAGTTATCATTCGATGAATATCCAGGTGGTCTGTTTGGCTGACCAGTACATCTCCCATGTAAATGCCAAGTTCCCTGGGTAAGTGCATGACGCGTACATCATGCGAAATAGCAGCATCCCTTATGTGATGGAACAGCTACAGAGACACCGTGTGTGGCTAATTGGTGACTCTGGTTACCCCAACCTGTCGTGGCTACTGACCCCAGTGAGGAATCCCCAGACCAGGGCAGAGGAATGGTACAATGAGGCCCATGGGCAGACTAGGAGGGTGATCGAGCGGACCTTCTGCCTCCTGAAGGCCAGGTTTAGGTGCATGCATATGACAGGTGGATCACTATTCTACTCACCAAAGAAGGTGTGCCAGATCATCGTGGCCTGCTGTATGCTTCACAACCTGGCTTTGCGACGCCAGGTACCTTTCCTGCAGGAGGATGGTCCAGAGGGTGGTGTTGTGGCAGCTGTGGAGCCTGTGGAGAGTGAAGAGGAGGAAGACGATGGGGACGACACAGACAACAGGGACACAGTGATACAACAGTATTTTCAATAACACACAGGTACAAATCAACACAGCCATTTTACATGTACTTACAGTCTCCTGCCTCTCTACTGTCTGAGTTTCCCCCCAGTTTATGTTAACTGAGTTGTGACTTTCCCTTCCGTTTTCAGAGATGTGGGCCCCACTGCGTGACCTCTGCTTTGTTTTCCCATGGACTACAGCTGTGTGACAGTGGTATGTTGTCATCACAAGGTAACTGAACATTTTGGCACCGTTATGTCTAATACATTTGTTCAAAATACAAGCAGACTCCAGATAATTTTAGTGCAATAAGTGATTTTATTTAAGTGCTAAATTTAGGGACATGGTTGAAAATCGGTGATGGTGGAGTAATGTCCATGGCAGAGTCCAGATTTTCAGTCTCACAGGTGCATTGTCCATATGCCTGTGGAAGGATGGAGCAGGGGCAGTTTAAGGTTGGACAGGGTGACAATGTGGGACAGTGGGATGACATCAGGGGGTATCCTTTGCTGGCGGGGGTCTTGGCATCCTACTCTGTCTTCTTCTGAGATCTCAGGCCCCGCTTGCGGGGTGGTTCTTCTTCTGCAGGAGGTGGGGTTCTGGTGGCCTGTTGTTGTGTGGGGGCCTCCTGTCCACTAGCGCCGGCGGAGGTGGTATCCTGTTCGTGGTCCATGCTAGTGACAGGGGCCCTTTGTGGTGCCACATGGTCCCGCAATGTGGTGACAATCTGGTTAAGAGCCACGACGATGGTCCCCATTGCGGAACTAATGGCTCGGAGTTCTTCCCTGAACCCCATGTACTGTTCCTCCTGCAGTACCTGGATCTCCTGGAACCTGGCCAGTACCGTAACCATCATCTCCTGGGAGTGGTGGTATGCTCCCATGATGGAGGAGAGGGCCTCGTGGAGAGTGGGTTCCCTGGGCCTGTCCCCCCCTGTCGCACAGTAGCCCTCCCAGTTCCCCTGTTTCCCTGGGCCTCTGTCCCCTGGACCGTGTGCCCACTACCACTGCCCCCAGGTCCCTGTTGTTGTTGGGGTGGTGGGTCAACCTGGGTGCCCTGTAGTGGTGGACACACTGCTGATTGACGTGTCCTGGAGACAGAGGCATGGGCCCGCTGGGTGGGAGCTGTGCTGGTGTTCCCAGAGGGGGGTAGGTCTGCTGTGGCCTGTGGCTGTGTGAGGGGAACCGACTGTCCCGAGGTCCCCGATGGGCTGGGCTGGTCATCTGGGTCCAGGGAGACAGAGCTGCTGTCATCACTGGGGGCCTCTTCTGAGGGTGGGATGGACATTTCTGGACCCTCCTGGGCGGTGTGGTGGCGTTCGGGTCCTGCAGGGGTATAAGAGTATGGTTATTGCTTCTGTGTGTGCCATAGTGTGCAATGGGTGGGTGGCCGTGTAACCCAGTGCTGGCATTCCCTTGTGGGGGCTGTTGTGACGGTGGCTTGTGGGGGAGATGGGTATGTGCAGTGGGCATGCTTTGGTGATGGGTGTCCATGCTTTGTGGACGCATGCAGGGCTAGGTGTTGGGATGGGTGGGTTGTGATGGTGAGCCATTTGCAAGGAGTTGGTGTGATGGGGGTGGGGGTGAGGGTGGGGGTATGATTTGGCATGCAGGTGGGGTGTGGGGAATGAAGTAGTGAAGATTTGACTTACCAGAGTCCATTCCTCCAGCTACTCCTGCGAGGCCCTCAGGATGCAGGATGTGCAAGACTTGCTCCTCCCATGCTGTAAATTCTGGGGGAGTAGGTGGGGGTCCGCCGCTAGTCTTCTGCACTGCGATGTTGTGCCTTGATACCATGGAACGCACCTTCACACGTAGGTCGTTCCACCGCTTCCTGATATCGTCCCAATTTTGTGGATGCTGTCCCACAGCGTTGACCCTGTCCACTATTCTTTGCCATAGCTCCATCTTCCTGGCAATGGTGGTGGGCTGCACCTGTGTCCCGAAGAGCTGGGGCTCTACCCGAACTATTTCCTCCACCATGACCCTGAGTTCTGCGTCAGAAAACCTGGGGTGTCTTTGGGGTGCCATGGGGTGGTGTGGATGAGGTGTGGGGTGGTGTATGTGTTGTAGAGTGTGGTGAGTGTGGTGGTGTGTGGTGTTTTGTGCGTGGATATTGTGTGGGTGATGTTGTGATTTGCCTCTGTGTGATGGTGTACTCTATTCTGTGCTGTCTCTCTCTGGCCTTCAGTCGCAATTGTAGTCGTAAGGGTTTGTGGGTGATGTGGGTGTGTTTTTTATATTGTATTGGGTGTGTGGGAGTGTTGTGTGTATGTGTCTCAGGTGTGTGTATTTTGAATTGTCCAATGTGGCTGTGTTTTGTAAAGGTGTGTGTATTTTGAGCGCGGCGGTGTGTACCGCCAATGGAATACCGCAGTTGAAAGACCGCTGCAGGGATTTGTGGGTCGGAATGGCATGGGCGTATTTCTGTTGGCGTGACGGTGGAGGTTTGGTCATCGGCAGTTTTTCGCTGCCCGTTGGTGTGGCGGACTTTTGTTGATGTCGGGTTTTTGGCGGTTTGCCAGTTGCGAGTCAGAATGACCGTGGCGGTTTACCGCGACCGCAGCGGTGTTATGGCGGTCTTCTGACCGGCGGTAAGCGCCTTTTACCGCTGAGGTCAGAATGACCCCCATAGTGTTGTCTGCTATTGATATCACTCAGAATGACTTGTCCCGGTTATATCATGGGCAAACACAGCTACGTTCCATCATGCAGCTGGGTTGGACGTTACAGACACTGAAAAGTGGCCACATTCCATGGAAGTACATTAATGGGAGTGAACTATTCACTGCTTTTAATTTTTCCAGGGAACAAGAGACAATGGCTAAAAGGGAGACTCGTTTCACCCTGCTTCAAGTAGAGAAATTAGATAAGTTGCCCTTCACGGTAGCAGAGAGTTCTTCAACTATCTGGCTCTTGCACAGCATTATTAATTTACCGATTTCAACCTTTCGTTTCTCGAGCTGCCTGAAACATCTTGCGGTGGGACGATATGAGCGGCTAGGAGATAGCTTTATTAAGGAAGAGTGGGAGTTGCCCTTTGACTATAAATGTCTGAACGGCGAACAAGAGGTCTTTCTTAGCGGAAGTGAATGTGAGACTGCTGTTCGTCATTCTATGATATGCAAACAGGTGTCTCTTCACGGTCTTTGCAATGCGGGGGTCACGAACATGGCCTGTTTTCTGAAGGGTACTCCCGTCCCCTTGATTCGTCCAGTGTTTCATGTATTTTCCAATGGAAGTTATGTTCTACTGAACAATGAAAGCTGTTGCGGTTTGCGACCTGGAATTGCCTACGCAATCTCAGTCACGAAGGTCGTTACGTGTTGTGGACATGTTTTGTTTCCCCCCACACGAGAGATACAAGTATCTGAAATGTGGCCCCACCTAGATACTATTAATATGAACTATGACAAGTTGAGTAGACTAAAGGGGCTATTGTTTCAGAAACAGGTCGCCTTGACATCCGCAAAAGAGACGTATGCTCTCCAGATTGCGAGATCATCAGCCGAGAAACAATCACTTTTAAATACCGATTTCCCCAAACACTTTGGAGAGCTGGTATCCAGAATATTCAATGCTTCAAGCACCACTGGGATTGTTCATTTCTTTAAGGCTGTCGGGTCTGGTTTCGTGTCCATCTTCCAGACTGTCTTTGGAGTCATCCCGTCAGCCATCCATTCTCTCTTTTCAAGTGTGTTTGGTGGCTTTCCAATTATTTTTGCTTTGATCGGCGGACTACTACTGCTATTTCTTCTGATTCGCGGTGGTTGTTTTTTTCCAGCAATGCAGAGCAATGGAGCCGCTCCCGCCAACTCCACTGTGCCGTGAGCACATGGTTCGGATCTTCGGTACACCTTTGCTGGTGGAACTGGAGCTTGACTGGTCGTTGTCATTCCGGCCACTTCTCTGGTGTGTTCAACCGGTCTTCCGCTGCATATGGTGTCTCTTTGAGCATCTGCCTATGGTCTGTCTTGCTGTTGCACCGACAACTCCTGTGGACCACGAACTGCTGATGTCCCCGATGAGGGTTCATTCACGGTCATGCCCCTTGAGACTGAGGTTGCTCCGCGAGGCCACCTATGAGCCTTCCGTTATAAGATCTAACATGGATGAGGACACTGCAGCAAGTATCGATGCACCGATGAATATGGCTCACTTCTGCTCTGTGGATCCGTTTGTCCGCCCAGCACTAGACTTCACTTCGGACGATGTTGACTCATTTTTTAGGTCCTTAACTGGTGACTTCGATGACATTCTTCAAGATCCTGCGTATAACACATAATTTGATGAATTTGCTTACCATTCCCGATTCCAAATTATGCAATTATAGTAGACGTTTGCTGTACTTGTCATGGTTAATATTAACATCTCTGTATGTGTTTTTAGACAGATTTGTTTAATGTGTTTTCACCCACAACGATTTTTTATTATTAGCTTTTTATTAGCTGGTTTTTTGCCTTTGGCTTTTTTAGTTCAGAAGCAGCTTTTTTAGCGTTTGGGTTCCTGTACCTTCATCATACCTGTTACGGCAATGGGGAGGGTGTAGTGAATCCTAGTTTGTTTTAATGGGATAACAGGAGTTAGCTTAGCCGTAGGCTTGTAAACTCGTGACCCGTCACCTAGTGACTTTTAACCTACTTCGCTTGCTCTGTCTTAGCTCTATAATTATTTATTTCCTCTAAGATGGCTGCCTTGTTTATAGTTAAGCCACTTGTTATGAGTTTTATTATCAGTGTCACTGCGCTAAGGCGTCAAGATCAAGCGCGAAAGACAAACAAACAGTAGGTGTTCAGATTTAGGGATTTTCCCTCTCTATACTTTCGAGGGATTGTTGATATTAATTGCCGTCCCAAGCATGCCTGTTATCTATTGTTTTGGAATACACCTACGTCAGAGGACCTTGTAGATCTGTATAAATACATCACACTTTTAGACAGATAATCAGAGGGATTCCGACCAGAGGGCATCGCCACCATCGCTGATACCGATGCTGCAGTCGTCTTGACGCTGACCCAGTCTTCGTGTCCCTACGGAGTCTGAGATAGAGACCTCATTCCAAGGTAACGAGGGTTGGGGGCTCTTCTCATGGACACGGCTTTGGCAGATTAGGTTTAGCAAACCCAGCTCTCCTTTAGGTAGGAGGTTAGGCCTATTCTCATTAGGGTATTAGGGCATATTCCATCTCATACATATATATATATATTTCTTTCATATATTGCAAAAATGGTGGGGGTCTTTATAACCATGACTCTCTTCTTCACAATACTGTTGCTTGGTATATTCATTATCCTAATCATTGCAGTTCATGCAACTTATCGCAAATTGAGTTATGTTAAATAAAAACTATTATAACTTCACTGCATCTGTGTTATTGCCTTTGTTTGTATGAGACATAATATATCTGTGAGAAAAGGGTAATTTCCGTTTAACCACGACAACCCTGAGATATCTTACTTTGAGTCCATGCGTAAGCGACTGCTACAAATCACCTTTTACTATGGTGTTTCTGGTGAGGTACTGCTAGTGAGCTGGTAAGGTTTGGACAACAGTTAAAACTAGTTGTAGGAAGAGATTTAGGTGGTCATTACGACCCTGGCGGTCGGAGACCGCCAGGGGTAATGTAGCGTCCGTACCGCCAACAGGCTGGTGGTACGGAGGCCCTTATTACGACCGCGGCGGTAGCACCACGGTCGCACCGCCGGGGCCGGCGGTTTCCCGCCGTTTTAGCCCCAGCGGTAATAATCCGCCAGGGCAGCGCTGCAAGCAGCGCTGCCCTGGGGATTATGACATCCCTACCGCCAGCCTGTTTCTGGCGGTTTGCACCACCAGGAAGAGGCTGGCGGTAAGGGGTGTCCTGGGGCCCCTGGGGACCCCTGCACTGCCCATGCCACTGGCATGGGCAGTGCAGGGGCCCCTAACAGGGCCCCGGCCAGCTTTTCACTGTCTGCATAGCAGACAGTCAAAAGCGCGACGGGTGCAACTGCACCCGTCGCACGGCCGCAACACCACCGGCTCCATTAGGAGCCGGCTCCTATGTTGCGGCCTCATCCCCGCTGGGCCGGCGGGCGCAAACTTGGTTTGCGCCCGCCGGCCCAGTGGGGATGTTGCGGTGGGGGCCGCACAGCGGTTACCGCTTGGCGGGCGGCGGTAGCTGCCCGCCAATGCCGTAATGACCATCTTAGTCACCTACAAACGAAAGTACTGTCATCCTGAGACCAGCAGTCTTGCTCAGAGCAAGAGTCCAAATTACGACAGTAGCTCTCCCCACTTTCAGTTGGGGGGGACACATGTTAGACTTGTCAGCCTTAGGGTGGTGACCCCTAACTTTTTGCCTGCCTCCCACCACTTTTTGGACACTGTTTATGCTGGTTTTTAGACTCTGATCACTTTACCACTGCTAACCAGTGCTAAAGTGCATATGCTCTCTCCTGAAAACCTGGTAAAATTGGATCATACCCAATTGGACTATTTAATTTACTTATAAGTTGCTAGTAGTGTGCATTATATGTGCCCGGGGCCTGTAGATTAAATGCTACTAGTGGGCCTGCAGCACTTGTTGTGCCATCCACTTAAGTAGCCCCTTAACCTTGTCTCAGGCCTGCCATTGCAAGGCCTGTGTGTGCAGTTTCACTGCCAATTCGACTTGGAATTTAAAAGTATTTGCCAAGCCTAAAACTCCCTTTTTTCTACATATAAGACATCCCTAAGGTATGCCCTAGGTAACCCATAGGGCAGGGTGCTGTGTAGGCAAAAGGCAGGACATGTACCTATGTAGTTTATATGTCCTGGTAGTGTGAAACTCCTAAATTCGTGTTACATTGCTGTGAGACCTGCTCCCTTCATAGGCTGACATTGGGGCTGCCCTCATACATTGTTTGAGTGGTAGCTGCTGATCTGAAAGGAGTAGGAAAGTCATATTTAGTATCTCCTCAATGGTGATATTAAATCCTGCCGACTGGTGAAGTTGGATTTAATATTACTATTTTAGAAATGCCACTTTTAGAAAGTGAGCATTTCTCTGCACTTAAATATTTCTGTGCCTTACAATCGATGTCTGGCTGGGTTTAGTTGACAGCTCCTTGTGCATTCACTCAGACACAACCCAAACACAGGATACCCAACCTCACTTGCATACATCTGCATTTTGAATGGGTCTTCCTGGGCTGGGAGGGTGGAGGGTCTGCTCTCACACAAAGGACTGCAACACCCCCTACTGGGACCCTGGCAGACAGGATTGAACTGAAAGGGGACCTGGTGCACTTCTAAGCCACTCCTTGAAGTCTTTCCCACTTCAAATTCACATTTTGGTATATAAACAGGGCCTCTGCCTTTTCCAACTCAGCACTTCATGGAGAAGATAATTGGAACCAGAACCTGCATCCTGCCAAGAAGAACTGCCTGGCTGCCCAAAGGACTCACCTGGCAGCTTTCTGTGAAGGACTGCTGCCTTGCTGTTGGCCTGCTGCCTTGCTGCTCTCTGGCTGTGGTGAAGAAGTGCTCTCCAAGGGCTTGGATAGAGCTTACCTCCTGTTCCCTGAAGTCTCGGACCAAAAATACTTCTCTCTTGCAAGTGGACTTCTTGTGCGGCAAAAATTCAATGCAAAGCTTGCTAGAACTGATGCACAGCCTGCCCCGCGGTGAGAAATTCAACCCACGCCAAACCGGAACGACGCAGCACGACTTTGCAAGGAGAAGATTGTCGCGTTGCCTGTGCGGCGACCGGAACTTCGACGCACAGCCCACTTGATCGACACAAAGCTAACCTGGGACGATGCAGTCTGACTTCCAGAGGGGAAATCGACCCAGCGCCTGCCGTGCCGAAGAAACATCCAGTCAATGCCCTCCGGAACAACGCAGAGCTTGTGACTTATCTCCGCAAGCCCAGGATTCCACATACAGACCCCGGGGCGCCTGAAAACCCCGCAACCTGAAGAGGATCCACGACCGAGCTCTGGAAATCAATGCAGCGCTGTCCCTTCGTGGAAACTAAACGACACATCGCTGTGTGCTGCCTGGGAAATCAATGCACACCCCCTTCGTTTCCACGCATCTCCTCCTCTGCAGCTCTCTCCAGAGATTTTTCACGCAAACTAGGTATTTTGTGCTTGAAAGAGACTTTGGCGGTCATTCTGACCGCGACGGGTGGCGGTAGCCGCCCGCCATGCGGGCACCGCCATTTGGCCGCTCCGCGGTCAAAAGACCGCGGAGGCCATTCTGGCTTTCCCGCTGGGCCGGCGGGCGCCCGCCAAAGGAGCGCCCGCCGGCCCAGCGGGAAAGGCCCTGCAACACAGAGGCCGGCTCCGAATGGAGCTGGCGGTGTTGCAGGGGTGCGACGGGTGCAGTTGCAGACAGTGAAAATCATGCTGGGGCCCTGTTAGGGGGCCCCTGCACTGCCCATGCCAGTGGCATGGGCAGTGCAGGGCCCCCCAGGGGCCCCACGACACCCGTTCCCGCCATCCTGTTCCTGGCGGTCAAATCCGCCAGAAACAGGCTGGCGGGAAGGGGGTCGGAATCCCCATGGTGGCGTTCAGCCCTGCCCGGGGTATTCCGGCGGGAAAACCTCCGGATCCCCTTTTCTGACCGCGGCTTTACCGCCGGGGTCAGAATGGGCAATGAAGCACCGCCAGCCTGTTGGCGGTGCTTCCGTTGCCCGCGGCCCTGGCGGTTTAGGACCGCCAGGGTCAGAATGAGGGCCTTTGTATGCTTTAAAAAGACTTAAGACATTTTATATCACTTTTCAGTGATATCTCTACATTTTATTATTGCATCTTTGATCTTTTTTGACCTTCAAATAGCCAGATAAATATTATATATTTTTTAAAACACTGTGTGGTGTATTTTTGTAGTGCTATGTTGTGTTATTGTATGATTTATTGCTCAAATACTTTACACATTGCCTTCTAAGTTAAGCCTGACTGCTCAGTGCCAAGGGACCAGAGGGTGGACACAGGATCATTTGGATTGTGTGTGACTTACCCTGACTAGAGTGAGGGTCCTTGCTTGGACAGGGGGTAAACTGACAGCCAACAAAAGACACCATTTCTAACAGTAGAACAAGAAGACAGAAGCAATTTAAGAACATCTGAATCAGAATGTTTAGCAGTGGGGTCATAATGAATTTGGCATAAAGTATGAAGCAGTATAAAAATAAAAGAGAAGCAGTCAAACAAAAACAACATATTTCAACTGCAGATTATAAGGCATTTGCCCTGAAGAGGAAACTATTTATTTTTATACTGAACAGAATGAGAACACCGGATAAAACTGTGTTGTTTATGAAGAAAAAGACTAATCAAAATGAAGAAAGCAGGTATACTACTTTTTCATTCATATATGCAACTTGTTTCTGTGTTCCCAAAAGACTCTTTTCATCTTTGTAAAAGACCCTTCACCCAAGGGTCTTTTAAGATTACAGAAATAGGTTGCATATATCAATAAAACATCATTTATCTACTTTTGTTGTTTTGGGTTTGATTTAGTTTTGGGAAGGTATGCAGGCCTTCTCTGCTTCTCAATCTATCATTGGTTTTCATATGAAGAGAAGAAACCAAAAAAAAATGTGTTAATTGAAGTACTTTTTGTAAGATTGTCAGAGGAGAATGGAAGCAAATGCTCAATACTGAGCCATTCTTTAATGAAGAAAGCTACTTCCCAGAAAATACATTAGTGCAGGCAGTTGAAACAATTGATTAATTTTATGAGGTGAAAAATGGTATTCTCAGAAATGTAGCGAAAGTGATAGCTGAGAAGGTACAAGGAAGATGTAAACAGGCCCTTGTATACACATGGAACTGCATCAGTGTTCATCAGGAACTGTCCTATATAAATTGCCATGCAGAACTCTGAAACAGAAATTTTGAATTTTGCAAGGATTAGATCCATGTAAAGTAAGGGCATTTACTAATTTACAAGAGCATTCATTGGTGTGTCTAAACAAGAAAGTGTGCACAAGCACCTTTCATCACTTCAGAATGATTGATTTCATCCTTGTAAAATGCAAGATTTAGGTAGGAGACTTAAAACCCCTGCCTAATGTTTAGGAGAAATGAATAGAGCTCTATTGCATGGTACAATAGCAGAGGTAGAAAATGTTTGTGAAGATGTTCACTTTTGTTTCTTTGGTCCTGAAGAAGAGTCTCGAAAAAATGAGTAGTTGGAATAAGCTGGTGTAGAGGAACAGGACACAGCTATTAGTATTGAAAACTTTACACAAGTGATTGCAAAGGCTAACACAGTTTCTCCAGGGAAAACAAACTGTGTTTGTATTTGTTGTCAAAGGACTCACTACAAAGGCAAAACTTGCAATGTTGTTCTGTTCTCAAAAAACTGAACAGGAGAACAGAGATAAGTGGCAAGAATTTGGTGTTTATTTATTTGTGGAGAAATGCTCTGATTTGTCAACACAGAAAATTGCATGTAAGTATTGCTATGATAAGATAGAGGACAATAAAATGCCAGCCAGAGAAATACATAACAAGGGAGTATTGGTATAATTTTCAGAAGAACTTCAACAATTAAATATTTATTAATCAAATCTCATACAATCTATACACCCTTTTCAAGCAATACTTTGTATGGATCCAAAGACTGGGAACCTACCACAACAGAGCTGCAGAAAGGCCTTAAAGGAAGCATTGTCTAATTATCTTTAGATTCTAAATGGAATGTTGAAACTGTGGGTGTAGAGAGAGGTATTGATGAATCAATTATCATTCTAGTAAATTGTGTGCCTACCAAAAACAAAAAAATCTGGCAAAAGTTACTAGATTTTAATAAAGTTAAAAAAGCTACATTATACCTCAAACAAAATATTATTTATTACAAATATGTGGATGTTGTTGGAGATATAAGTGCTATGGAGGATGATACATAACAATCAAGTGGACAGATTGAAAAAAGTGGATAAATCCAAATCAGAAGAAATATATGAACATTATAGTATCCATCCACTCCTTTGCCCCCCAAAAAAAATGCTGAAGATGCCATTGATATCTTCCAAATGAAACAAGCAAAAGGAGCACCATTGAGTGTGTGAGAGAAAGGTTTAGAGGCTTGTTGTTCTCCACACCTATTTCCCTGCAGAGTAGGTGGCCGATATGATGATGGTCCCGTAAAAATACCAGCAGCTATATACGGGTCAACAAGACTATATTCAAAGGACCCTAGATTTCACCAGTGTACTCAGTACATATTCCATCTATTATATGAGTGACTTATCTAGACTATCATATGCTATAAACCACATACTGAATACAGGAGTTGGTGTACAAAATCTCTTTGCAAGTGTTTTTTGACAAAGTCCAAGGTAAGGATGAAAAGTTGGAATAAAATATGATTAATTTGATGGCATACTCACATGGGACAATGAGTATTGATATTGTCCTGGACAACTCAAAAGTATGTTACAAAACTTAGGTGCCCCTACTTGGTTTGTGACACTCAGTTGTGCACAGTATACATGGGATGATTACTTGTCTTTTTGAGAGAAGCAAACTCAAACATTAAGGGCATCAATGTGAAGACAGCAGGAGAATTTTGCTCTTTAGCTCCTGCTAATGTTTGTAGATATTTTAATCACAGGTTTCAAGCCATGCTGTCTTTCATCTGCAACAGAACAAACCCTCCTCTTGGTAACGTTTCTGATTTCTTTTTGCGTAAAGTGTACCAAGCAAAAGGCGCTCCTCGTATTCACATGCTATTATTGAACAGACAGTGATAACTTGGCACTCTTTTTTATAGAACAGTATGTGACATGTGATGTTCCAAAAGACAGTTGTGTAAAAGACCTGAACAGCAGTTTATGTGCCTTCAAACACAGATGTGGCAAGTACTGTAATTGAAAATACAGGTCTAAAGAAAAAGTTCACATAAGGTATCGTTTTGGATTTCCAAGACCTGTATTTCCAAAGAAAGAGTGAACTGTTTTTTATCTGCAGTAAGACATGCACCAACACAAAAACCACTGACAAACACATAAAATCTCAGAAGAACAGAGGCTTCCAAGTATATTGATTAATGTAATCCGGTACTTTGCAAAACGTGGAATGCCAATATGTACATACAGTTTACGGCAGACAACTCCCTCTTTGTTGCTTTTTATGTGACCTCCTACATAACAAAGTCAGAGAAGACAGAAATGAAGGAGATGTGGGAGGTGATTACTGCTGAAAAGTTTCTAACCAAGAAATTGTACAGCTTCAGTTTGCAAATGCTTTCACGTAGGGATATAGGTTCCTGTGAATGCTGTGATCAGTTGAGCTTAGCTAGTTTGTACTCAAAGTCAAGGGAAATTGTTTGGGTAAGTGTAGGCCTTATAAGCACGTGAAACAGAGTGTTGAAGTCTTTTACAGAAGTAGAGATGTTATGAAAACAAATGTGTTGGAAAGTTAATGTCAGGAATCCCCAAGGTGCTTCCTGCTTTATCTGTCAGCATCCCCAGGGATTAGGGTTAAATCATATCTCTGTTCTTATTTAAACCTTCATGTTTCTAAGTAATATAATGTTCTGTGTTACACAATTGGTTTCATCAATGCTTGTTTTACCAATTCTAGTTTGCTAATGTGAACAGGTGTAGACATGTGCTTCTAATTGGGTGTGGTGACTCATCCACATGTGGAAACTCAACTGCTTTCCTGATTGGCTATAAATAGCAGAGTGAAGCATGCCTCACTGCGTGGCTTTGTTTTGCTTCCTGATCTCAGCATCTGATTTGGCAGTCCAGCTCCTGCTGTCATCCTCGTATTCAGGACCTTTGAGGCAATTATTTTCTTCATTCCTGTACCAGCTGACACCAGGCATTCCTCCAGCACTTCGGAAAAGACTGCAGCTAAGTGACTAGTATTCTCCAGGGAGTTTGTTCTTTGAGCGCCGTGCTTTCCTAGAACAGCTGGTGTATTTCAGACCTCGTATTTTGGCAGAGTGCTTATCTTGAAGAGACAAATGCATTTCTGAACATTCTACATTATTATTGTAGTTACTTGCTTAAATGTCCTTCAGGAAATCTGCTTGAGCTCAAGTGCAATTTTAAAAGAGCATTCAAGTGACTTTTCTTTCTCTAATAGCATAACTCTTGGATTTAAATTGTGTCATTCATGCCTGTGTTTCAGGTTTGAGGAATTTGCTTTTGAAGGGTTTTTCACACACACAGTGAAACCAAACCAAACTGTGCCACCTTAACTGGTTAAACCCAGAGTGGACATTTATATTTCTTGGATTGTTTTTGTTCCTTTTAGTTTAACCCTATGCATGCAGGAAAGTTATATGTGATATAATGAATGCCCTTGTTTGTCTTTCTTCTGCGTGATAAGTGCGACCACATTTCTAATTGTAGTGTACAACAGTGAGTCTCTGTGAAGCCAGCCTTAGTGTAGCAGTACTTATTGTTATGGTACTCAGTTTAGATTTTTGGTAATGCACTGTTAGTAATTGTGCCAACAGGTATTATTATCCCAAAAAAGTGCTGGAGCATCCCGGTTTTCTTCTACTGCTCCCGTGCTCATATCAGAAAGAGAGATTCAGTTTCAAGGAAGTTGAGTGCACTAACTCTACTATCACTCTGTCAACAACGACCTGCCCCCGACGATACAGGGTGCCTGGATGGACCGGCAAGACGTGGCAGTGTTTTGTTTCTTTCTCTCTTCCAATCCCCCTTTCCTTTTGGGACACCTGCCAGGGTTTCTGTGTCCACCAGGAAGTGCCAAGAGGTGTCCCAGGAGGTCGGGGGCATACCATCGCCCCTGCAGATATCCTGCTTTTCAGGTGAGTGGCCCCGTCTCAACACTAACTATCCAAGAAGGAGTCCACATCGAAGAAAAATGTGTCTTTATGAAATACTTTAGCAGTACAGATATAGAAACAATGTAACAGAAAATGTAGATGAAGGAAAATATGCTGTAGTTGGTTGCCACAGTTGTTTGGTTTAACACACAAAAGGAAGTTTAATAAACCACAGAAAACTTAGGTGGTCATTCTGACCCTGGCGGTCTTTGACCGCCAGGGCGGAGGACCGCGGGAGCACCGCCGACAGGCCGGCGGTGCTCCAATGGGGATTCCGACCGCGGCGGTAAAGCCGCGGTCGGACCGGCACCACTGGCGGGGTCCCGCCAGTGTACCGCCGCCCCATTGAATCCTCCGCGGCGGCGCAGCTTGCTGCACCGCCGCGGGGATTCCGACCCCCCCTACCGCCATCCAGATCCCGGCGGTCGGATCGCCGAGATCCGGATGGCGGTAGGGGGGGTCGCGGGGCCCCTGGGGGCCCCTGCAGTGCCCATGCCACTGGCATGGGCATTGCAGGGGCCCCCGTAAGAGGGCCCCTACATGTATTTCACTGTCTGCTGCGCAGACAGTGAAATACGCGACGGGTGCAACTGCACCCGTCGCACAGCTTCCACTCCGCCGGCTCGATTCCGAGCCGGCTTCATCGTGGAAGCCTCTTTCCCGCTGGGCTGGCTGGCGGTCTGAAGGCGACCGCCCGCCAGCCCAGCGGGAAAGTCAGAATTACCGCCGCGGTCTTTCGACCGCGGAACGGTAACCTGACGGCGGGACTTTGGCGGGCGGCCTCCGCCGCCCGCCAAGGTCAGAATGAGGGCCTTAGTTGCCAAATGTAACTCTTCAAGCCTTGTGTTGCAAATAAGAATTAATTAAAGACTTTGACTGGTATGAAGATTCTTTTAATGCTGTGAAAGAGAGTCTCCAGTGTTCAGTATTGCCAATCTATTTGAGAATGTTAAATGCTGATATTGAAAAGGAATAACCAATTGCTCCTTAGATAGCTGAGTACAGTTCACAAAGCAGCCTAATTCAGTACCTCTAAGTCAAGATCCTCTTGGACAACCAATTATTGAAAATGAAGCTGCAATAGCCATGAACGAGGTGAAGGCTGCAATGCAACATGCAAGACAGAAAAGTGCTAATTTGGAACAGGTAGTTGGGCAACATAATCACAAGCCAAACAAAATATATCTGGAGCTATATCTGGAGGTAAAATAAAACATGGATTCCTCCATGAGAAGAAAGCATGTGAATGAATATTATTTAAGCCAATGCAATTATATTTCAGCCTTCAAGCTGGAACTGGGGAACGCTTTTTAATTGAAGTTCTCACTTCTTACCTACAGAGGACTACAGACTCAAATTTGATGTATGTAGTAACAGTAAACAACTGGATTACCTGCACAGAACATTAAAGGAAATACTTTACAATGGCTACTTGTGCTACATGTGGAACATGACAACAAACTGGAGTACCAAAAGTTATCCAGTGAAGCTTGTCATGACGTCTTGTGAGTACTGAAGACATTGAAATTTTAATCATTGATTAGTTGAGCACGTTCTTAAACTTAATGCCTGCCTTTGTAGAATGCATCAGCTTCTAAGGAGAGACTATGATATTCTATTGGGAGGGAAGCATGTGATTTTGTTCAGCGATCTACCACAACTTACCCCATCAAAGGACAGCCTGTGTTCAGGACACTAGTCTATGAAAAAACTTGGAATTCCATGGGAAATATTGGAAATGTAAACATTTGGTTAAACATCCAGTAAAAAGAATCACTTAGGAATATGTGTCACAAATCTGACATGGAATACAGAACTATTCTGAAAGAATATTAGAGTAGGTATTCTCTCAAAACAGGCAAAATATTGTGCAGAAAGTTGACTTATAAAGAAACTATTTCCTACAAATAAGACAGCAGCACAGCTAATGGGCAGTTTTTTTCAAGAAGGAAAATCCATTGTCTGCCTAATACCTGCACCTGTGGAGTGCTCTACTAAAACTGGAGAAGGTAGACATTTTGGAACTTACAGCAATCAACAAAATGTAACACCAGAGTGTGACAGTACTTCAAAGTATAAAACTACAAGCAAAATTGGAATCATTGGAGACATTTTTTCCAGAACTTCAGGACTCGAAAAGTCTTACATGTTTGCAAAAACTGCAGTATAATTTTGTGATGAAATTTAAATGCTGAGGAAGGATTAGGCAATGGTTCTGTGGGTAAAGTAATTGATTTAATTTCATTTCCTCACAGGAATATGGTTGAACACCTAGCATTAACATTTGATCAGGTTAATGGCGTAAACAGACTGGAAGGTCTGTTACATGTTTCTTGCTTGTGAAAGACTTGTATGTTCAGAGGAAGCCGTTCCCAGTTTCTCTAGCATATGCTGTTATTATTCATAAATCTCATGGTTTAAGAGTAGATGCAGCAATGATTAATATTGGTGCTACTGTTTTAAAGGAAAGTATGTAATATGTAGCCTTATCGTGAGTTAGAACATTGTCTGGTTTGTATCTTGTTGACCGACTGAGAAGCGTTTATGCTCCTCATTTATGGCAGTATCTGGTTTATGAAAACCCTACCATCTGCCCAATGCGAAAGCTTTCAACAGATCTTAGTGATGTTGTTGAGAAGAAGTGAAAGAAAGAGAACAAGGAAATGCTTAAGAAAAAAAATGGACAATGCTGCAAATATTCTTGGTTACCAGTTGTTGGCAAACCCTTCTGGTGTCGGCTGCTATGTCAATGTAGTTCTCAATGCATTGCTTACTTTACCTCATGTTGTGCATGCAATTGAACAGAGAAACGACAAGAGATTGCGCTCCACACTGTCTGTTTTGTTAGAACCCCTATGCAGTGACAGAAGTAAAACACATTATCCATTTCATATTCAAGACATTGTAGACACATGTACTGGAGCTATACAATTTACCCAAAACACTCAAGAAAATACACACTAATTTCTAAAGGTAATCTTTGTTATTTTAGAAGAATAAAAAGTATCAATTGATGACTTATTTGGAGTTTCTCTCAGAATCATGAGTTTGAAAATTGCTGTTCGACATCAACTACAGAAATAGATTCAGATCAATATATTTACTTAACTTTACCCAATTGCAAAACTATCAATTTTGACAGGTTACTTATAGAAGCTTCACAGAACAATACCTCCAGAAGTTGTCAATCAGATCTTCTGTCAGCTTTGCATATGCAAAGAAGTGGCAGATATCTGGTTCTAATGCTACAGCAATGTACAGCAGATGGCAGTAAATTGGAAACACAAATTACAAATTTTAAAGCAGGACAACTATCTATTATGGGAAAAACATATACTACTACTGCTATTATTTTTCATGAAGGAGTTAGTATTACATGTGCATACTACACCATCTATTCAAAAAAGTGCAACTGGATGAACAGAATGTAACAACAGCAAACTGACATTCAAGCAGACTGCCTTATGAACTACCAAAATCATATTCTCTGTTTCTTGAACCTAAGTTCTAAGGAAGATTACAACTAAAAAAGTGAAATAATATACTTGTGACAGTTCTAATACAACTGTTTATGACATCTATGGCCTACCATGGGTAATCTCTATATAAGGGGTTCAAAATGCAGGTACACAGTTAATGATAAAACAATACAAAACAGACGCCAATAAATTAGAAACATTCATTACGAACTAAAAATAAGGACAAGAAACTATGTTGTAGAGAAATAAATACTACTAAGGTTACTATCTTTAATCTCCTGATACTGCATTTTGTATTTAAAACTAAAACCGGATGGATACAATATAATGAGAAGTACATCACAATCAGAGAGATATTGCAACATGAGCTATCAAGTTAAAAGAAGGATTACAATTGGAAAAGTTAAATAGTTTACTTGTAGCTTATGTATTACCAGTTTGTATGACATCATACAGCCTACCTGGGGTGATGTCTTTATGAGCCTCTCCATATGTTAGTTTCCTTTATAGTTATTAATTGTATTGTGGCACTCTTAATAAAAAATCAGTTAGCCTTAGCATATGTTTGTTTATATTAGTTCATTAAGTATAGCTAAAAGAGTTGGTTAACTAATACTAGTGAGTGCAATGCACAGTGTCACTAATTTATAGTGACATACTGTGCGGTACTGTCTTTTTTTTACAATCTATGTGATTGTTTTTCCCCACTGTTCAATGATGATACTTTATACAGTACATTGTTTGTGGTGTAAAAGAATGGAACCTGACAACAGTAAAAAGGGAAAAAGAAATGGTTGAAGTTAAAATTAGATTACAGCATAAGGAATATCTACTGCTTAGTTAATACCATGAATGTTTCAACTGCAGAAAAGAAACATTTATTGCGCAAATTTATAAAATGGAGCATTAACTTTTTATTTATTTATGTTTTTTTTTATAAAGATCAATGGAACCATCTATTGGCATAATGTAGATTACTAATTGGTTCTTTCAGCATTTGAAACACATCCAGACACACAGTGACACATACATTAACTCACCCAGGCACAGACTCATGCATTTGCTGACATACCCAGGCACACACGGGTATATGCATTGACACACGAAGGCACACACCCAGACATACACTAATATACCTTGGTACACTCTTATGCCTACACTGACACACCAAGGCAGACACACATGCATGCACGGACACCCCAGCACACACTGATGCATACATTAACATACTTAGGTGCACACTGATGTTTACACAGACACACCCAAGGCACACACTCATTCATACACTAACACATGGAGGTGCACAATGAGGCATACACCGACACACCCAGGCACACACTCATACATACACTAACCCACCAAGGTACACACTGATGCAAACAATAACACTCAGTCACACATTCATACATATATTAACACACCTAGGTACACACTCATACATACACTGACACACCCACTCTGACACATACACTGATGCATACACTGATACACACAGGCACAGACTGATGCATACACTGACACACCCAAGCATACTCTGATGGATACACTGACATACCCAGGCACACTCAGTTGCGTTGCAATGAATAAAACACCCAGACACACACTGACTGACAAGCCCAGGAACACACTGATGTATACACTGATACACCCAGGCACACACTCATTCATACACTAGCACACCAGGCACACGCTGAAGCATATGTTGACACACCCAGGAACACACTGAGGCTTATGCTAAGATACCCAGGCATCCAGTGAAGCATACACTGACACACCCAGGCACACACTGATACATAGACAAACACACAGGCAAACACTGATGCATACACTAACAAACCCACGTAGAAACTCAAGAATACGCTGACACACATGGCACATACTGATGCATATATTGACACACCCAGGCACACACTGATGCATTCAATGGCACACACTATTATACTCAGACACATACTGACCCCTACACTGACACACCCAGGAATACAGTTATACATACACCAGCACCTAGGAGCACGCTCATGCATGCACTGACATACCTAGGCACACAGTGAAGGATACACTAAAATATCCAGTGAGACACTCGAGCATATGCTGAAAGACCCAGGTAAACATTGATGCATACACTAACACACCCAGGGACACACTGATGTATACACTGACACACCCAGGAACACACTCATTCATACACAAACACACCCAGTCACACACTGATACAAACACACCCATGGACCCATTGATGCATATACTGACACACCCAGGCACACACTAGAACACACACTGACACACCCAGGCACACACTAGAGCACACACTGACACACCCACAAACACACTCATGCATACACTAACACACTTAGGTCGCCACACTCAAGCATGCACTGACACACCCAGGCACACACTAATGGATACACTAAAACACCCATGGAGACATTCATGCATATGCTGATAGACCCAGGTACACAAAGTTGAATACACTAACTCACCAAGGCACACATTGATCTATACACTGACACACCAAGGGACATAATCATATAAACACTAACACACCCAGGCACACAATGTTGTCTACTTTGACACACCCAGGCACACATTTGTTCATACATTACCACACCCATGCACACACTGTTGCATACACTGACACTCCCAGGCTTACACTCATACACACACTAACACACCAAGGGCCATATTTATACTTTTTGACGCAAAACTACGCTAACGCAGTTTTGCATCAAAAAAATTAGCGCCGGCTAAAGCCATTCTGAAGCGCCATGCGGGCGCCGTATTTAATCAATGACGTTAGCCGGCGTTAGCCGCCGGCGCTGCCTGGTGTGCGTAGAAAAAAACGACGTACACCAGGTAGCGCCGGCGTAGGGGGATATGGAGCTTGGACGCCAAAAAATGGGGCAAGTCAGGCTGAGGCAAATTTTTCGCCTCAACCCGATTTGCGCCATTTTTTCCGACTCCCAACCCCCATAGAAATGACTCCTGTCTTAGCAAAGACAGGAGTCATGCCCCCTTGCCCAATGGCCATGCCCAGGGGACTTCTGTCCCCTGGGCATGGTCATTGGGCATAGTGGCATGTAGGGGGGCACAAATCAGGCCCCCCTATGCCACAAAAAAAAAAATAATAATACTTACCGGAACTTACCTTAATGTCCCTGGGATGGGTCCCTCCAGCCTTGGGTGTCCTCCTGGGGTGGGCAAGGGTGACAGGGGGTGTCCCTGGGGGCATGGGAGGGCACCTCTGGGCTCCTTCCGAGCCCACAGGTCCCTTAACGCCTGGCTTGTCCAGGCGCTAAAAAATGGCGCAAAAGCGGCCGTACGTCATTTTTTTTGACCCGCCCACTCCCGGGCGTGAATTTTGCCCGGGAGTGTAAATACGGCGCACATGCCTCGGAGTCAATTTTTTAGACGGGAACGCCTACCTTGCATATCATTAACGCAAAGTAGGTGTCCACGCTAAAAAATTACGCAAACTCCATGGACTTTGGCGCTAGACGCGTCTAACGCCAAAGTATAAATATGGAGTTAGTTTTGCGTCGGTATTGCGTCAAAAAAAACGACGCAATTCGGGCGCAAACAGAGTATAAATATGCCCCCTAGTTACATAATGATGCATATACTGACACACCCAGACACACAATCATATATACACTAACACACCTAGGTACACACTCCTGCATACACTGCAACACCCAGGCACACAATGATGAATACAATAAAACATCCAGACATACATTGATGCTTACCCTGACACACAAAGGCACACACTGATGTGTACAGTGGCACACCCAAGCACACACTGATGGATACACTGATGCATCTAGGTACACACTGATGCATACATAAAAACACCCAGGCAAACACTGAGGCATACACTGACACTTCTAGACAGACACTGATGTATACTCTGATACATCTAAGCACACAATCGTTCATACACTAACACATACAGGCACACACTGAAGCATACTCTGACACACCCAGGAACACACTGACGTATACATTTAAACAACCAGGCATACACTTATGCATACACTGATAAAACCAGGCACACATTGATCCATATACTGACACACCTAGGCACACACTGATGCATGCATCCAATGGCACACCCATAAAGACACATTTACACACATTAATACACCTTTGGAATACATTAATGCATGCACTGACATAACCATGCACACACTGATGGCTGCACTAACACAGCCATGCACACACTGACCTATACATTGACACTCCTAGGGGCATACAGATGCATATAGTGACACACCCAAGAACACACTGACAAATACAGTGACACATCCAGCAGCACACGTATACATACACTAAAATACCTAGTTATGCACTCATGAATGAACTGAGACACTCAGGCACACAATAATACATAATCTAAAATACCCAGGGAGACATGAATGCATATGCTGACACACTCAGGTACACACTTTGGGATACACAACACAAACAGGCATGCTTTGATCTATACACTGATACACCCACACAGACACTCATATATATACAAACACACCCAGGCACATGCTGATGCATACACTAAAAGATCCAAGGAGACACTCCTGCATACACTGACACACCCAGGCACATTCATTCTGATGCATACACTGATATATCCAGGCACATACTGATGCATACAATAACACACCCATGCACACAATGATGCATACACTGACACACTCAAGTACACACTGATACATACACCTACAAACCCAGGCACACACTCAATCATACACTACGATATCCAGGCACACAGTGATGTGTACATCACTGACAAACGCAGGCAAACACTGATGCATACAATAACACACCTAAGGAGACACTCATGCATTCATTGACACACCCAGGCAGACACTGATGTATACACTGACACACCCAAGCACACACTGATGGATACACTGACACACCCAGGCACACACTGATGTATACACTGATACACCCAGGCACACACTCATTCATACACTAACACATGCAGGTACACAATGAAGCATACACTGACACACCGAGGAACTCACTGATGCATAGATAATACACAGGCACACACTGATGCATACACTAACGTGCTTATTTACGAGCCCCTAGCGCCATTGTTGCATCATTTTGTTGATGGAGCGGTGGCGCTAAGCAGTCCGCTACAGTGCGCCACATTTACAAACTGATGCAATTAGACCATTGCATCAGTTTGTAAAGCCTTGTGTCACTTTGTACCTGCACAAGATATATTGTATGCAAGGTAGGTGTTCTCGCGTAAAATGCCACGCAGAAATGGCACAACATTTTACAACATTTCATTGTGTCCTTCTGTAACTTCACTGCATCAGAATTTTAATTACTGCTCAGAACAGGCATTAAACTGACGTAGGGCTTTTTAAAATGAGAGCCTTCCTGGCATTGCTCGAGTAGTGTCTTTTTTTAAATAGTAGTTCAGCAATGCGTATATTTAGTGCCACAGATGCACCAGAATTTCTGACACATCTGTTAACTCATGTGCCATGGAGCTCTGTATTGTAAATACAGTGCACCCATGGCCTTGTTAAGAGGGTACAAGGCAGTGCAAGAAATATGACACATAGGAGCCAATGCATCAGATTCTCGCAAATGAGGCCGCTACAAACCCAGGCAGAAACTCTAGCAAATGCTGGCACACACATTCACATATTGATGCATACACCGACAAACCCAGCCACACACTGATGCATACATTGACACATCGAGGCACATACTGATCCATGTACTGACACACTCTGGCACACACTGACACATACACTGACACACCCAGTAACACACACATGCATTCACAAACAGATATAGGTACACACTCATTCCTTCACAAACATAGGTAGGTACACACTCATGCATGCAGTGAGACACCTAGACACACACTGATGCATACAATGAAACATCCATTCACACACTGATGCATACACTGACACACCCAGGCACACACTGATGTATACGCTGACGCACCAAAACACACACTGATGGATACACTAACACACCCAGTCACACACTGATGCATACACTGACACAACCATGAACACACTGATGCATACACATACACACCCAGGCACACACTCATCTATACACTAAGACATCCAGGCACACAGTGATGCATACACTGACACACCCAGGCACACACTGGTGCATACACTGACAAAACTATGCACACACATTGATGCATGCGCTGGAACACCCAGACACACCCATGTACACACTAATGCACATCCTAACACACCAAGGAACACACTCCTGCATACACTGACACACTCATGCACACACTGATGCATTCATTAAAACATCCAGGCATATACTGATGCATAAACTAATACCCTCAGGCAGACATACATGCATATGCTGACACACCCAGGTAAACACTAATGTATACAATGAAACACCCAGGCCCACACTGATGCATACACTGACACACCCAGGCACACACTGATGCATACTCTGACATGCCCAGGCACACACTGGCACACCCAGGCACACACTCATGCATATATCCACACACCTAGGCCCAGATAGCTGCATATGCTAACAATGGAACACATACACAGGTCTTTTTTTTTGTGAATGGAATGGTTCTAAGAAGAACCATTTTTTTTCTTGAAGTGTTTTCAAATCACTTTATATTTTGTTATTTTTTATTTTATTGGAGAAAAAAGTTGAACAGATGAAAAAGAAAAGAAGCAAAATGCTTCACTTTTCAAACAGGATTAACATATTTTTCAAATATGAGAAAAAAACAAGATCTTTGGCTTTGCACAGCAGCGAAGAATGCTTTAACACAGGACACCTTTAGGGCTATTGGCATTTGGCTTTTTCCAGAGTGTGTCAACATTTCTTCCAGTTCCAGACAAACTGCTGGCATGGTAATCATGGATGGTGATGATGTTTCTGGTTGAGATCCAGCGGATGTTGAAGGACCTTCTCCAGCTGCCTTGCCCCTCATCATATGGTTGTAATTCCACTCATGAAAGGTTTTGAGGTGCTTCTATATGGAGCTGGTTCCATGTGAGTACTTTTCTGAAGTGCCTCTAGATAGCTGCTTCTCAAAGATGTTGCACTGAATGTATTTGGCAGTGTCCTTCTTCTCCCCTGATGGTATGAAAAATTGTTTCCATACTTCCCTGCTGGTGCTTGCAACAGGTTGTTCCAAAGATGACACAGAAGCCATTTTTCCACAACACAGCCAAAAACCAGGAAGAAACATAGGAGCACTGCTTATTCCTTCTGCTTCCACAGAGATAAATCTATAAATGATCGTATAGGGTGTGGCTTCAAATGGAGTAGGGAGAGGTCCTAATTCAACCAAGGAAATGTCAAGGTGTGGTTCTGTCATGTGGTGCTTTTGTGGTTCCAATCCAAAGATTTGTTAATTTGTGAAGTGCAAAAAATGCACAAATATGTACACAAACAAATATAGGGTGCCACTTGTAAAACTACAAATTTTCTCACAATGCTGTTATTAAACAGAATGTTGCTGAATATATATAAAGTTTTTTTTAAATTTGTCGAACCCGCATTTCAGAATTCACGGATACGTGGAGATCATATGATTGCAAATACATACCATCGAGTTCTTGTAGTCTCAACTAGTTTTCCTGGTTCTGCAGAGAATCTACTGTTCCAAAATATATTTTTAAAAATTGGGCATTTTGTATACAAAGCAATTATATTAAATTAAAAAATCTATTTCGCCACATTTTAAAAACATATAAAAAATTTATTTTAACAACTATTTTCCAATAAATATAATTAAAAAAAATATAGAGTAGAATTAAATAATATTACAGTTTTTAAATAGCAAATAATGGTAAATACATTCTTAATAAAACATATATCGCACTGACATCGAAAATTATTTTAAAATAAATTCTAAAATTAATGCAAAGTCACAAAACTAAAATAAAAAGCATAGAAAGTTTGTGGTTACGAAAGCTTTTACAATAAAGCCATAAAGTCACTGACAAAAGCAATACTTAAACAGTTGTTGTAGTTAGAAAATATAAGTATAAAAACTCTCCAAAAAATCCAACGGTTACAGTGATGTCATGGTTGGGAAGTATATTTAAAATAACCTTAGAAATTCACTGAAAAAAACAAAGTTTGTAGAAATGGTATATTTAGGCTAACATTTTAAAAGGCTAAAACAATAGAAACTCTGCAGTTAAAGTTACCTCACCTAACTATAACTTACGCCCCCGCAATGCAGTGCCTATGAGCTCACATAATACATCACTCATTAAATAGTCAGTTACATCACTAATGGCATCTCAAATAACATCACTGATGATATCATTGATGACATCATCCAGTGAATGCGTTTTAATAAATGTTTTTGAGACCTAAAGATTTATAAAGTACTGCACAATTTTAAATACTATGGGGGTCATTACGACTCCCGCCGGACGCGGTGACCGCGCGCCTGGCGGGAGCCGCCAAAATACCGTACCGCGGTCGCAAGACCGCGGCGGGTATTTTGAGTTTTCCCCTGGGCTGGCGGGCGGCCTTCAAAAGGCGGCCCGCCAGCCCAGGGGAAAACGACCTTCCCACCATGAAGCCGGCTCGTAATCGAGCCGGCGGAGTGGGAAGGTGCGACGGGTGCTACTGCACCCGTCGCGTATTTCACTGTCTGCTATGCAGACAGTGAAATACAAGCGGGGCCCTCTTACGGGGGCCCCTGCAGTGCCCATGCCATTGGCATGGGCACTGCAGGGGCCCCCAGGGGCCCCCTGACACCCCCTACCGCCATCCTGTTCCTGGCGGGCGAACCGCCAGGAACAGGATGGCGGTAGAGGGTGTCAGAATCCCCAAGGCGGCGCAGCATGCTGCGCCGCCTTGGAGGATTCTGACGGGCAGCGGAAAACCGGCGGGAGACCGCCGGTTTTCCTGCACTGACCGCGGCCAAAGCGCCGCGGTCAGAATGCCCTAAGGGGCACCGCCAGGCTGTCGGCGGTGCTCCCGCCAACCGCGAGCCTGGCGGTCACAGACCGCCAGGCTCGTAATGAGGGCCTATTTGTTCTATCGTGATAATGTGTTCGTTTTTGTATTTTCTGTACAGAGAGACAACTGTTTGTATCATTGTTAGAGTGGATTTCTGAGTGGCTATATGGGTTTAAGTCTGGGTTTGTGAGTGGTTCTATATGTATATTACTGGGTGTGTGAGTGACTGTATAGGCACTATTATTTGATGAAAATATTCTGCCAAAATTGTCAGCTCCCTCTGCCTTCCTAACACATCTTACTGCATTAATCTCTGACTTTTATCTTCTTGTGCTACGGCATTAACTAGGAGAAGTGCGAGGCAATACCAATGACCCTCTCCACCACGGTAGCTGCACTAGGACTGTAACATTTCCATTACAGTCCTTCAAACTCAAGTGCCTGAACGTTATCTTGAAGCCTGACTTATCTAATGTGTAAAGAATAATATGAATCCTCTGCTAACCAAGATATGGCAAGACCTAGAAAGATGAATGGCTTTAAGGAGGTCATTACAACATTGGCGGTAAAAGCCGCTTACCGCCGTGCAGAAGACCGCCAATACACCGCTGCGGCCGCAGAATTCCGCCACAGCTATTATGACCCACATCTCGGAATCCCCCGAAACTCAGACACCCACACAAGTCCGCCACACCAAAGGTCAGTGATAAACTGGCAAAAACAAATCCTCCACCGTCACGCCAACAGAAACACGCCCATGCTATCATGACATACGAATCCACGCGGCGGTCTTTCAACCGCGGTATTCCATTGGCGGTACACACCGCCGCGCTCAAAATACACACACATCTACAAAACACCGCCACATTGGACAATTCCATATACATACACCTGATACACATACAAACACCACTCCCACACACCAAACACAATATAAAACACACATCTACATCACCCACAAACCCCTACGACCAAAAATTTGAGACAAAGGCGACAGAGAGATAGCACTGCAATAGGCAACCCCACCACACAGAGGCACACAACACCATCACCCACACAACATCCACGCACAAAATACCACACACCACTACACATCACCACACTCATCACCACATACACCCCACACACATCACCTACACCACCCCATGGCACGCCAAAGACACCCCAGGTTTTCGGAGGAGGAGCTCAGGGTTATGGTGAAGGAAATCGTACGGGTAGAGCCACAGCTATTTGGATCACAGGTGCAGCACACCTCTATAGCTAGGAAGATGGAGCTATGGCAGAGAATCGTCGACAGGGTCAACGCAGTGGGACAGCACCCAAGAAATCGGGAGGACATCAGGAAGAGGTGGAACGACATACGGGGGAAGGTGCGTTCCGTGGTCTCCAGGGACAACATCGCGATTCAGCGGACTGGCGGGGGACCCCCACCTCCTCCCCCACAACTAACAACATGGGAGGAGCAGGTCTTGACCATTATGCATCCAGAGGGCCTTGGAGGAGTCGGTGGAGGAATGGACACTGGTAAGTCTAATCTTAACTATCATATCCCCCACCCTACCTGCATTCTATCACACCCCCCCACCCTCACCCCCTCCCCTATCACTCAAACTCCTCACTAATGTACTAATAACACAAACCACCGATCCCAACACCAAACCCTGCATGACACAACAAAGCATGGACATCCCTCAATAAAGCATGCCCACTGCACATACCCATAACCCCCCCCAACCATCATCACACAAGCCCCCACACAGGAATGCTAGCACTGGGGTACACGGTCACCCACCTATTGCACACCATGACACACACACATGCAATAATCATGCTTTTACACCCCTGCAGGACCACTACCTAACGTCACCAGACAGGAGGGTCCAGACATCTCCACCCCACCCACAGAAGAGGCCCACAATAATGACAGCAGCACTGGCCAACTGGATCCAGATGACCAGCCCGGACCATCGTGGGCCTCGGGACAGTCGGTTCCCCTCGCACAGGCACAGCCCACCACAGACCTTCCACCCTCTGGTAACACCAGCACAGCACCCACCCAGCGGGCCCATACCTCCGTACCCAGGACACATCAATCAGTTGTGTGTCCACCACTACAGGGAACCCAGGATAACCCACCACCCCAACAACAACAAGGACCTGGGGGCAGTGGCAGTGGGCACATGGTCCAGGGGACTGAGGCACAGGAACACAGGGGAACTGGGAGGGCTGCTGTGTGACAGGCGGCGGACAGGCCAAGGGAACCCACTCTCCACGAGGCCCTCTCCTCCATCATGGGAGCCTACCACCACTCCCAGGAGACGATGGCTACGGTCCTGGCCAAGTTTCAGGAGACCCAGCGCCTGCAGGACGAACAGTATTTGGGGTTCAGGGAGGAGCTCAGAACCATCAGCTCCGCCCTGGGCACCATCGTAGGGGTGCTGAAGGACATACAGAAGACCATGAGGGACACCGTGGCACTCCAAGGGGCCCCTGACACTAGCCTGGACGATGAACTGCCCACCACCTCCGCCGGCGCTAGTGGATAGGACGCCCCGCCACAGGACCACCACACCAGCACCCCACCCCCTGCAGATGGAGAACCACCCCGCAAGCGGTCCCTGAGATCCAGGAACAGGACAGAGCAAGATGACGAGACCCCCGCCAGGAAATGAGAACACCCTGATTGTCATCCCATTGTCCCACTTTGTTACCCTGTCCATATTGGAACTGCCCCAGCTCCACTTCCTATGCCCACATGGGCAGTGCACCTGTGAGACTAATAGACTGGACTCTGCCATGGACATTCCTCCACCATCACCCATCACCATTTTGCCACCCCCTCCAATAATTAGCACTTCAATAAACACCCTTGAACCACAAAACAATCTGGAGTCAGTCTGTGATTTTGTAAATGTGTATTATCTATGACAATGACAAAATCTGTTCGAAAATGTAATGTCAACATACCTATGTAACACATCACAAGCCCATGAAGGATGCAAGCAGATGACACACGTTGGTAACCACACCTGTGAAACCGTAATGGAAATGTACCACTCAGTTAGCAAATACTGCTTGAAATTGACAGACAGGATAGAGGTAGAAGTGTGAAAGTAAATATAATAGTAAAAAAATTGTTCTCACCTGTGTGTCACTGGACATATTGCTGTATGACAGAGTCCCTGTTATCAATGTCTTCTTCCTCTGCTTCCTCCTCATCACTGTCCACAGGCTCCACAGCTGCCACAACACCGTCATCTGGACCATCCTCCTGCAGAAAAGGCACCTGGCGTCGCAAAGCAAGATTGTGCAGCATACAGCAGGTGATGATGATCTGGCACACCTTCCTTGGTGAGTAGAATAGGGAACCACCTGTCATATGGAGGCACCTGAACCTGGCCTTCAGGAGGCCGAAGGTGCGTTCGATCACCCTCCTAATCCGCCCATGGGCCTCATTGTAGTGTTCCTCTGCCCTGGTCCTGGGATTCCTCACTGGGGTCAATAGCCATGACAGGTTGAGGTAACCAGAGTCCCCTAATAGCCACACCCGGTGCCTCTGGAGTTGACCCATCACATAAGGGATGCTGCTATTCCGCAAGCACACCATCAGACCAGCCTGCACACACGTCAACACACAAGGGCAGCTCAGGCAAACATAGGCACCGCACATCCCACAGGCACTCACACAAGCATCAACCACATACAGACACAGCAACATCCACTGCCTCCACTGTGTGCCCCTCGTCGTCGTCTCCCTCCTCCCTCCCAGTGTCGTCTACACTCTCACCTGCATGCACTACCACAACAGCCACTAGGACTCGCACCAGAACACCCAGCACCACACCCCGCTCACCTGCACTCACCACCCCCACTACCATTTACAAGTCTCCTGTCTCCTCTCCCAGTGTGTCTGTTACGCCCCCTCCCAAAGTACACAAACGCAGGCACACACACACCCAACATCCATCCACCTCACGACAGCCTCCAGAACATGCACCAGCACCCAACTCACCAAAAATTACACCTCCTACAACCACCTCCTCTTCCTCCACTCCCAGACCCCCTCCAGCTACCCATCCCAGTGTTCGTCAGAAACTTTTCCCGAGCAACCTTGACCTCTGTCCCATCACCCCCCCCTCCAATTCATAGGTCCTGTAGTAGCACCTCAGCCAAAAAGATTCCGGTACCAGTGGTGCCTGTTCGAGGTATGTGGAGTGCACCGGGCACCAGGGCAGCCAGTGTGACACGGAGCCAAAGCATTGCCAGTCCACCCCCTGTGAAGCACCAGAAGTTGGACAGTGCCCGACGAGAGAGGGGGAAGACACTTTCCCGCAAAGCCGCCCACAAGGGTCCCAGGGGGAGTGTCGAGTCAGCTGTGACTCCTCCCAAGGTGGTGAAGGGGCAGAAGAAGTCTCCAAAGTCTGGGAAGAGCAGCACGGCGGAGAAGGCCACCATCCTCCCCTCTGCCCAAGACGCCACCGCCAGCCCCATCGTCACTGGTCAGGAGACCACCGCCAGAGTCAGTGCCCAGGAGGGCAGCACTATTGTCACTGGTCAGGAGACCACCGCCGGAGTCAGTGCCCAGGAGGGCAGTACTATCGTCACTGGTCAGGAGACCACCGCCGGAGTCAGTGCCCAGGAGGGCAGCACTATCGTCACTGGTCAGGAGACCACCACTGGAGTCAGTGCCCAGGAGGGGAGCACTATTGTCACTGGTCAGGAGACCACCGCCAGAGTCAGTGCCCAGGAGGGCAGCACTATCGTCACTGGTCAGGAGACCACCGCCGGAGTCAGTGCCCAGGAGGGCCCCGGCAGCCACAGCCCCGCTGGGCAATGAGGGACCGCAATGGCACACACCGCTGCACAGGTCAGAGACAGCAAAGTCAAGCACCGCTGAACAGGCCAAGCACCGCTGAACAGGGCAAAGATCGCCATGGCAAGCACCGCTGAACAGGGCAAAGACCGCCATGGCAAGCACCGCTGAACAGGGCAAGCACCGCTGAACAGGGCAAAGACCGCCATGGCAAGCACCGCTGAACAGGGCAAAGACCGCTGAACAGGGCAAAGACCGCCATGGCAAGCACCGTTGAACAGGGCAAGCACCGCTGAACAGGGCAAAGACCGCCATGGCAAGCACCGCTGAACAGGGCAAGCACCGCTGAACAGGGCAAAGACCGCCATGGCAAGCACCGCTGAAGAGGGCAAGCACTGCCAACTCAAGCACCGCTAGCCCATGAGCGGCAGGGGCAGTGACGCAACAGGGACTGTCACGGGGTGAGTGATTGTTCTGCTTTCCTACATATCTCATATCAGAGCTTACAGAACCTCTCTGGAATGCACTTCTGAGTTCAAAGAAGACCTTTATTGTTGTTAATTCTTCCCCACCCACAAGTTCTTGAGAGACCAATTATTAGATTTCAAGCACACGTTCAAAAGAGTAAAAGTAGTCGCAGCAATGAAAGCAAAATATATCACAGTACTTCTCAGTTGCAATGTACACAGCAAATATATAATATATTCAAAGCAAAGCATAAAAGTCAAATTAATCACCGTATGAGCAAGTAGGACCTATCTTCAGCTTCATCTTTCTGGGGTCTGCAAGTTGATGACTCCGGTCAACTGCGAGAAAGAGATTATCTACCCACACGGGAGACTGGCAACTGACGTCTAGCTCCAGCCTGAAGTCAAGCAGATTCAAATCTCACTCACTGTAGCCCAGAGTCATCCTTACAAAAGCATGCCCCCTCCTCTCAGACTCGGGAAAACTATGCAATTATGCAAGCCTTTGGAGACTGGCCAGATCTCCTAGACTTCTCCTATTCCCAAGGCTGAGCAAAAAGGAAAACACCAAATGTACTCTCTCTTATCAGGTCTAGTCTGGTGTGAAGAAAACAGCTTGGTTCATCTTGTGGAAAAACACAGCTTGGAAGAATACAGACATCTGCGATGTTTCAACTGTAATGTCTAACTCCACGTTAAAGCCAATAGGCAGCTAACCTAAATATCAAATGTAATGTCTAATATCATGTCAAAGCCAATAGGCAGCTGAGCTGAATACAAAATGTAATGGCTAATATCATGTCAAAGCCAATAGGCAGCTGAACTGAATACAGAATGTAATGTCTAATATCCTGTCAAAGCCAATAGGCAGCTGAGCTGAATACAAAATGTAATGTCTAATATCATGTCAAAGCCAATAGGCAGCTGAACTGAATACAAAATGTAATGGCTAACTCCATGTTAAATCCAATAGGCAGCTAAACTGAACAAAACATATAGGGGGTCATTCCGACCCTGGACCGCGGATGCATCGCCAACAGGCTGGCGGTGCATCCAGGCCAATTTTTTCCCCTGGCCCGAGGAATCCTCCATGGCGGCGCTGCAGGCAGCGCCGCCATGGGGATTCCGACCCCCTTCCCGCCAGCCTGGTTCTGGCGGTTTTGACCGCCAGAACCTTGCTGGCGGGAACGGGTGTCGTGGGGCCCCTGGGGGCCCCTGCAGTGCCCATGCCAATGGCATGGGCACTGCAGGGGCCCCCTAACAGGGCCCAACAAAGATTTTCAGTGTCTGCATAGCATACCATTCGGAGCCGGCATCCTCGTGGAAGGGGGTTTCCCGCTGGGCGGGCGGGCAGCCTTCTGGCAGTCGCCCGCCGGCCCAGCGGGAAACTCAGAATTACTGCTGCGGTCTTTTGACCGCGCTGCGGTATTCTGTCGGGGGAACTTTGGCGGGCGGCCTCCGCCGCCCGCCGATGTCAGAATGACCCCCATAATGTGCTACTGGTGAACATTGAGCAACTAATATGCGCAGTGGTGAAACACAAAGTCATTGGTCAAACACAATTAATAGCATCACAGTGATGCACTCTGGGCACCAGTCCCCCTCCAGAACCAGTGGAGACATGCATCCACTCCATCTATCCTGCACAGGATGAAGCACTCTGGGCACCAGTCCCCCTCCAGAACCAGTGGAGACATGCATCCACTCCATCTATCCTGCACAGGATGAAGCACTCTGGGCACCAGTCCCCCTCCAGAACCAGTGGAGACATGCATCCACTCCATCTATCCTTCACAGGATGAAGCACTTTGGGCACCAGTGCCCCTCCAGAACCAGTGGAGAACAGCATCCACTACCTCAGTCCTTAACAGGATGAAGCACTCTGGGCACCAGTCCCCCTCCAGAACCAGTGGAGAACAGCATCCATGACCTCAGTCCTTAACAGGATGAAGCACTCTGGGCACCAGTCCCCCTCCAGAACCAGTGGAGAACAGCATCCACTACCTCAGTCCTTAACAGGATGAAGCACTCTGGGCACCAGTCCCCCTCCAGAACCAGTGGAGACTGTTATCCACTTGAGAGACTGTTGCTTTGCACTCCCCAGGATGGTACAGTGGGCAAACCACCCACTGTAGAGACTTGAGAGACTGTGGCTTTTCACTTCCCAGGATGGTACAGTGGGCAAACCACCCACTGGAGAGACTTGAGAGACTGTGGCTTTGCACTCCCCAGGATGGTACAGTGGGCAAACCACCCACTGGAGAGACTTGAGAGACTGTGGCTTTGCACTCCCCAGGATGGTACAGTGGGCAAACCACCCACTGTAGAGACTTGAGAGACTGTGGCTTTGCACTCCCCAGGATGGTACAGTGGGCAACCCACCCACTGTAGAGACTTGAGAGACTGTGGCTTTGCACTCCCCAGGATGGCACAGTGGGCAACCCACCCACTGTAGAGACTTGAGAGACTGTGGCTTTGCACTCCCCAGGATGGTACAGTGGGCAAACCACCCACTGTAGAGACTTGAGAGACTGTGGCTTTGCACTCCCCAGGATTGAACAGTGGGCAGACCACCCACTGGAGAGACTTGAGAGACTGTGGCTTTGCACTCCCCAGGATGGTACAGTGGGCAAACCACCCACTGTAGAGACTTTAGAGACTGTGGCTTTGCACTCCCCAGGATGGTACAGTGGGCAACCCACCCACTGCAGAGACTTGAGAGACTGTGGTTTTGCACTCCCCAGGATACATCAATGGGCATGGAGCCCCGTTGTGGATCTGGCGTGGTGCAGTCATCCGGCTGAGGTGCCCCCCCTTCCCTTCCCCCTGAGGTGCCTGTTGTATTTCTATCTGATGCCCCTGCAGTGTTCTCTCCGTTCCAGGACAGGTATCGTGTGTGGGCCTCGCCCATGCATTTTGGGCCCAGTGGTCCACGGACATGGAAATGTGCATACCTGTACTACTAATCGTGATGAATATATTTGGAATGTGTATATATTGATGTATATATGTGCTTACTGATTTTTGATACATTACAATGGTTGAACTCATTTCCTTTTGTCTTAGCATTCTTCCGGGGGGTTTGGGGGTTGTTACTGTGATGTTCGGAAATGCATTGGTGTGTGTGTTGTAGTGGGTGAGGGTCGGGTTGGGGGTGTTGTATGTCGTAGGTGCAGTACTCACCGTTGTCTTCGGCGCCACAGTTGCTGATGTTCGTAGAGGAGCAGGAAGACAAGCGCAGGGAGTATTTGGAGTTCCGGCTCCATGGTGCCCTCCTTCCTCGTGGAGTTTGTTCAGATGAGCGTTTTCCCATTGAAATGGCTGTTTCCACCGTGTTTTTATCCACGGTGAATCCGCCCCGGAAAAGGTGGCGGATTGGCCTCTTGTAATACTTTGGGCGGTACTTTGTCTTCTGCCTGTCTGTTGGCGGTGACCGCCGCGCTGCTTGTCTGTACCGCTGTGGCGGTCGGAGTGTTAAAGTGGCTGTCTTTGTTGGCGGTTTCCGCCACGGTCATAATTCCCTTTTTTTTTTCCGCCGGCCTGTTTGCAGTATTACTGCCGCTTTAACACTGTCCGCCAGGGTTGTAATGACCCCCTAAATCTTTTCCTCTGGGGATACGTGCAAGAAAATCAAATTGAATGTTACACCAAGGATCAACTATCTTTTTGATATGCTTCCCAGGCTGTTCCCAAAATGTATTTCTATTAGTCTCTCTCACACAATCACACTGTTTCTTTAGGGTGGGGGGAGCCCTGGCTGAAACTGAACAAACTGTGTGTTAGCACGGAAAGTGGAGCCCTCTGATTCCCCAACCCTGAAATTTGTTTGCTTTTGAATCAACTTGCACATCTCAAATACTTTGTGCACAATACTCTTGAAATGCCCAGATGGGTATCCATTGAAAATGTCTTTAATGGGTAAAACAGGATGATTGGGGGTACTTTATTCAAAGGAGAAACAGCACCTGGTCAATACCCACTTGCTCTCAGGGCCATCTCATTTGCATGGCGCAGAGCCCACCACTTACAAGATATTAGATGGGAAACCTTATGGGGCAAATGCAAAGTCGAATAGCCTTCTGAACCATATGGAATGACTTTAGTACTGGGGGATACAGCACATTGATCAGTTCCTACAAGATGGCAGACTACTGTTGGCTGAGGAAACCTGCAACTCCAACCCTTTGGTACAACGGTCTTGGAGATTCAATAAATTGTCCCACTCCTTAAATGCCTCGCCTCTAGGAGGCCCACCAGTTAGAATATGCGTTGTTTGCTTCCTTTCCCAATTGGCCCATACCTTACAGCAGGGTTTTCCAAAGGGCATTCTTACTGCAGGTGGTGGTGACCCCTAACTAACATGGACGTCATCACAGGAAGAACATGGTTCTTCTTATTCCAAATGATTCTGGTTAGGTGAATTAGCAAAGTCTTTCTGATTATCCATCACAGGCAACTAAACTAAGAGAAAACACAGAGTGGAAAATTCAAGACTGAGACCACCATGATAAAACAACAACTACCAACACAGTGTTCAGTTACTTAATGAAATAAGCATAATGAATCTCTCAAATTTCAGGAGTCAGGAGCCAGGAGACGGTTACTTCAGTAGAATTTATATGGCATAGTCTGTGGAAAAATGTGCACTACTTATCCTTTTTCAAATATTGTTGTAATTAAGTCCCTGCGCTATGATGTCCCTTTCTCGCCTGGGCAGGAGTACTGGTATGGGAAAAGATATACATTTTTGTAAGCTCCTCCTGTAAGAGTTGGTGTTGTTTTAACCACATCTGCCCTCCAAGAGTGAGATCTGTTGAAGATAGAAATTAACACACACCTCAATAGATCACACAACCTGAGGGAAGAGGGTTAGGGTTTCATGAGTAGATGGATTTGGGGAATAGGAAAAGGTGAGAGATAGACAACCAAAACACTCATCAAGTCCTTGGCCACATCACATCTGTTGGGGAAGGAAGATGACAATTCAGTTACCAAATTCAGCCTTTCACACCCTGGACTCCCAAGTTATCTATTCATATCTTTACCTAGATCCTGAGAAATGTAAAATAGGGAGCACCCACCCAGTTAATAAATAGAAAAGAAAGGTGTTACTCTAATCAAATGGATGGAGCATTTACATTCTTCTGGTATCTAGGTTGTAGGCCCGAACCACAGAGCAACACTACAGTGGAGCGTTCTTGATGAAGAGAACACCTGTGAAATCTGTGAAATGCAAAAAAATTACAATATTGGAGAGTCAAGGTAAGCATGGTGCATGGGGAGCAGAGGGTGGAGTATACGCTACAACAGTGGTGTGCCCTTGAAATCAACCTTTTCCAATCTTGTTCCAATCCCAGAGATAGCCAGATAATTAGCTGCATGTACCCAGGTGATCACTCAAACAGTAACAACATGTAACTGTGTTCATCATGTGACATGTCCACCAGATAACCGCAGCCACTTAATTGGAGTTTGTCACCTAAGAGACTAGTCTGCATTTTCCAATCAACACACCTCTCTCCAGTCCATAGGAACAGGCCTTTTTAAATCTACTTGTTTCCCATTGAAGTAGGTACACGATGGTCCTTCTTCTGGTTGTTGTCAATAGTACTTTTAGATTTCACTCAAAAAGAGATTGACCTGTTCAACAAGAAAATGAAAATAAATTGAGTATTAGTTTAGTCTAGGTAAAGTGAGTGGACTCAAAATAATATAGTGATGATGGACTTAGTTCATAAAAGACAATTAAGTAAAGTTAAGTAGCAATCCCAGTAATGTGGTGATGAGAACCCAAACATTACATATCAAGTTTAGTTTACCAGACCCTCCCAACCATCACATGAATCATCATCATTTTGTATTCACTGGTGCAAGTTACCTGTCCAAGTGTATTGTCCATTTCCCTAAGTGTCTGTCTTTGCTATGGAAATGATTTACAACACAGTGCAGTTTTTTACATCTTCACTGCCAGGGAATGAAACAAAGGATGGGTGGCATCTTCTGCATAAGATGGAGGCTTCCATTGCAGACTGATCTCATTGTTCATTAAAGTGAAGGTTGAATTAGTCTTTCTCAACTCTTGCCACTCAGTCAGTCCTGGCCAAAAAATCACTGTGTCCTCCTTGAACTGGCTATCTATGCCAGGCACACTGCTCCACTTCATTAACGTTTATCTATAATGGGTGGTGTAAGCCATGCACCAGGAACTGCTCACTGTAAATGATGTTGGCCTAGCTGTACGTTACTTGCTGCTGGGTGCAGGAGACCCCAGTGTGGGGGTACATGCTGTGCCAAACTCTCCCCCACAACAGCTTGCAGTCCTCCTGCTGCAAGCAGGAGGCAGAGGTGGCACTGTATTTAAAGAATAAACACTGCCATCTCCATCTTACTGAAAATGTGGTAAAGTACCTTTGCACCATCATTATTTTGAGCTGCATGCTCCTAAAATGGTGCCACTGCCTGCCTTTGCCATAGCTGGGTGGGATAGGTATAAAAACACTAACTAACCAGGAAGTGTCTTGAGGAGTCAGGAAGTAATAGAAACGTAAAATGAAATTGAAAAAATTAATGTGAAGAGCTTGTGCACTGTGATGTGCCATTTATGCTGCTTTGTTTACTTCAAACTGCATTCACTGAATCATTTTTCTAGTGTAAGACTCGGGAGATGCATTGCATGTAATTAGGAATAATTGCACATACTTTTGCTATTATTTTGCATAATTACACGAGAGCAAATTACATGAATTTTGCACACTCCAAAAAAAACACTTCAAGGGTCATTGTGGCCATGAGAGGAGGGAGGAACAGTAGACACTAATAGAATGGATTTGTTGAAAGTCCAAATCTTGAGTTTCTCCCTGTAGAAGCAAATATCCGGAGTATTCTTCAAGGAAAGTGCAAATTTGTTCAGGAGTTTGGAAGCCAAAAAGGAGAAAAAGCTGCCAAACAATCTGTTCTTCTTGGTAACTGGGACTGTTACCAGTAGAGAAGTTGCAGCTCTCAATGTACTGGAATGAGGATATCATTTACATTTATTTATAAGGGACAATTGGCATGTATTTTAAAGAGCTTGATGGTGGGGGATGAATACTAGGGGATGAAGGCTATGGGTCAGCCTAGCTATGAAATTCTAAACAATTTGCAGCCTAAGTGTCAGGTAATCCAGGAGACTCCGATAAATGGCATTAGCATATTCCACAAGTGATCTGATGAGGGTGTGGATTGTGGTTTTGCATATTGATGCCATAATCAGAGGAAATATTTTTCTGAGCATCTGATAAAGGTTGTAAAGTGTGCCAAAAAGTAGGTGTAGGCAATTAACTCCTCTCTGCTTGCAGAGTTTGTGGTGCTTCGGCCACTCCACATTATGAATGTAATGTGGAGTTTCGGCTAAAGTTCTCCAACTGCAATGTGGCAGAGTTTTTTCTTATGTGCAGTTTTACCAACGGTACGTTGGTGACCGAGAATTGGCATCTCATAGTGTGATTTTGGGCTGCTAGAAGGGCACCCGGCAAGATTTTGCCAACTCAGGCAATCGCAGCCATTCACATTGGAAAAGCTGGAACTCGAGTAGAAAATCTACTTGACTGGTAGAGAAAACAACTCAAACAGCAGTGCCCTTTGGTGCGCCATGTTTTTGCTGTTTGCGCTGATTTCTCAGCGCAGAACAGTCCTCCTGTCGCCAAAAATAGTGTGCCAATTTCCACCCTCTTGCGGAACTCGGCAGAATTTCATGTAAAAGTTTTTATGTAACTCCCTTGACTTCCACAGAGTGAAACACAGTGAGTTCTGCCAACCCCTACCGAAAACCTGACTAGTGTGTTCAGCCAATGATAATTCATAGTCACAAAGAATGCAACTGGGTAGAAGAGACAGGGGACAGAAAAATTCTGCAAGCCACCATGCTGAGGTCCAAGATTTCAGATTTGTTACTATCAAACTTAAGGCAGTTGTCATTCATTCAGCGAGCAAGTGCATTCACACAAAGGGATAACATCGAGTGAGCGAGATCAGGGATGTCAGAAATAGATTACATTTTGTGGGTGTCATTGTCGTAAGAAACCAGGTTGAAACCATATGTTTATATCAGAGCAGCTATTGAGAGGATGTAGATATTGAAAAGTGTAAGGTTCAGGGGCAGGTCCTCTGGCATACTACATATAACTTTCAATGCCTTGGAATTAAATAGGGGACATGCACAGTCTTGGATATGCCTTAAATAAAGGAGTCTAGTATGGTATAGTAGAACTCTCATGTTAGAGCACTGTCGAATGAGGTGTCCATGAAAAGAGGCTCCTCTTACCTCAAGACTTCTCCTGTCTTACTTTGAATTACACCACACCTAGCTAACAGAGAGAGATCTTACAAGCACCCACTTGAAAAAGTAATTGAATTAAAACAGATTGGGAAGTGGGAGTGCTGAAGGCTGCTGACAATTTGAGCAGAATAGGGATGGCAGGGTGTCCTTTATTTAAGAGTATTCTAAGGTCTTTGGTGACAGCTATCACTGTAGACTCCTTATTATGCTCCAAACTAAGGCCAGATTGAAAAGGATCCAGACGTTTGTTGCTTTCCAGATAGGTGGTGAGCTGGTAATTCACATTTTGTCAAGAAGCTTGGCAGGAAGGGAATGACAGTAAAAGGCCTGTAATTGCTCATAAACCAACTGCCTGCCTTAGGTCTTTTAAGGAAGAGATCTAGATGGACCTGCTTACAGCCTTAGGGTACAATCCAAGAGATGATGGATACATTTCTCATTTAAGGTATTAAGATAGAAAGGGCCAGAGCCATGATGCGTGGGTGGCAAGGTTTCAATGGAGAACATGAGCTGGTGAAGAGGAGAGAAAAACAATGTTGACCTCAGAAAGAAGGTCAAAGGAAGAGAGCAGGAAGGGCCCTTCAGGGCATACTGGAGTAAGTATTGCTAGGACAGAGCTAACAGATGATTGTGTTGGTAACTTGGAGTGAATATTTATTATCTTCTGGTGGAAAGATCAAAGATCTTTAAATAGAGCTCTTGAGACAGAGTAGTTGCAAACCGAAGGATGTATAAAGATTTTGACAAGAATAAATATTGTAGACAAACAGGAATCTGGCAATTCTGTTTTTTTTGTAGGAAAAAAACTAACTCTAGGTAGAGAAATGAGACAGTGATAGTTTTTTATAGAGTTTCTATAGACTGCTTTACCTAAGGGATCATAGGCACTAGGGCTCCATTTTCCTGTACTGGCGCTTGGCTGGTCTAAGATCTTTAGAGTAGCATGGGGCCGAGGGTCGTAAATGATGATTTGTCTGTAAATTGCAGAGTGCAATAATATTCAATGTTCACGTGTTAAAGGAACAGGCTGCCACAAAGATATTTATTTGGTAGGTTGAGGGAAGGGAGTGGTGTGAGAGGTCAGGATAATATAATTAATCTGTAGACAAAGTCTAGACCATGATGTGAGTTTTCTGACCAGGGTTGGGGTTTGGGCAGTAGAAGTTGGGTAGTGAAAAGGACAGCTAAATGAACTGTACATTCCAAAGTAATGTGGGGCTGAGCAATAATATGAAGGTAAATAGCGAATAGGGGATCAAAAAGGTATACGTCTCTGTGTGTGCGTACTTTGAAAAGAAGATAAAGCCTAAGAGGTGAAGCTGGATCTTCACTAATGATAATGGCAGCGTTACCTTTGTTGGAGTGCAGTTTTTATAATCAAAATTGACATGAAATAGTTCCAAATTAATGTACGATTATGCCGCATAGAAAATGTATTAATGTGCTTTTACTAAACGTGTGTTTGAAATGTGCCCACGGGGAGTGGCCATCAATATATATGATGATAAATGAAATTGACTAATGATGAATTATTAATGTATGAATGTATGATTCTGTATTAGCATTAAGCGTAATATGTCAAGGTTTTGCTAAATTAATCACTAGGCCTTAGTTAGCGTGAGTCGGGGTCTAGCTGCCTGGTTTCATATTAAATGTGTTTTTCTAACATGCAATGTGAAGGCTTGCTGAAGGACATGTAGCCGTACTTTTCCAGAAGAGTAAAAGATGTGTGTAACCGTAGTAAATTCTTTCTCATGAGACTCGACTGGCTCAAGGAGGCATTCTTGCCGAATGCAACAGTGTAAACTTGTCACAGGTACAAGGTCGCCTGAACTGGTATAGACAATGGAACTACTGACTGGGACTGTGAGAGGACCGCGAGAACAAGAAGTTGTACCTGACATTCTACCCGTTGGAGACGTCAATTACAGGAGCCAATAAACTACGTGAGAACTGTCCTAAAGTAACAATTCTAATGAGGTGACGAGCTGATAATTGGTCGGAGATTATGATGCACCAAAATTTGCCCAATTGGAAATTAGGGGACTGTACAACAAGATTGATATAAGCCTTTGATACAAGGAGAAATCAGCCATTCCATGCTGGCTTTTGCCGTGGCTATTACATGTCATTCTTTCTTAAAGACTTTGCTGTTTGACTGTCAAACCATCCTTACTTTTGTCCTGCCCGATTCATACTTTTCCTCTTTATGAGGGAAGTGTCCATTATTACCTATCTTGCTGAACTTTGCTGTGTTTCCTGGACGATGGCGAATCAACTGATGTCCTGAGGACGAAGACTGACTCTGTATGCTGACTCATTACGGAGGGTAACTATATAATGATGAAGTTGTAATTGTCTGTTTGCTTTTTCTTTCTAGGTACCAACTGCTCTTTTGATAGAGACCATAGTTAGATGTTTTCTAAATTCTTGTTTCTAAATTGTTTTGCATGAAGCCCAACATGCCAATGCTAATTTGAGGTTCATGAAGAGGGTCACTAAAACTGACGCAAATAGACAAATGACTGAATCTGTGCTTTGTTGAATAATGCGCTAGTGATACTCTGCTAAGATTAATCCATGTTGACATTGTGCTTTGTTCTAATGTTCATGATCTTTGCTTTGATGAAATCTTATTCGAGTTGCCATATTGTGACATTACTGATGTGTTTTCTGGTGTTGAGACTAATAAACCTACTAGTAGAAGTGTAATCAACAGAGAAGAAATATAATAAATCTTACTAAATTCTGTGTGGTTATTCATGACTGAAAGGTCATGGTGTGCTTCAAATTTTCTTAATGTCATTGATAAATTTGATTGATTTGCTATTGTGATTATTGATGAGGTTATTGATCTATTGATTGAGATGTTGATTAGTTATCTCGTCTTAAGGTGTCTTCAATCAGGGTCAAAACATTCATCGGCCTAAAACGAGTCCCAGAGTGAACAAATTATCTAGATCGGGACGCGTTAACACCTTCACTGTCAAAGATGGATATTCAGGTAGCCACAGATGAGACTGCAATCAGATTTAAGAATAAAGGGAGCAAACAAAGCTAATTGGTTGTAAATTAATGCCCCTGTTTGTGGGAAAGTAGAGTTGGAATTGAGCATAAAAAGCAGTGTCTCACAAGTAAATATGGGGTGGGGGTTAGGAAGGGTGACAGGTGAGAGAGAAATGGAGCAGGCTGACTGGTGCCTGGTGCGATCCGGGGACAGGCAGGAGTACACGACAGCAGCAAATCCATTTTGTGGGCCGCTGCAGAGACACGCTGCCTCCTTGCTGATATACTCCACCACAGAGATAGGGGACGTGGCCAAGGATTCACTGAGGCACAAGAACCAGACAAGTTGAAAGGGAATAAGAACTGAACAGACGCGTAGCTGGACCTGTTGCAGCAACTAAGCTGGTTAATGGTGGTAAGTACTAGGACGTGAAGGTATAATTCAAATAAATTTGGGAAAACAAACTTGATAAATAATTTAAAGCAGAGTGTGAACTATGTTGAGAAATGTGATAGGCACATCCTCAATAATGTACAAGGAAATAAAAAAAGACTCAGCTGCAGGTACTACGAGCTTACAGGTTCTAAAAGCTGCTGCGTGGAAGAAAGAGGACTAGTCAAGCATTCAAGTCCAGCTCCGATGTGCAGCCTTCTTGTTGATATGGCCGTATAGGAAATAGGGGGCATGTCCAAGGACACACAGAGGCACGCAAACCTAACATGTTGGTGAAAAATAAAAACTGAACTGAATCATAGCAGCTCATGTTGCAGATTATAAGCTCACTTCAACTTCTAGGAAATGAAAGCAGAATTCAAATAAATGTGCAAGGATAAACTCAAAATGATTCCAAGAGGTATGGCAACCCTTTAAAGAAAGGAACCAGACACCTCCTTAATAATGCAATGAAAACAACAAAGACTCTGCAGTTTAGTTGTAGGTAGTGCAATCCTGTAGGTTCTAAAATGCCATTGTGCAGAACGAGGACTGGTAAAGGGTTCAGTAGTCCACCGTCAATGAAATACGGAAATGCTCCGTGTGCCCCTTCAGGTCAAAAGACAGGTACAGAACCTTGGGGAAATATGGGATCTGAAATAGATATTTCTGAATATGATTAGGATGCCAAAACTATCAGAAAAGAACACCAACCTACCATCACGAAGAACATTTCAAAGACTAATCTACTCACTTTTCATGAAAGTTATTTTCTTTAAATTCCCTTTAGTTGCTATCATAATGCGTATTTGTTTATTTCAGCCATACCAAAAACGAAACTCAAGGAATGCCATTTTACTGAAAAAAGTATTATACTGTGTGGAGTTAATGTGGTGCAATTAAATAATTTTTTGGGGTGAATAAATGAAACTGAGACAAGAAAGTCTACCTCATAATCAAATTATTAGATTTAATGAATATTGCCGATATAAATGATTGAGATTCAACATCTATACAGGGGACATTCCAATAAATAATGGTTAAATAAAGCAGAACCTAAATCTACAATGAAACAAGATAAGAACTGATTCAAAATACGGACCCTCAAAAGAGTCTTTGGAAATAATGGCTTTTACAAACTTTTAGTCTACAACCTCATCAAAAACTGTTGTTAAACATTTTATGGAACAATACATCCAATTGCATTTATTAAATTTCAGATAATATAGATGGCAAGACAGTGGCCGGGAAATTAATTCTAATACGGTAGAAGTATTTTGAATAAATAAATTTAATAGTTCGACACCTAAAGGGTTTAATGACATGGAACTTTGGGCATGTTATTTGCAAAAATTGTTATCCACAGATCAAATGACCCACTGACATTGACTACTACTTCAGAAGGTCGATATACACACTGTAGGTTACATGCTAATCGTTCTATCAATATCCACTATATTCTGGGGTAAGATGGTTGTTAGACTTGGCATCCTTGGTGTGGTCTCCCCTAACTGGTTCCCAGGTTGTTGATGTGTGCTTTTTTTGCTGTTTCTGTTACTCTGGGCACTTTACCATTGCTATCCAGTGCTTAAGTGCAATTGGTCCTATGTAAAATGTATATGTGATTGGATTTCCATGATTGCCATCTTTGATTTACTGGTAGGTCCCTAGTACAGGGCCTGTAACTCAAATGCAATTAGTGGGCCTGCAGCACTGGTTGTGCCACACACATGAGTAGCCCTGCAATCATGTCTCAGACCTGCCACTGTAGTGTCCGTGTGTGCACTTTTAAACTGCCAATTCGAGTTGGCAAGTGTACCCACTTGCGAGGCCTACACCTTCCCTTTTCTTTATGTAAGACACCCCTAAGGTAGGCCCTAGGTAGCCCCATGGGCAGGGTGCAGTGTATGCTTAAGGTAGGACATATACTAATGTGTTTTATATGTCCTGACAATGAAATACTGCACAATTCGGTTTTCACTGTTGCAGGGCCTATCTATCTCATAGGTTAACATGGGAACTGCCTTTAAAGATTATTAAAGCATGTATTTCCTATAGGAGCAAGATATACATGTGGACTTTGGGGTCTCTGAACTTACAATTTAAAAATGCATCTTTTAGTAAAGTTGGTTTTGAGATTGTGTGTTTGAAAATGCCACTTTTAGAAAGTAGGCATTTTCTTACTTAAACCATTCTGTGACTCTGCCTGTTTGTGGATTCCCTGTCTGGGTTAGTTTGACAGTTGGGCTGTTTGCACCTCTCTCTAGACAGTGACACAAAGGGAGCTGGGGTGTAGCCTGCATATCCTGATGAGCCATCTGTGCTAGGAGGGAGGGGAGGAGTGGTCACTCACACCTGAAAGGGCTGTGCCCGCCCTCACACAATGCAGTCTCCAACCCCCTGGTGTGTGTCTGGGGCCTGGCCTGGGCTAGGCAGGAAATCACAAACAAGAGAGTAGGCCTACTTCAAAGGCAAAAAGGGGTATAAGAAGAGCACCCACAACCCCTGAAAATTAGATCACTTCTGGAACCAAGAAGAACCTCTGCCAAGTGCTGTCCTGCCTGTGACTGTGCTTTGTGGAGCTATCCTGCAGTTGCTGCTTCTGCCTGTGAAAGGGATCAAAGACTGGACTTTGTTGTGCATTCTTGCTTGTGAAGAATCCCCAAGGGCTTGAACTGAGCTTGACTCATGTTGTTGAAGTCTCAGAGCCATCAAAGACTTCCCCTGCCAGCACCTGGACTCTGTGCTGAGACTCCTGCCCTGCCAAGTGGTGCTCTATCCAGTTCCTAGGCCCTTGAAAGGTGAAGCTGACAGACCAAGAATGAAAATGCACGCATAGACCGCCGTGCGGGGAAATTTTCGACGCACCTTCCTTGATGCGGCTGAGAAACGACGCGCCACCGGCTTCGTAGCTGAAATCAACACTCCACCTGCATCGCAGCTGGAAGATTGACTCAACATGGCTGGAGAAACAGTGCACAACAACCGCTAAGGGTGGCTGATAATGATGCAAACCCCACGCAGCGTGGTTTAGTCATACTGTGCGACCTGATTTTCAACGCAACATCACTGGGTGCGGAAAAACAATGCAAAGCCTGCCCGGACCCGAGGTGCCTTTCCGGATCGACGCACCGCTCTCTTGCGGGAGAGGAAAAACGACACACGCTGACAGGACAGGAGGAGGAACGATGCACGGTCTTGCTTGCGAGTGAGAAATCGACTCATCGCTGTCATTGTCCAACTCACACTCGCCCGTGCACTGTTATTTCGATGCTACCCAGGTACTCTTGCATGCTAACAGTGTTCTCATTGTTTCCTAAAGGATTTAAGACTCTTATTTTCAAAAATTCATAACTTGACTTGTGTATGTTGGATTTTTGTCATTTTGGTCTTGTTTTGTTTAGATAAAATGTTGTTGTGTTTTCACTGAGTTACTGTGTGTGTTGGTACAAATACTTTACACACTGCTTCTGAATACATGGTTATGGTATCAATGAGAAACAACATGTGAAGTTTTGAACTTATGCAGCAAGATTTGAAAAAAAGATGGATACTTCCATTTTACAGTAAAACTAAATGAAATTATGATTTAAATGTTATATTTTTGTAGATATCTGTGAAACGTCTGATATAAACTACTAAGGTTTCTATTGTTGCAGTTTCAAAAAGTAGATTGTTAGAAAACCAGTAAATATTAGGAAAGAAATTGATGAAATTGTTCTGCAGAAAACGTTTTGATGCCCCAAGTGCATTGACAAATAACCTGTGACAAGTGTATTGTGTTCTATCAAAATTTGAAAGTAAAAATAAATAAATATATATATATAAATGTAATTTAAAGTTAGACATTATCAAACCTTGTTTGATAGTAACCTTGTTCAGTTAATATATGAATTGTACCAGCTGGTGACGATAGAGTTACATTTACCATGGTCAAAATGATTGGTTGTGTTTAGTGTATTTGTAAATATATGAAATCACTGGTACCAAAAATAATGCTATTTCTTAATTCAACATCCTACCCTGAGCCCAACTCTTTCTTCCCTCTTCTACCCACAGTCAATGTCAGCCCTCCTAACAACAAGGATCAAAGCTCCATCAAGATACCACTGAGCCCTCTCATGTCCTACCTATCCCCTGCCAAATCATCATCCTCCCAGAGCTAGTCCATCAGCAGTTGTGGCAGGAATACCGTTCTTCAGCTCCGGAGAAAAGATTTGTTACCATAGAGAAATGGCTTGGGGCTTTTCAGGATGCAGAAACTCCCTAGCCCACCACCAAATAATGACAAGTTTTTCCTCCTCTGAGCATGTCACCGTTACTTTTGCAAGTTGCCATGTCTCCTATGACCTACTAGTTGTCTTCTCAGTCCTACATATTCTCCCCAATCTCTGTCCCAGTGTATGGGACCCCGCAGGAGATGCTTGTTCCTTCTGCCACTGTGTACATACCTGTACCCAAGGAAATACTAATGACCATCTCATCAGACAAAGAAATAAATGGACAAGAGCTCGTCAACCTAGGATAGCATGCAATTTTGTTAGGGAAAGAATATATCTTTGCTTTGGATTTCCCTTTACGTTAAACATTTGAATGTGATTCTGGACTTTGATTCTCCCTTTAGGCCATTTAATTTGGATTCTGATTGCCAACCCTTCTCTCTCTCACTGATGATCCCTCCTCAGCTTAAGGTAGTATTGCTGTTCATTTTCAATATATTTTATTTTTGTAATTAACATGGGCTGCCCGACATCTCATTTTCTATGTTCTTTTTTCCTTCCATACCTTACATGTTTTCGTAGATAAAATATGTTTTGACCACTGTGAGCTTTGCTGTTACTTTGAAAGCAGCCTACATGAAAATATCTTTGAGGTGGATGTGACAGTGTTTTTTATTGTAAATTAATCAATCAAAATAATCTTTATTCAGTTTTTTGACAAACAATAAAAGCAACATCATAAAACAAAAGAGCACACAAAATGTGTAGTGCAGTTAAAACATACATATTAAAAATGTTAAATCAATAGCATCTGCCACGTTGGAATACATAAAAAATATTATGTATAAGAAAAACATAGATAAATATCTGCCCCAAAAGAAAGGCACATCCCCCCACTGAATGTTACTACTCGCAGCTATTTCTCAATCTCATTGCAGCTCTCAAAAAGCTAACTACATTAAGGATGATTTCTTCCGGAAGCAGTTGAAAATACATAAGGGCAGGAGGAATTTCAGAAAAAGTTCATTTGTTTGAGTAGCATAAAAATGTAAACCATTCTTGGAAACACATAAAAAGTACAAAACATTGTGAAATGCAAAGTATCCTGCAGAGACAGATTGCCAGAGCCACAGGGATCAAATATGTGGGCCCTGGAGAAAAGCTAACAAAAAAATGAAATCCGTTAATCCTAAACCTAGTAAACAGGAAACAACCATACAAACTCCATATGATTTAAAATTAAGGCTCCACAGTTGGAACTGATTTAAACAAAATGTGACTGCAAGCACAGGGAATCTGTAAGGCTACCTGTCCTCTGTCCATGGACCTCTGCTGCATAAAGAGATCTTTTAGCTGTGTGCGACCAGCCTTAATTATTCCCTCTGGAGAATGAAATAGTTTAGTCCTACCTAGGCTATGTAAGGTATCCCTAATATACTTGAACCAAGGAATATGGTGTGAAAGGTCAAGGGACAAACAGTCGTTTGTGGTGTCCTTATTCAATTTTGTCTCATCCCTTGACCAAAAAACTTTACTAGAGAGAAAATGGGTGAAATGCTATAACCTTAGTTACGTAGCCAACACCCAATTCTTTGTGCACTGAAAAAGTACGGACAATGTGTGGAACACATAAAAGTCACCTCAAAAAGCTGTTTTCAACTGTTTGCAGCTGGGCCTGTTTAACATACCCCCAGACCTCACACCCATAAACTGCCTTGAAAATGCATTTGGCTTTGTAAACCTGCAGTAAGGCCCTAATAGGTCTTCATCCTAACCTCAAAGCAAAATTAAAAGCAGCAGTGTTTCCCATATACATTTCTCCTTTCTCCTAGTGACCAAGAGCCTTCAGCTCAAGGATGAGTCAAATAACATGCTCAAGTGCAAAAACACTCAAGTCTTTGGTAAAATGCAGGTTCTCAGACAGAACTTGGTAGTTTTGGTAGAACTAGGGCCGATCACCATTATAAGGGATTTTTGAACATTAACCACTAAATCCAAGTCCTCCATAAAGAAAGCATGAACTTCAACAGGATCTCCAAGTCCCTAGCAGTTTTAGCCATAATAACTGCGTTGTATGCATATAAGAGCACTGATAGACAATGGGACCCCACGTGAGGACATTCAGCATTAGTAGCAATCAAAGCCTGCTCCAATTTGTTGACATACAGATTGAATAAAAAAGGGGCCAAGATACAGCCCTACCATTCTCCTCTATCATTACGGAAGCAGCACATGCACTTGAGATCCTTAGAGTAATGCACCACAGCTTTAGTATTCATATGGCGATCTCTTAAGAAAAGGACAATGACCCAATACACCCCGATGGACAACACAATCTGCCAAAGTTTATATCTCTTTACCTGGTCAAAGGCCAAGGTAAGATCCATGAATGCTAGATGGATAGAGCCAGGAAGGGCAATGGTATATTTACTTAGTACCATATACATGTCAGCACTAATAATATGTTACTCAGCCCACATTACTAATCTATCCAGAAGGACTCAACCCACCACATTCACAACTGAGTCATGCAATGAGAAGGGCCTGTAATATTGGGGATTGTCCCTGCCCCCCTTCAAAAAAAAAAAAAATGAGAATAATCAAGTTGACCCAAGACTGCAGGGGACCCACAGAAAAGCCTCATTGATGATTGTAGTCAAAATAGGGGCCTAGACCTCTACATTGTTTATGAATAAATCAGAAGGTAATCCATCCAGTCCAGGTGCTTTGTTCTTGGTCAAGCCTGTTATAGCCTTCCTGAGTTAATCAAGAGTGAATGACAGTTCTGAAATCCCTTTCACCATACATACCCCACTAGAAGTGCTAGTGGATGGTAAATTATAATCCTTCTTGAAATGAGATACTCAACGGTCCTTAGCATTAAGTGAGCATAGCGAGGCAAAACCGTCCAGAGCCACAAAGTGGGTGTTGACTACACTCAAAAACTTAGAGCTGCAATTCAATGTGCTTGCCTCTAATAACTGTTCCCAGGCAGCATTCTTTAAATCATTCTTATGCCACGCTAATTCCCATTTGTACTTTTGTCGACAAGTCCTAACGAGTACAGAATCACTTGGCTTAGTATTCAAGGTGCACTTAAGATTTTTTTAGCACCTGGGAGCAGCACCCTTTATCAAATCATCTAGGCATCACATTAGGTTTCTGAAAGATTACTACCTCCAAGAGGTCATACACTGTGCTGGAGATTACTAAAAAGGCCTCCAAAACATCACCAGGGTTAGACCTATTAAACAAACAGGATCTGAACAAGAGTCCAGTGTCTTATACAAATTACCAGGAACTACCTGGGACCACCTTAACCTTCTTCCCTGATTAGTGGGCTTGGTAACACCTCTGGCACCAGCTGTGTTCATCATAATGAAACATACAACGGGTAATGGATATCCCATACACTTTCCTTTGAAATGCCTATAGCCCTTTCAGTCTGTTTTAGGACTCTGTGTTTTGTTATGATCTCCTTCCTATGATTTCCATTTAGGGTGGAGGTCCCCCTGGGCCGCATGCCAGGGTGAGTTGATGCACATTCCTGATGTCAGCGGGAATGAGCCCACAATATGGTGACACAATAGCTGTAAATTCTTCTTGTGTTTGGTTTTTGTCACCTATATTTCTAATACATAACACTTGGTGTATATAGTAGATGGTGGAGGCACGGGGGGACTTTCCTGACTGATGCCAAGGACTATGTAGCTTTAGAATGTAGAGCTGTCAGAACTGTTTGAATTGGTGGACTTGGCAGTTTTAATTTGATTTCCTTGTATGCATTTTCTTTTATGTACTACCAGTGAATCCTTCACTCTATGACCACTCATAGAATCACTGGTTTTGTATATTTTACTCTTTACTTTCACCACTTTAGGCTCATAATTGTGGTAATTAGAATACCTGTCTTTACATCTAAAATGTCCTTGAGCTTCTCCCTCCCAAAGAGGAGATTGTAGCCCGTACTGTGGGTAGGTATCACGGTATGAGGAGATTCCCAATGACAAAGCATGCCACCTATGGTGAGTGGGGGAAATCATACTTATAAAGGAATACTTCACCTTATTTCACTTTAGCTAGGTCTACATTAGCAACAGCAATCCCTTTAGACCCAAGGGTTTCCTTATTGTGATAATTATTAGCCTATGCCCATCTATTTTCCACATATTACCACACATGCTGTTCACAGTTCTACAAAGTCACAGCAGTTAAGGTGAGATGATGGACAGCATCCAGATCAGTGCTGATAACACATTTTGTAATGAGAGGGAGTAGGGAATGTTGACTCATAACATCATAAAAATTCATATGTTTTTAAATGAGCACATATAGGAAGTGTGGGGTGTGTACTTGAGGGTAGTGATTGTCAGTGTTGGGTGGTATAGCCTTAAGATAACAGGGGCATGTATCCAAATCCAGTGGATAAAGGACATTAACGTGCTTGAACTTCAGAACCTTAATTTCACACCCTATGTTCTCCTTCTCACCATTTGCAGATGTTGCTGGTACAATCCAAAGTGTCCTACTGGTTGTAGCTGTGGTATTTCATTTGATGGCTTGAGAGTGCAGGTGATTGTCCAGCATTCCTAAGAGGTGTTAATTGCACAAACTTCTTGATATTGCTGATGCATGTTTCATGGAATCCGGCTGAGTAAAGAAGTCAATCACACAGATCCTAGCTTAGTATGACATTCTTCATTGGCCAGCTGATTGGATAGTAGGTGGAGGGCTAATTTCAGTGGGTACACTGCATGAATGTTGAAAGAGGGAGGTCCATTGCACACCCAGGAATTACTATACTTATAATACTGGAGAGAACTTTAAGTTGCTCCTAGGATGCGGGGTTAGACGGGGGATTTATGGGTGAATGTTCAGTGTTGGTAAGTCATGTGTCACTTGAGCAAGAACCTGTGATCTTTGTACTTGAACGTGGGAAGTTGCAAACCAAAAGACTGTCCAATAAGGGAGTGGGTCGGGCATCCTGCACTGGTGCACCATTCTCCTCATCTTGCACCATTCTCCTCATCTTCTGTGATGTAGTACAAGGTGCTTACTTCAAGGTCAGTATATGAGCCTCTGAATGTGATGGAGGATCATCTTCTAGCTCTTATTCCAAATGTGCTGTGAATGTGATGTGAGAGACAGAAAGTGATTTCTTTCTACATGGACATAAAGTAGGATGGGAATGTGAACAAAGTCAGACTGACATACATGGCATGGTGTAACTTTGGTAGTAGACATAAAACAGTGACACAATTTCCAACTTAAGTCTAAGAATTTGAAATCAGAGTGCATCAATGTTCCCAGTGAATTTGGACAATCATGTGTCATACCTGCCATTGCAATAGATGCTATGTTGATGGGTGAACCTGGTGATGTCATCTGCTCTCTCATATGGAAGGCAGAGGGTTGGTGATATGTGGGCTTGAAAGGTATAGCTGTCATATAAAAGTGGATAAGCATGAGTAAAAATGGGCAAATCAACATTTGACTTTGACTTACCTGACAGTTCTGTGGTTTCTTGCATCCAGAGATGAAGTTGTCACCAAAATACTGACCAGCATCTTACATCTACATTCCTATTTTTTTGCCAGTTGACATTGTAGCAAATAAAGCTACACAGTACTGTAGGGACCTTGGGACAAAGGACAAATCTGATAATCTGATAAACTGATAAATGAAGCCTGTTATTCTGACTTCAGTTTGTCTCTTTATAGAATATGCTTGGGTAGTCATAGTTTTCTGATCAAAGGATATTGAGTGACTTTTACTAAGTACAAATACAGATTGAGATAAGTAATTAATACAGGAAAATTCTGTATGGTGTCAAAACATGTACACAAAGGTAGGACATGTACCTTTACTATATAGTGTCCAGGCAGAGTGATACTGCCACAGTGAGGTAATTGTATGCAGTGGTGAAATTCACATATGGCAGTTGTACTTTACAGGAATTGACACTCTTGTGTTCAACATGTATGGTTACATCATAAGCATGGAAGTTAGACAACTGTAGATCACAAGTGTTCAGCAGACAATTAGCCTTTCATGTAACATTGTCATATTGGAGTATTTGGAGGGATTATATTCCATGGATACTCTAATGATTGTTTGCCACAATGTCATAAACAAGATTATTATCTGTCATGAATATTTTAGCCTTAGTATAATTTACAACAATATCACACCATTTGCTGTAGATTTCATATGATTAACTCCAATTGTTCAATATTTTTCTAAATGATGTACAGGATGCAATATTTATCAGATATTTTGGTGCCATTCCACTGTCATCAACCTAGCACTGGAAATCAGTGTGGTAAGTTACACATTATGGACATCTTGCTTAGCACACATAATTCTTGAATGCATATCTAGCAGTTCGGGGACACCAGTGGTCACCTAGACAAGGGTGTGTGTTCTCTGCATAAAGTATAGACATGAAACCTGTGAAAACACTCACAGCAGTGTAGCAAATCAAGCAGGTGGTGTTGTAGTGAACAGCATTGAATTACATAAATGGTGTCAATGTGACATTTAGTTTTAAATTCAGTTGTTTCAAGGAGGTCTACCTGTCTTTGACTTCTTTCCAGTCTTAGTGTCCAATCTGCAAGCCACCACAGATCGAGAAACTGCAGTTGATGTGGTAGCAGATGGGTGAAGGGCTGGCCACATACTTCCTACCATGGCAACAGAGGCAGAGTAATCGTAAATGTATGTGGAGATATTTCTGTTTCAGGTTTCCCACTGAGGAACATCTCTATAGTACTGTTAGAACTGACTTTCCTCTGATGTCTACCTATTTGAGTGTTAGGGGTGGTCTAATGTGCCAGTCTGGTTTGAGCTCCTGCCACATCAATGGTTGTCTCTGATTTTATTAGTGTACATACAGGATCTGAGAAGATAACAAGGAATGATGGTCAACATGTACATTTGTTACTTCTGTTAACAGGTAGGTGTGTTGCAACTGTTGTGTCAATGAGTGTGTGTAGTGTTTTATCAGTTGGAGTAGGCCCTGTGTGGAGGGCTTACATGCATACTGTCTACGGGAATAGGCTGAAATATGTACCCCCTCAATGCTCAGCTATGCAAGTGTTAGAAATGGGGTTTCTGGTTAACTGAGGTATGCACCTTGATCAAGCAGGAGCCACAATCCTAGTCAGGGCAAGTCACAAACACACTCTGAACTAGCCTGTGCTCACCTCCTGGCAGCTTGGCACAGAGCAGTCAGGCTGAGCTTAAGAGGCAATGTGTAAAGTATTTGTGCAACACTTCAAACAGTAAAACAGAGAAAACACCACAGGAAAAAAAACATACCGCACATGCCTAAAAAATTGAATTTAATTTAATAAATAAAACAAGACCAAATTGACAAACATCCAATAAGTAGAACTTGAGAAATAGATTTTTTGAAAGACTATAGTGCTTGAAAGCAAAAAACACAAACTATGGACATCTGGTCATGCTAGACCAGGTCAAAGTCAAGAGTTGAGGCCGACTACAATGATACATGGGCCTGCTACTGGGCTTAGGATTGTTGTGCTGAAAAGTACCTTGATTTGGGTGGTGTCGACAATGATGATGGTGATGCAATGCTTCAACGGCGATCCAAATACTGAAGGTGAAGCATTGGTTCTGATCCATGCAACAGTGACAATGTGTCTGTTGTGGGGTAGATGTGCCGCGCAGCAGGGGTGATGTGCCGGTGTCAGTTTTCACAACAGCGGCATAGCATCAGCAGTGTTGGGGATGCACTGCTTCAGATGATGCACTGCTTCAGATCTCAGCATCAACTGTGATCCATTGACTTTTGCTGGAGCAGCACCTTTAGGCTTCCAGGGGTCCAGGACTGGGCTGCACCTCTTGGACGGGTAGGCTCACAGATGGCAGTCCAGGTGCAGGAACAGATGAGTTGGAAGTCTTTTATGTCCCCGAGATTTCAATCAGGAAACCAGACAGCTGGCCCTTGTAGTGAGTCTGGGTTCTGGGTTCAAGTGATGTGGATCAAGTCCATCCAGGCAAGGAGGGCAGCAGGCAGAAGGTCATCAGAGCAAGAAAGTCGTTCTTCCAGAGCAGTAGTCCAGCAGAGTGGAAGTCCCTCAGCAACACAGCAGTCCTTCTTCCTGGCAGAGTATCCACAGGTCCAGAAGTGTGCTGAAGTGGTAGGGTCTGTGATTGAGTTCTTATAACCTGTGGTGACTCGGAAGTAGGGGAAATTCAAAGAAATCTTTGAAGCACTTAGAGGTCTACCTTTCCTGCCCTGGCTCCAGACTCACTCCAAGGGTGTATGGAGCCCTTTGTTTGTAGCCAGCACACAGCCTATTCAGTTGCAAGAGTGAGGCTGTGCCAGATCCTCCCTCCCATCCTGTCCTGATGGCCCATCAGGAGCCATCAAGTCACAGCTAAGCTCCCATTGTGTGTGGTTCGCTAGAGGGAATATACAAAGCCCAACTGTCACCCACCCTAGCCAAGTGATCAGAGGCAGGTAGCAGGCAACAAATGGCTAAAGTAATGCCAATTTCCTAAAAGTGGCATTTTCAGAATTACAGTTTGAATTCCAACTTCACCATAAGTTTTAATATGAAATTGTGATTCCAGAGACACCAAACTTGAAAAACACATCTCTTCCAGATTGTGAATTACATTTATAAGAAGTAATAATGTAATCCCAATGTTAACCTAGGGGAGAGATAGGCCTTGCAATAGTGAAAAACAAATGTAATAGTTTTTCACTACCAGGACATGTAAAACTTAAACGTACATGTCCAGCTCTTTAAATACACTGCACCCTGCCTTTGGGGTTATATAGGGCCTACCTAAGGTGTGACATATGTTTTAAAAAGGAAGGTTTGGGTCTGGCAAAATAATTATTTTGTCAGGTCAACATGGCAGTTTAACTGCACACAGGGGCTCTGCAAAGGCAGGCTTGAAAAAATGTGTAAAGGGCTACTTAACTGGGTGACACAATCAATGCCGTAGGCCCACTAGTAGCATTTAATTTACAGGCCATAGTCACATATAGAGAGCACTTTAATAGGGACTTTTAAGTAAATCAAATATGCCAATTGGGCATATACCAATCAAGCCATGTTTTAGGGAGAGGGTACAAGAGCTTTAGCACTGGTTGGCAGTGATGAAGTGCATAAAGTCCTAAGACAAACAAAAACATATTCAGCAAGAAGTGGAGGGAAAAAGACAAAATGTTTGGGGGTGATACTGCAGAGAGGGCCATTTCCAACAACAAGTTAGCTGGAATGACAATGGAGGCTTCTGGAACCAGCAGACCATATAGTTAGTGAAGGTGCATAGTGATGAGGATACTCTGTGCCTTGGGGGTGTTGGAGACATGCTTCAAACTTTTGGCCAGAGCATACAGCTATCACCTCTTTTTGCCATTTTCTTCACATCTACTGTCATCTTACCATTTATTTTTCATGTGCCCCAAAGTAAACACCTCAAACCAACCACTTTCACTCTACCTGTGAGGACCCTGCATGTGACCGGTTTTTCTGCTACACCGATGATGTTCAGAGACAGGCATGTAACTGAGTTCCCCATAATGCAAAACTACAAAGTTGACAACAAACTCTGCCTTATAGTCAATTCGTTTTCTCTTGCCTTGAGTGGGATGGAAAGTCCTATCTCTTTTTGTGGAGACTCGGAAGTCGTAGAGAAACTACTAGTAAAATACCTTTGTGAATAGCAAACAAGCATGAACTAACACAAAAGTGTAACTTTACCTTTGTGAATCAGGTCCACGAGTGTATCGCTGTACTAACAATAATAATTTGTAGTTCCAGATATATGTATACAATAACATTCATCTGCATAGTTGCAAGAGAGTGTGTCCAAATACACCTGCCTACAAGTTTATGTAAACCATTTTGTTTATGAATTGGTCCCCATGAACTTTTTGCATGCCTCGTATCCTGAATAAATAATTTAAAATCTGCTGCAGAGTCCTAAAATATAGAAACATAAAACCATCAAAATACGTCAAATAAATTCAAGGGACAGTTTTGAAGACTGAAAGGATGACTTAGAGGAAGAGACGGCTCGCTGCGCACTCAGCAGGGCATTGTATGCTCTGGCAAGACACTATTGCAACACAGTAATACATACAGAAATTAATAGTCCATCAGCAGTGCAATTCAAACCGCATACTGTGACAAAAAGCATACAAATATACAAACTAAATGAATCAGAATTATAAACAAAATGCTATAGTGACTCAGCTTGGGAGCCCTAGCTCACATTGATCATAATATCCATTAATGGGAAAATGATGGGATAATGATGTTGAAAAAGAAAAGGCAAATAGGCCGCTATTTTAAAAGAATGGATAATGTATTCAGGAGTGGTGGCAGATGAGAACGACATTTTACATCATATCATAGATGAACAACAAAATAATTAGGCCAATGAAACTCTCATTATCAAACTCTGTAATATGCCATAAAGTAAAATGTTCAAAGGAAAAACTAAGCCCACACAAGTACTGTGCAATCTGTGTAACATCTGAGAGGCATTATTCTACAATATAATGAAAATGTTTGAAAATGACATTTTTTTTTGGAGCAAAAGTCATGGCGCTGTGTAGACCGTTGTGTCATCTTGCCGCTTTCATTCGACTTTAAAGCTATCGTGCTCCTAATAGATATTTATTAGTCCAATGAAAGTACTTTATGTACTCTGTCTACCAGTAGTAAGGGACTGGTGATGGCACGTGCGTTTGAAACACCAGAGAATGTACTAAGGAGCTTAGCTTGTTATGTCTATCCATGAGACAGGCCACTATTGATTCCCTCCAGAATCACGTAAGTGCAAGGCTTCCCCTCTGGTGCCAAGTCCTTATTTGGATGTTTGGGGTAGTTTGCTCTTTAACTTCATAACTTTCTTTTCACAAAAGGTAACCATGTCAATGTTGTTTCCATTTTCCCAGCATGCTGGGGTTTTTCAATATGCACATGATTTGTAAATTCCCCTGGAGGAACCTGAGAAATTAGTCAAAATTTAGCAATTTGTTGTGATAATGTTTGTGGTTTGAAATTGCTCGTTTGTGGTGGATGATGTTGATGATGAAGAGATTTTGGCGCTGTGTAAGCAAAGAGAGGTGAGGACTGTCAGAAGATGGGAAGTCTACACGGTAAGGCAATGAAGTGAAAAGCCATGTTTTGAGCATCATTCGGAAGCTAAGTAGGGAAGAGGCCGATTTGAGATCTATTGGGAGGCTATTCCATTGCAGGGCAGTGCATCTGACAAAGAGGCGCGCTTGAAAGATGGCACCAATACTTTATTGTAGAAGCCAGAATGTAAAGTTCTTGTGGGTTGACACCAAGTAAAACATTGTCACAGATATGCTGGGCCAGTTCCATGCAAAGCCTTGAAAGCAAAACAAAGGGCTTTGAAAGTTATATGATGTTTGACTGCATGCCAATGCAGTGCCTTCAGGGCCAAAGTTCCAGACTGGAACTTACAGATCTGAAATACGAGCCTGGCTGCTGAATTCTGCAGAATCTATAGCTTTTTTACCACCCAGTTTGCAGATTCTGAGACAGCCCATTGCAATAATCTAACCAAGCCAGTACTAGAGCTAAGACTGCAGTTTCCTGGAGATCGGAAGCAATGAACTGCATAATCTTCGTTACCATTTTTAGCAACCATAAGGAAGCAGAGATGATGGTATTACCTTGATTTTTTAAAAAGAGCGTGTTATCAATGACGACACCTAGATTCTTCACCTTCTGACCTGACACTGGAAGGGTTCCAAGATCTGCGGGAACCAGTTTTGAGACCAGAATTGTTCCCTAATGAAAGCACTTCTGTCTTAGATGAACTCAGCTTTAAGCAGTTGCTGCCCATCCAGTTGCTAACTACTGACATGCAGTTCCAAAACCTCTCTCCGGTGGTCTGGTAGTTGTTAGTGGGGGAGACCACAATCTGGTTGTCGTCGACGTAAGATACTAATGAAAACCGAAATGACTGATCAGCAAGGCAAGAGGTGTCACATACAAATTAAACAGGGTAGGACTCAGCAATGAGCCCTGAGGAACCCCACATGGCAGAAAGAATGGCGGCTCAGAAGTGAATTCCCCTAGTGACACCTTTTGCATTTGACCAGACAGGAAGTAAAGGAGCAGGGATAGTCCTGTCCCTTTGATTCCAAATTTACCTAGCCTGTCAACAAAAAGGTCATGGCTGACAGTATCAAAAACTGTGGAGAGATCCAGGAGAATAAGAGCTGCTCTTCCTCCTCTGTCGAATGTTGCACTGATTTGTTCAGTAGCCACGATCACTGCCCACTCAGTAGTATGGCTGCTCCCAAACCCGAATTGGCTATTGTCCAAAAGATTGTTACTTTTTTTGAAGGAGGTCAGTTGCTGGTTCATAGCTTTCTCAATGATTTTGGCTGGCAAAGGTAGAATCAAGAGGATAAGATTAGCTTTTGTTGAATAGAGGGAGGATTGAAGCGGACTTCCAAAATTTCGGGAAAGAGCCAGATTTTAACAATTGATTAAAAATGTCAGTTCTTGCTTGTGCTAATTGTAGCACACTTGTGGGACAGGGATCCAGCAGAGTGACGAATCTGGTGGTAACAATCCATGGTAAGCAATGTGAATTCTTCCAAGAACGAGGATGATGAGACTGTTAGTATGTTACTATTATCCTTAGCAGTTTTCATTTGAGTCGAGGCAAACTTGTCAAAACGGTCCTCAACTTTTTTCTGAAAAAAGTGGGTCTGTGAATTACAGGAAGACTGACTACTCCTGTCTGCCTTACTAGTGGGAGAAGAACCAAGCCACATAGTAGTCTAGAAAAACTATTTTGTGGAGTTCTTAGCCTGTTCAATTTGCTTGGTAAAAGAGAGGATTTTTCAATCAATGATTGGTTCTTTTATTCTACAATATACTGTTTGTATCTTTACCTCTCTAAGGGTTAATAATCCTTCCTCCAAATCTGTTCCTGCCTATTGTAGCCATGTTTAAGGACTCTAAGGTTTTCACTGAACTAAGGTGCAGAAGGCTTGTCGCGTGGGCTCTCATTATCCTAAATGAGACTACTGGATTTCTAGGCAGCAGGATCGATAACGGTGTGGGGGACTGAGTCTGACCCACGTGTAAGGAACTTTGTCACCCTAAATCCGTTTTTTGCTCCGGCTAACTAGCAGTGCCTCATTTCTCTCACGGGGAAGAAATGATTAGGCAGCCGAGCGCATGACATCTTTGGAACTTCTCAGGGAAGTCGTGGTCACTCAGATCCAAACCAACTCTCTCATTTACAATATGATCTCATATACAAATGACAAAGACAGTATAAGTTTTATATAATGTTTTAATAAAACAACTGTATTTTAGATAATAAGGCGTGAGCCGCAATAACCAGAACAATACAACATAGTAGGATTGAAATAGTCACCAGGAGAGTAAAACATAAGAACAAAGCTATCATAGTGCCTAACAGTTTCTACTCTCCCTCTGCATGTTCTATTAAGAGCACAGCATGTTAAGCTTCAAGCTTGCCTTTCCGAATCACTGGGAAGACATCAGCCCTCATACCTGAGCAAAGGCCTGTGATCTGGTTCAGCATCTGCAACGAGGCAGTCAGCGTCTAGTTGTGGTTCCCTGGTCGGAATCTCCTTCTTGCGTGTATTGGGTCAAGGAAGTGATTTTATAACTAACATGTCATCGTGATCACAAAATGTCCCTACGCAGGAATGCCAAATCTAAACTCCTACCACGTCTATCGGCAATGTACCAGACTGTATCCTTGACTGAAGCACAGAGTGAATATGTTATGGAGAACTCCAGTGCTGAAGTAGGCAAAACAGTGTGATATGAATAAAAAACAACACCGTAGAACTGGCTATTTGAAAAATAACAGTACGAAGCCTAATAAAAAGCATTTAGAGCAAAGTGCACAGAGGCTCTAAGCTGTCAGAAAATGAATAAAATACATTCAGGGCAAAGTGCACAAAGGCCTAAAGCCTGAAGCTAATGCGCAAAGGATACGTAAAACTAACCACACTACACCCTCCCCTTGTCGGTAGCAAGTGGTTCCAATAATATAAAAGCATGCCCTAAATATAAACAATATATAAAACCATATATTACGACAAGGTACGAAGACAACAAAGTCATAAATTTAGGAAACATTTGACGATAAAGCCAAATTCAATATAGTGTCAATTTTGCAGGAGAGAGAAAAAAATCCAATTGTCAGAAAGAAGCAATAGAACGTAGGAGCTCCTCCACTTCGATATATGTTAATATCGGAAGATCCACGCCACAAAGTACCATGGAGCAGGTGTGTTCCAAAGCCCCAAAACCATTCAGGGCGGCACGCCGTGCAGGGCCTATGAAAGAGACAATACCATCTTCCTCCAGGAAGGGAATCTCATAAACCGCCTGTCTGGGAATGAGCCCTAATCGGGAACATCAACAGATCAGGATCGACCACTGGAGGGCGCTGCAGTGAGAGACAGAAAGCCAGTGCATGTTCAAACGAGCACCAAAGGCACTGAAACACGGGTTGCACACAATCCAAAACCGGTCTGAATGACAGAGACCAGTCACACTCCAAATGGCCCAGGAGTGTAGCTCCAAAATACTGCATCATGCGTTCACGACACAGCTGCGCTGACGGGAGCAGCAATATAGGATCTCGTCGTGGCAGGACAGCCATTGCGAAAAAATAGCAACAATAGCAAGACTCCAGCCAACAAAGCCAAAGTAATCAGGAAACCCCCAAAAATGCTTCCGAAAATAGAGTGTATAGCCGAAGGTATCAAACCGAATATGGAAGAGAAGGTGTGAGCAAAACCAACACCAACAGCTTTGAAAAAATGAGCAATACCAGCAGTGCTGGATGCATTAAATATACGTCCCACAAGTTCACCGAAGTGACTTGGAAAGTTAGTATTCAAAAGGGACTGTATCTCCGCCGATGACCTTGCCACCTGAAGTGTGTAGGTCTCGCTAGCAGATGTAAGTGCCACATGCTTTTGAAACAATAAAGCTTTCAGCCGACTCAACTTGTCGAAATTAACCTTGGAAGTAGCAATATGAGGCCAGATGTCTGCTACCTCCCTAATTTGAGTGGGGGGAAACAACACATTCCCGCAGCACGTAACGGCCTTGTTGACAACGACAACGTAAACTATTCCGGCACGCATGCCACAGCAGCGTTCGCTGTTAAGAACAATTTAACTGCCGTTAGAAAGCACCTGGAAAGTGTTTTTAATAACCGGGACTGGAACTCCCTTCAGATAACAAGCTAAGTTATCAATCGAAGCGTTACACGCTCCGTGCAAGGACAGCTGTTTACAAACCATGGAATGGCTGACAGAAGCTTCGCATTCGCTACCGCTAAGAAAAACCTCCCTCAAACCATTAACACACCTGTATTGAAAGGCAAGCTCCCACACCTCGTGTATGTAACTGTCTCCCAATAGTTCATATGTACCCACCGGAATGTGCTTCAAACAAGAAGTAAATTGCAGAGTGGAGATAGGCAAATTAATAACCCCATGAATCAACCACTCAGCTGACGGAATCTCAGCCACAGTGAAAGGCAGTTTCTCCAATTTCTCAATATTCAACATAACATATGTCGCTTCCTTTTTATCCATCAGCTGTTGTTGACGAGTCAAATTAAAGGAGATAAAGATCTCTCTGGCACGAATATGCTGCCATGGAACGCGACCCGCCTTCAAGGTTTGAAGAGTCCAACCCAGCTGCATGATGGACCGCGTCTGACTCTGCCCATGATATAAAGAAGACATGTCCGATTTAATAATGTCAATAGCAGAGGAAACAATGCTGTCAATCGTGTAAACACGGTCAGAAAGGGTATGCATGCCATTATCAACAACAGACAAAGGGGGTCATTCTGACCCTGGCGGTAAAAACCGCCAGGGCCAACAACCGCGGGAGCACCGCCAACAGGCTGGCGGTGCTCCCATGGGCATTCTGACCGCGGCGGTACAGCCGCGGTCAGAAACGGAAAACCGGCGGTGTACCGCCGGTTTCCCGCTGCCCTGGGGAATCCTCAGCTGCGCTGCCATGGGGATTCCGAGCCCCATACCGCCATCCTGTTCCTGGCGGCTTTGGCCGCCAGGAAGAGAATGGCGGTATGGGGTGTCGTGGGGCCCCTGGGGGCCCCTGCAGTGCCCATGCCAATGGCATGGGCACTGCAGGGGCCCCTGTAACAGGGCCCCACAAAGATTTTCAGTGTCTGCCATGCAGACACTGAAAATCGCGACGGGTGCAACTGCACCCGTCGCACCCCTTCCACTCCGCCGGCTCCATTCGGAGCCGGCATCCTCATGGAAGGGGGTTTCCCGCTGGGCTGGCGGGCGGCCTTCTGGCGGTCATCCACCCTCCCCAAGCTCGGAGAGGAAACAGCGTCGGTGTAAATCACCTGCAGCGGGACTTCTTCCCCAGTAGTGAGAGGGATTCCGGAACTACTGGGTGTCCCTCTTGGTCTGCTGTGCAGAATCGGCCACATGTTGTAACTTGACATTATCAATAGAAACAAAGCGATTTCCTTTGGCCCCTTGCAGCGGCGGTAAAATCACAGTTCTCGTGCCGCTTACCCCTACCACCGTGTGTGCGTGTATGTGTGTTGGTGGTGCCTGCGTGCGTGTCGTGTGTGAGTGATGTGATGTTGGGGTCGGGGTGGGGAGGGGGGGAGACACCTATCAGTGCCAGGGAAGGAATTCCCTGGCACTGATAGTGCTTACCGCCATGGATTTCATGGCGGTTTCAAACCGCATGAAATCCATGGTGGTCAGCCGAGTCCGAATACCGCCGGCGGTATAGTGACGGCCGCCGGGCTGGAGACTCAGGTCTCCAGCCCAGCTGTCGTCTCCACCCTGGCGGGCGGAACGGAGAACCGGCGGATGCCCATGGCGGTAACCGCCATGGTCATAATTCGAAAAAAAAGACCGCCAGCCTGTTGGTGGTCTTACCGCCGCTTCTCCGCCTTCCGCCAGGGTCATAATGACCCCCTATGTGTTTTATCATTTGTAATGAAGATTGTTAGACCTGGCATTCTTGGCGTGGTCTCCCCTGTCTTTTTTGCCTCTGCTTCACATGTTACGACCGTGTGCTGGACCCTGTTTTTGCTGTTTTTGGTACTCTGGGCACTTTACCACTGCCAGTGCTAAAGTGCAAGTGCTCCTGTGTAAATGTAGGTGCTTTTCCATGATTGGCATATTTGAGTAAAGGGCACTAGAGGTGCCCAGGGCCTGTAAATCAATGCAACTAGTGGGCCGCGAGCACTGGTTGTTCCAGCCACATTAGTAGTCCTGTAAACATAGCTCAGACCTGCCACTGCAGTATCTGTGTGTGCAGTTTTACCCTGCAAATTCGACCTGGCAAGTCTACTCACTTGTCAGGCCTAAACCTTCCCTTTTTATACATGTAAGGCACCCCTAAGGTAGGCCCTAGGTAGCCCCACGGGCTAAAGGTGGGACATGTACTGATGTATTTTACATGTCCTAACAGTGAAATAGTGCTAAATGAACATGGGGACTGCCTTTAGGTATTTTTAAATTGTAGATTCCCTTTGAGAGCACACAGAAATGTGGTGTCTGGGGTCTCTGAACTCACAATTTAAAAATACATTTGTTAGTGAAGTTAGTTTTAGAAAGAAGGCATTTTCTTGCTTAAACCATTCTGTGGCTCTGCCTGTTTGTGGATTCCCTGTCTGGATCAGACTGACAGTTGGGCTGTTTGTGAATCTCCTCTAGACAGTGACACAACGGGACCCGGAGTTTAGCCTTCATATCCTGATGGGCCATCTGAGCTGGAGTAGAAGGGGGAGTGGTCACTGACACCTGAATGGACTGTGCCCGCCATCACACAATGCAGTCTCCCACCCTCTGATGTGTATTTGGGGCCTGGCCTGTGCAAGGGAGGATCTTGTGAACGACAGAGACTTTCCTTTGAAGTTTGCCTACTTCAAAGGCAGAAAGGGGTATTAGTAGTGGACCCAAAGGCCCTGAAGGTTAGATCACTTCTGGAAGCAAGAGGAACCTCTGCCAAAGAGATAGCTGAAGAGCTGAGGAGAATTGTTTCCCTTGCTTGTGCTTTGTTGGCCTATCCTGCAGTTGCTGCTTCTTCCTGTGAAAGGAGACAAAGACTGGACTTTCTTGTGCATTCCTGCCTGAAGGAGAATCTCCAAGGGCTTGAACTGAGCTTGCCTTCTGTTTTTGAAGTCTCAAGGCCATGAAAGACTTTCTCTGCCAGCACCTGGACTCTCTGCTGAGACTCCTGCCCTGCTAAGTAGTGTCTGGGCTCTTGAGAGGTAAAGTTGGCAGCACAAGAGCTGAAATTCATGCACAGAACGCTGTGCTGGGAAATTTTAGATGCATCATCTGCAACGCGGCTGATAAACGATGCACCACCCGCTATGCGGCAATAATTGGTTCTCCACCTGCATTGTGGCTGAAAGATCAATGCGTCACGGTTTGGGAAAATGACACAACACCCGCTTGCAGCTGCTGATAATGATCACAAACCCCACATAGTGCGGTCTTCTAACACCGTGGGATTTCTCACAAATCATCCTGGGCTTCAAAGTCATTGTGAACATGCACGCGGATCCAAGGTGCACTGTCTAGACATTGACGCATCGCTCTCTTGCGAGGGAGAAAAATGACGCATCGCCTACACGACCGAAGAAGAAATAATGCTTGGCCTCACTTGCAATTAAGGAATCAACGCATCGCTGACTTTTCCGATGCAATCTCACCTGTGCAGCTTTACTTTTGACGCTTTGTGTACTCTGTGTACAATCAACGTTTCCATTGTTTTCTATAGAGTAAGACTCTTATTTTTTTCAAAGTTCATATTTTGACTTGTGTATGTTGGATATTTGTCATTTTTGGTCTTGTTTGATTTAACACTAAAACTAAACTAAAACACTAAACTGGTGTGATGTCCATTTTGTAGTGTTTTCACTTTATTGCTGTGTGTGTTGGTACAAATACTTGTGCTTCTGAAAGAAACCTGACTGCTTGTGCGAAGCTACCAAGGGGGTATGCAGGGGCTATCTAAGTGTGTTTTTCCACTGCCCTGACTAGAGTGAGGGTCCCTGCTTGGACAGAGTGCAAACTGACTGCCAACCAGAAAGCCCATTTTTAACAAAGATTTACAAGACGTACGAGGTAATGGTTCACTGAGCAGGCACTAGTTTCAGCTGTCATGTCCCTGGAATATGTCCAGGTACTGTGACTCATAATTCCTGTCATAGTTTCACCATTAACTGGGATCAGGTTGCAATATACACTCAGCCCAGAGCCCCGCACCATATCAAAAGAGTGATCAAAACCAAGTAGTTCTGCACTGAAGCCCTTTTCCAGATCTGCCTGTATCAAGTTTTAACTATGTCTAATTTATGTAAGATCATACTCAGTTTCAACCATGTCTAATTTATAATGGATCAAACTAATTTAGTCAACATTTATGACTTATTAGTTTGAACTTGGCAAAGGTAATCGGGAATCATGGCTTTCCTGGACATCAACATTCTCTTGTTTAATGTGGACCCATCAGTCATTGACATTAAGGGCCTCATTACGAGTTGAATGGTCTCAGGACCGCCATGTTGGAGGTGGCGGTCTTACTGCCAACATGCTAGTGGAGAAAACTGCCAAATTATGACATGGGCGACATTCAGTACAGAACAAAGCCAAAGCACTGCCCGCACTGCCACTACGGCCTAGCCGCCACATACAACGGTAGCCACCTGCCTGCCGGCGGAGACCATTTTCCCACCGGACAGACTACGAGGTTACACACCGCCAAGGTTTCCGCTGCAGTCGCACCACCACAGAAACTTAGGCGGAAACCAACTGCATAAAAGGAGATGGTCACCTTCAGGAAGCCATACTCATCAGGAGCCACCATGGAACCTGAACTAGACGTCTTCCCGCTGCTCCTGATCGCACACACAACTCCAGAATCTGCCATGATGACAACAGCAACCGTGATTATACACACTTACCTGGTACTGATGTGGATTGTCAATTTTTGTACACTGACATAACAAACATTCGGGAAAGGGGCGTGAGGGTGAAAGTTACACATAACAGCACACTAACACATACACTCACATACAGCCACACACATACTTACATATACACAATAACCAAGCTATGGTCACTACACACACGCACACGTCACAAACACATACAGGTACACAGAGAAACACTGCACAGGCCCACACTAACACAGTATCCCACAATACAACAACATGTCACAACCAGAACACAACTGACCCATCTCCATTCCCGTGGCAGGACTCACAGGGAACACTTCCTAGGGACACATCACATTTACATTGCAACGTAACACCAAGAGGCAAATAATACATACAAGCATATTACTTTCCGATCGACTTACTTAGAATATCATATCTAACATACCATGCACAAAACATGCACACACATAAAGTCAAGGCACACAAAGCTACACAACACACCAACAAACACATCTTAACACAAATAATACTCAATACCAACACTGCAAAAAACTTTGAACACGTAATTGTCCATCACACAACACACACCTCACCACTTTCAGGCAAATGCACTGCACACAACCTCACATACTGGCCAAACAACAGAGGTAGCCCAAGCAACACACACAGACACACACAACTAATGTCAGACAGAAAAATTCCATACTTTGGAAAGAAATGCATGAGAAAGATTTAAGCAGGAAACCATCAACAGGTTGGCTCAAATTATTATTACATTTCAATAAATTGGAAAAACAAAGGACATAGGCCAGTTCGTAAATAACAGTTTCAATGCACACAGTGTGCATATGTGTGCCCCGAACTTGACTCCTGACTACAATATAACCTCCATAGGTTGGGGCATCTATGGGGAGGCAGGCACCTCAGGGGTTATCTGGAAGGGAATGGCAGAGGGGGGTGGTTTGGGTTTAGGTTTTGGAGGGGGCATTTGGGATTGGGCTTTAGTATGGGAGGGGGGTCTTGGCTTCATCTTAGGTTTATCGGAGGGTTGGGTTTGTTTAGAAGGTGTAGACTTTTTTGCAGGGGGAGGGTACTTGCAGGTGGGGCAGGGAAGGTCTTGCAGGTGGTAGGGCCAGACTTGGGGAGGGACACAGAATGTTTAGGTGTATAACAGGGTGGGAGAGGAGTCTGGAAAAGGGCAAACTCTGAAAGGAAAGCTTTTTTTAGATACAAAGGATGGTCATAACAAAATGGTTTGGGTGTGGAGTGAGAGGGAGTGGTTGTCTAAGGTGTTGTAGATGTAATGGGTGCATGTTTATGTGAGGTATTTTTGTGGGGGGTGGGTGTCTGTTGGGTGGGTGAATGCAGGTGTTTGTGTGTCTTGGGATGAGGGGGGTGGAGGTGCTGGATGATGCCCTGGTGGGTGGGTGACTGTCTGTTGGGGTGGTGACTGCAGGTACAGCGGATGTGCTGCATGTCAGTGTCAGTGTTTGTGGTGTCCGTGGGTGTGGTAACTGGGGTGAATGTCTCAGGGTCTGCTGTGGTGCTGTCTGTGGGTAGGTTTGGTCTGGTGGCTGGATGAGTGAATGTTGGTCTAGTGTCTGCAGGTGTGTCAGGTGTGTCAGGTGTGTCAGGTGTGTTGTCAGTGATGCTGGTGTGGTAGAGGTATTAGGGCAGGTTGTGACTGTTGCTGTGTGTGCATCTGAATGTTGCTTGTGTGCATGCCGGTGGTGTGTCTTGTGGTGCTTGTTGTTTGTCTGAGCTACCTTTGGAGGTTGAGGTGGATGCTTGCATGTCTTCCTGTGTGCTCTGGCTGTGTCGGGAAGAGGGGTTTATGATTGGGAAGACAAGGGTGGAGGAGGGACGGCAGACAAAGGGTGACTGGCTGCTGTCAGTGTGGAGGCAAGAGCCTGAAAGGATCTCTGTAGACCAACCAGTGCACTGTGAATGCTCTCCAGGAATACATTACTCTGTTGGATCTGAGTTGCTAGTCCCTGGATGGCATTGACGATTGTCGACTGACCCACAGAGATGGACCTCAGGCGGTCAATAGCTTCCTCACTGAGGGCAACAGGACTGACAGAGTCAGGGGCAGAGGTGCCTGTGGCAAAGGAGACACCCACCCTCTGGTGTGACTGGGCACGGCCAACTGGATGGAAAACTATACAGAAGGCAGTGGTAGTAAGTGGGATGGCAGACTTATATGGTGCTGGGGTGGTCCCAGATGAGCCCACCATCGCCAGGAAGCTTCCACTGGAGAAGGATTCAGAAGATGATGACGTGGATCCTGTCTCCCCCGTGGCACTCCCCTTGCCCTCCAGGCCACTGGGTCCCTCACTGTCAGTGGTATCAGCACTTTGGGTCCCATGGCCAGCGGGTTCCTCTCTCAGCTGTGCCCTGACTCCTTCACCTGCCAATGCTGAGGCTGAGAAACAGAGAGAGAGGTAAGGTCATCACATTCTTTAGATATACATACATTACACCATACACAACAGCAACATCACATCTCTGTGTAAAATACCCCCAGGTAGGAACCATTTTGAGGCAACTTCTTGTCACAACAACCTACTTCCCACAACCCTATATGACAACAATGTCACACTCAACATAAGCCTACTACCTGACTACTACATCACCATCCCATCAGTACAGCTAAAACACAAATTATTCCTGCTCAAGTTGATTTGTCAACATAAAAAGTGTATCCCTATACAGAGCATCACTGTGAAACAACAAACCATCAATGGAAATCAGTGTTTGATTTCAAATTCAAATTTCAAATTAATACCAACTCCAAATCTACACTTGCTCAGTCCTTCGCCTGATGTCATGTTCTAGGAAAGTTACCTCATCACATTCCAATTGCAACACAGCATGTTGCATAGTTATCATGTTGGAAAATGGACTATTGGTAAGGGCAGGTAGGTACCTACACTTAGCAATAGGCCACTAACCTCCACTAAGGTCCAGTTAGGTCTCAGTAAATTAAACCCAGCTCAACCCTTGGTAGCTTGGCAAGGAGCGTCAAGGCTTAACTTAGGAGACAGAGTGTAAAGCATTCAAATATCACAAAACAGTAATTAAATAAAACCCAGGAAACAGTTTAAAAATCCAAAACCAATTTATAAAAATAGATTATATTTTTATCTTTAAAATGACACCAAAACTAATAAAATCGGATAAGGGGAACCGGAGATATGAATTTCGCCTAGAAACAAAAAGCGCCAATCGGGTCATCTGGTTGCACCTCGACCGGGGCAAAGTCAAAGTTTAAGGCCAACCGCGATGGAGCCCTGCTCGGCTACAGGCTGCGGGAGGCCTCGGTTAAAAGTTTACCTTCACACTTAGTCTTTTTTTTCGAAGATTTTCTTCAGCGGGACGAACCTGCCAGTCCAATCCGACCTCCTGGAGCCCTTCTCCGGATACGCGATGCTGGAATCCTCGGTGGAGATTTTTACCTTCGGACTTAGTCGTTTTTTCGAGGTGAAAATCCTTCGACCGGGGTAAACCTGGATCTTGATCCGACGTCCATGGAGCCCTCCTCGGATAAGCTGGCTGGGAGGTCCCGGTCAACTTTTTACCTTCGGACTTAGTCTCTTTTTCTGAGATTTTTCTTTACCGGGACGAACCAGCAAATCAGGCCGGGTCGCGGTTGAGGCAAGCCGGCTAGAGTTGCCGCGGCGGGTCGGTCCCTCTATGGAGCTTTTTTTCAAAAGTTGTCCAAACTTCTCCAAACTTCTGGGGCTTCTCCCAGATGTCCTTTTAAGGTTCTTTTGGGGTCCACAGCTCACCCCAAGGGTCCAGAAGTTCTGAGATGGTCCTTGGGGGGTGCAGACTACAACTCCCAGAATGCACCTGGCGCAAACTCCTTTTTGGCCACTGGACAGTGGTCAGCTGGTCGCTTTCTTCAGGAGTTGGTGCAGGGGACTCTGGATAGCAATTTTTCACCTGTAGCAAACAGGGAGTCCCTCCTTGAACCAGTTGAAGCCAGGCAAAGTCCTTCTTGTGGTAAAGCCCAAGTGTGCAGCTGGTGCAGTCCTTCTGAGTGCAGGTTCCAGGTGCAGGCCAGGGGTCCAGCAGGGCAGTCCTTCTTCTCCTTTGGTTCTTCCTTGTTGGAATATGAAGGGGATCTGAGGTGTGGGTGCAGGTCTGCCAGTTTTATCCTTGCTTCTGGGTGAAAAGCAGGGGGTATCCCTCCCACAGGCACATTCCTTTGTGTGAAGCCAGGCCACTTCACACCTCATCAAGGCAGCTTGGTCAAGCTGCTCAAGGCTGGCCAATCAGAGCACAGCAGCAAAAACAATGCAGGGCTGAAATTGGCAACTTTTCAGGTAAAGTTTAAAACTCTTTACCTGAACAAGTTATATTAAATCCAACAACTGGAAGTTGTGGGATTTATTACAACAATTAATTTGATACCAAACTCTTGGTATGCATCATTTAAGGAGACTTTAAAAATTAAAATAAAGTCTCCCCATTCTAGCCTATGAAGGCCATTTACTACAATGAGGGAAAAACGAATTTGGCTGTTTTTACCTCACCAGGTGTTATAACACTTTTTTATAAGGTCCCTGCTTATAGTTACATGGCACCCAGCCCTAGGGGCACATAGGGCACACCTTAGGAGTGACTTATATGTAAAAATAAGGTAGTTTAAGACTTTGGAACTACTTTTAATTCCAAAGTCGAATTTGCATATAACTTTAATTTAAAAGCAGCCAGCAAGGCAGGCCTGCCTTTAAAATGACACTGGGCACCTCAGCAGTGCGCCTATGGGTGCACCACCTATGCTGAGGTCCCTAAACCTACATGCCCTACCATATACTAGGGACTTATAGGTAGGTTAACTTAGCCAATTATAATTAGCCTAATTTGCATATCCATTTTACACAGAGCACTGGCCCTGGGACTGGTAAGCAGTACCCAGGGCACAGCCAAGAGTCAGTAACCACCAGTACCTGTCCAAAAAGTGTGGGGGTGACCAGGGCAAAAAGGAGGACTTTCCTACATATCATATCTCTAAAATGTAACTGTGTCTAAAACATTCACAATGGCAAATAACTCAGATGCATCTACACCATTTAGCATATCCAATTTTAAAGTAAAATAGACTCCCAAAAAAACCTCTCCAACACATGTATTAACTGTGTTTTTGCAAAGGATTGCACAGACATTCAGAACCTACTCATCTTAGCCATTCTCACATATAAAACAAAGTAATGTACAGCAATAGGGGTTTACTTAGCACACAGGATACACCCACAGACAATCACAGAGAGCATACCAACATCTTCAATACAATGGACACCTGTTATGTGCATGAAGGCCACATACAATTCTTCTAATCATGCTTAGTAGCAATCTAAAAATGACTAGATCAAATGACCAACATCACTATCAGCACTTGACATCAGTCACCTTACATCTTTGGAGTACAGTTCTACTGACATAAACCGCTTCTGAAGTAACCATGATTGACACTTAAACCTAGAGTCCAGCAATTTGACTGACAACATATACCATTCCACCAACATGCAACTTTCAACTACACCTGAAACATTACGTAGTCATGGTTAAATTAGCTTATCTATACTGAAATGCTTCAAAACATATTTATAATAGCAAAAGTAAGTATGCCAAACCTAAATCTTAAATCTTAAAAATGGCAGGAAGTACCACTGTACACATGATGTTGGCAAAACAGCAGATGTTGTACCTATAGAGGAGATGTCCTGTCCTTGTAGCATGGGCAAAATAAATTGGCTAAGTGAATAGAAGGCTAGCCATTAACCTTTTTAATACATAGTACGGATAGTCTGAACTCCCATGTCTATGATATGTCTAGGAATGTATAATTACCACCATGCTTTTGATCATGTAGGATATCCACCCTGATCAAACATCAGATTTGTCAATGTACAGTCCACACTTAACAATGGGGACACCTCCTCACACCTTTGAGTAGCAAGCATGCCATTTGAAATATCTGAATGAGATAACATCCTCACATGAAGTTGACATCTATTTCACAACTCTGGAATATTTGGCGGGGAGACCCTATGTTGCACATAGAGCTAGATCCAGTGGAATAGGAATGGATGGAGACCAAGGAGCTGGGCAACTTACCAACAGGATATCTGGACTATGGATCAGTAGGTGGGAAGGATGACAGAGCAGGTTACACATATGTATTGCACTGTAGAGGTACACATATGACACAGTCACATGTGCATCACAACGTGCTGTCGTACAATAGACTTAACATAGGTGAGTTATATTTTCCTATACACAATACCATGTCCACACCTGTGTATCAATGGTACCAACTGTACGTCTATGTGTTCCTAAGAGACCCTTACCCTTTAGCACTTACCACATTGTTATAGTTTAGATACTTGCACATCAGACACTGAACTGGAAGAGGGTTTTAAATATCTGTAGTCAATACTTACCTCCTTGTGGCTGCTGTGCTGCCTTCAAATGCCCATCCAACTCATGGTAATCCACTGCCAAAATGTAGGCCATTAGGGGCCATTAGGGGCAGTTCAAGGTCCGACAGGCACCCCTCGCTTCCTACAGTGGGTGCTCTGCTGGCTGTGGACCCCCAAAAGTCTGCACTTGGTTGGCGATGGCATGCCAGATTGCATTTTTTGAAGGGCATTGACCTGCATGGATGACACATAGAAAAGGAGAAAGTCCACATGCACCATACCAACACAAGTGGTCGGAACACTTCAGCCACAGCAAGTGGGCAAACATTCTCATCCTCTATCATCAAACTCCTTCACAATTTAGCATGTGCAGGCAGCCCATGTGTGAAGTGGAGTGTCCCATACAACATGCATGATCAGTACCTAGTATTGACTACACACATATGACCAGGCCACATTATTGTCCATAACATGGAGTGTCTAGAAAAATATTTCTCACACCATCATTGTTGTCCATGCTGCAATCTCTCTGTGTATGGAAGAAGTTACATTACACACTACTATGTAACACTACTGTATGTCTGCCTATGAACATGTACACATTTCCATACACCCAGGCATGAGTGGCGAAACCTTCACTAATTAATGTACACCATCATAAACTCCACCTTTCACACATTGGTATACCATTGGACTCACCTGCTCCTCTGGTGCACCATATAGCTCTCCATTATGGGGCAGGACCTCCTCCACAAGCTTGTCCAGCTCTTCTGGGGTGAAGATTGGAGCCCTATCACCTGCAGGACGTGGCATGAAAACTCTTAGTGGAAGTACACAGCAGCTCAGGTAGTGGAGGTCTTCCTGGCAGTAATGTCAGGAGTCAAGTGAGCAATACTGCAGAAGTCTGCCATGTACAAGACGGTCACCGCTGGTGGGCATCACCATTGGTCCATGTCTGCCAAATGTGTTCCAATGGCAATGTCCATAGTGGTTGTAACCATCTACCACCATTATGACATCCGCCGGCAGAATGAGATCACTTCCTCATGTCCAGTACAGTAGGTCAGGCAGCTGCCATTTTGATGCAATTATATGTATTGAGAAGTATTTGAATCTTCATCATTAACGATTCCTTATATTGTGCGAAATATCAGTGAGTGCTGCCTTCATGTTTAGTAGTCTAATTGTGCATGTGAGTAGTAAAAGCTGTGTGACAGAGGAAATGGTGGAAATTAAAATGTACACCTATTTTCAACATCCTATGTGCGTAGGTGCAACAAAAATGTTTCACATGTACACTAAGTTGGAATATCAAACACTGAAAGTCACAGATAAATATGCATGTACAGTACATTAGAGGATTCCCAAGGGGAAAGTCATAGGAAACATAGCAAGATATTGTACTTCAGACGTTACATGTTGTATCTGACATCGACAGCAGATGTGTCAGACTATGAAAAATATTCATCATGTGTACAATGTAACAGTCACCTACAATCAAATAATTTTTCCACATAGTTACCCTGGCATGAAGAGATGAAGACAACCTCCACCGCACCATCACTAGGATCTGCACATCATGGAGGTAAGACATATAATACAGATCTATCGCATGAATAGGCAGACAATCATGGATCTTTGTGATCAGTTGGAGCCAGATCTGATGCCTGGCATTCGCAATCCCAATGGCATACCTTCCATTGTTAAAGTCCTGTCAGTGCTACACTTCCTGGCCACTGGGTCCTTTCAGAATACAGTGGGCCTAACAGCAGGAATGGCTCAGCCCATGTTCAGTCTAGTTTTGAAAGATGGACTGTGTGCATTATTTAAACACCTGGACAGCTACATCAGGTGTCCCCAACATGCAGTTTTGGCCTATGTGTATCTAGGATTTTATACAATGAGACATAGTCCACATGTGATTGGAGCCATAGATGGCACCCATGTTGCCTTGGTTCCCCCCAGTGGCAATGAACAGATATACAGGAACAGGAAACACTACCACTCCATCAAGGTCCAAGTGGTGTGTTTGACAGAGCAGTACGTTTCACAAGTATGTGCGAAGTATTAGAATCAGTCCATTAATCCTTCATCATGCGCAACAGCAATATCCCACCGCTGATGACACAACTCTACACAGAGAGGGTATGGCTGGTTGGTAAATCACATTTAACATATGGTTTGATTATAATATTGATAGTTGCACATACATTAAAATAACATTGAAATAGGAAAACAGGATCTCTAATGACTGTCATAGGGAGCATTAATACAATAAAAATAGGAAATAAATTTTGAAGATGCGTTGTGGAGTATGCTCCGCTAAAACAATTTAGTTGTATACAGACTAATACCACTTCAAAATGGCCACTACTTTCATGCGGCCGGTAGCGAACATCAAAATGGACCAACTGAAATATGTGCTTTCTGAGATTGGCTCTATGTGCAATAAATAAGATTGTTAAAATGATTACGATATAATTTTGTTCCATTTATTTTTACCATCATTATTAATAAAAAGGTGAAATTACTTAGTCAGTTTAATTAGAGATAACCATCACTTCAATATGGCCATCATAAATATACAGCAAGGAATCAATTGGATAATGGACTTTTTGAGGAGTATATGATCTTTTATGCATATGATAACTTTCAATATACACATAATTTTAATGGCCTCCGTAATAGTTTTTCATACACCAATAAAAACACTAATATCGGGTTTACATCAATTTTGACAATATATAGTTTTCACTGCAATTTTAAATGTATAAGCACTCTAAGACCTTTTTTTCTATACTGGTATTTGTATTTTATATTAAAAAATTTGATAGCCTATATATTTAATGAAATGGCAGTAATGGTTACATGACTGGGAGCAAACTTTGTGATGAACCTTCCAGATACAAGGAGACACATATAAATATATGAATTTAAAGAAATATATGACGTTTCAAAATGACTAGATATACATATTTAATTTGGTTAATATCAATTTTGAAGAGGATATTATGCATTTTTGTAATTCACAGAGCATTTTAATTGTATAGCACTTTAGGATTTAGGTATGTTTTCCATGTTGTTACTTTGAATTTTATATTTTATATTTATAATTTATAGCCCTGAAGAAGTCCATTTGGACAAAACGCGTTGGCTATGGAATTTGTAATTCTCAAATGGATTAATAAAATACAGTGAATTCACCTATTAGGTTTTGAATCGTTAATTTTGATGAACTCTGAAGACATGAATCAAAGAGCTTTTGCACATTAACAAACATATTTTTGTGCCGGTCTTCCTTCTTTCAATGTTTAAAACCTATGTTTTTTTCGAGGCCTATAGGGTTGGCCCTCGGGACCTGAGCACCTATAATGTTCTCTTTGCCTGTGATCACAGATGAAAGTGCGGCAATTATCACTTCAACCCTGATGTTGTTTTGGAACATTTAACATATGTGTTTGCTAAGTTTATCCCTTGTTATCACAAATGTGCATGTCCTAAATATATGTTTGTGTTGTTATACCTATTTCTTGCAGGGGACTCAGGCTATCCAAACCATCCGTGGTTGTTGACACCAGTGAAGTACCCAACAACGCCAGGGAAAGCCCGCTACCATGAGGCCCACGCAAGGACAAGGCGTGTCATTGAGCAGACTTTTGGGCTCCTGAAGGCACGATTTCACTGTCTGGACATATCTGGAGGAACCCTTCTCTACTCATCCAACAAGGTATGTCAAATAATTATTGCCTGCTGCATGCTCTACAACCTTGCCCTGAGATGTCAGATACCATTCATACCAGATGAGGGGGAGGCAGCTGAACCTTTGGGTGAAAATGCAGATTTGCCAAGTAATGATGAGTCTGATGAAGATGAAGCTGGAGACCTCATAGCACATCTCATCAATCAGTATTTCAACTGACTCAAGGTATGTGATGTCTCCTAAATGGTGTGTATAGAACAGAGTGGTATACAGTGTCTTGATTTGTTACTACACATGCAAAGTCACACTTGTAAAAATGAATTGTCAGAATTGATGTATTTATACAGCCATGTCCTAGCCTTGATATTTGTCAATCACAGATTTGCTGAGTTTCTGTTTGGCTTTTTATCATTGGCAAGTCACAGACAGTGTCAGAGGCAGATGGGGATTGCAGGCAGACATGAGAAGTGAACATGGATGAAGCCAGGTACTGATTGCCATGAGTATGTGAAGTGTATGTAATATGGCCAGATGTTCCGTCAGGACACTGAAGTGGAAGTCTGTTTTCCCAACAACAAGACCTGGTTGGTACTGGAGCTGGTCAAATTGTGTCGTGTGTGTGACCATATGTGTCTGTCACATGAAAATGTTGAACCAGAGCCTCTATCACCATAATGGTTTCTGTTGTATGTGACCTACCTGTAACATAGCTGTCAGTGTGTTTCTACTTTGCAAACCAATGTGCATGTCTCGGTGGACTGACATAGGTGAGTGGCAAGCCTATAGGTCCGTGACCAATGTAAGTGAAAGGTCCCTGGACTGAGAACATCAGTACTGATCCCTGTCTGTATCATGGGATATGATTATTAGGAAACTAAGGTATGGCTATGTGATAAGGCTTTACATGGTTTTACAAAGGACCAATATGTATGCCTCCTGGCTTGTAGGAAGAATGACATGCCCCTAACTTCTCTATCCTGTGGGTTAGTAGTCTATGACACCCAAGCTGACAACCGTAAGTCACTAGCAGTACTATTCTTTCTGCTGTTTGCAAATCTAGAAATAAATGTGTGGAGATGAAGAATACAGCTGTATTAGCTTCTGTCTATGTTACAATCCCAATGTAATGAGTCTCCTGGTGATAGAATACACATGTGATGCCCATAACAAAGGCTGTACAATACAGAGTGAGATATTGATGCTATAATTGGCATACATGATAGGTGTACATGGTTGATAAATGACACTTACACAGGACCTGCGTTGAAGTATTATTTATTGTGGAGTACAAAATAATATGTGTGAATAGTAACTAAAAAAACACAAAGTTAACAGTGAAGGGTTCAGTCATGGTGGCTGAAATAATCAGTGTAGCTGCTACACCATTAGGAAACACAAGTCCATTGTCCTTTCAACACATGAAAATGGAGTTAGGTTTCAGAACAGTCAATAGGGTGTATCTGTGGGACACAAGGGGAACCAGTCAGGAGAGGTTTACCTCCTGGCAGTGGGTTTTCTCTTGGCATCTGCTTCTTGTGGATGTCTGGGTGGACGTCCATGTTTGTGGGGGGTTCCTCTGCTACAGAGCTTGGGGTGTCTGAGGCATGACCTTCTCCTGGCAGGGCCTCCATTCCAATAACAGCCGCTGATGTTGAAGGGCCTGGATTCATTACTAGTAGAAGAGGCCTGATGTTGTCAGGCAGACCTACTCAGGGCAGTATAATTGTTCCTTAGCACCCCAGCAAAGGAAGACAGGATGGCATCTTGTGCCTGCCACTGCTGCATAACATCCTGGTGGTTGTCCCTCTATACCTGTTGGATTTAACCCCATTATGGTAAATACCTGGCTCATCATGCCTTGGGAAATTTGGGAGATGGTTTCCTGGTCAGTAGTGTCCCTTGGAGCCCCTATCCTCTGGCCCACTCCATTCCTCCCATGGTACCCTATCCCCCACATGCCTGTGTCCCTGTCACAGTGTGCCCACTCCCAGTGGTGGTAGTCCATCATTGTCAGGAGTGACAAGGTGAGACACAGGTATCCGCACTGGGGGGCACGCAATAGATAAAACAGTCCTTGGAACACAGGTTTAGGGGTGAATGGTTGCCTGTGATCTGGATGCAACAGGGCTGGTAGGAGTTGCTGTGGCTATGGTGAGGCTGACAGTTGTTGACTGACCCGGTGTCCCTGGTGGGCCAGCTTTGTCCTCAGTGTCCACACATGCAGGGATGCTGTCCTCACTGGGACCTTCAACCAGAGGTAAAGTGGTATTCGCTGGTATCCTCTTCATGGTGGCAATGTCAAGGTTAACGGTGGGCGAAGTGGAACACAGAGCTGCAGTAAGTGCTACAGGTGATGTTTTATTTAGAGTATTAGAGACGTTGTGTGAGATACACACAGTGCCTTAACATGATCCCCAGAAGTGACAATGACAGCTGCTGCAAAATCTGACTTAGTACAACATGTTAAACTATGTTGGTAGTGATTAGACTGTTGATACCTTCTTATGTTGTCTGTCTATTGACATGGGTGTTCACCTTTGTTTCCTAGTGAAGTGTTTGGTGTGATACATGGCACAAGAAAAGCTGGACAATGTACAATAGTGTCAGAGTAGGGACACAGTATGGGAGTAAGCAATTGATATTGAACTCTATCTGGATGTACTGCATGTGCATTCACTTTGGCATCGAGATTTTCAGCCCCGGTGAGTAGACTACAATCTTAGGAATCTTGTTTCTAAGGACATTTTGATGGGGCACTCAGCTCTAGCTGTGTTCTGCTTGTAATGATAGTAGGAGTTGGCCTTTGCATTGGTGTCATTGCCATAAACTGTTTCACAGTTAGACATTCATGATGGGTTAGATTGGTAGTTAGTTTCACATGTATGACATTTCACTTTTGGTGCACTGTTCAGGTTTTCTTAATGGTGGGATATTGCCTTCTGGGAATTGTAGTGCTATCAGTTCAAAGTACTTCACATGCCAGATGAGTTTAGTGGGCATGGAGCATGCTAGTGATGGTTATTAGGGCATTTGGACAGAGGGATGGTGGGTGGTTTGTTAATTGAGGTGGGGTAAGGTGGTGGAGGTACATGTAGGACAAAACAAGTGGGTGACATGCATGTTGTGGGGACTTACCAGACTCCACTCCCCCTAGAATTCCTGTCAGGCCCTCAGGATGCAGTGTGTCCAAGACCTTCCCCTCGCAAGAAGTGAAAGTAGGGGGAGGAGGTGAGGGCCCACCGCAAGTCTTCAGTACCGGCAGCTGGTACCTGGATACCATGGAATGCACCTTCCCCTGGCAGTCACTCCACCTCTTTTTGATGTCCTCCCTTGTACGTGGATAGGTACCTACAGCATTGACCCTGATGACTATCCTTTGCTACAACTCCATTTTCCTGGCTATTGATGTTTTCTGGAGCTATGCTCTGAACAGATTTGGCTCTACCCTGACAAATTCATCCACCATGACCCTCAACTAATCATAAATGAAACGTGGGTGTTTTTGTGGGGAAATGGTAGTTGGTGGTAAAGACGGTGAGGTTAAAAGAAAAAGGCTGAAAAAATGTAAGTGATGAAGTTTCAGTGCTGTGATGTGAGACAGTGACGGTTGTTGTGTGTAAGAATACATTCTGTTATTGTTCAGTTGTGGGATGTATGTGTGATAAAATATGTATAGGTGCCAGAAGTTTTTTAAGCAATCTGTGTTGGTTATTGCTCCTCTGTGTCAGTGTGTGGTGTTTTTTTTGCAAAGGATTTTGGGTTATGTAGGGGTGTGTTATATAGTGGAGTGTGTAGGTGTGTCGAGTGTTTGGATGTGTATCAGGTGTGGGACTTTCAAACTATCCAATGTAGTGTTGTGTTCAGTGTGACGTGAGTTGAGACTGCTGCGGTTAGCACCACCAATGGTTTTCTACCATGGAAGAATGTAAACATGTTGTTGTAATTTGCGGATCATAATCTGATGGGAGGTTTTTTGTCAGCCTGGTGTTGCTGGTGGTGGAACCGCCTCTTTTCTGTCCTTCAGTGTCTTGGTAGTTTCCAAAAAGTTGCTATCACAGTGTAACTCTCAATATGGCAGTCAGATTACCGCAAACATGGTGGACTTTTGGTGACTGTCACTGCGGTGGTCCGCTCAAAAGACCGCCACACTCGTAATGACCCCCTAAGGGTCTTCAGGACCATTGGAAGGGTTATTTGCTGGAGACTGAGAGAATGAGGATGCTAGAATGGTTTGGAGGGAATATACAGAGGGACTACATTTGTTTAGGAACAGGGAAAACCTCATCATCATAATCTACCTTTGGTTAGTGCCAAAAACCTGAGTCAAGTTTCAATGTTGTATATAGTCTATATGTGTTAGGGAGACTTCAGAGGGGTAATGTTTAAAATAATTTACTGAATGTCAGAAGACATCCTTTAATTTCTGTTGCAGCTCTGTGGCAAAATGTATCTAAAAAGCTGAATGCAGTAACTACAGGGTATGATGATTGAACTGACATGTTTGACCTAAAAGGTTTCCTGAACAAAAACAGCTCCAGGTGTCTGAACTTTCTTTTGCTGCTGTAACACAAGTATAGCCACATATCTTAAAATAAGCCATCTACCTCCTAAGAACTTCTGAATCCTCAGACAAAGGTACTATTTCGGGTGTACCTCTGCTGAGGATAATGTTGTTTCACACTCAGGGTGTCAGGAACTCAGAACTGCTTCCAGATTGTTCTCCATGTTATTGGAAGGTGAATGGCAGATGTTCACTTGTAATTCCTGCTAATCCAGTTAACCCTGAGTAGAGGAGCCAATTGTCTGCTTTTTAATTTTATTTTAAGGATTTTGTGGTTTCCAGTGACAAAACCTTGGATTAAATGGGCATGATAGAAAGAGCTGTTCATTGTGTCAGCAATATAAGCCATGGCAGAAGGGGTGGGCATTTGAAAAAAAGAGAAGAAAGAAGTTATAACATAATTGCAGTAGGATATAGGCCCTTATTTCGTGCAAGAAATATACTCAGCAACCCAATAGGTACACCACAAAAGGGCTCCACACAGGATTGGAATATTTATCAGAGCTGAAGAAGAACGAAAACGACAAAACTCCAATAAGTACAAAAAGAGTTATTCACTTTTCAAGATATCAAATGTAGTGCTTTTGCTGGAACTCGTCTTAGAGTCTTTACGGTCCCTTGGGTAAAACATTAAATATTGCTGTTTTAGAAATTAATGCACAGATGTCAATTACAGCACCACAGGGGTAGTATCACAGATATGAGTAATGAGTAGGTATCCCCCGCAGTGAGGAATGCTGCACCACAACGTCGAGACTGCTCAGGTCCAAATTAAAACAAGGAATTACACCACTGTGGGCTGGGACAAATGAAGTACCTGGTTACATTGGTGTGGCTGCTGAGAGTGTAGTCAGACTGGGGCACCGCAGGCAAGGGGCAGGGGCCATGAAGATCAGCGAAGGTGCACCCAGTGCGTCAGAGTGGTTCACAGAAATCGGATAGTCTTGTTGGGTGCAGGTTGCAGTAAAACGACTCACTCACCAGGAGTATCCCAAAAAGAGGAACTTTCTGCTTCTCCTGTAGAGGAATGGAAAGGATAATGATGTGCTACACTCGGGCTTCAGCCAAAATGTCAGGAATGAAGCAGAGAGCTGGTACTTTATAAACAGAGCAGCAAGTTTGGATTAAGCCGCTCACTAGGTCTTTGATGCCCCTGAAACCTCGGGGAACAACTGGGGGAAAGTCATCAAGCCCTTGAAGTCCCTCTGGGGTAGTCTTGAGTTACTTTTAGCAGGGCAGAGGTCAGCCGGCTTCAGGGTAGCCCAGCAAAACCAGGCAGCAGTTCCTGGGAAGTCAGGCACAGCAAGGTGGCAATCCTTACAGCACTATAGCCTTTACTCCAGTAGAGTTTCCTTCCGGTCCAGAAGTGTACTGATTGAGCACATGCAACTTGTTTTTGCAGAATTATTTAATTCCCTCGAAAGGCGACTTCTTTCTGGCCTTCATTTGAATTCACATATTGTTCGAATCCCATCAAGGGTTTTCGTCTTTCCAGTTACTGCTCACATCCTGCAAATTTGAAGTCACCTTTTGAAGGAAAGAAATAATTCTGCAAAAACAAGTCACATGTGCTCATTCCCGAAAGGACAGAGAATTTGAACCGGTCAGGGTCCTGATAAGACCCCAAAAAGAATAAGAGGTTCAAAATGCATCAACAGATATATTTAGGGAGTCCCTTTTCAGATTTTTGTTGTGCAGTAGACAACAAAAAATGATAAATTAATTTTTAAAGTCTGCTGTCAAAAGGCCTGTTTAAGAACTCCCAATGGGCATTAACAGCAAGAGGAAATGCTCTAACACCTGTAGTAAGGATATCCTCTGTATTTAATTGTTGACTGGTCAGAGGAATAAGTATTGATTTTTGTCATTTGGTTAGGTGTTATGTTTGAATTGTGTTTAATGTTTTTGAATAATTTGAATGTGAGTTAACAGATATGTGTATATGTCTACAATATTCTAGAATATTATGAAATAATAAGTGAATAAATATAAAGGTCAAGAAAATTAATTCTCTTGCCTGTTATTGTTAAGTTAATATTTGTAGATTTCAGCCAGGGCATTTTGTGTTTTATGAATCACTTTCTAAAAGTGGCATTTTTAAAAGAGTAATAACAAATCTGGCTTTACCAGTAAAGAGTATTTATCATTACCATTCCAGGGATATGTAACGTGATGCAGGAATTAGAATTTAAAAGTAAATTAAGGAATTGCCAATGCTGGCCTATGAGAGGAGCAGGCCTCACAGTAACGAAAAACTATTTTGGGAGTTTTTCATTACAAGGACATGTATCACTCAAACGTACATGTCCTGCCTTTGACTTACATGGTGCCCTGCCCTATAGGCCACCTAGCACCTACCTTAGGGGTGACATGTATTGAAGAAAAGGGGATTTACGGCTTGGCAAGGTATTTTGAATGCCAAACCAAAATGGCAGTGAAACTGCACACACAGGCTCCACAATGGCAGGCCTGAGACATTTTTAAGGGCCATTGAAGTGGGTGGCACAATCAGTGCTGCAGGCCCATTAGTAGCATTCAACTTTACAGGCCCTGGGCATATGGAATACCACTTTACAAGGGACTTACAAGTAAAATAAATATATCAGTTGTGGATACACCAATATTACCATGTTTAAGGGAGAAGCACATAAACTTTAGCACTGCTTGGCAGTTGTAAAGTGCTCAGAGTCCTAGGGCCAACAAAAAGATACCGCAAAAAACAGGAGGTGAAAGGAAAAAAAAAGTTGAGGAGAAGGCCACACTAAGGATGCCAGGTCTAACAAAGTCCCACACTCAGTGACTACATACACCCTACTGAAAAGCAGTGAATTCAAACACTCTGTTGTTTTATCTCTTCATTTTATTTACATTGTTTAAGGATTACGACCACATGTTTTTATTTTAATGTAACAGTTGCTGTGTTGGATTTAAAAATTCCATTCAATTTACATTTCTTATATACTATTTTAGGGTTGGCACTAGGATTAGGTTGAGGTTATTTTTATTTAAGTTCCAAAAATGTAAGTAAATTGGGCAAAAGGTTTTCATTAGTATCCTGAGTTTGACTGAAATTGTCTATTAATTGAATTTACTTTACATCATTGTGGGTTAGGAAAAGGGTATGCTTAAGGGTTAGGTTATCATTAGTAGGTACAAGTCAATGCAATTCAAATTAAGGCTAGATTTAGAATCAGGTCTAGGATTAGGTTAACTAAATATTATGCATAATACATAAGTTAATAACACTAATTTTAAGTTAATCAATGGATATTTAAGGCTGGAGTAATGAGTTCAAGGTTATTGCAATCTCTATTTAAAATGTACCTTGTCTAATGTTACCCCATACTAGATTTACCATGACATTTTGGACCTTGGGATAGCAACAGCGAACCATCAGGAAGTCCTGTGATTTTTCTCTTGGGAACTAACTCATCTGATATTAATATTTAGAATCAGGTAACTCAAAGATGTTGTTAAATTCAGTAATTTACATTAGGCATATGAAAAGTGATTTAGTAATACTGCCAAGTTTTGTTTTTAAGAGCTGCTTACAGAATGATGTGGTTATCTTTTCCTCAGTGTATGGTCCTACCCACAGCCTAATATAATTTTAGTATTCATGCAAACCATAGCACTACCTACACAGAGGGTCAGTGATGATTTTGATTTTAAATTGGTTACATACCCATGTTTAGACAGAACAAGTTGTACATTTAGGCCCTCATTGTGAGTTTGGCAATCTTTTAGCAGGACCGCCACGGTTGCGGTGATGAAAGAACGCCAGTGTTGGCATTATCCTGCCAGCTGTATTGAGTGTACAATGAAGACTGCAAAAATACAGCCACAAGTCCGACACCGACAGGACAACTGAGGGTGGGAAAGAGGTGGTCCCACCACCAGCACCACCACGCCAGCCACATCCCGCCCTCCATATTATGACCCATAAATCAGCACAGTGGTAGTTGCACGGTGGTAAACCGTTGGTGGTCCGAACCACCACGCTCAATACGTATCTCAGCCATAACACAAAACCACATTGGACAGTACGAATACTCCACACCTGAGACACACATACATACACACACCACACACACCTGCTCACTGCACCATATAATACACCCCCACACACACCCACAAACCTTTGCAACCACAGAAACACACACTGACAGAGAGGAACACACACACGGACAACACAGCACTCCAATACCAAAGCCACCATCACACTACACACGCATAACACACCACACCACTGCACTAGCTACACAATACACACATTGTCACTGCACAAAAACACCACACAACAACAATGCACATAACCAAACACCGCTCACCCCACTAACCACCACACACTGCACCCTTGCACAGAACACACACCACCACTCACAACACATCCACCCTGTCATGTCAAAAGCACCCACGCTTCACAGAGGATGAGCTGAGGGTCATGGTCGATTAAATCGTTAGGGTAGAGCCACAACTGTTCGGAGCACAGGTACAGCAAACCTCTATAGCCAGGAAAATTGAGTTATGACAGCGAATTGTTGACAGGGTAAACTCAGCGGGCAACCATCCACGCACAAGGTAGGATATTAGGAAGAGGTGGCCTACATGGTAAGGTATGTTCCATGGCATCACAACACCATATCGCCGTTCACAAAACCGGTGGTGGACCCCAGCCTCCTCCTCTAGAGTTCGCATCATGCGAGAAGAAGGTATTGGCAATATTGTATCCTGAGGGCCTGACTGGGATACCCACAGGACTGGAGTTTGGTAAGTCACTAACACTCCCCTGGCACCAACTACTCCTGTCCAGCGTGCTTCCTCACCACCCTATCACCCTTTCACTCCCCAAATCACCACTCCATCTCACACCCAATCACCCAATACCCCTCCCCTGCATGCAACAATACCACTCAGCCACAATGCCCACACAGTCCCTCCCAAGTGAACGGATAGCAATGCCAATAACAAACACTACGATTCCCACAATGCACCTACACGTCCACAGCAATACCTATTCACCAGGCTGCACTATACAACACCTGCATGTACAACCCTTGCACCCACCACACCAACTGGATGCATAGAATGAGGACAACTCATGACAATGACAGGTATGCAATTCTCATGCCCCATTTCACAATGTAATGAATCATCCCCCTCACAATCCACAAACAATGCCTGTAGTGCTGTATCTGTCATTGCCATAAGTTGGAATCAAGTGAAGCCACTGTATGCATCAGACAAACAGACAACCAATCACACCTTCACCAGGTAACACTCTTCCAACCCTTTCACAGGTACCCGAGATGCTTGCACCATTGAGACAATGCCAGAGACAGCCAGCCCATCCAAGGATGAATGCCCCAGTGACAACTATACCTCAGGATGCATGGATAGCGATGACTGACCTTGCCCATCGGGGACATATGGTCAGTCGTTCACTCTCAGCCTCACCCTGCCCACAACCACCCCCCCACCTAGTGGCAACAACATCACAGCCAACCCCTCATCCCCAGACCTGTGTCACAAGGACAGGACAAACAATTGTGTGCCCCACAGTACAGGGATCAGAGTCAAATCTTAAGACCTAAGACAATGAAGGTCCTGGTGACACTGGAAGTGGCCACATTGTGCCTGTGGCACAGGCGCAGGGGGGCAGAGGTTGTGGGAGGGCACCTGTGGGCCAGAGGACGGAGCAGCCAAGACAGCCAACTGACCAGGAGTCTATTTCACTAGTCCTGGGTACATACCAGCAATCCCAGGAAAAGATGGGCCAAATAATCCCCATCTTGGGGGAATACCAAAGGCTGCAGACGGAACACCACCAGGAGGCCATGCAGCAGTGATAGACTCTCAATGCTTCCATGGCCACCGTTGCAGGGGTGATCAGGGACCTCCCCGAAATCCTGCATCCCACCTCCAGCCCCTAGCAGGCCCCTTCCACTGCCTCCCCCTTATTGAAGCCATCTACATTAGGGGTAGTCAGTGAACTGGAGGCCCTGCCAGTGGACCCACAGGCCACTGACACCCCTCTCTCTCTGTAGCTGAGGACCCTCCCCTGAAAACGTGGTCATCCATCCAGGCATTCTGCTAGAGCAGATGCCAAAACAAAAACCACCACCAGGAAGTAAACTTCCCCTCACCATTCTCCCTTGTGTGCCACTGACACACCCTGTTGACTGTTCAATGCCATAACTCACCTTTCTCTATGGCCCTAGGACACTGCACCTGTAGTACCTACAGCTAGGTCAGCTACTATGAGGATTTCATCCAGCATGACCCCTCTCATCAATGGCTGAACCCAATATACACAATAAACACTTGACCATAGAAAATGCATATGTGTCTTCATTATACGATGTGTAAATGTTGACAAGCTTAAATGACATGTCATGTACCACCCATCAACCCACATCCAGTGCAAATCACAGTAGAGGTATGCATCCTCTGCAGGGAACTTAGGACACCACAGATGACTTATTAGTGGTATCGTCACCTCTTATATATACATTATGTTTTGTTGTATATATTTGGATCTCGAGTTCGATGTGTCTTTTTTTCCTCAGGTCTCCCTATACATGTGACTATTTGACGTGTAGATTTTTTTTACTAAGTGACTCGAGTTTCTGTGCTTATATTCTCAGACACACTGTGGTCTTCTATTGTAGTTTAGGCAGTGTTTTTCATTGTTTGGTCCTCATGAAGCACCACCTGATCCGGATGAACCTTTTAGGCGCGAAACATGTTGACCTGTTGTAGTGGTTGAAGGTAATTCCTTCACCCACGTCTATGTTTTGCTGGTAGAGTGGCTGAGCATTATCTCTTTACCACTCCAAAGTATTATTTTAACCTTGACCAAGACTCTTCCTTGATCAATAAATTCTAGGGTTTCTGGAGGGTTTTGAGCCAATTTTCTTTCTGGTTCTTTTCTTGCATGTAGGTTGCAATTTATCTATACACATTTCACACCACAGCACATATCACCAGTAAAGATCTCCGACAAAGAGCCCCCTTCTTGCGGTGCCCATCAGACATTACAGCACCAGTCTGATGAGGAGCAAGCCCTATGATGAAGCATGACATCCAACAGGATGTGTGAGCATATTTGCTTCTAGATAAAGAAGTGTCTAGTCGATTTTTTTTCTTTTCTGGAACAGTGTATTCTAGTGTGTTAGCATCATTACTAGGGAGGCTGCAGACTGGACCAATAATCTCCCTGTCCCTCTAAATATTGTATAGGTTAGCACAGTGGCTCAGGTGTGGGACTTGGTTTCCTTTTCTTAATTGTAGTTTACAGTATCTGAGATGGATGATTTCCAGGGCTTAAGCTTTGATGATGAAGTGGTTTCTGCCATACTTAAAATCCCCTCCATCCTTGGCAGTGATGGGTCTGGCCCCTCAGGAAGCCTTAAGGAAGTCTGAGATAAGTTTTCCTCATTAAAATAGGAACTTATCAAGACAATATTGCATGGAACCATCATAACAGATTATCTTTGGGCCAATATTGCCCCGAAAGGGTTTGATTGTGTCTAATGTACCAAGAATCTTTCTACACGATTTGATCTTTAGAAAGGATTGGGCCCAGATTGCTTGGAAATGTACCAGGGACTTATTATCAACACAGCCAAAAGAATAGCTGACTCTACTACAATTCAGATCAATTTGGTAGAAAGTACATTAAAAACAATGGTATCCTTGTCAGCATTTAAAAGCCGGTTAGTTGAAATTAATAATGAGTTGAATGAAACAAACGAATATTTGACTCAACAAAAGATTACCAAACTACAGAAGGACATAAATAAATTTAGCAGAGAGAAGGTGTATCCTTACATTAAAGAAGACTATAAGGCTGATACTAAATCATGCTCTTCAGATGAGTCAGTTTCTTCTTTTAAGAAACCACACACTTACATCAGTAGTTCCTCCTCAGATGGTTGGAGCAGTGATGAAGGCATGTCACAACCCTATTACAATTTACCTCAATTTCTGGTACACCAACCCCTATCATGGCAACCCTCATATCCTTTCTACCAACCACGCCCAATGATGCCTTTTAGGACTTTATTAGGCCAACGCCAGGGAAGAGGAAGAGGCAGGTGCAGAGGAAGTGGCAGACATGTATACTGGGCAAAGGAAGAACCTCAGATGGTCACCAGGGGCCAGGGCAAAAACCAGCCAGTGAGAACTTAGTGCCAGATGTAGGAAGATGGCAAATTGCGACTTGCAATATGCGAGTCCGAGCGACTCGCAAATTGCAACTCGCAATTTGCTATGCAGAACGGTGTCTCAGACACCGTCTGCGAGTCGCTATGGCGTCGCAAAGACCCACCTCATTAATATTAATGAGGTGGGTCGCAATTTGTGCCCCCATAGCGACTATGGGCACTCACGGGGATGGAGGCCTGCTGGGAACAGCAGACCTCCATGTCCGTGACTGCTTTTAAATAAAGCAGTTTTTTTTTTCCAAGTGTAGCCCGTTTTCCTTAAAGGAAAACGAGCTGCACTTAGAAAAAAAACACGAAACCTTTAGTTTCTGATTTTTTCAGGGCAGGTAGTGGTCCCTTGGACCACTGCCTGCTCTGAAAAAATATTTTTGGGTCCACTCACAAAGTGCAAGGGGTCCCATGGGGACCCCTTCCAGTTTGCGAGTGGGTTACCATCCACTTCAAGTGGATGGTAACTGCGACTCCATTTGCGACCGCGTTTGCATACCACTGCGATTCGCAAATAGGAAGGGAACACCCCTTCCTATTTGCGAGTCGGAAATGCATTTTGCGAGTCGGTTCCGACTCGCAAAATGCATTTCTGCATAGCAAACACACGTTTGCGACTCGCAAACTGTTTGCTACATCTGGCCCTTAGTGGTTAACCTGTCTCCTAGATCACTCTCTACAGATGAAATTTACACCTTGAATAAGGAGCTTGGTTTTGTGCCAACCCCTAAAGAAGATCTTTTTTTACTTCACTATGGATTTTCCCAATTTTTTAGGAAGATCCAGTTACATTTATTTTTTAAGGACAAACCTGGTGAATTATTGAAGGAGGATTCTGGACTAAAAAATCCATCCTCTTTTGTCCCTCCATCTGCAGTCATGCCCTGCGAGTTACTTGCATTTGAAAAAGCCATGACATGATCATGACTGATGTGAGTAAACTACGCTCAGAGCAAGCTGTTGTTAACATTCCAACTAAAGAGAGGACTGCTCTTAGAGCATTGACATCAGACCAAACAATTGTAATGAAACCAGAAGATAAGGGTGGGGCGATTGTTGTGATGGACTCACAGGAATAAAGACAGGAATGCATACATCTCTTAAGTGATTCCACATACTATGCCCCCTTCTCAAGAGACCTCTACGGAGAGATTACAAACTCAGATACATACTATGATTCATGAAGCACAAACCAATACATGGATATCCCATAGAGAGGTTGAGTTTTTGGAAACTTCCCATCCTCGTACAGCTTACTTTTATTGCCTCCCTAAAATTCATAAGGGTAGATTACGCCCTCCGGCATGTCCCATCGTCTCAGGTATAGGGTTGGTTTTGGAACCCCTTCCCACTTTTTGTTACCATTTTTTGCAACCTATTGTTAGAGAGTCTTCTACATACCTGGAAAACACTAAAGATGATGTGCATTTAATTGAATCTATCATCAATGCCACTAAGGAGGTTCATGCACCAATAACACTTGATGTTGAAGCCCTATATACCAACATACCCCAGGAGTCCACACCACGGGTGGTTGAAAATGCTCTCTTGAACAGGATATGGACTTCATCCACTCCAGTCCATTTTGTGATGCAATGTGCTATTATAGCCATGACTGAGCATTTCTTTCAATTTGAGGATCAACCTTATCATCAGATACGCGGTACAGCTATGGGTAGTACCTTTGCTTCTAGTTTGGCCTACTTGTACGTGTATGATTTTGAACAATGTTTCATACTTTAGAGTACCAATCCAGTAATTAATATTTACCAAATGGGCAGTTTTTGCCACTATGTTGCAATTACAATAATGCTCAGACTTTTGATACATAAGCCAGTGATCTCTCGACAAAGCTGTATGAAAGACACTACCCATGTCACATAATCACAGGCACATAACAACCATAGAGAGGCATTGCTGACAAATGCACCTAAGGAGAGTGACATTCGTCTCATTTGTGTCTCCACATACACTCCATTGTCTAACACTTTGAAAAGACTTATTAACAAAAGATGGTCAATACTTATAAGTGGTGGGGTATCCATTCCTAAACCTTTGTTTGCATTCAGGAGGACAACTAATATAAAAGATTTGGTTGAACACACTTGTCCAACTAAGAGCCACACAGAATCCAAACAGACTACACTTTGGCATCTTCCCCCTCTCTCGGGTCATTATCCATGTGGTAACTGCAATGTGTGCTCACTTACTAAACAAGTGGATGTTCTGTATCTGAAACCTATTGGGGGATGGCGCCTTGTGAAACATGCTAATTGCAACACCCGTAATTGTATTTCTATGATTACTTGTCCCAGCGGCCTACAGTATATTGGAATGACTACGAGAGCAGTTAAGGTTAGGATCAATGAGCACCGTAGCAACATTAGATGTGGTCGCGCTACTACCAAACTGAGCGCCCACTATCTTGAGACGAACCACACTCCAGATGACATGTGCTGGGTAGTTCTAGACTCCCCCAAGTACGTATCTAATGGACCTTAATTTCTTTTGGAAAAAGAGCAACGTTGGGTGTTTGAATTGTGTACTCATATCCATGGGTTAAATTATGATATTCCATGGATGAGCTTCGCTATTAATACTTTTTGATCCTCATGTTTTGGGTAATTTTGGTTCTAGTCAAAGGATATCCATCTACATACCACACACCAGAGCTACTCTGTTTTCTCTTGTTCTTGATTTATTTGCTAACCGATTCCTGTGTAATACACCACAATTTGTACATATGGTTCCCCCCATTATGAATCAAGGATGGGGGCCCTTTTGTTTCTGTTTTGTTTGTTACTGATAAGCTTTCAGGTTGTTTTTTCATTGAGCAACACACATGGTTTAGAAATACCTTTTGTTTGGTGTTTTTTTCTGTTATTATCACCATTTTTTCTTTTCCCTGACTTGGGGGAAGCATTTGTGTGGGGCGTGGGGCAAGCTTACCCCGGTTTTGTGGATTTATGTGCCATTTATTTACTCTCTGTTTATCCCCCCAATTCTGAGCGGAGTCCTTTTTTCATTGCTGGCACAAGAGGTGTGCCTCCCCGAGTTCCGGGGTAGTCCCTCTTCACTTCTGGCACAAGTGGAGTGCCTGCCGATCCTGAGCACAGTCCTTCCTTTATTACAGGCAGCTCAAACACAGCTCATGTACACAGCAGTAATCTCATACCTATGCTGCCCATTCCTGGGTTTACCCTTGTGCCTGTGTCACAATAGCTGCAATGCCACCATGTAATATCTCAGTTGTCGTAGTGCTTAGACAACTGCATTGAAGGGGAGGACATATGTTTGTAGGAAGGCTAACACTCCTGCACAGTCACAAGAGAAAATGGAACCCTGCCAGGCCCATCAGTGCAATGCAATGTAGCACACATACGCAAACATCAACATGAGAAACTACCAATGGTAACACCTGTATTGTCTCATGAAAATGCCATACATGGTGTGGTGCTAGGACTGAAAAATTAGAAAAATTATAGACTGGGACAGGGCCATATTGTTATGTGTGGTGCTGTGGCATCAGCACACCAACAATCATTGCAAGGCCTCACCATGCAAATGGAAGCAGAGGGAGGGTTGATGAGGATAATTTGGGCAGAATCCACACCTAGAACATGTGACGCAGACAATTGCCGAAACTGCCCACACTACATGTGACATGCAGAGGGGGCATAGAGCTAAGAGACTGCAAACATTAATGACAGGAACAATGCATGGGAACCAACATGACAATGTACCACCAATAGGAAGTCAGTGACGTCACATTACAACTGGCACAACACAGATACACTAATTGTACAATATCTCATTGCAGAGGATGATGGCTCTCCTGTGGCTCTGTCTGTTCTGGATTACCCTGATGACCTGGGTGACCAGCTGACAACCATCAGCCAAGAAACCCTCCAAGATGTCCTGGGAACCCTCCAGACACCACATCCAGTCGCAAGGAGGAGCATACATGTTGCACCCATCCCTGAGGACCCACACACCACTCCAATAGTAAAACCTGCCAGCTCAAACACAGCTCAGGGCTCTGATGACACAGGGACCACCTTTGAGAGGACAGCAGTGGTAGTACAGTGGGTGCTGGCCAAGGAGGTCTGGGTGGGGATGCCAGCTATGGCAGCCAGCCTTGAGGTGATGCGCATGTGCATGATGATGTCCTCAGAACAGTCAGCAGCCATACAAGTCACACAATCCCTACTGCAAGGAGTCCAACAGTGTGTAAGGGAGTTGCCACAACACCTGCCCTCCCAAACCTGCTGCTGGATGCATGACAACAAGCTGGACTCCATGCACTGGGAACTGGCCTCCCTCAGGGCAGACATGGCTGCCTACCACAGGGATGTTGCTGCCAAACTCAATATTCAGCAGCTCCTCCTTGCTCCAGTTACGGCATATGTAGTTCCACAGATGCAGCTGCTGGGAATTTGGTGTCCACTTCTCCAACCACTGAAGAATGTGTTGCCCCCTCAAACCCACCAGCACCACCATCAAGGGCAGAGGAGACAACACACACATCAGAGGATGAAGATGTGGAACAGATCATCTTCACCCGTAGGAGTTCCCGGTAGCACCAGCCCATGCCACATGGGCACCGAATTTCCTTTGTACTGTGCTTGACAACATGCCAGTGTTGCTACAGTTGGTGACATGCACTCTTCACCGACACACTATTAACCTTTCCACTATGGACTGCAACTGTCTCTCACTACTCCATTGACAATTCATGTTCCTCTGCACTGAACGTCACTTCATTTCAGCATGTCCAATGACATGTCCCTCAACCTTGCACTTGTGTTGTGTCACAATATAATGCTTTACTATAATGGGGTCACAGACCTTGACTATGTAAATATTGCACTACAGCACTTTTAAATAAACAGCATTTCCACACCCACTTTGTCTCTGTGTAATGTGACAAATCTACTTTGCTGGAGATTTGCAATGCTTGTAACATGTCTATGGTCAGAGAATGTCAATACGAGAGTGCAGAAATAATGTGGGCAGATTTCTATGCACAAGGGCCCTGATTTATACTTATTTTGCGCTGCATTAGCATAATTTTTGATGCAAAGGCGTTGCAAACTTACAAAATATAATTTTATTTTGTAAGTTTGCGCTGCTTTTGCGTCAAATAATGACACAAAAGAAGGGCTAAATATGCATAAATCAGGGCCAAGGTATCTACAAGATAAAAGTCAATGCTGGCCGCATCCCCTACAAGTAAGTCATTGTGTATGTGACATTTGTTTAAAACATAGATGCCTCACCCACAACATAGAGCAGGAATGGCTGTGTAATAGTGTTTGGACAATAACGTCAGCTGGGAGTACAAGTAAAACACATATGCATGAAATTTGTATACTTTACCTCATCTGAAATTGGCAGTACTCAGTTTAGCAGTATTGACATGAACTTCAGGCTGCAGGCAGATGTCCCACAGTGCCCAACATCATGACACAGGATCAAAACTATTACAGCTTAAAAAGTATACCTACCTGTCCAATACATGGGAACCAAGGTCACGTTGAGTGGTGGGTACAATGGATGGCAGATGCACTGAGATTTAGATTTGAAGCTGCCAATGTGACAGCTCAGTTGGAAGTGGGAATTAGCATGTCAAGAGAGGGATGTGGATGCAGTACATAATACACAGGCCAACAGACAATTGGCACTGTACACTCATGCAAAGACTCTGAGCCCTAAGCGAATGAAACATGCAGTAAGGGAGTACCTAAATCTTTAATACCTTTGTATGAAACAGAACTTAAAACTATGTAGCACATCTATACTACCCTAATCTGTCTTAACAATACATTACCCAAAAGTCACCCTAACTATCCTATGCTAAGCTTACTTACCACATTTAACAACACACTCTAAACATTTGCCCCCTTATATGACAAGACACATGTAGGACAACATATACTAACCTAAACATATACTACCTAATACTAAACAAATATATATATATGTGTTTGTGTGGTTTTTTTTAATACACAAATTCCCTAACATTATTCAAACAAACTACCCACCCACAAACTAACATGTAATAATATGAAACCCCACCCTACTTATCCTATCTAAACTACTACCCTACTCTAACCTATCACTAAACTCCTTAAACCCACTACAAAACAGGATGAGGAATGAGGAGGGAGGGGACTGAATGAGAGGGGAGAGGAGGGGAGAGGAGGCAAGAGTTCACAGGTTTGCCCTCCTCAGTGTCTTTTTAATTGCCTTGTGCCTCGGGGTATTTTTGTACACATCCTTCTGTATTGTGTCAAGCTTTTTCAACTCTTTCCTCATGTCCCTCTGGAGCTCAGCAATTGTGGCCATGTCCATGGTAGCAGGTCTGGTGGTCTGTGTTGCAGATGTTGAAGGTGCAGCAGGTGTGGTGGTTGGTGGTCCCGAGGTTGAGTGTACAGCAGGTGGGGCTGAAGTGACGGTGGCTGCTGTGGTACTGGGTGCAGTTGTGGTGGTGGCTACAACCTTTGTGGCTAATGCCGGTCCCCCTTGGCTGAAATCCCGGCATTCTCCTGTGACTTGCTCTCTCTGATAGCATCTTGCCATTCTTCGGTACCCAGACTCGACATCCAAGATGTGTCTGTATCGCACCGCCCACTTCTGGAAAGCCCTGATCTCCTCTAGATTCATGTTGGCAGCTGTAAAAATGAGACAGGGAATCATCAGTGCCATCATTGTGTGATGCATGTACAGATGGTAATCTAACACTCTGCTTCAATTTGCACATGCAGTCTAAATCACAGTCCAGATGATGAATGTAATGGCAACACTGCCCACCCATCATGTCTTTTACACCACAGCAAAGCACAACAAGAGTTCTTCCAAATAAAGTGATCTGTGCATTGATGTAGTGCAATGTGTCACAATGCAAAGACAGCAACTACTCCACATGGGCCAGGCCGATTAATCTTCATCATCTGAGTCAACTTCAAGGCACCCAAGACCAGTGATTTGCAGATGTAATTGGCAGGATGGTATGCAGTTGCAAATCATAAGGATTCAGTGTTGTTTTAGACACATGCATGCATGTATGAGATGACTATCATCTACACTGTGACAATCACATCTACCTACATATATGTTGCTCCCCTACCCCTGTGCCTCAGGGGGGATGCACATGCAATAAATCATCACAACTTTTGAGGACAACCATGAAGGCATGTCCACTTGTACATGGATTTAGGGAGTGAAACACATGTGAGGAAGGCTGCCACCTAGGAATAAGGTATCGATAGGTCATTTACATCTACATTCATGTGTCCAGTTGTGGACAACCATCAACACCTGAGCTGCCAACACAATTCCCAAAACACCCACATTTCTGCCAGCACACGTCTGGCCTTTACCTGCATTCACGCCTATTGCATACCACATAAGTGTCACGTAAATGGAGTACAACTTATGGGGCTAGATGCTGGGGGACAGTTACCCATTCAGTCCTACATGTACATCACAATACAGGGATGCACAATTTTGTGTGGAAAACTTATGCATCACTGTCTTGTGAGAATGAGGGTATGACCCAGTGTCAATATACTGACACTGGAGCACTTCCACTTGCACGAAACACTATGGGGGTCATTCTGACCTTGGCGGACGGCGGAGGCCGTCTGCCAAGGTACCGCCGTCAGAACACCGCACCGCGGTCGAAAGACCGCGGCGGTGATTCTGACATTTGCCCTGGGCTGGCGTGCGGCCGGCAAAAGACCGCCCGCCAGCCCAGGGCAAATCAACCTTCCCACTAGGATGCCGGCTCAGAATTGAGCCGGCGGAGTGGGAAGGTGCGACGGGTGCAGTTGCACCCGTCGCGTATTTCAGTGTCTGCTGGGCAGACACTGAAATACTTTTTGGGGCCCTCTTATGGGGGCCCCTGCCGTGCCCATGCCATTGGCCATGCCGCGGCACCCACCACCGCCATCCTGTTCATGGCGGGAGAGCCGCCATGAACAGGATGGCGGTAGGGGGTGTCAGAATCCCCATGGCGGCGGAGCGTGCTCCGCCGCCATGGAGGATTCAGACGGGCAGCGGAAAGTCGGCGGTACACCGCCGACTTTCCGTTTCTGGCCGCGGCTGAACCGCCGCGGTCAGAATGCCCAGTGGTGCACTGCCAGCCTGTTGGCGGTGCTAGCGCCGACCTCCGCCATGGCGGTAATTACCGCCATGGTCAGAATGACCCCCTATGTCAACTTCCAGTCAAGTAATATATCAGATCACATTCCAGCTCATCATATCTTGGAATGAGTGCAACACACAAGAGTCACTCACACAACAACTGCAATCACTACACAGGACAGACATTATCACACTTACTGGATACGTCTGGGTCCTGAAATCGAGCCACTTCCCCAATGGTATAGGGGGCAGGTCCACCTGTAAGACATGGAAAGGAAATATATGCTCAATGGCAGATCACTGTACAAACATGTAGACAACATATCACAGTGTATAACATTTTATCTGAGTGAGCTGGTGATCCACAGACATACCACTGCAAACTCACATTGACACTGACACTCCAGTGAGTGATAGACATACATCTGCACACTTGCACTGGGCCTAACAATCATGTGGTGCTAAAGCCGACTGCAAACATTTGTGGCTAATCCATTTCAGATGGTACACCATCTCATGATTTGTATTTGGGTGACAATTTCAATGGCACTTTCCTGGTGCACTGCAATAACAGTGACTCAGGTATTGTGGCTTGTGCATCAAGGGACACTCAGTTACTGTGTGATGGACATGTGGCTCAATTTTCAGTCTGAAATTATCATGCATTCAGTGGTCCATAACAGATGTCACACAGTTGTATGTAGGTGACAAATGCCCCTTTGGCAGTGTCCCCTAAGCCGTGTATGCCCCCTTTGCCGACATAATGGCAGGGATCATTTGTGTGTAATGATGACAATGTAGCGCTAAACATGGATTGCCCACTTTCCTGTCCTGATACAGTGAAATGTAGTATGCTGACAGTGTCTTACCTGATCATCATGGACAGAATGCATGGGCAAGGTGTTGTCATTGCACCTGAAATGTATAGCTAAGGGTCACATGTACGAAGACCAGGTTTTGTGAGTCACACATTGCGAGACTTAGCAACTCGCAATTTGCGAGTAGGATGATCTGAGATACAACACTGTCAATTATACTGTTTGCAAATCACAAATGGGGTAGCAAATGACCTATCTCATGAATCTTAATGAGGTAGGTCTCATTTTGCAAACCCCTTGGGAATGGCGGCACTCAGACAGCTGCTGGCCTGCTGGGCTCAGCAGACCATCATGTCTGTGACGACTTTCAAATAGAGATGTATATTTATTTTAAAAATGCAGCCTTATTTCATCAAGGGTAAACAATAAGCATTTAAAAAAAATATATTATGACTTTAATATATTTTTTAAAGCAGCTAGTGGTCCTTGGGACCACTGCCTGCTCTGAAACAATTTTTGGGCATGCATTCAGGAAGGGGAAGGGATTCCATGGGGACCCCTCCCCTTTTGCAAATGGGTTAGCACCAACTTGAAACTAGTGGTGACTGCAATTATTGAGTGCCAGCAATCATGGTCACCAAACAATCAATCAGCGGACTGAGACTCACTAATAGGAAGGGAACGCCTTTTTCTAAATGCCACCAGCAAACCCTGTTTTGTGATTCAGCAATGTGCTTGCAGAATGGCAAAATTGAGGATGTGCATTGGAATAAACATTTTTTCTTGACGTAAACACACAAATGCAGAAAACTATGCCATTTGTGACAATTAAAGATAGCTTGGTACATGTGGCCCTAAGTGAAAGCCATACATGATTCAACAAACCTCAGGACTGCATTGTTAACATGTATAGACATGTGGACTATACCTCAGTACTGGGACACTAACAGTTTGTTTTGCTTGAATTCAACATGACCATAAACATTGCATGCAGCACGTCAAGACAACTGCTACTGTCACTCAGGAGCATTCTACTGTACACATTTGTCAATGTGATACTCACCAACAGGGCCACCGATCACCACACCGAGGTGGTCCAGCAGATCCTGCTCTCTGTCCGCCAGGTCAGCCCAGCGATGCTTCAGCTGGAGCTCATTCCTGCTCGTGTGGAATACTTGTTTGAGGTGGTAGAGCACCCGGCCCCACCGCAGCCACCTTGCCTCTGGGTACACAACAAAGCAAAACAGAAAAAGTGTAAAAAGGACAAAAAATAATTGTAAAAAAAGGAAACTTACAGCCCAAACCTAAGAACCCCAACTAACCCAACTAATCTAACCCCCAAATAGACACCCGACAGTACAACTACAAAAGACACTGAACTACACAAAAGCACATACACAGCTACAATAAACAAACAGAATACACAAAAGACACAAGAGAGACACTACAAGATACAAGAAACGTAATCCAGACACCAGCAACACCGAGACACAGCCACAAAGTCAAGAAAAAGCACAGAATGTAAAGCGAAAGAACACCCACTGTATCATGCCTGTAAACAGGATGTCCTATTACATCACTTCTTATCCTCTTTGCGGCCCATTTTCATCATGCGTGTATTTTTTTGACGCATATGGTGTTCGCGTGAATATTTTCGATGCATAACTTACATGTGTGGCAAAATACCACGCATTACCTGTTAACTTCAATTTCGATGGATATCCGCATGCGAGTCGTGCGCAGGTGGAATTAACGCTAAGGCCCCATGTATGGTTAGTTAGCATTTGTGTGATTTTTTGACGCATTTGCGTTCAAACTGTGATTGTGTGGTTTCCAATTAACATGCATGCACCCTGTATCAAGATGAGGATAGGATGGTATGGCCTGCAGTGTGTGGTATAGTGGTTGGCCACATGTCTTAGAGGATACAACTGTGTGTTTTTAGTGTGAATGATCCGTAACAACAAAATGTGTGGTTCTGAAGGAACAGCATGCAATACATTGGATGTAATGCTCATGTATGAATTTGTTATAAATAGGTATCTACATCTGATGGCAATCAGTGGTCTACAACAGTGATGATATGTGTTTGTAATATGTGTTGACTCATTTGATGTGTGTTGTTGTTTGACTTTGGGGGCATTACATTTCACATGACAAACAAAACTCAGGGATGATTGAGGATGGCTGATGAGTGCTATGTCTGATATGTTACCCCTCATATGGCATTAATTGTTGGCCACAACTTCATGGTGACATGTGTGTGAACTACCCATATGTCATTCATGTCTAGTACGTACAGTGTTTGAGACACTGTGCTTTAATTCCACCCATGAAATGTTAGGTACATGGCAGTTTAACTCATAAGAAGTACCTATGTTACTTATGTTGCTGTGGTGGACCTGCTGCCCTCGCTACATGTGTTCACATATTTTCAGATGTGCATTCCACAGAAGTGTCCATTTCCAGTGTGTGGGCATGTGTACCCAGTTTCAGGATTGGGCTCCATAGTGTTAACGGTTTCGTGCAGGTCTAGTCAGGAGTCAATTAGGGCCACCACTTGAGTTCACAGAGTATCTCACAAGGAAGTTGTGTACCAAAGCGGAGGAGCAGCTAAAGGCATACAAGGGAAAGGCCAGCTATGGCAAGGCAGAGAAAACAGATATGTGAAAGCAGAGCAACCTTAGTGTGAACAAATATGGAACGGGTCAGTAGTGGACAAACATGCAGGGGTTATCTTTAAGATTGAACACAGGGTAGGGCTCAGAACTTTCCACTGCAACAGGGAACGACAATGCAGCTTAATCTTACAGATAGTCACCATGCAAGCCCCATAGAAAGGAGGCAGCAGAAGTGATTCTGTGTCTGGACCCTTAGGGCACAAACAAGGATTGTACTTAAATACACAAGACTAGCCCTCCTGGGTCCAGCTGGAGACACAGTGGCAATTCCTGGAATACAGCCATAGCATACTGTCACTGTTAAGCACTAATGACTACATGCAACACTAGACAAAGGATGGGGGCTGGATTGGCCTCCTGGAAACCAGGTGCTAGCCCAAATACAAAGGAAAACACTTCTAGACAGATGAGGACTGATAGAACACTTACCAGACACAATAACCCAAGAAAAAACAGAAAGTGAGGGAACCAACTAGGAGGCAAAGCCAGGCACAGGGAACAGACTCTGGTTGACACAAAGGCTGGAACACATCTGGGAAACAGAAAGCAGGCTCTGGCAGAAACCAGTATGAACAAGGCTGAGAAACAGGGAACAGACTCTGACTGGAACAAGCAGGAACGGGACTGGGTAAACAAAGAGAAGGTTCAGGCATAATCAGGACTGAAACACAATCAAACAAGGGGTCTGGAACACAAAGGAATCGTACTACAATGCACGACGAGGAGGTTCAGGGAATGACATCTTCTAAGCAGTTCCAGGCAGCAGCAAGACAAGAGCAAAGTCACATGGCTGGGCTGCACAAGAGAAATCACAGGTGTGTGCAGCTTCAGTCTCTCACAAGTCCTGGAGGACAGAATCCAGTATGAAGGGACAACCAGACTTTTCTCATATGAAGCAATGGACAGAAGATTACAGGTCTTACCGACTACCAGGTAGTGCATTATGGGACCTGAAGTCCATGCAAACTAATGTAGTTATTCTATAACATGTCATATAGAATAGGGAAGCAAAAAGGAGTCAGAAATTGACTCTGGGTGAGTGTTAATGATGAATCCCAGGGTACAGATAGTCCATTTACAGCACCCCCTAGAGATGGGAGGGCAGAGACGTAACACACGGCAGTGAAAGGACTTATTTCCAGGGATGGACTGTGCAGGGCAGGTGTGTTGTAAACATTGCTTGTCGTACCTGGAACACTCATGCTATCCATTTTCAGAAATGGTACCCCCCTTGTCACACAAGCTCCTTGCAGAAATAGCAAATGTGACACTTACTAATGTCAGGGGTCTGTTAACACATTCCTGTTTCCACTGATATTTCACATCCACTGCCTCATGTATGGGGTGCTTATTTACCTCATGATTGGAGATGTCATTGTTGTGTGTCATGTGCTGCAGTAGACTATGTTGGCAACGTGTATGTGTGTCATATGCTGTGGTCGATTGATTTTTTTCATTCATATGTGAAATTCAAAAGATTTGTATTTTTTATATGTGTCTGATGTTTGCTGTACAGTCATACACATCACATGTGATGTTGCATCAGAAGTAGTCAGATTTGTCTTTGTAATATGCTCCCTGAGGTAATACTCACATTCCTAAAGAACATGTGATGGAGAAAGAAGAAACCAGAGCAGGATTGTGTGCTCAAGTAAGGTGTTTAATTTCATATCCTAACAAGGTGTATAGAGTGACAATTGGTTGAAAAGATTTTGAGCAATTTGCTGTCCGCTGCGCATTCCTGCAGCTGTGTTTTGCTGTGCCACCTCATTTTCCCTGGCACCATCCTCCTCCTCCTCAGTCAGTTCTTGCTCTGGCTTATATAGGGAGATGTTCCTACTCACACACATATTGTGCAGGATAGCACATGTAAGTATGATTTTGCAAACAATGTGTGGGGCTTATAGGAGGCTGCCTCCTGTGATGTCCAGGCACCTGAATATGGACTTCAGGGTGCCAAAGGTCCTTTCTACAATGGTGTGTGTCCTCCCATTGGCATCATTATAGTCACACTCTGCTGCTGTGCTTGGGTTGGGGAATGGGGTCATGATCCATGGCTGGATCCTGTAACCCTGAGTGAGTATTTTGTTAGTGCTTGCAACAGGAATGTCATGTAGCACAGCAGTTGATATATTGTGTCATCTGTGACTCATATGTATTTGTGGTATTGTGTGAGATCCTGTCTCTGTGAGGTTTTTTCTGCAGTGGGTTGTTTGACTTGACAACTTGTGTTTGTGTCATTGACCTGGGATCTATGATTTTGTTTCCAAACAGCTGATCAGTATGTATGTACCATGCATTGTATAGCATCCTACATGTTTTAGTGTGCTTTCACTGGAGGGGACATGATACTTCCACACACACAATAGATTACGATGTGGTGGTAACACGGTTGCACTACATGGCCTGGACATCCCACCCAATTAAACATATGTCATTGCAGATGAAATGCAACAGCGAGGCCCTTTGATTTGGCTTGGTGACACTGCACAACACATCTCCATAAGTTGGCAGCACTGAGGTGTTCAGTACTGACAATGCACAATTGTCCCATGTGTGACTTGGTTCTAGGCAAACCTTTGTTGTTCCCTCTGCCAGTGGCTCATGTGCAACCATGCACCTATGCTACCAAACTTGCTCCAGGTAACCTGGCTAACTGCCTTGTGGAGGTGGATGTGTCTGTACAGGAAGGGCCATCTCCCTGTACATATGTTATTTTGATGGACAATTGGCTCTTTCAGTGTATGCAGCAACGTGCAGTTTGCATTAGTGGCACATCAACATGTGTTCATAGAACAGACCACTTCCTTATTGTTACCTGGCAACGGCACCCCAGGAGTGATGTATGATGTTGGGACTGCCTCAGTATTTCTGTGTCACCTACATGTGAGTCAGCATCATCATGCTATGTGTCTCATGGTATTAGACCTACAGCAACACACATTGCACACCCCTTCTACATAATGCTTGGGAGGGCGTTGTATTGACTATGTGGCATAATGTAATGGTAAATGGTTCATCTTCCAAGTTGTACTTCTAGTGTAAGTCATGCCATTGTCACTGTGTGCTTTCACATTGGTCCCTTGTAGTTCTAGAGTGGTAATTAATGTTTGTGGCAGCCATCATTTGTCCATAGGTGTGTATCCCATTTTGTCAGGGTGTACAACATAAATACCTGTGTCACACCTCAGTGTCATCCGGCCCATGTGTCAATGTAGTGGTGTATGTTTTGTGTGTCCTACAGGGTTGCTGTGCTGTGTGTATATTGTTAGGTTTATGGACTTACTGACAAGGCCATTACCATATTGTCCATCCTGAAAGTGCTGACTGATCGTGCTGTGGCGGAATATGAAGGAATCATGTACACTCCCAGGATACTTTGCCAAGATGTTGATGAACAATCCCTGGTGGTCAACTATGGCCTGCACATTGATGGAGTGCATGTGCTTTATGTTCCGGAACTGATGCTCTGTTGCTGCAGGTGGTATGATCCGGACATGGGTGCAGACAATCGCACTGAGCATATGCGAGAAGCCATGGATTTGATAAAACCCCTGTTTTATCTCCTGCTGCTTCTGCTGGGTGTTGGGGAAGCTGATGTGGCAGGGTATGAGGGAGATGATGGCATCTAAGACCTTGAGCAGGAATGCAGAGAATGAGGGCTGTGATACCCCAGCAATCAGGGCACCCGTTGTTTGGAAGGAGCCACTTGCCAGCATGTGCAGGACAGCTAGCAGCTTGGTTACCGGTGGTATATTGTGTGGTGTCTGCGGTTTGGCTGTTATTTGTGGCTCAATTTGGCGCAGCAGCTGCTGTATGGCTTCCCAGTTGAGTCTACACCTCCGGAGGATGTACTGTTCCCTGAGGCCATGGAGGGTTGTCCTGTTCCTGCAGATCCTCTCCTGCCTTTTGCGTTGTTTTTGGGGCCCACGTTGGGGTGGTGGTGGCTGCTGCTGTTGGTCCTATGCTCTGTCTTGTCTTGCAAGCTGCATCAGTAGCATCCCCATGTTGTCCTGTTGGGCTGTAATGTTGCTTGTGTGTATTTTCCTTGAGTAGTGGTGTGCTAGCCTAATTTTAACACCTGCCCTGACCCAGGCGTTAAATTTTGAGCAAATCGGATTCAGCGTCATTTTTCTGGTCCGTCCCCCACCCGTGCATCATTTTTGCCCGCTTAGATAAATATGACACTAAGGGCCAGATGTAGGTACAAAAAAATTAGCGACTCGCAATTTGCGAGTATGTACGACTCGCAAATTGCGTGTAGCTAATATGAATGCAGGTACAATGTCCGTGTACAATTTGCGACTCGCACCCGGAGTCGCAACGCAGATAGCGAGTCCGCTGTTTGCGAGGTCGCTTTTTGCGACCGCGCAAAAAACGAACTCGCAATTTGCGAGTGGGTGTCGCAAATTGCTAGTACCATGTAAATTGATTGCAGGTGCTGCAGAACACTCCAGAAACCACTCCAGAACACTCTGGAAACACTTCCTGGCACATGATGATGACATCACAGCCAGGAAGTTTACAAATACACCTGGGAGGAGGGAGGACCACACCCATTTTAAACTGCTGAACTGCAAACATGAGGAACAGCAGCTACAATGGCTGAAACACCTAGAAAACGAAAATTTAAATTCTCTGAGAAGGAGCTGGAGGTGCTGACAGAAGAATGCTGTCAGCACTATGATGAACTATTCGGAAAGGCAGCCCTCAATGTGCCAGAAGCCACCAAAAAACAACTCTGGCAGGAGATCCAAGAAAAAGTGAACTCCCTGGGGGTGAGCCACAGGAGTGTGGAAGAGATAAAAAAACGGTGGTATGACCTCCGCTCCCGGACCAAGGAGAGGGTGGCAGAAAGGCTCCGGGAGATGAGAGGGCCAGGAGGGGGACCATCATCCGTACCGCCACCCACACCCCTGGAAGAAAGGGTGGAGGAGACCCTGGAGCAGGAGGCAGTGTCAGGATTTGGAGATCTGGACACCTCTGAGCCCACTACATCAACCGGTGAGTACCATGTGATATGCCTGTACCCCTATCAATGCCATACCCCCACCCACCATGTACACAGGGGCATGCTCAACCAAGATAGCTCCATTTCAGGGTAGCAAACACCAGAATGATGCATTATGGGAAATGTAGTCAAGTAGGCAGTTCATAGGCAAATGTTTATTAGGAAGTGTGCAACAGATAGTAGACACTGACAGTCTGTTCCCCATGTCCCACAGGTCTCCCACAAGACCCCACCACAAGCCACAGCAGCCAGCCCCATGAGGACAGCACAGGAGCTGCCACCACTCCCACCTGCACGACCAACACCATCCCTGTGATGTCCACACCTGCTGCAAATGTGTTTCAGGAGGCTGCGCCAGCAACAGGCAGGAGTGCCACAGTAGAGCACACAGGGCATCCACCACTGCGCAGGAGACGCAGGTACAGGAGAGCAGGGCTGCAGGCTGAGTCCGGCTGTCCATCTCCTACCAACAGCGAGGCACAGCTGCTCCGTGGTCAGCGCCTACAAAACAATATATTAGGGCGGATTAGTGGTGTGCTGCACCGCTTTGTCAGAAACAACGAGGCCCGCATGCAGCAGCTAAATTCCCGAATAGACGTGATTGCCACAAACACTGGGGACCTAGCCCTGTCCATGAGGGATCTGGTGGCAGGACTACTGGCACAGGGCAAGGGTGGGCGGCGCAGGGACCGTCAGCTGCTACAGAGGCTTGACAGGATGGCCACATCAATTGGCAGACTGGCTGTTAACACCACTGGCCTGTCGAGAAGGACAGTTGGCCTCCAAGTAGAAATGGGCCATTTTGCAGGGGATGTGGCTAGAGGCCTGGGCCGGATCACACACGTGATTGACTTAATGGAGGCACGGCATCTGTCCAGGGGCACAGGGGACACACCCCAGGACAGCGAGGAGGGCTCTACAGTGAGCAGTGTCTCTGCCACTGACACTAGGGTGCTCGTGAGTGGGAGTACCAGGCAGAGCACTGCAGAACCACCAGGGACCAGCCAGGCTGGCAGAGGCCACCGTAGGACACAGACAAAACCCTGTCCCTGATGTTGGGGCACATGACAGCAATGTGCCCCATGCATGGTTTGCATTTAGATGACCATGAACAGTTAGTATTTGTAAATAGTTGTATTTCTGCACATATTAAATAGTTTTTTTGTTCCACTTGACAAATGGAGTTTTTGGTCAGTAGGTGAGTATGGTTGAAGTTGACACGTACCTTCCAAAGTATTGGTTTGCGATGTGTTCCCGTCTCAGTCTGCCTTGATTAGCTATACTCCAATCCCCATGATGGCGATGTGGTTGCTCTTGCTCTTCATCCTCAGGATCTGGGTCTGCAGGGGTGAGAGGTAGCCCACATCGGGTGGCAATATTGTGCAGGATGGCGCATGCGACAACAATTTTGAATGTATACTGGAGGGTACCTCCACTGCGGTGGAGGCATCTGAATCTTGATTTCAGTAATCCGAAGGTGCGTTCAATCAGGTTCCTGGTCCTCTTATGTGCACTGTTGTATCGCCTCTCTGAATCATTGCTGGGTGTTAAGAACGGAGTCATTATCCATTGCCATAGAGCATATGCACTGTCACCTGTTGTGCACAAACATTACACTGTTAGAAAGTCCTGGTTGGTGTGCACAGTGACTTGTGTGTATGTCTGCAAGGTGTATGCAGCTCTACCTAGGAGGTATCCGTCTCCAAACTCCCCACGTTCCAGGCGTTGGTGTATCCCACTGTGCCTAAAAATGTAGGAGTCATGGGTACTGCCTGGAAATTTTGCAACAATGTCAGTGATGACATAATGGGCGTCACAAACAACCTGAATATTGAGTGAGTGGGTACACTTTCTGTTGCTGAACAGATGTTCCAGGTTTGCAGGGGGGCATATTTGAATATGTGTCCCATCTACACATCCTATGACATGGGGAAAGTTGGCAATCCGGTAAAAGTCCAGCTTGGTGCTGTTAATTTCTGCCTCATTCCTGGGTAGGTATATGAAGTGAGACATGTGTGTGAGTATGGCATCTAGGAAGGCCCTGAGGAACCTTGACACTGCACTTTGAGATACCCCACCTGCCACAGCAATGACCCCCTGATAGCTCCCTGAGGCCAAGAGGTGCAGTGAGCATAGCACTTGCACATGCGTAGGGATGGCGCAGCCGCGCAGAGTCTGGTGTTCTAGCTGTGGTTTTAGTCATTCAATTAATTCTAGTATGGCTGCGCTGCTAAGGCGGTATTTATCGTATATCTCTTCCTCAGTTTGCTGGAAAAGAGTCTGCCTTGTTCTATAAATCTTCTCCTGCCTGTGGCTCCTCCTCCTCCTCTGCTGGGCTGCGTGGACTCTCCTCATCACTGCTATCAGGTATATCTCCGCCATCTTGAGTAACCCAGATGCCTTCTGGGTCTCCTTTTATACTTTGGTAATGATTACCACCTGCTCAGAGTTAGTGGTAAATGGGACATGCAAACTGGGGTTTTTGCGACTAGTCGCAATTTGCGAGTTGCAATTGCATATGGTTTGCGACTCGCAAATTGCGACTTCCTATTTGCGGGTCGCAAAATGGGGTTGCAAATTTTGCGAGTCGGTAACGGCTCGCATCGCTTTTTGCGAGTCGGAAATGGGATTTTTGCATCCCATTTCCGATTTTGCACAGTCGCAAATAGCGATTCGGGCCATTTGCGACTCGCAAAACTTTGCTACATCTGGCCCTAAGGTGTTTGAGTAATTTTTTGTACGGGAACGCCTACCTTGCATCTCATTGATGCAAGGTGGTTTCACGCATCCTTAAAATGACGCTGACTCCATATTTTTGACACAAGACGGATCTGGCATCAAAATATAAATATGGAGCTAAGTTTGCACTGGATTTGCGCAAAACAAAATGATGCAAATCCACACAGAGTATAAATATGGGCCCCAGTCGCTGATTGGTCACAATGCTCAAGTCCGTTCTATTTGATCCGAAGGGCGCGTTTCCCCCATTTGTTTTGGGAACACATACTCGGGGTAGGTGTTTGACCAGGGGCATGGCTGCATCTAAGTAAGTGATACAGCGTTGCCTTTCTTTTTCTTTTTGTACCCACACGGGGGACGAGGCATTTTTTGATTTCCACACACTGCTCTTAGACATAGGATGCAGATTGTGTGGGTTGTGTGTTTTGGTCCTTTTTTTGATGTCCGTTGTTTATAAATGTTTTTATTCCCTATCATAAGTATATATCCTCCTGTACCACTCCCAAGCATTTTTGTGGACACTCAATAAGGAGGTAGGAGGTGTATTGTGTCTTATTACAATTTATCACACCTCAGAGAGTACATGGATGTGATTTCAATGTGTGCATTAACATCTTACAGTGCTTTGTTGTCTATTTACTGAGCTCAGGGTATACCTTTTTAACATGCATTGGGGTTGACAATTGTTCTCCTATACATATGTAGATACTATGCCAGTCCTATGGTATGTTTGTTCCTATGGAGCCTTGTCCTTAATTGAGGATGGTAAGCAGCAATGTATTAGTATTTTCCCCTCCACCGAGCATGATAGTACTTTGAACACTGAGTGCCATGTCACCTCTTATATTTACATTATGTTTTGTTGTATGTATTTGGATTCCGAGTTCAATTCGTCTTTCCACGAGGTCTCCCTCTACATGTGGCTATTTGAGTGACTTGAGTTTCTGCGCTTATGTTCTCAGATACATTGTGGTCTTCTATTGTAGTTTAGGAGAAGTGTTTTTCATTGTTTGGTCCTGATGAAGCGCCACCTCTTCCATATGGCATTTTTAGGGGTGAAACATGTTGAGCTGTTGTAGTGGTTGAAGGTAATTCCTTCACCAATGTCTATGTTTTGCTAGTAGAGTAGCTGAGCATTATCTCTTTTCCACTCCCAAGTATTCTTTTAACCTTGAACAAGACCCTTCCTTGATCAATAAATTGTAGGATTTCTGAAGGGTTTTGAGACAATTTTATCCCTTTTTTTCTCTCCTGTTCTTTTCTTGCCTGTAGGTTGAAATGTATCCCTACACTTTACACCACAGCACAGATTACCAATAAAGATCTCCAGCAAAGAGCCCCCTTCTTGGGGTACCTGTCAGACATTTCAGTGTTAGTCTGACGAGGAGCAAGCCCTATGATGAAACATGACATCCAAGAGGATGTGTGAGGGAATTTGCTTCTAGATAGAGAAGTCCCTAGTGGATTTCATTCTTTTCTGGAACAGTATATTCTTGTGTGTTAGTTTAAAAGGAGAGTCAGTAGCTCAGGCACACACCAGAGTAGACCCAGTAGTCCAATCTGTGAAAAATACAACAAAGGGACACAAATCAGGATCTGAGCCAAGGTGCCACCCCATGCACATATGTAAGAACTTGCTGTGATGGCCATTGTCATATACCTAGGAAATAGGGTTCATCACATTTCGCCTCTACATCAAGAAATACATAAATCTCATAACTAAAAACATGTAGCTTACATCTGGATTGGGCTGTAAACAACACCTCCAGCGTCATGCAGACACAACTTGCCATCAATGCCTCAACCAGCAGGTAAGATTGTAATGAAACTCTTCATACAGTCCATAGCCTGCCTCATTTCTGGACAGGAGATGACATGACACACTGCATATAACATGATTGTTGCAAGTAGATGTAAACATGCTAACCTCTAGATGGTCACTATGGCAGTGTGTTGACCACTTACACTGCTCCAGACATACAATCAGTCGTCCTTCATTAGCCACATATGGGAAGGGTAAATGTAGCATCCCCACTGATAAACCTGGCCATGATGGATATTTCATTGCATCCAAGTGCTAAGATGTCATTTGTAAAATCACACCGACAACATACCTGTAGGTCATTGAAAGTACTGATTGATCAACATAGTCCTGGACTCAGCTGTACCATCCTCATCAGCCTCCTCATCATTTTCCATGTGTACATCACCATCCACAGGCCCAGCACCCACCTTCTCATATGCCAATAATGGGATGTGACATCTGAGTGCCAGATTGTGGAGCATATAGCAGGCAACAATTATCTTACGCACCTTTTGGGGACTGTAGAGGACGGCACCTCCTGAGAAGTGGAGATATCTAAATCTTGACTTGAGTAGCCCAGATGTCCTTTCAATCACACGCCTCATCCTACCGTGGGCCTCGTTGAAATGTGTCTCAGCATCGGAGGCAGGGTACCTCACTTGTGTCAACAGCCAGGGAAGATTAGGATATACAGACACATAGAAGATAGTATTGACAGGTGCAACAACAGAGACACACATCCACACAGATACCCGCCAATTAGCAAGGTCCTCTCTCATTGTATCCGTGCCATCATGTTTGGGATATTGCTGTTCCTTATTATGTAGGCATCATGGACAGATCCCGGAAACTTGGCAGTCACCTGGGAGATAAACTGGACTGCTAAGCACACCACCTGCACGTTTATAGAGTGGAAGTTTTTCCAGTTCCGACAGATCTGTTTTTTGACACTTGGAGGAACCAAAGCAATATGTGTGCCATCAAAAGCCCCTATTACATGAGGGATGTGTCCCAGCTTATAGTCAGCCTTCACAGTGGCCAAATCCGCAGGTTGAGGAACTGGATGTAACTGTTCTGGTGCTTCAGGGAAGCTGACTGTACATCCCCTAACACAATGCTAAACATAGGCTGTGAAAATCCCGGCAGCCAAGCCCACTGTCAACTGGAAGGACCAAGTGGCAAGGAAGTGCAGCACCTACAACATTTGGACCATGGTAGGGATGGCATTGGGATTGCAGATGGCAGGCAGTAGAGCAGCTTCAAACTGAGTACAGAGGTCCATGATGGTGACACTGCTGTGTTGCCATTTTAGTTATAGCTCCATGCACGTTATTTTAGCACACTAGGCCTGCTGCTGTGCACTTTAACCTAGATATATTTTATTTAGCTTTGTCTATTATTTCAACAATAGCCACATTTGCGGTCTCATTTTATTTCCCTCTATCTAGCTGTTCTTTGCCTAGGACAGAACTTTGTTCATAACCAAAACATTTCTTTCATTCTGTGCTTCTCTCAAGGCTGCAGTAAGATAGGTTGCGAGCAAACGTGGTAACGTTTTGTCTCTGGTATTCATAGAAACATACACATCCTTACGTACGGACATTTTCTCAGAACATCAGCTGTTTTATCATAAAAACACTTCCCTGTCCCATACACATTAGAGGGAGATTCCAGCCAGATGACCACGACTGTATGCAGACTTCAGGGCTTGCTCAGATATGGGTGATAATGTCTTCCCAGGGGAATCTGAAGGGCAGAACTAGAGCTTAACATGTTGTGCTCTAATATAGCCTAGGTAGGAATTAGTCTATTGACTCTAGTGACAACATGGTAGCGTTATTTTTATGCTTTACTCTCCTTGTCACAATTTAAATCCTGTCAAGCTTTATAGTCCTGGTTATTGCAGTACATGCTTTATTGTCTAAGATGCAGTTGCTTCATTAAAACCTTATTGAAACATATACTGCCTCTGCTTGTCCTTGAATATGTGAGACTAATGTAACTGAGAGAAACAGATGAGATCTGAGTGACCATGAGTTCCCTGAGGAGTCAATTGTGTCATGCACTCAGCTGCCCAATCATCCCTGCTCTTGGGTGGAGATGAGGCACTGCTAATTAGCAGGAGCAAAACCCGGATTAGGCCAACAAGTGTCACCTGTAGTGGGTTAGACTCAGTCCCCCACATCGCAGGCGATTCTGCTACTCAAATCCGGTAGTCTCATTAGAATAATGAGAGCCTACATGACAACACCATTCAATCTGTAGGTCTGCACAATTTGTCTCTCCTCCAACATGGCGAGGTCGACTACTGGACGGTAAACCAGTTCATTCCTCATTCTCCTCATTACATGGTATCTAGGATGGAGAGAAAAACATTGTTTTATGTGATTTGCAGGTCAAACATGTTATCAGTCCAATACATCGTGATACACACTGAACAATGAAGACATGACTGAATGGGTGACAGTAACTACATAGGGTATGTAGGAATTCAAGTAATGGCATGCGTGCGTGCTGGCAATAACTGGTCCTGTACATGGTATGTGTCAACCAATACATGTGTGATGGTGCAGGTCATATGCACATATGTGTCCCGCACAGGACATGCATGTACATATGACAGTGATATAGGTAGCAAAACAGCTAACACGTTACCTTATAGAGGCATATTTACTTCATGTTACATACGTGTTCTATCCCACATGTATGTGGTAGTTTATGACGTACATACATAGGCTGTGCACTAATCTGGACATTTCAGTGTCATGACACACTTACATTTCTCAGATAAACCCATTAACTGTACATAAAATGGCAGCCACCTGTCCAGCAGCACAGGACAGTTGGAAGTGATGCAATTACGCCGGCGCTTTGCAATCATGGTGGTAGGTGATGGCACCGTTGTGTAACTTCTCATTGGTTGCCATTGCTGACTATGGGGGGCTGGGGTCAATGATGATCCCCCCCCCCGGTGGTGACGGTCCTGTATGTAGAGGCCCGACTGCTATTTTCTGCAAACTATCCCACTTGACTCCTGACACTCCTGCAAGCAAGACCTCGACTACGTGAACTGCTGTGTACTGTCTCTGGGAGCCGTTATGTCACGTCCTGCAGGTGATAGGGCCCAGGCGTTTACCCAGGAAGAACTGGAGAAACTGGTGAAAGGGGTCCTACCCCCTGTATGGACAGCTGGAAGGGGCACCAGAGGAACAGGTGGGCTCCATGCCATTTGCATGTGTGATAGGCATGGGACTCTGTGAGTGGTGGTGCCATACCCGCCACAGTGTGCATGCATGCTGAGGGCATTGATATATGGAGTGTGATCCCTTTGTATAGATGTGGATGGAGATGTGTGTGTGGTGTGTATAGGCCACTGCGGTCGATGTCACCCATCCAGGTCAGTGCACATCAGAAGAAGGTGCTCTGGAGGACCATCGCCAAGCAAGTGCGGACCCCGGGGGCCATAGCTGGCAGAGCACCCATTGCAGAAAGCGGTGGGAGGACCTGAGATGCTGGGCCTGGAAGATCGTGGAGGCCCAGCTGGAGATGTCCTCCCAACGAGGGAGGGGTGCCTGTCAGACCCTGACCCTCCTAATGGCCCGCATTTTGGCAGTGGCCTACCCTGAGGTGAATGAGCGCTTCAGAGTAGCACAGCAGCCATAAGGGGGGAAGTACTGACTGTGAGCTGGCACCTAACAGCCCTTATATGGGATTGGGTGGATGCATACTGACATACTGTCCATGTGTACACTGTAAGGTGCACATCAAAAATGTTTATCAGTGACCCTGCCAGGCTAACCATGGAGTAAGTGTGACAAGGGAATGGTGCTTGTGAAGTGCACTTCCTAACTTGACATGGGTGGGCCTGTTTCAACACCCTATTCATTCTCTCTGATCAGCTCCATACAAATCCATTTTTGTATCAGAGGTGTCAATGCTATTCCATCTATGTAAGTCCCCTATTGCAACTGCATTTGCATTGGCATGGTACAGTAACTGCAATTGACTGCATGTGAGTCTGGCTCAATATGTCCTCCATAAGAAGGGCCTTAATGGGCTGTAGAATTGGACTTATTACTGACTATGCAATCATGCCTCACCGCCAGAGTTGAGGGATGTGTTGTGACACAACAGTGGGATACTGCTAATGATTCTGAGATGAGGGCTGATGGTACAGCAAGTGCTGCTCATTTATATGTCAGTGAGTGGACTAGGCATTACTAAAATGGAGTGCTACTAGTTGAGATAATGGCCCAGGATCCTAACTGATGTGACAACATAAGAACAACATTTGAATTGTCACATGTTCTAGGCATATCCAAATAGTACAGCAAAGTCTCAACCTCCACATGTCCATATTCCTAGCTGTGTGCACATATTTACATGTGTAATAGGTATTGGCAGACTTGGAGTGCCTTGGCAATGGCATTCCGTGACATGAGATGTAAAGTGTGATATGTACATGTTCATATATGTCAATGAGAGTTAGGTTTTGACTGTTTCTCTACCTCTCTTTTTTGCTCCCCCCTCTCTTTCTCTCCCTTTGTGTGCATCAGCATCATCGGGTGAAGGGAAAGGGGCACAGGTGAGTGGAGATGCGACAACCCTAAGGACCCAGGAGGCTGGGTCCAGCAAGGCCGAGGGACCCAGTGGGATGGAGGGCAAGGGGAGTGCCACTCGGGAGACTGTTTCTTCAACATCGGATTCTTCCTCCAGTAGACCCTCCATGACGGTGGTGAACCCATCGGGGACCACTCTTGCACCATCTGTGTCCGTCACCCCCCTTATAAGCAATGCCTTCCCAGTAGCTCCCCACCTAGTTGCCCGTGCCTACTCACTCAAGAGAGTGATGTCTCCTTCGCGCAGGCACTTCTGCCCCTTCCCTAGTCAGCCCTGCTACGCTCAATGAGGAGGCTATTGCCTCCTGAGGTCCAGCTCTGTGGGTCAGACTACCATCGTAAAATCCATCCAGGGACTGGCAGCTCAGGTACAGCACAGCAATGTGTTTCAGGAAAGCATTCACTTTGCCCTGTCTGGCCTACAGAGATTGTAAGGAAATGCCTCCTTGGCATTGTTACCCCCTGACTTTTTGCCTTTGCTGATGCTATGTTTTGAATTGAAAGTGTGCTGAGGCCTGCTAACCAGGCCCCAGCACCAGAGTTCTTTCCCTAACCTGTACTTTTGATTCCACAATTGGCACACCCTGGCATCCAGGTAAGTCCCTTGTAACTGGTACCCCTGGTACCAAGGGCCCTGATGCCAGGGAAGGTCTCTAAGGGCTGCAGCATATCTTATGCCACCCTGGGGACCCCTCACTCAGCACAGACACACTGCTTACCAGCTTGTGTGTGCTGGTGAGAACAAAACGAGTAAGTCGACATGGCACTCCCCTCAGGGTGCCATGCCAACCTCACACTGCCTATGCAGTATAGATAAGTCACCCCTCTAGTAGGCCTTTCAGCCCTAAGGCAGGGGGCACTATACCATAGGTGAGGGCACCAGTACATGAGTACTGTGCCCCTACAGTGTCTAAGCCAAACCTTAGACATTGTAAGTGCAGGGTAGCCATAAGAGTATATGGTCTGGGAGTCTGTCAAACACGGACTCCACAGCACCATAATGGCTACACTGAAAACTGGGAAGTTTGGTATCAAACTTCTCAGCACAATAAATGCACACTGATGCCAGTGTACATTTTATTGTGAAATACACCCCAGAGGGCACCTTAGAGGTGCCCCCTAAAACCTTAACCGACTATCTGTGTAGGCTGACTGGTTCCAGCAGCCTGCCACAACCGAGACATGTTGCTGGCCCCATGGGGAGAGTGCCTTTGTCACTCTGAGGCCAGTAACAAAGCCTGCACTGGGTGGAGATGCTAACACCTCCCCCAGGCAGGAGCTGTCACACCTGGTGGTGAGCCTCAAAGGCTCACCCCTTTGTGCCAGCACCGCAGGACACTCCAGCTAGTGGAGTTGCCCGCCCCCTCCGGCCACGGCCCCCCACTTTTGGCGGCAAGGCCGGAGGAAATAATGAGAATAACAAGGAGGAGTCACTGGCCAGTCAGGATAGCCCCTAAGGTGTCCTGAGCTGAAGTGACTCTAACTTTTAGAAATCCTCCATCTTGCAGATGGAGGATTCCCCAATAGGATTAGGGATGTGACCCCCTCCCCTTGGGAGGAAGCACAAAATGGGTGTACCCACCCTCAGGGCTAGTAGCCATTGGCTACTAACCCCCCAGACCTAAACACGCCCTTAAATTTAGTATTTAAGGGCTCCCCTGAACCTAAGAATTTAGATTCCTGAAACTACAAGAAGAAGAAGACTGCCAAGCTGAAAAACCCCTGCAGAGGAAGAACAGAAGACAACAACTGCTTTGGCCCCAGTCCTACCGGCCTCTCTCCTGCCTTCCAAAGAACCCTGCTCCAGCGACGCTTTCCAAGGGACCAGCGACCTCTGAATCCTCTGAGGACTGCCCGACTTCAAGAAAGACAAGAAACTCCCGAGGACAGCGGCACTGCTCCAAAAGAACTGCAACTTTGTTTCAAGGAGCAGACTTAAAGACCCCTGCAACTCCCCGCAAGAAGCGTGAGACTTGCAACACTGCACCCGGCGACTCCGACTCGACTGGTGGAGAACCAACACCTCAGGGAGGACCCTCCGGCGACTCCGAGACCGTGAGTAACCAAAGTTGTCCCCCCTGAGCCCCCACAGCGACGCCTGCAGAGGGAATCCCGAGGCTCCCCCTGACCGCGACTGCCTGAACTCCATTTCCCGACGGCTGGAAAAGACTCTGCACCTGCAGCCCCCAGCACCGAAAGGAACGGAACTCCTGTGCAGGAGTGACCCCCAGGAGGCCCTCTCCCTTGCCCAGGTGGTGGCTACCCCGAGGAGCCCCCCCCTTGCCTGCCTGCAACGCTGAAGAGATCCCTTGATCTCTCATTGATTTACATTGAAAACCCGACGCCTGTTTCTACACTGCACCCGGCCGCCCCAGTGCCGCTGAGGGTGTACTTTTTGTGTGAACTTGTGTCCCCCCCGGTGCCCTACAAAACCCCCCTGGTCTGCCCTCCGAAGACGCGGGTACTTACCTGCTTGCAGACCGGAACCGGGGCACCCCCTTCTCTCCATTGCAGCCTATGCGTTTTGGGCACCTCTTTGACCTCTGCACCTGACCGGCCCTGAGCTGCTGGTGTGGTAACTTTGGGGTTGCTCTGAACCCCCAACGGTGGGCTACCTTGGACCCAAACCTGAGACTTGTCAGTGATTTACTTACCTGACAAAACTAACAAAAACTTACCTCCCCCAGGAACTGTGAAAATTGCACTGTGTTCACTTTTAAAAAAGCTTATTGTGTTTTATGTAAAAAGTATACCAGCTAATGTAATGATTCAAAGTTTCTAAAGTACTTACCTGCAATACCTTTCAAATGAGATATTACATGTAGAATTTGAACCTGTGGTTCTTAAAATAAACTAAGAAAATATATTTTTCTATAACAAAACCTTTTGGCTGTATTTGTCTCTGAGTGTGTGTTCCTCATTTATTGCCTGTGTGTATGTACAACAAATGCTTAACACTACTCCTTTGATAAGCCTACTGCTCGACCACACTACCACAAAATAGAGCATTAGTATTATCTCTTTTTGCCACTATCTTACCTCTAAGGGGAACCCTTGGACTCTGTGCATACTATTCCTTACTTTGAAATAGTGCATACAGAGCCAACTTCCTACATTGGTGGCAGCGGTGGGATACAAGACTTTGCATTTGCTGGACTACTCAGCCAATACCTGATCACACGACAAATTCCAAAAATTGTCATTAGAACTTGATTTTTTGCAATTTGAAATTTTTCTAAATTCTTAAAAGTCCTGCTATGGCCTTGTGTTAGTCCCTGTTAGCATTTCCTTTTAGAGTTTAAAAGTTTGGTAAAAGTTTGAATTAGAACCTAGAACTAGTTTTAGATTCTTAAAAAATATTCCAACTTTTAGAAGCATAATGTCTAGTGCAGAGATGAATGTGGTGGAACTCGACACCACACCTTACCTCCATCTTAAGATGAGGGAGCTAAGGTTACTCTGTACACTAAAGAAAATAGTAATGGGCCCCAGACCTTCCAAACTACAGCTCCAGAAGCTTTTGGCAGAGTTTGAAAGAGCCAACCCCTCTGAGGATGGCAACACAGAGGATGATGATAGTGACTTGGAGGGTGATTCCCCCCTACCAGTCCTATCTAGGGAAGACAGGGCCTCTCAAGCCCTGACTCCAAGCATAATAGTCAGAGATGCTGGCTCCCTCACAGGAGGGACCAACCTCTCTGAAATCACTGAGGATAACTCCAGTGAAGAGGACATCCAGTTAGCCAGGATGGCCAAAAGATTGGCTTTGGAAAGACAGATCCTAGCCATAGAAAGGGAAAGACAAGAGATGGGCCTAGGACCCATCAATGGTGGCAGCAACATAAATAGGGTCAGAGATTCTCCTGACATGTTGAAAATCCCTAAAGGGATTGTAACTAAATATGAAGATGGTGATGACATCACCAAATGGTTCACAGCTTTTGAGAGGGCTTGTGTAACCAGAAAAGTGAACAAATCTCACTGGGGTGCTCTCCTTTGGGAAATGTTCACAGGAAAGTGTAGGGATAGACTCCTCACACTCTCTGGAAAAGATGCAGAATCTTATGACCTCATGAAGGGTACCCTGATTGAGGGCTTTGGATTCTCCACTGAGGAGTATAGGATTAGATTCAGGGGGGCTCAAAAATCCTCGAGCCAGACCTGGGTTGACTTTGTAGACTACTCAGTAAAAACACTAGATGGTTGGATTCAAGGCAGTGGTGTAAGTAATTATGATGTGCTGTACAATTTATTTGTGAAAGAACACCTATTAAGTAATTGTTTCAATGATAAACTGCATCAGCATCTGGTAGACCTAGGACCAATTTCTCCCCAAGAATTGGGAAAGAAGGCGGACCATTGGGTCAAGACTAGGGTGTCCAAAACTTCCACAGGGGGTGACCAAAAGAAAGGGGTCACAAAACCTCCCCAGGGGAAAGGTGGTGAGACAGCCAAAAACAAAAATAGTAAAGAGTCTTCTACAGGCCCCCAAAAACCTGCACAGGAGGGTGGGCCCAGAGCCTCTTCACAAAACAATTCTGGGTACAAGGGTAAAAACTTTGATCCCAAAAAGGCCTGGTGTAGTAGCTGTAGTCAGTCTGGACACCAAACTGGAGACAAGGCCTGTCCCAAGAAAGATACCACTTCTAACTCCACTCCAGCTAAAACTGGAATGGCCAGTCTCCAAGTGGGATCAACAGTGTGCCCAGAGCAAATCAGGTGTCACACTGAAGCTACATTAGTCTCTGAGGGTGGGGTGGATTTAGCCACACTGGCTGCCTGGCCCCCTAACATGCAAAAATACAGGCAGCAGCTCTTAATTAATGGGACAAGTGTAGAGGGCCTGAGGGATACAGGTGCCAGTGTCACTATGGTGACAGAGAAACTGTTTTCCCCTGGCCAATACCTGGCTGGACAAACTTATCCAGTCACCAACGCTGACAATCAGACTAAAGTACATCCCATGGCTATGGTAACTTTAGAGTGGGGAGGGGTCAATGGCCTGAAACAGGTGGTGGTCTCCTCAAATATCCCAGTAGACTGTTTGCTTGGAAATGACCTGGAGTCCTCAGCATGGGCTGAGGTAGGACTGAAAACCCATGCAGCCATGCTGGGTATCCCTGAACTGGTGTGTGTCAAAACAAGGGCACAGTGCAAGGCACAGGGTGAAAAAGTAGAGCTGGAGTCTGGAAGAAAGGCCCAGCCTACCAAGAGAAAAGGAAAGTCAGCTGGGAAACCAGCTGCAACACAACAAGAAAAAGAGAGCATCTCTTCTCAGGAAGAAGTTCTGCCCTCTGAGGGAACTGAGCCTATGGAGCTGGAACCTTATCAGGTTGAGCTCTTGGGCCCAGGGGGACCCTCAAGGGAAGAGTTGTGTAAGGGACAAGAAACCTGTCCCTCGCTTGAAGGCCTTAGGCAGCAAGCTGCTGAAGAGTCCAAAGGCAAGAAAAATGGAACACATAGGGTCTATTGGGAAGATGGACTCCTGTACACTGAGGCAAGAGATCCCAAACCTGGTGCCACTAGGAGAGTGGTAGTGCCTCAGGGGTTCAGAGAGTTTATTCTGACCTTAGCCCATGATATTCCCCTTGCTGGGCATTTGGGACAAACCAAGATGTGGAAGAGGTTAGTCAACCACTTCTACTGGCCCAACATGTCCCAGAAGGTTAAGGAGTTTTGCACCTCCTGTCCCACCTGTCAAGCCAGTGGTAAGACAGGTGGACATCCAAAGGCCCCCCTCATTCCACTTCCAGTGGTGGGGGTCCCCTTTGAAAGAGTGGGTGTGGACATAGTGGGTCCACTGGAACCTCCCACAGCCTCAGGAAATATGTACATCCTAGTAGTAGTGGATCATGCTACTAGGTATCCTGAAGCTATTCCCCTTAGGTCGACTACTGCCCCTGCAGTAGCCAAGGCCCTCATTGGTATCTTTACCAGAGTGGGCTTCCCTAAGGAGGTGGTGTCTGACAGAGGCACCAACTTCATGTCAGCATACCTAAAACACATGTGGAATGAATGTGGAGTGACTTATAAATTCACTACACCATATCATCCACAAACTAATGGCCTTGTTGAGAGATTCAACAAGACATTAAAGGGCATGATCATGGGGCTCCCAGAAAAACTCAAAAGGAGATGGGATGTCCTCCTGCCATGTCTGCTTTTCGCTTACAGAGAGGTGCCTCAGAAGGGAGTAGGGTTCTCACCCTTTGAACTTCTGTTTGGCCACTAGCTCTTGTGAAAGAAGGCTGGGAGAGACCTCTTCATGAGCCTAAACAAGACATAGTGGACTATGTACTTGGCCTTCGCTCAAGGATGGCAGAGTACATGGAAAAGGCAAGCAAAAACCTTGAGGCCAGCCAACAGCTCCAGAAGTGTTGGTATGACCAAAAGGCTGCACTGGTTGAATTTCAACCAGGGCAGAAAGTATGGGTTTTGGAGCCTGTGGCTCCCAGGGCACTTCAGGACAAATGGAGTGGCCCTTACCCAATCCTGGAAAAGAAGAGTCAGGTCACCTACCTGGTGGACCTAGGCACAAGCAGGAGCCCCAAGAGGGTGATCCATGTAAACCGCTTAAAACTCTTCCATGACAGGGCTGATGTGAATCTGTTCATGGTAACAGATGAGGACCAGGAAGCTGAGAGTGAGCCTCTCCCTGATCTCCTCTAATCAGACCCTAAAGATGGCTCAGTGGATGGAGTGATCTATTCAGACACCCTCTCTGGCCAACAGCAAGCTGACTGTAGGAAGGTTCTAAAACAGTTTGCTGAGCTCTTTTCCCTAACCCCTGGTCAGACACACCTGTGTACCCATGAGGTGGACACAGGAGACAGCATGCCTGTCAAAAACAAAATCTTCAGACAGTCTGATCAAGTTAAGGAAAGCATCAAGGTGGAAGTCCACAAGATGCTGGAATTGGGAGTAATTGAGTACTCTGACAGCCCCTGGGCTAGCCCAGTGGTCTTAGTCCCCAAACCTCACACCAAAGAAGGAAAGAGAGAGATGAGGTTTTGTGTGGACTACAGAGGACTTAACTCTGTCACCAAGACAGATGCCCATCCCATTCCTAGAGCTGATGAGCTGATTGATAAATTAGGGGCTGCTAAATTCTTAAGTACCTTTGACTTAACAGCAGGGTACTGGCAAATCAAAATGGCCCCTGGAGCAAAAGAAAATACAGCATTCTCCACACCTGATGGGCATTATCAGTTCACTGTTATGCCCTTTGGTTTAAAGAATGCCCCTGCCACCTTCCAAAGGTTGGTGAATCAAGTCCTTGCTGGCTTGGAGTCCTTCAGTGCAGCCTATCTTGACGATATTGCTGTCTTTAGCTCCAACTGGCAGGATCACCTGGTCCACCTGAAGAAGGTTTTGAAGGCTCTGCAATCTGCAGGCCTCTCTATCAAGGAATCCAAATGCCAGATAGGGCAGGGAACTGTGGTTTACTTGGGACACCTTGTAGGTGGAGGCCAAGTTCAGCCACTCCAGCCTAAGATCCAGACTATTCTGGACTGGGGAGCTCCAAAAACCCAGACCCAAGTCAGGGCATTCCTTGGCTTGACTGGGTACTATAGGAGGTTTGTGAAGGGATATGGATCCATTGTGACAGCCCTCACAGAACTCACCTCCAAGAAAATGCCCAAGAAAGTAAACTGGACTGTAGAATGCCAACAGGCCTTTGACACCCTGAAACAAGCTATGTGCACAGCACCAGTTCTAAAAGCTCCAGATTACTCCAAGCAGTTCATTGTGCAAACAGATGCCTCTGAACATGGGATAGGGGCAGTTTTGTCCCAAACAAATGATGATGGCCTTGACCAGCCTGTTGCTTTCATTAGCAGGAGGTTACTCCCCAGGGAGCAGCGTTGGAGTGCCATTGAGATGGAGGCCTTTGCTGTGGTTTGGTCCCTGAAGAAGCTGAGACCATACCTCTTTGGTACTCACTTCCTAGTTCAGACTGACCACAGACCTCTCAAATGGCTGATGCAAATGAAAGGTGAAAATCCAAAATTGTTGAGGTGGTCCATCTCCCTACAGGGAATGGACTTTATAGTGGAACACAGACCTGGGACTGCCCATGCCAATGCAGAAGGCCTTTCCAGGTTCTTCCACTTAGAAAATGAAGACTCTCTTGGGAAAGGTTAGTCTCATCCTCTTTCGTTTGGGGGGGGGGTTGAGTAAGGAAATGCCTCCTTGGCATGGTTACCCCCTGACTTTTTGCCCTTGCTGATGCTATGTTTTGAATTGAAAGTGTGCTGAGGCCTGCTAACCAGGCCCCAGCACCAGTGTTCTTTCCCTAACCTGTACTTTTGATTCCACAATTGGCACACCCTGGCATCCAGGTAAGTCCCTTGTAACTGGTACCCCTGGTACCAAGGGCCCTGATGCCAGGGAAGGTCTCTAAGGGCTGCAGCATATCTTATGCCACCCTGGGGACCCCTCACTCAGCACAGACACACTGCTTACCAGCTTGTGTGTGCTGGTGAGAACAAAACGAGTAAGTCGACATGGCACTCCCCTCAGGGTGCCATGCCAACCTCACACTGCCTATGCAGTATAGATAAGTCACCCCTCTAGTAGGCCTTACAGCCCTAAGGCAGGGGGCACTATACCATAGGTGAGGGCACCAGTACATGAGTACTGTGCCCCTACAGTGTCTAAGCCAAACCTTAGACATTGTAAGTGCAGGGTAGCCATAAGAGTATATGGTCTGGGAGTCTGTCAAACACGGACTCCACAGCACCATAATGGCTACACTGAAAACTGGGAAGTTTGGTATCAAACTTCTCAGCACAATAAATGCACACTGATGCCAGTGTACATTTTATTGTGAAATACACCCCAGAGGGCACCTTAGAGGTGCCCCCTGAAACCTTAACCGACTATCTGTGTAGGCTGACTGGTTCCAGCAGCCTGCCACAACCGAGACATGTTGCTGGCCCCATGGGGAGAGTGCCTTTGTCACTCTGAGGCCAGTAACAAAGCCTGCACTGGGTGGAGATGCTAACACCTCCCCCAGGCAGGAGCTGTCACATCTGGCGGTAAGCCTCAAAGGCTCACCCCTTTGTGCCAGCACCGCAGGACACTCCAGCTAGTGGAGTTGCCCGCCCCCTCCGGCCACGGCCCCCCACTTTTGGCGGCAAGGCCGGAGGAAATAATGAGAATAACAAGGAGGAGTCACTGGCCAGTCAGGACAGCCCCTAAGGTGTCCTGAGCTGAAGTGACTCTAACTTTTAGAAATCCATTCCCCAGTAGGATTAGGGATGTGACCCCCTCCCCTTGGGAGGAGGCACAAAGAGGGTGTACCCACCCTCAGGGCTAGTAGCCATTGGCTACTAACCCCCCAGACCTAAACACGCCCTTAAATTTAGTATTTAAGGGCTCCCCTGAACCTAAGAATTTAGATTCCTGAAACTACAAGAAGAAGAAGACTGCCGAGCTGAAAAACCCCTGCAGAGGAAGAACAGAAGACACCAACTGCTTTGGCCCCAGTCCTACCGGCCTGTCTCCTGCCTTCCAAAGAACCCTGCTCCAGCGACGCTTTCCAAGGGACCAGCGACCTCTTAATCCTCTGAGGACTGCCCGACTTCAAGAAAGACAAGAAACTCCCGAGGACAGCGGCACTGCTCCAAAAGAACTGCAACTTTGTTTCAAGGAGCAGACTTAAAGACCCCTGCAACTCCCCGCAAGAAGCGTGAGACTTGCAACACTGCACCAGGCGACCCCGACTCGACTGGTGGAGAACCAACACCTCAGGGAGGACCCTCCGGCGACTCCGAGACCGTGAGTAACCAAAGTTGCCCCCCCTGAGCCCCCACAGCGACGCCTGCAGAGGGAATCCCGTGGCTCCCCCTGACCGCGACTGCCTGAACTCCATTTCCCGACGACTGGAAAAGACTCTGCACCCGCAGCCCCCAGCACCGAAAGGAACGGAACTCCTGTGCAGGAGTGACCCCCAGGAGGCCCTCTCCCTTGCCCAGGTGGTGGCTACCCCAAGGAGCCCCCCCCTTGCCTGCCTGCAACGCTGAAGAGATCCCTTGATTTCTCATTGATTTACATTGAAAACCCGACGCCTGTTTCTACACTGCAGCCGGCCGCCCCAGTGCCGCTGAGGGTGTACTTTTTGTGTGAACTTGTGTCCCTCCCGGTGCCCTACAAAACCCCCCTGATCTGCCCTCCGAAGACGCGGGTACTTACCTGCTGGCAGACCGGAACCGGGGCACCCCCTTCTCTCCATTGCAGCCTATGCGTTTTGGGCACCTCTTTGACCTCTGCACCTGACCGGCCCTGAGCTGCTGGTGTGGTAACTTTGGGGTTGCTCTGAACCCCCAACGGTGGGCTACCTTGGACCCAAACCTGAGACTTGTAAGTGATTTACTTACCTGACAAAACTAACAAAAACTTACCTCCCCCAGGAACTGTGAAAATTGCACTGTGTCCACTTTTAAAACAGCTTATTGTGTTTTATGTAAAAAGTATACCTGCTAATGTAATGATTCAAAGTTCCTAAAGTACTTACCTTTCAAATGAGATATTACATGTAGAATTTGAACCTGTGGTTCTTAAAATAAACTAAGAAAATATATTTTTCTATAACAAAACCTATTGGCTGTATTTGTCTCTGAGTGTGTGTTCCTCATTTATTGCCTGTGTGTATGTACAACAAATGCTTAACACTACTCCTTTGATAAGCCTACTGCTCGACCACACTACCACAAAATAGAGCATTAGTATTATCTCTTTTTGCCACTATCTTACCTCTAAGGGGAACCCTTGGACTCTGTGCATACTATTCCTTACTTTGAAATAGTGCATACAGAGCCAACTTCCTACAGAGATCCTTTCAGGCTCTGTCCTCCTTGCTGATGGCAGCCAGTGTCCCTTCTTCTTCTGTCCCCCAGCCAGCTGCCTCTGCCCAATCCCATACCCCTCTCCCTACTCCCATCCAGAGCGTACAGTCAGACCTCCATTCACCCACCTGAACATCTGCCCATCCACCATGGCACCTCCCTGCACCTCCTTCTCCCAAAACACCTACACACCTACACACCTGCAGTCACACACCAGACACCCAGCACACACAAGACTTTTACCCACGCACCTGCACCCAAGACACTTACATGTAAACACCTCACAAAAGATTCCTTTATGAATTTTCTCTCTTCCCCTATTCCCTACCACTCTCCCACCCTGTGATCCCTCAAAATGCACTGTGTCCCTCCCCAGCCCTTCCATCTCCCAGTCCTCTCTTGCCCGCCTGGTGTTGCCCATACCCCTCCCCATGCCAAAAAATCAACCCCCCTAAGCCCAAGCTCCCCCTCCCAAGGACAAGCCAAAGGAGGCAAAAAGTAGTGGGAAAGCCAGGCCCAACCCCTCACCAAAACCCAAGGGAAAATCCAAGGCCCAACCCCCCACCCAAACCCAAGCCCCCGACCACCACCCTATCACCCCTGAGGTACCTGCTTGACCCCTTGATGCCCCTACCATGTCGAGGCCACTTTGCAGTCAGGAGTCAAGTTGGGGCATTCAAAAGTGCCATATGTGCCTGGTGCACATGGACTATTTGGACTGGCCATTTGGCCCTATTTGAACATTTTTTTTAAATGTTTCAATCTTTATTTATAATAGATATGGGTCAACCTCCTGTTGGTCTCAATGGAGACATACTTGTCCTGCCTATGTAATGAGATTGTGTTGCAGTATGTGTAGTGTGATGTGTTGTGATGGTGTTGTGTGGCATTGTGTGGTTGTTATGTGTGTGTGTGCGTTTATGTTGGTGGTGTATGTGTGTTGGTACAGGTGTTAGTTTGTGTGTGTGGCCATGGCTCGCCATCCCGGATATGTGTGTTGTGTGTGGGTGTGTACTAATGCCTTTCACTTCAGTGTGTGCTAGGTGAGTGTACTTACAGTTGTTGTCTTCGTCGCTGGTTCTGGAGTTCAAGTGCCATCAGGGACAGTGGGAAGACTTAAAGTTCTGGTTCCATGGCGGCTCCGGCTGTGTCTGTGTTCCTGAACGTTAGTGTCTCCTTTTATACTATCAGGATATCCTGGCAGTGCTTAACCTCTTAATATGCTCAGCAGTAACATGGTCCCTGCTGGACTGGAGATGCCTGCCGCTGGCTGCAGTGGTCCGTCTGAACTGGTGGTACTGTATGAGTATTGGCTGTGTCCAGTTGGGAAAACAGCCATGGTCATAATATGGCGTTATTCTCTGCCGGGACTGCTGCGAGGCGACCTCCACCGTGGCAGTCCTCGGGCCGCCAAACTTGTAATGAGGGGCTTAATGTTTGTATCAGTCACCCGTATAATAAGTTGCAAATTTAGGGCCTGATTGAGATTTTTATGATGTTACTGCCAAGTTGTGTTTGTGGCAGGCCTGAAAAGATGGCCAAGTCAATGGTGTTCCGCTCACCGTATTTAAATGTATTGTGGCTGAGCCAAAGACCGCCACAACAGAGGCCACTCCATTGAGCAAGCTGCATCCCACAGCTGACTCCAATGCTGACAAGTAGTCCCTCTATTGCCGTCTTGCTGGTGGGTTCCGCCAGACCTATTAAGATCACACAGTTATGCTGGCTGTGTCTAAGCAGTGGGCCCATGACATTGGGAGTCTGTCACAGGACCCTTTCATTATAGTACTATGGGGTGATTCTAACTTAGTTCCCCCAACAGAATACCGTTACGCGGTCAGAAGACCGCAGCGGTTATTCTGTGTTTCCCGCTGGGCTGGCGGGCGACCGCCAGAAGGCCGCCCGCCAGCCCAGCGGGAAACCCCTTCCCGCGATGAAGCCGGCTCCGAATGGAGCCGGCGGAGTGGGAAGGGTGCGACGGGTGCAGTAGCACCCGTCGCGATCTTCAGTGTCTGCTATGCAGACACTGAAAATCTTTCAGGGGCCCTCTTACGGGGGCCCCTGCAGTGCCCATGCCATTGGCATGGGCACTGCAGGGGCCCCCAGGGGCCCCAGGACACCCCTCACCGCCATCCTGTTCCTGGCGGTCACGACCGCCAGGAACAGGATGGCGGTGAGGGGGTCGGAATCCCCATGGCGGAGCAGCAAGCTGTGCCGCCATGGAGGATTCCTCAGGGCAGCGGAAAACCGGCAGGAAACCGCCGGTTTTCCGTTTCTGACCGCGCCATACCGCCGCGGTCAGAATGCCCTTGGGAGCACCGCCAGCCTGTTGGCGGTGCTCCCGCGGTCGTTGACCCTGGCGGTCAATGACCGCCAGGGTCAGAATGACCCCCTATGTCTGTGGCCATTGGTTGGGTGCTAGTAGCCCACACCTGTTGTATATTGGACAACTGAATGTAGCTGTTGATGTGTCTCAGCAGTGAAACAAGGACTTCTTGCAGCACACCACTGAAAGTTGGTTGTGACATGCTCCCAGATACTGCTACAGTGTCCTGAAAAGAGCCAGTGGCCACAAAATGAAGTACTGTCAAGAGTTTCACTATTGGTATTATTGCTGTTGTATTCCTACTGTGAGGCAGGAGTTCAGGCTCCAGCTGCTGACATGAATCCAGGATAGTTTGCCTATTTATCCAAAACTTTTTTAGCACGTCCATTCCCTCCATAGTGGCCATGTCTAGAAATGGCCTGAATGTCTGAGGCCATCATCTCATATCCAGTCCTGGGTTCAAATGTCTGCATGTATGGAAAAGAAAATATCAGCTTAACTGGTCACACCATACCTTGATAATCACAGACATCTGATATCTTTCTAACATTATGAATTTCATTGTGCCATATATGTACATACAATGTTTTCAAAATACACTTTTTTTTTACACTTTGTTTTCAAAATACACTTTTTTCCCTGTCTATTTTTTATATTATTTGCAAATAATACATTTCAAATGTATTATTTGCACATAATATATATATAATTTTTTCAAAATATCATCAACAAAGGTACAACTTCCCCCTCAACACTATCACGGTTCACTTTTAATGGGTCATCTCTTGCCAAGAACAGTGGTGTTCGTATCTGACACTTGTAAATACACTAGTGCTAATGATGCACTCACAATTCAAAAATGCATAGGTTCACACCCTAAAATGGTGGATGCCTGACCCTGCCATCAGGATATTAGCTACCCAATGGCGGAAACTGACTGCGTAGTAGGTGGTACCCTCCACAATTGACCCTGCCATAGGCTAACGGGTGTGACAGCTGCGAACCAAAGCCAATGGCTGTGTCCGTCTTCATCATGGATCAGGTACGCCATGTACTTGTACACAACAAAGCTCACTTGCCTCCTAACACTGCAGCCATCAAAACCTCCTCATTTTTTGCTGCTGTCACTGACTTCTGGAAGCCAGGATGCCAAGCAAAGCAGGTGACAGAGCCCCTGCCTTCAGCACAGAGGAGTTCCTTCTACAGCAAGCTTTATGGGACCCCAGGGAACAGGTACGTGCCTGATAGGAAAAGGTCTGACAAACTAACTGGTTTCTTTTTTGTCCACAGCCTAACGTGTCCCTTTTTGTTCATTGGTAAAGTGTTGGGATTGAAATGTAGTGAAATGAATGATTTAGCTGAGGACAGAATGTTGTTGCCACTTATAGAAATGTCTGTGCATGACAATGTAAAGTCACCTGAAAGGAGAAGCTGTAATATCTGTCCACATAACTCACAGTTCCAGTTTCATCAGACAAACTGAAGGACCTTAGTACCAGTGACCAGTAGACAGTGTACCAGAGTATGGGTGACAACATGTAGCCAATATCAAGATCATAGTGATGTTAAGTGGAAGACAATGTTTTAAAGTTATGGAGTTGCCTGAGGCTGTACTGTCAAGTGGGATTACAGGCCATATTGTGGAATAGGATGTTCTGTATGGTTTTATACGTATCATGATGCCACATACAAAGAAAGTTATTTCCTGTGCTGCACGTTCAAATGCCACAGGCTCTCAATCATCCACACAAGTATGTCCCATTCTTACACATACTCCTTCATACATCCCCCAAATCCCTACTCTCCCTGACACATAGCTACCCTTCCATACTGCCCTTAGACAGTGTATGTGATGCAAACCATGGGTCTGACTCATAGGAGTTCAGGCATGAAGCCAATGCAGCTGTGCCTGGGGTTATCTGCAAAGATATACAGGTCGTTAAGCCCTTAGTAGTTCACAATGATTGAGGAATCAGGTGTGGGTCTCACAACAGGAAACGTTTTCTTCTTGGTCTAGGAGCAACAGAAATAGCAGGACTTGTATGACGGGGTTCATGGTGGCAAGAAATGTGGAAACTCAAGAAAAGTGAGTTTTTCCCTTTTATCCCTCCTAATCTGCCAACTAAGGTGTGGAGGTTTAGCCGCCGCAGTTGCCTCAGCAGGAATGCACATCATGATTGGCCCGGTGAGAAAAGGGACCAGCCACTTTTGCCTACGGCACAGTCGACGCCGGTGGTGATATTTTAAAGTGACAGTGGACCATCAACAGTCTTTCACCTATGGGTCCATTAACATCTAAATACAGCAGGTGGACCATCAAGGCAGGGGACGAGTTTTGAGTCAAAAATTCGATAGCTCGAATGCTATAGCCAAGATGGAAATCAGGCCCATAATGCTGGAATATAATATATTATACTATATACAGTGATTAGCCCGAAAAGCTACTTTTACTGTACAGGAGTGCAGCTGATCCTATGGGGAAACTAATTGCAATTTTAGCTAACTGTTGTTTAAGATAAGCTACACAAATTATTTAATTACTGCCTTTAATATGTATTAAAAACCATGTTTTTTAAAGGAAAAGTAACTTTCAAAAAGCTAGACATTGCCTCCCTGAAACCTAAGTTGGCTGTATAGCATTAGCTTAGCAGCAACACCCTCTCCCCTATCAGTGCTTTCCCCTTATTGAAGTTTGAAAATTTGCTCCCAGAGCAGAAACACTGTCATAGGACTTTTGGCAGGAAGACCTAAGCATGAGGTATGTGACTAATTACAGCTTAGAAAGTGCTGATGGAGAGGGTTCAGGAAATTAAATGGGAACAGGTTGACACCTACCAATTCATAATTTCGTGTAAAGGGAGACTTGAGTAAGAGAATCACTTTGATCCAAGGTTAAAGTGTAGCCACCTTGAAACCAGCCCAGTGGGAGAGGAAACTTGTCCCAGAATAAGTTTGGCATTTTTGAGGAGCAGAGGACTAGTCATTTTCAAAGTTGAGACACCAGCCGTCTCTATCGTGTTGCATTTAACCCACAATGCTGCACTGTAAGATAGTTTACAAAAAGGCAAAGAAAATGTGCTAAAAAGGTGGAAAGGCTATCCTTGAGAACGTTTTTCTTGCTGGTTTGGGGGTGTTTGGAAGTGACCCTACTCACTGGGTAGTGAATTTAACAAAATGTGTACCCTCACTCACAGCTCAGCAGAACACAACTTGAGCTGTGGATCAACAGAAGAGGTCTGTGTGGAGACATGAGGAGCTGGAGGAGATCAGAAAGACACAAAAGGTTTCTGACTGAATGAGAGGACTTTACTGAGCATAAAAGTTTAATTTTCCATTTGAGAGCATTTCCCATCACAACTAATAGATTTATGTAAGACCTCATCCAAAGGATATCTGACTTTGGGAGGACTTCACCAGATGCAGCTTTCAATTTCTCCCAGCTGAATGATTTCAATAAACCACTTTGTGTATCTGACTTTTGATGCATTGAAGTCCACCTAAAATCAAGCCTTTATCTATGTGCCACTCCTCTTGTTTTCATTACTGTAATGGGAGTGGAAAGTCATAATTTAAAAAACCTAGACATTCAGTTGAAAAATCAAAGGTTAACGTCACCTTAGAGTTAGATCTTGTAATAATATTTTACTTTATGATAAACAAATCTTAGATATTTACTGAAAAAATCAAAGGTTTAAGGTGAAAATGTCAGTTAAAAATACAATTTTAAAATGAACCACTGAAATTCACCTGTTGCAGCTTGCTATAACTTGTGGCCTCCTATGCACTGCTTATCACCTCACATAGTACATAGCTCATGACATTTTCAATGACATCATTGATGGCATCACTGATGGCATCTCAAATTACATCATTGATTGCATCACAAGGGCTAAGTGGTCATGTTATCCTTACTTTTCCCCCTTATGTCCTTTTTTTATTTTTGAGGACTCAGGGACATTTTCCTTCATGTAGTGGCCCCAATCCAGTTCTTTGGGGCCACTGGGCACCCATGGGATCAGCCAATTGGATTTCATTTTTTTAAAACTTTTTTACTCCATTTTCTGTGGGAGTTCCACTGCAAAAAACAGCTATACATTTTGAATCTTAAATGTTCCAAAATACTGAACATTTTCACACCAAATTACATAAAGCATGCTTTCTGAAAAATCTTGTTTCCTGAAAGATCTTGTTTTCTGCAAAATTTTGTGCAATTCTTTCAGCCTTTTTCTATAGCGATGGTTAATTTTCCCTGTGGAAATCGCATGGGGGAAAAAGTGTTTTAAAACCCCCCGTTTTTCTTAGCGGACACCGTTAATATGGATGATTTTTTTTAAATCATTTTTTGGGAAGATTAGTCAGAGGGCCCCAAAGTTATTAATGAAACAAAGTAATCGAGGTGCTCATACTTGTTTTAGGGTCCCAAATTTTAGTGTGTGCTCTCTCAACAAAGCATTCACATTTGTGCCGACCTTTTTGGATGGGATAATATGAGGATAGTAGAAAGTGGAGTGGTTGCAGGGTGATGAAACAGAATAAGAGTAAAAAGAGTGACAGCTTTAAAGAGCAGACAACCACAGGTAAGAGATGCAGAAGATTTGGTAGTGAGAAGATTTGGAAAAAACAAAGTAGTCAGTAATGGGAAACATAGCTTTTTCTAGAAATCTAGTTCTTGTCAGAATACAAGACATTGTTCTCTGTGTCAATATGGTGCATGTCTAATCCTGACTGAGAGTACTGCAGGGCACAAAAGGTGAGAGGAGGCAGGACAATACAGTATGGGTGTGAGAGGAGAATGCATTTGATGACAGGAGGTGATAGAGTAGGATCTTTATGTGATCACCATGCTATAACTCATGGAGGTGCAAATATATTGATCTTAATTCACAAACTGCATTTTTAATACATAAAGAGGTACTACAGCAGTATTGCTTAGATACTACAAAATGAAATTCACAAACCTATGAGTTTAAATCTACACCTCCCCCTCTCTATTGGGAGATCCTCATACATGTAAGTTAATTATTTAGTAGTAGATGTGGGAACGGCTATGAGTGGCTGATAAAAGGTCATACACATTACTAAATAGGGGGAATTTAGGAGGAGAGGTTTGAGGAGGGCTGAGTAGGAATTTAGGGAGTGAGACACCCACTCACAAATGATTGAGTCCATTGTTATTTATAAACTTCACTTCTAACATTACTATGGCCAAAAAGGACTAAAATGTACTCTGTTTCGGAGGTGGAGTAAGTCTATTGTCAAGGATCCCCAATTACTGGTACTGCAGAACCCAAAAGAAATTAATGTAAAATTAACTTAAATAATTTAAACTATTTAAAATATAGAGATACTTTTAATGTAATATATAAAAAATTAAACACAAAACATGTTATATATTTTAATTGAAAATGTTGTAATAGCTTTTTTAAAGTTCAAATTAGGATAACATTATTTTTATTAAACTGAATTAAATTACTGTGAAATAATTTTTCAGATAACATTTAATAGTGTGTAATGTTTTATTGAAAGAAACATTTTTTACTTTACCTTGGAATGTTTATTATTTGAATTTTAGAAAACTAATTATATATAAGTTTATAAGCTTTTTTTCTTGAGTCTGAAATGGGATTCCAAGTCAGGGGCTAATTGTACTCCTTGCTATAGGTTGCAGTCATATTTTCACTGGTGAAATGTTGTGAAAATGAAGTGGGCACATAATGCATTTTTCAGGTTTCATTTCTCAGGAATGGCCAATTAATGTGATATTAGTACGTTAGTTTCCATTCTGAGGTCAAAATTTCAAGATGGTGTGCAAATGGTAAACATCAAAACCTGCATATTGGTACTTAATGGGTGTGCAATGTGTGTGAGGAATTGTGTGGCCCATGAAATGAGGGATTTCTCTTTAATTGGATTTTGCATAGTAGTAGTAATAACAATACTGATTAATATAGGGCTTTACACTACTTTTTTGGGCATTCATGGTTGAGGACCACTTATGTGTTTTTGCATTCTTACTTCCCACCCTTCCTGCCGATGCTACAAACAAAATGGCAGCTGCCACTTTTCTGTCAGGATGGGGCCAGCCAATCAGGGCCTTGCTTTTTGTCCGGACCCAAATCCTTGAATCATAATCCGCGACCCTAGATGTCTATATTTCTTAAACTCTAATATCGCAGAAACTACTGATCGGATTTATACCAAATCACAAAAAGCACAGTCTGAGCACCAAGATGTAGCTTCCTGCCAAATTTAGTGTAATTCCGTTTCAGCAGTTCGGGCTTCAGGCATGCCTTAAGACCCTATAGAAAAATGAATGGGGAAAACACATTTTGCATTCCTACCTTTTTCTTAGCCCCTGCTTGACAGATCACCCCAAAACTTTCAAGATAGTTGAACTGAGTAAAGTATAATTTTTTTAATTTCGTAAACATTCGTCTAGCGGTGCCAAAGTTTTTGGCAAAACAAAAAATGCTCTTCCTATGGAAACTAGGGGCCTCATTACGAGTTTGGTGGTCAGACTGCCAGACCGCCATGTTGGACACCACCAAAAGATCACCATGTTGGCGGTCATACAGACTGCCATATTATGAGTTACTTAGGCAGGCCCACCAAAAGCCAGCCAAAAATTTGACCCCTCCAGGACTGTGGAGGGCCTGAAATAGGCAGGCCGACCACAGGCACCGGAAGCCGGGTCAACCAACCACCGAACGTATTACAACTCGCAAATCACCATGGCTGCCTTCCAATTGAAGTGAGAACTGTGGTGGTCAGCGGTCACTACAGTAAAATACTGCACCACATTGGCTGTATTTAGAAACAACACAATTGACACACATCCACACACTTGAAACACTTACAAACCACACTATGAAACACAGATCTTCATACACCACAATCCTTTTCATCTACAAAAATCTCACCAACCACAAATGAGGCATCCCTCTAAATGCACAAAGGACATATCCCACACCCACCACACAAATTTGCAGTTCTACACTTCATTTACTCCCCGTCACCTCCTCATTACACAGCACCTAACCAGTAAACTATTTTACAAGTTTGTTTCCGCCACCATGTCACCACAGAAGCATCCCCATTTCACAGATGACAAGTTAAGAGTCATGGTGGATAAAATCATCAGAGTAGAGCCACAAATATTTGGAGCCCAAGTCCAGCAAAGTACTATCACTAGTAAAATGGAGATGTGGCAAAGGATAGTCAACAGAGAGAACTCTGTAGGCAGCTACCCATAGACAAGGGACCGACATCAGGAAGTGGTGGAATTACCTTAGGGGGAAGATCTGTTCGATAGCATCCAAGTAACAGCTTGCAGTCCTGAAGACTGGCCATAGTCACCCACCTCCTCCCCTACAACTAACATCATGGGAGGAGAAAGTCTTGGCCATCCTGCATCTGGAGTGCTTGACAGGAATACCTGGGGGAGTGGAGTTGGAAAGTCACTATACTAAAAATGGCAAAAAAGATGTATTGGCACTGATCACCTCTTGCCACCTACTATGTCTTCACATCTATCCATAGATCACTGTCTGGCCTCCAACATATCAAGTAGACTAACCTGGAAAACAAAATCTTTGTGTAGTGGGTGTAGTACAGGGAGACAGCACTAGAAGTCCCAGCAGACACTGTACCACATCACTAAAACCAGAACATTGCAACATATTCAAAATGACTTTGTTTGTCAAATCCCCATTGGAGTTTACCCACCTGAGAGGATGGCATCAGTATAGTGTGTGTATAGTGCATGCAATGACAGGACTGCTAAGGTCAGGAGGCACCACTGGGACTCTCACTACAACTGTGTGCTCTACTACTATGACCATTCTCCATCTAGTCAGTCATACAGCTGTACTCACCTGAGGGGATCACAACTGTTTAGTGTATGGAATACAGGGTTATAAATGGTTAGTACTCATAGGAGGATACTTTACTCACAATCCAAGCAACAGTACACTGTGCAACTGTAAAAAAATACCTTTCACTGAAGACACACTCAAGGCACGTACACACATGGGAAAGTCTAACTGAAAAGCTGCATGTAGTACAGGGAGTCATATGGCTGCTGAGGCCAGTAGGCTCTGTCTACCAAATCTAATTAGCCAAACTACTTTGCATATGGTAAATTATCCTTGTTTGTATACTTGTCATGCAAGTCCACACGCCTCAGAGGAAGGACAATGTGAACTGTGACTTGTGTCAAGAGCAATATCAGAATAAATTCAAGGAGGACCAGGACATGCAACCTCAAACACCAGACCACTGTCAAGATGATGTTGTGCAATAGTCCCTGAACCCACATTAAACATGATACACCTGGGAGGGACAAGGATACGGGTCATGGTACACCCTGTGATATGGCAACACACCTAGAACCATCTTGCTCTGACATGCCAAGATGACAATAATGTAGACAGGAAAGACAGCTCATAAAGTATGGTAAGAACATCCTACACAGATCAAAGCACCAAAAGTGTGTCTGCTGTATGGCATTGACAGCACTCAGTTCCCAATGCTTTTACACAGGATGACAACTATCACACATCATCCATGCTCCTGACAATGTCTGCATGACAAACAAATAGCTTTCAAGACGACTCAAACAACATCCTACCCAGCCAATGGTCTGCAACACATGAGTCTATTACCACCACTCCAACAACAAAAGACTTCAGACAGTCTGAGGCTAGGTCACTGAACGGGAATTGGTATGTGGCTACAATCTATGCTCATTACAACTAACAATACATGTACCTGTCACATGAGGGAAATCAGCCATTCCAATGTGAACATGGCCCTAACGTAATGTCACTGTCAACTATTGCAGGTAGATGTCACAATACAACCACTAACAGATTTTCTCCACATCAATAGGTTGTGCTGCCACTGCAACTGGGAATGCTCACACTGACACCACAGAGGAGATTGACACTACCCCCATGGATGAAGCCCTATTTGAAACTGACACCTCTGGATCGCTGGACATGGAGGACAGTTCTGACACATTCAGCCAACATGGGCAGATGACACAAGTCAGCCTCGGCCTGACCACATTGACTCATCCCAGCCCCGTGGCATCAACATTGCAGGCAGACAGTGTAACCCTAGAATAATCTCCTACATCTTGTCCCCCCCCAGTCCATGTTTCTGAGTCTCAACTTTCCAACCCTGACAATGATGGACCTGCAACCAGTGGAAGGGGGCAGGCTGCACCAAGGGCGCAGGCACGTGGGGCTACAGTGCGTGGGAGGTATGGTTAGGCCCAGCGGCAAGAGGCTGCTGACGATGCCCCTTCTCACAAAACCATCAGCTAGGTCTTGGCTGCCTACCAACTCTCCCAAACGTTTTTTAGCTGGCAAATAGAGGCTTTGTAAGGTAGACGAGTGAGGTACCGGCGCTTAAAAGGGAATAAAGAAGACTTGAAGAAATTATATATGGAATTATTCTGGTGTGAATTTGATTGCGGGAGGAAATTGGGAATAATAAACCTCATATATTTTGGATTTGTGGAAAGTTGAAGTATTATTGGAGAAGATGTTTGGTTTATGAGATGCAAAAAATGTGGATGTCCCCTATCGATTAATCCTGAGGAAGACCCGTTGTGGAGCCCGGAATTGGCCCAAGAGCTAGAGGGGGTCGAAACATCGACGATGATGCTTTCAATGCGGAAAAAGGGTTAACCAACAGGCTGACTTTTTTTTAATTGTTTAGTGGGAAATTGATTATCTCTTCTCTTTTTTCTAATCACGAGCACTTGATCTCTTTGCACTTTGTTATGTCCTTCTTTTGTGGTGATATGATGGGGGACTCTTTTAGTAATTTTTTGTGTATGAGTAGATAATATATTTTGTATATATAATAAAGGATGTTTTCCTAAATTATTATGTATCTATTCTGCATGAAAGAAATAAGGGGTGTTTTTTTGTTGTTAACTCTGTTTTTGTCTCCTAAGGGGTCAATGTTGTTTTGTAAAAAGCTTTTACCCAGACCCTGTGGGCTTTCATGCGTTACCCTCTATGGTTTGTAATACGTACCAACTTTCCCAAGGCGTGATGGGCCAAGTACTGAATGAACTCTGGGAAATCAAGGAGCTATAGAGGCATTTTCATTGTGAGATGCAAGAACAGTGTGAGGCCCACAATTCCAACATGGCCTCCCTAACAGGGGTGCTGAAGGACATCAACAGTGCCATAAGCAGGGATATGCAACAACAGCACACCCTTTCCTTTGGTGCATTCACACCAGGCTTTTCATTGGTGCCAGCCACTGGAAGGGAGGCCCTGCCAGGGAAGGAGCTACGTCAGACACTCCTGCATCTGTAGTTACTGAGCCCCCTCATAAGTGGGGGCGTCTAGTCAAGCTTCCAAGAGGTGTGGGTGGCATTACACCAACCACTGCCAGCAACTGACCATTTCCTGATGTCACTCCTTTGTGTGCCACGAACTCACTCTGTTGCTTGTATGTCAACCGCTTTCTAATTTCCATGCTAATAGGACACTGGACTCTGGACCCCAATTGCTGTGGCCTCTACTCTTTTGATTGCATCCACCATTACTGATCCTTTCATCTGAACAATAGTTTTGTTTATACAGTATCACTATTAAATTTTTGTTTAAATGTAAATAAACATACACATCACAAAAAAGGGCCTTCTGCCTCTCTTTGTTATCTGCCTGGAATGTTGAATGCTAAGCACATGTACTGTTCATTCTTTAGGCATTAAGAGACAAAGGATGGTGGGAGATGTCTCACGTAGTGTCATGCTGAGGATGACTAGCAACATAATGTCACAGGTGTCTTGTCAAATCAAACCTTTTATTGTATTGTATTGCACTTAAGCTGTGAAGAATGTCTGCACAGTCATAGCCTAGAACTTCCCAGCCATATGAAGTCAGGCCAGATATCTAATCACCAACGTGCACCAGATCACACCAGAAAGGGCCTGCAAGACCTTGTCCAGTAGATTAGGCAAAAGAGTTTCAGATATTGCATCCAGTTTGGCCCTTATCACATACCAAAACCAGGCCTGCCAGCTTAACATGCGCCATGGCACAGGCAGAGGGCAATGCAACAGAGCCTAAGCGCAGGCCCCTCCCATAACAATGAGCAAGCACCTGGTAGAATGTCATATCCCTATGTCAGTGCTGTGGGGCAGCACACTGGTCTGCATTGAGGTAACACATTGACAGCCAGTAACATGTCATACAGGATGAATGTCATCACAATGTGAAAGTAGAAGAAATAGATTGCACAGGATGACGTTACAAGGCCACATGATCACACACAGGTGGCCATTGGACAAACACACCAGGTGTATTGTGTACCTCAGATTCCAGCCCTCCCACTGTCCAGACATCCTGGGCATAGGACTCATGCACCCAAAATCTGTGAGCAACAGTACCTGGATCCATGTGCACTTTAAATGTCAGACCAGCAACAGCCACCTGCTATTGACACAACTCTGAAAAGCCCACTTGAGGATGGCATGGTGAAGATACTTGGAAGGAATCTGTGGCATACAGGGAGTTTAGGCAGGAAGAGGCATACATAAGACACAACCTTTATTTGAAGCTACAGTTATTTCACTGACATTGTGACTTCCCCACACAAATGATATCCTCAAGAGAGTCACATCTTCATGCCGGATATAGCCAGCATACCAAGGCTTTATGATGTATATCATGATATGCTCTGTCTCATAGTAACAGAGATACCCTTCTTAACAAATAGTGACCCCTACAGTCCCCATGCAGTCACACTAATCACAGAACATCACATACTTACACTCAAGTGAAGTACAGATTGATGAGATCTGCCTGCATGTCTCCACCTTCATCCTCATCACTGTCATCCTCACTTGGCATTTCAGGAGGCTCAACCAGTGGCACTGCTAGCTCCCCCTTATCAGGGATGTATAGGATGTTTCTCCTCAGGGAAAGGCTGTGGAGCATGCAGTAAGCCATAATGATCTTACATACTTTTGTGGGTGAGTAGAGGAGGGCTCTACAAGTCTTGTCAATGGCCCGAACCTTGCCTTCAGGAGCCCAAAAGCCCACTCCATGACGTGCTGTGTTCTTCCATATGCCTCGTTGAAGTGGACTTCCCTGGGCGTAGTTGGGTTCCTTACTGGTGTCAACAACCAGGGACAGTTTGGACATGCAGAGTCCCTTGTAAGGGAATGTTACATATGTGCTAGCATGAGTTCAAAGCATTGTTTAACTAGCAGCAGACATAGCATACAAACTTACATGACATACGTTACTTACCAACCAGCCAGGCCCTCTCTAGGTACAGTCATGTCATCAGCTGTAGAATTACGCTGTTCCACATGATGAAGGCATCATGGACTGAACCCTGGTACCAGGCACAGACAAGAAATACAGAGGTCCGCCCGACAAGCTACTTTGACATTGATGGAATGGTAGTTCTTTCTGTTCCGATAGACCTGATCATTGCCATGTCGTTGAACCGAGGCTACATGGGTACCATCAATGGCTCCCACAGCATGTGGAATGTGTGCCAAACCATAGAATTCTGCCTTCTCGTGGGAAGGCTGTGACATCCCAGCAGTTAGGGTCACTGTATTTGTAAAAGACTCTGTGGCAAGGAACTACAACACTGACATGACTTGTGCAATGATTGTCTGCCTATCCAGGTGGTAAATCTGGATGACATGTCTGTCCTCCATGGCCTGCAAATCTGCTGGTATACAGTACACAGGAGGTTGTCTGATCCTTCTCTGTCTAGGATAACTATGTGGGAAGAAAGAAAGTTGTGGCCATCTTACAGTGTGTTCCTTGCATATTACATTGTACATTGCGCATGTCATATACGAACTGTGACATGCCTATTGAGTCACTGAAAACATGAGACACAGCACTCATCAAGACTAACATTGTCTTATTTTTTAAACATATTACTCCCTTGTTTTTGAACATATGCGTACACATCCTCTATCTGGACACAACAATATGTGCATCAAACTAGCAAGTCTAACTGTGATGCAATGCACAAATCCCTGACATGCCCATGGGAGAGACGGTGGTTCTTCTTCCCCCAATTATGTTGTCATATGTGCTGGACCACGTACCAATATGTACACTAAAGCAATTGACCAAAAACACAGGACAATGCCAGCACTCAAGATTCACCAGGACATCACTTTGGAAACTTGTGATGCATCCAAAATTGCGTTATATTACATTTTATGCCTCTAAAATGGCGGGTGCCTGGCCTACTCCATTGGACATTAGGACCCTCCTGTAACTACCAGTGGAAATAGTTATGGCAGTAGGCGAATGCTACTGTGTTGGACCTTGCCATTGGAGAACATTGCTGCCTTTGGTGGTCTTACCCCAATGGCAGTGTCCACAGGTGGTGACGGTCACGTATGTTGCAGATGTGATGGCCATCTTCAGTTGAGTTCCTCACTTGGCTCCTGACACTGCTGCCAACAAGACCTCCACTGCTTGAGCTGCTGTGCACCGCCTCTGGGAGTAATCATGTCTCGTGTGATACAGCCCCTGCATTCTCAACAGAAGAACTTGAGAAGCTGGTTGATGAGGTCCTACCCCTGTATGAACAGCTCTATGGTGCACCAGAAGAGCAGGTAAGTGCCTCATGTGCACAATGTTCTCTGCACCTCTGCTCATCTTAGCTTTAGTCAGCCGATGCTTAGGCCGAGTTTATCAGATTGTGTCCTCAAAGACCTGTAGGGGCTCACAGTGTGCAACAAGTGTTGAGCTGTGGGCATATATCTATGTCAAGTGAAACTTTGGAGTCCTGTGACAATGTGGTGAGTGTGATGGGTGAGCCTGGACCCATATTGTGTTGGATGCACATGACCAGGTGAGGTGTCATGACAGCCATCCACAGGCAACTCTTGCCAGAAAATTTGTATCATGTATGTTCACATGTGATTGCATGACAGCAGGACTTGTGGGTATATGTTATATTTCGCAGTTGATTACTATTTGAGCTCTTTCTGTGTATGCACAGTGATCTCAGGCCACATTTGACCTTGTTGTACTGTTCTTCTGCAACCAGGTAATGACTCACAATGCCCCTCAGCTCAGCACATAGACAACTGTTGGACTGGGCCCTTTTTGCAGGGTCAACCCCAAATTTCTGCCCCCTTCCTCCTATTTTTTTCTGACCTGTTTATGTTGGCTTTAGGGCTCTGGGCACTTTACCACTGCTAACCATTGATAACGTGCATATGCTCTCTGTGTACATTTTATTGGTGATTGGTTTATCCCTCATTGGCATATTTGATTTACTAGTAAGTCCCTAGTAAAGTGCACTAGAGGTGCCCAGGGCCTATATATCAAATGCTAATAGTGGGCCTGCAGCACTGATTGTGCCACCCACATGAGTAGCCCTGTAAACATGGCTCTGACCTGCCACTGCCACTACAGTGTATGTTAAAGGTAGTATATGTACTGGTTTGTTTTACATGTCCTGACAGTGAAATACTGCCAAATTCATTTGTCACTGTTGCAAGACCTATCTCTCTCATAGGTTAACATGGGGGATGCCTGTAAATAACTTGTAAGTGCAGTTTCACGTTGGGAGCAGCTAGAGATTTAGAGTTTGGGTCTCTGAACTTACAATTTAAAAATACATCTTTTGGAAAACTTGTTTTTTAAACTGTCACTTTGAAAATGCCACTTTTAGAAAGTGGCCATTTTGTTGCTTAAACCATTCTGTGACTCTGCCTGCTTGTGTATTCCATGTCTGGGTTAGACTGACAGTCGGGCTGTTTGTGAATCCCCACTAGACAGTGACAAAAAGAGAGCAGATGCCTGCATTTCCTGATGGTCAGCTGGGCTACAGTGGAGGGAGGAGCTGACACTTACACCTGAATGGACTGCACCTGCCCTCACTTAATTGAGTTTCCAACCCCCTGTTGTGAGTCTGGGGCCAGCCTTGGGCAAGGCAGGATCTTGTGAACAACAGAGACTTTCCTTTGAAGTTTGCCTACTTCAAAGGCAGAAAGGGACACAAGTAGTGGATCCAAAACCACAGTTTTTCAGATTAATTCTGGAACCAATAGGAAGCTCTGCGAAGGAGATCAGCTGAATAGCTAGAGGAGGAGTACTGCCTCTCTGCCTGTGACTGTGCTTTGCTGGGTTGGCCTGCAGTTGCCACCTCTTCCTGAAAGATGACAAAGACTGGACTTTATGGTATACACCTGCTTGTGAAGTGTCTCCAGGGGATTGGATTGAGCTTGCCTTCTGTTTTGAAGTCATCAAAGACTTCCTCTGCCAGTACCTGGACTCTCTGCTGAGACTCCTACCATGCTAAGGGTTCCCTATCCAGTCCCTGGGCCCTAGAAAGGTGAAGCTTGTAGAACCAAGGTGGAAATCCACGCACAGGAGCTGTGCGGGGAAAATTTCAAGATACCACCTGCAACGCAGCTGTAAAAATGACACACCACCTTCAAAACAGCTGAAATTGATGCACCACCTGCATCGTGGCTGGAAAATCAACACATCACCTACATCAGGGCTGGAGAAATGACACAACAGCCACTTGCGATTGCTGAAATAAACGCAAACCCCATGCAGTGTAGATTCTCATCCTTGTGCGGCCAGACTTCACATGCAATATTGCTGGGCGTCAAAATCAACATGAACCTTCCCGGACCGGAGGTGTCTGTCCGGAAATTGATGCATAGCTCTCTTGTGGCAGAGAAAAACAACGCATCACATGCACGACCAAAGAAGAAACAACGCAAGGCCTCACTTGTGAGTTAGGAACCTAGGCATCGCGGACTTTTCTGCTGCACGCTCACCCTTGCGGCTTTATTTTTGATGCAAATCAGGTATTTTGGGTAGCTTCAACTTATCCATTGTTTTCTATAGAATAGGATTATTTTTATTTTAAAAATGTACAACTTTACTTGTGTGTGTTTGATTTTTGTCATTTTGGTCTTGTTTCATTTAGATAAATATTGGTTATTTTTCTAAACTGGTGTGCTGTCCAGTTTGTAGTGTTTTCACTGTATTACGGTGTGTGTTGGGACAAATGCTTTACACATTGCCTTTGAGAGAAACCTGACTGCTTGTGTCCAGCTACCAAGGGGGTGAGCAGGGATTATCTTAAATGTGTATCTCCATTGCCCTGACTAGAGTCATGGTCGTTGCTTGGACAGAATACAAACTGACTGCCAACTAGAGACCCCATTTCTAACAACAGCCAATGGCAAGTGCCTATAGGCTACAACATTTACTGTGATGCGTGTGATTTGTCAGATATGTTGTTTTGTGTAGAGTTGTCTGCTCAGCCTGCAGAGACTGAGGCCTGTGAATTGTTACTCACAGGAAAAGTCAAAATCTAGTCTGGTATCAGTTCCCTTTTGCAATGCAAGTGTGACACTGTGACCACACCCTTTAACCCTGCACAGCATGTGATGTTGCTAAACAATGCCTCACTGCCAATGTGCAGCATACTGAGCCCCTGTCCACTTACTCATATGAGAATACCATTGGAGGCAGGCTGGTGATCTGTGAATGATGTGCTCTTTTCAACTCTAACAATGTGTGTCACATACCCTTGACAGGTGCCTTGATCCCAGAGCTGTGTTGTTTCTTTCATCCAGCTCTGATGTGTCCTGTGTATGCTTCCTGCACTTTGAATATTGCACATCTGCAGACAGTGTGTTGTGAACTGATTTGCCATGATATCGGACTCTGTGGTTTGGGCATAAAGCTGGATATGTACAAGGCATGGCCAGATTTCACTTTAGGTACTCTAGGTTTTATGAACACATGTGTTGAAGTGTGTATTGTTATGTTGATATGACACAGAGACCCCCACCACCTGAAGTAGCAGGTGCCTGCATCTGTATCTGTCCACACATGGACAGGTGTGCCTCTTTGTGTGCTTTATATGTCACTCCCTTCATTGTGGTCTAAGCACAATGGGTCAGTATTTAGGCTGGCCCTGACCTGTAGGGACTGCATGCAGTGGCTGACATTCATAGTTAGTGGATGTTTGTGCACATTCTTTGCTGGGTGGTGTACATGTCACTTGCCACTTTGCATGATGTATCCCATTGTATTCCTGGTCAATGTGGTGTGGCTAGCGCATGTCCTACAACAGTTACAGTTGGCCTACCTGGTCAGTGCAGGGCCTGAGCTGGGGTTTGTGTAGGGCACCCTATTGGGAGTGTTTGTAGTCAGGTCCTTGTGTCCAATGACTGCTATGTTGACAGGTGGATAAGATGTCATTAGCTTGGTGCACTGACACTTATGCGACTTTTGTTTTTTTATATGGGACTTGTGAACATAATATGCTGTGCTGTCCTTTGCATCCATGCACAGAGTCACAGAGTTTTTTGTGGGTTGTCTTATAAAATGAAGGGATGGATAGGGTTGAACTTTTATGTGATATATCTCTACAGGTGCCATGTGAAACATTAATCTTGCCTAAGGTAGGACTTTATGCATACTGTTCCATGCACCAGGGTTTTTAGTGTGGAACTAGACATTTGCGTTTGGTAGGGGTCCTTGGCCCTGATGAATGCCCAAGACCCGTAGCAGCTTGTAGACATGGGCAGAAACATTTTGCTTGAATAGGTGACACAAAACATAATTGTTGTGATTTCACCCCTTGTTGATCTTAACAATACCTGTGTTCCCCACTAATAAAGGCAAAATGCCAGGGGTAATACACAAGGCATTTTTCTGATTCTGGATCCCGGTCTTTTTATTGAGTAATCGCTTATCAAGAACTTCCTTCTGCTAAGAGGGACAGGTGGTCAAGTCCACTCTGGTAGCAGCATTCCTACCAGGATGGGGAGTAGAAGCCAAGGATGAAGCATGACACTATTAGGTGTGTGAGACTTTTACTTCTCACACACCTAATAGTGAGACTTTTACTTCTATAAATGGAAATGACCCATGCTTGGACACGTGAGAATAGGAATTAACCTCAATAGTGGTAATCCTTTGTGAGAAAACCATAAAGGAGGTTTCCCAATCAGAGCAGTCATATTTCTGTGTTATAAATGTTGTGTGGCCTTCAGTGTCCCAGGGCCTATGCTATGTAGCCATGCATACATGTGTAGTGTTGCCATGCACTGCGTGTGTGCTGGCCGAAGTGTGCCTGTTGTGACTGTGTGGTTGTCCGTGTTGCAGTATGTGAGTGTGTGTGTGTTGGATGTCAGGTGCAGCTGCTGCCTGTGGCATCTTCCTTTATGATGTGTTTCCTAGCAGTACAACTTTTTCTAATATCAATAATGCAGGTATGTGTTTGTACTTACGGTTGCTGTCGTTCACATCAGCATTTAATCAGTTGCCTTTTGGTGAGCAGTAGAAGCGCCATGACGTTTGGGAATGGCTCCATGGTGGCTCCAGATGTTGTTGGCTCTCTGCAGGTAAGTGTCTCCCTTTATGCTTTCTGTTTTTGCAGTCTGATATGTGGTGGTTGGACCACCACACTCACATTGGTGGTGTGCAACCTCCTAATAGGTCCAGCAGAAACATGGTCTCTGCCAGACTGTTTATGCTTCCAGGGGACCACGGTGGTCTCTGCCACCTGGCAGTGGTGGCAAACCACCGGTATTTTAAATCAACCGTCAAAGTCACAATATGGCAGTCTGCTCTGCCAGCCCATTAGCGATATGAACACCACTGCCAACATGGCGGTCCTGGGACCACCAAACTTCTAATCAGCCCCTAGGTCCTAACTATAGCTAACTACTGGCGACTGCTAGTAGTTGACATAATAGGAAAGTCCTCCTTTTTTCCCTTGTAACCCCCAACTCCCCAAACCTTTTGGACAGATACTGGTGGTTACTGACTCTTGGCTATTCCCTGTTTAAAGTGGTTTTTCAAATTACGCTAATTATTATTAGCAGCATCAGCCTGCCTATAAGTCCCTAGTATATGGTAGAGCATGTAGGTTTAGGTACCCCAGCATAGGTAGTGCCCCCATAGGTGCGCTGTGAGGTGCCCAGTATTATTTTAAAGGCAGGCCTGCTTTGCTGGCTGCTTTTAAACTAAAGTTATATGCACATTCGACTTTGGAATTTAAAGTACTTCCAAAGTCTTAAACTACCTTATGTTTACACCTAAGGTGTGCCCTAAGTGCCCCTAGGGTTAGGTGCCATGTAACTATAAGCAGTGATCTTACAAAAACTGTTTCAATATCCCGGGTGAGGTAAATAGCCAAATTTGTTTTTCCCTCACTGTAGTGAATGGCCTCCACAGGCTAAAAGGGGGAGTGTTTATTTTAATTACCAAAGTCCCCATAAGGACCAGATACCTTGAGTTTGGTATCAAATTAATTATTATAGTAAAGCTCACAACTTGCCAATGTTAGATTTATTATAACTAGTTCAGGTAAAGCAATTTAAAACTCTACCTGAAAGGTGCCAACTTCAGCTCTGTAGTGCCGTTCTCTGATTGGCCAGCCTCTGGCAGCCTGGCCGGGCTGCCTTGATGAGGTGTGAAGTGGCCTGGGTTGAACACAATATGATGTGCCTGAGAGAGCAGCTCTGCCTCAGCTGATGGTAAAACAGGATGGGGAGAGGAGCCAAACTGGTCTTCAAAGGCAAGGAAGGACATTTGGAGCAGCTCAGGACCTCCCCCATTTTCTGCAACCCCAGACAATTAGGTGCCCTCTTGATTAGTTTAGGAGAGGGCAGAAGAGGGGTGTGTTTATGATTTTTAGCCACACCAGTGTGTGAACTCAGCCAGATCTAACCTTTAAAAGTCAGTTTCAACCATGTTGGATTTTTGAAGAATGTTGCTCCCTGGGATTGATTTCTGCCACACTTCCCAGGAAATGGTCATCAAAGGGGGGAAGGCGCCTGCCTGTGATTGGAGTTTCACCCCGACCGGCTTTCCACCCCAGAAGCAAGGATAAATATGGCAGAGCTGCACCCACACCTCAGATCCCTACAAGGAAGAACATCAGAAGAAGAAGGAGTGCCCTGCTGGGCCACTGACCTGCACCTGGGCACTGCGCTCTGAAGGACTGCACCAGCTGCACACTTGGGCTTCACCACAAGAAGGACTTTGCCTGGAGTCAACTGGTTCAAGAAGAGACTCCCTGCTTGCTAAAGGTGCAAAATAGTTAAACAGAGTCCTCTGCATCAAATCCTGTAGAAAATGACCAGCTGACCACTGTCCAGTGGTCATTTTGGAGTTAGAGCCAGGTGCATTCTGGGAGTTGGAATCCTAACCCTCAAGGAGCAACTCAGAGCTTCTGGAATCTTGGGGTGAGGTGTGGACTCCTAAAGGACCTTCAAAGACCTTCTGGAAGAAGAGCCAGAGGTTTGGAGAAGTTTGGAGAACTTTTGGAAAAAAGCTCCATAAAGGGACTGACCCACTGTTGAGAGTCAAGTTGGCTTACGTTGACTGCGACCCAGCCTGACTTGCAAGATCATCCTGCTGAAAAACTCTGGAGCCCCAGACTTCCAGGATTTCACTGGGGGCTCCTGGAAAGGCAATCTGATGACGTCTACTCAAAATCAGCATATTGTGGAGGGTTGGCCGACGTCAGAAAGAAAAAGCTCCAAAAAAGTGACTAAGTCCGAAGGTAAATAGTTGACAAGGACTTCCTGCGTAGCGTATCTGAGGAGGGCTCAATGGAAATCAGCTCAAGGTTCAGCTTTGGCCAGGACGAAGATTTTCGTCCTGAAAATAGTCTAAGTCCAAACATAGAAATCTTCACTGAGGTCTCCATTGACACGTATCCGAAGAGGGCTCCAGGGAGGTCGGATCGGATTAGTGACTTCGTTTCGCTGAAAAACATCTTCAAGAAAAAGACTAAGTCAGAAGGTGAACGTTTGACCAAGGCCTCCTGCTTGCTGTTGCCGAGCAGGGCTCTATCATGGTCGGCCTCAATCTTTGACTTTGCCCCGGTCACGGTGCGAACAGATATCCTCAGTGGCACATTTAGGGCCAGATGTATCAAAGCTTTTTGCATTTGCAAACAGCGCGAATGCCCATTTGCGAATGCAAAAAGCCAATTCAGAATGTATCAAAGGCATTCTGAATGCAATTTTAAGGAATCGCTAAAATAGCTATTCCTTAAAATTGCGACTCTGTTGAGAGAGTCGCTTATTGCGACTCTCTAAATAAGAAATCGCAAATAAGGAATCCAGTGTTAGCACAACTAATGATCAGACAGTTGCCTTCATCAGCAGCTGACTACTCCCCAGAAAGAAGCAATGGAGTGCCATTGAGAGGGAGACCTTTGTTGTGGTCTTGTCCCTGAAGAATTTGAGGCCATACCTGTTTGGCACTCACTTCTGTGTTTAAACTGACCACAGACCTCTCAGATGGCTAATGCAAATGAGGGGGTAGAACCAAAAACTGCTAAGGTGGCCCATTTCCTTACTTAGACCTGGAAGTGCCCATGCCATCCCAAATGTCCTTTCCAGATTTTTCCACTTAGCTGGTGAAGGCTACCAGGATGTAGGTTAGTACCATCACCTTCCATCTGGGAGGGGGAAGTGTAGGAAAGAACTCCTTTTTGCTCCGGTCACCCCAAACGTTTTCAGCAGATACTGGTGGTTACTGACTCTTGGTTGTATCCTGAGTATTGCTTACCAGTCCCAGGGCCAGTGCTCTGTGTAAAGTGGATGTGCGAATTGGGCTAATTATAATTGGAAGCATCAACTACCTGCCTATAAGTCCCTAGTATAAGGTAGGGGAGGTAGGTTTAGGGACCACAGCATATGTAGTGCCTCCATAGGTGCACTGCTGAGGTGTCCAGTGTAATTTTAAAGGCAGGCCTCCATTGCTGGCTGTATGGAAGTACCCACTTTTTGGCATGTTACCCCCAATTTCTGCCTGATGTCAGTGTGTTTGACTGTGTTCACTGGGATCCTGCTAACCAAGACCCCAGTGATTATGCTCTCTCGCCTCTAAATGTTGTCACTGCATACTGGTCACCCAGTATTTCACCCAAAATTGGCATACTGGCTCTACCTGACAAGTCCCTAGTATATGGTACCTAGGTACCCAGGGCACTGGGGTTCCAGGGGATCACTATGGGCTACAGCATTTCTTTTGCCAACCATAGGGAGCCCATGCAAAGGCTTCTACAGGGCTGCCATTGCAACCTGTGTGAAATGTTTCATGCACCCTTTCCCTGCCATTTACACTGCACCAGGCCACTTATAAGTCAACTCTATGGCAGGCCATCCAGCCCTGAAGGCAGGGTGCAGAGTAACTGTGTGTGAGGGCACCCCTGCACTAGCAGAGGCACCCCCACGTCCTCCAGGACCATGTTCCCGGACTTCGTGAGTGCGGAGACGCCATTTTATGCATGCACTGGACATAGGTCACTACCACTGTCCAGCTACACAATGGTAACTCTGAATATGGCCATGATTGGTATCAAACATGTTGGAATCATACCTCAAGGCTTTTGCAAGCATTGGTTGTATGATTCCATGCACATTGGGGGCTCCTTAGAGGACCCTCAGTACTGCCATTATAGCCTTCTGAGGTTTTTGAGGCAGCTGCTGCCATCTTATAGACAGGTTTCTGCCCTCCTGTTGCTCAAGCAGCTTGAGCACAGGAAGGCAGAACAAAGCAATTCCTTTGGGAGAAGGGTGCTACACCCTCTCACTTTTGAAATAGGTGTTACAAGCATGGGAGGGGTAGCCTCCCAGAGCCTCTGGAAATGCTTTGAAAGGCACAGATGGTGCCCTCCGTGCTTGAACTGGATTATGCAAGTAGGGCACCATCTGTGCCCTTCAAATAATTTCCAGAGGCTCTGGGAGGCTACCCCTCCCATGCCTGTAATGCCTATTTCCAAAGGGAGAGGGTGTAGCACCCCCAGTCCCTGCTCTTGTACAAAACTGGACAAAGGAAAGGGGAATGACCACTCAGAGCTCCTAGAGTGTCCCTGGGTTTTGCCATCTTAGATTCCAAGATGGCGGGGCACTCTGGGAGCATCTGAGTAGCCAGTACCAGCAGGTGATGCCAGAGCCCTCCCCTGATAGGTGCTTACCTGTGTAGCTGACCAATCCCCCTTTCAGGGCTATTTAGGGTCCCTCTCTTGGGTGGTTGTTCAGATTCAGATTGCAAGACTCCAGCAGGAATCCTCTGCATCCTTTACTTCATCCTCTTACTGAAGAAACTGAATTTGGACCCTCCAGAAACTCTACAAACTGCAACAAAGAAGCAAAGATGACTTCTACAACATGGTATCCTCCGGTCATGCCAGCAACTGCAACTGTTTCCAGATTTTGCATCCTCCAAATGCTTCCTGTCTTCAGCCTGCATCAGAAGGATGAAGGAATCTCCCTTGAAGAGAAGGATTCACTTCCCTGCTTCAAAAGGCACCCCTCTGCTGTGATAACTGGTTGCTTGGGTCCCCTCTCCTGAAGAAGTGCTTGGATCCAGCAACATGGGTAGTAGACTGAAGGGATAACTGGATCTGGTATAAGGTGTAACTACCTTAGGTACCCACTACAAGCCAGGCCAGCCTCTTACATTATTTTTTTCCAACTGCTACATCCTCCACCTTGCTCCTTAAAAACATGAGCATCACTGGCCTTTCACAGCTAGTCACCACCCGCGCACCGAGCTGGACACATTCTGGACCCCATCTTCTCCATCATGACAGAGCCTCTTTCTCCCACACCAGAGAGGTAACCTGAACAGACCACTACATCCTGCCGATCACCATCGATGGGCAACCCGAGCCCATGAGAGACCCCCTACCCTCTCCTGTCACAGCTGGAAAAAAATCTCAGAATCCCCCTGTATCTCTGCCTTCAGGCCCAGCCACGCAGACACCCTCAAACTCCGCGTTCAAAACTTCTCCAGCTGGATATCTGTAACCATCAACACCACCGCTCCTCTAAAGAACTCCACCACCAGCAGATGCACCAAAACAGAAAGCTGTATCATCCCAGAGGTCTGGACCCTTAAATGGGACTATAAGAAACTTGAGAGACACTGGCGCTCTTGCAAGACACCCCCCAACCTCAACACCTACAGATCCACCCTCAACAATTGCCACCACAGACTCAGAAAAAACAAAAAAGAAACACTTACCACCTACATCGAGGCAAGCGCAAACCACGCCAAAGAACTCTTCAGCATCGTTACACAGTTCTTCTGCCCCTCTGCCACAGAAAATGCAATCCACGTATCCCAAGCCCTCTGTAACAGGCTACAAACTATTATCACAATAAAATCACCAACATCAACCCCCAGCCCACTAATCTCAACCACCTCCGCACCCACAACTACAACTCCCCCACCTGCTCTCCAATTGGAAACAACTCTCTACAGAAGACAGTACCTCCATCATGGTCTCCATCCACTCTCATTCCCCCTCAGACCCTTGTTCACACAACATCTACAACCTTGGAAGCGAAGTCATCGGAGCCCAACTCACAGAAATCATCAACATCCATTTCCATCTCTGCGGCCACCGTCCCAGATGCCTGGAAACACACTGAGGTCAAACACCTCCTGAAGAAACCCTCAGCCAACCACTACAAACTCAAAAACTACCACCCCATCTTGCTTCTCCACTTCCTTGCAAAGGTCTTTGAAAAAGCCATCAACCATCAGCTCACAGACTACCTCGAAGGTAGCAACATGCTAGACCCATCCCAATCCAGATTCGGACCAAATCACAGCACAGAAAATGCCCTCAGTCTCAGATGACATCAGATGCCTCATCGACGAGAGAGGTTCTGGAGCTCTCATCCTTCAACACCATCTCCCACCACACCCTCATTGCCAGACTACACCGCATCGCCATTCAAAGCAATGTGCTCTGATGGACATCCTCCTTCCTATCCCGCCGAATACAGAGGATCCACCTACCAACCTTCGTCTCCGAACCCAAAGACATCATCTGAGGTGTACCACATGGCTCCACCCTAAACCCCACCCTCTTCAATACCTTCATGACACCTCTTGCAAACATTGCCCACACCCATGGACTCAGCATCATGTCTTATGCCAATGACACCCAGCTAGTCCTATCGCTCACAGATGACTTCATCACCACGAGGACCAACTTCCAAAACACCATGACTGACATCGCCACATGGATAAAGACCAACTGCCTCAAGCTCAGTTTAGACAAACCAGAGGTCCTCATCTTCGGGAACAACTCATGGTAGCCCTTCACCCTTGGCTCTCTACCCTCCCCACCAGCCATGCACGCAGCCTCAGAATCATCCTGGACACCCATCTGACCATGAAGCAACAGATCAATGCTGTCTCCACTTCTTGCTTCAACATTCTCCACATGCTGAGAAAGATCTTCCGTTGGATCCCACCGTCAGCCAGAAAACCAATTACCCATGCCCTCATCGCCAGCCGACTCAACTACGGCAACGCACTCTATGCTGCCTCCAGACCATCCAGAATGCAGCTGCTAGATTCACCCTCAACCTCCCAAAAAGAACCAGCATCACCCCACACCTCAGGGCTCTCCACTGGCTCCCCATCCAGCAAAAATGCCTCTTTAAGCCCCTCACCCACGCTTACAAAGCCCTCCGCAACTCAGGTCCTGCGTACCTCAATAACCGCCTCTCTTTCCACCAACCCATGAGAGAAGTTTGCTTCTCCTTCATTGACCAGGCCCACGTTCCCTTTATTTGGCGCAATGGCTTTAAAGGCAGTTCCTTCTCTCACATTGCACCAAGGCCTGAAATGACCTCCCCCTCCATCTACAAACCTCGTCTTCCCTACAGGAGTTCAGGAAGCAGCTCAAGACTTGGGGCCTGATTACAACCTTGGCAGAGGGGGTTAATCCATCCCAAATGTGACGGATATCCCACCCACCGTATTACGAGTTCCATAGGATATAATGGGCTCGTAATACGGCGGGTGGGATATTCGTCACATTTGGGACAGATTAACCCCCTCTGCCAAAGTTGTAATCAGGCCCTTGGTTCTTTGACCAACATCACCACTTGGCTGAAGCTTGCTAAACCCTACAGCACCTGGAGACCTCCCCCAGGGTGACAAGCTGAGCGTTACAAGACCCCTGATTGATTGATTGATTGTTGTTAGGACGCTATCATGCTATCTCCAGAGAGTGCAGACACTCTGCAAGTATAGCCAGATATTTTATACCTGGGGTGGATACAGTGCAGTTGGTATGGAGTATCACTCCCCCACATTTGCTAAGTTTTAGACAGCAAGCCGGATCTCCAACAATGCTTCATGGCAGTTTCCCTAAGTAGGAGCAGTGGATTCCAAACTCACTGTGCAGAGGACTTCAGTTGCAATTTACTGATAAGGCTCAACTAAGCCAAAACTGGTAGGAGGTTTCTTGTGTTCCAATTTAGAGATGAGTTGGCTTTACAGTTTGACTTGCATGGTTGTGTTAAGACTGATTTGCATAAGGCTCATCCCTGTCTATAATATCACAGAAGAGGTAGAAACAATGGCTTGGAACATGTCCTTGAGTACTTATCAGTGGCTCAGATTAATCCAATCATTCCATAGTTCAATTTTTGTGATCTATGGGTTTTGAAAATAAACCTGGATTTATATACATTTCATATGAATGCAAAGCCATATTTTCAACATTACGTGAGTTGAAACAAAAGAACTATGGGCCACATGTAGCAACTTTCAGATTTGCGACCCGCAAATTTCGAGTCAGAGTGACGTGCAATTTGTGAGTCGCAAATCCGAATGTTGGATGGTGTCCCTGACACCATCTGCGATTCACAAGGGGGTCACAAATGCCCACCTCATAAGTAATCATGAGGTGAGCCGCAGTTTGCGACCCCCTTGCGAATGGCGGCCCTCACAGGGATGGTGGCCTGCTGCGGACAGCAGACCACCATGTCTGTGACTGCTTTTCAATAAAGCAGTTTTTTTTTTTTGTAATGCAGCCCGTTTTCATTAAAGGAAAACAAGATGCATTAGAAAAACAAAAAATGAAATTTTTTCGTTTAATGTTTTCAGAGCAGGCAGTGGTCCAATCCTACATTGCACTGCGACTCGCAATTAGGAAGGGAATACCCTTTCCTAATTGCGAGTCACAAACCCGTTTTGCGATTCAGTAACCAGGTTACCGAATCCCAAAATAGGGTTTGTACATTGCGATGTGCTTTTTGCACGTCGCAAACAGCGAAATTCGCTGTTTGCGACATGCAAAAAGCTTGCTACATGTGGCCCTATGTGTTATGAAATGGAAAATACCAGAATTATCAAGGTCCTTGGTTATGTAAAAGATCTAATACTATTTGATCCTCAGAACTGTGAGTCCATTTCAAATAATTGTATTTGGCACATTGCAGCAATTGTTTTGCTGGGGAACATAGTTTTTATTCATACCTATAAGGTGTTTTTACTCTTGCCCTGTAAAAATGACTTCCATACAAAAGTTAGGTAAGTAATTCCAAGTACTGTTTAAGCCATCCTATTTTATTGATTAGTACGTGAAAAATACAGTAATATTTGCATTATGGGCCTTTTTTCCCACCAAACAATGTTTTGGATATAGAAACCAAACACTACTTCATGCTGATCAATGCTCATTCCACAGTCTTGCCTACAGCAGACACCTTTGATCTCATCACCACACATAAAAAAAAACACATTTTTAATCCTAACTTTGTTCTCCCTAACTAGAATTCATTTGAATGATATCCTGATCGTACAAGACTACAGCATCCTAAACATTGAACAGACAAACAAAACAAGAGAAAAGTGGCGGTTCACTGACCATAATGCTCTTCATTATATAGCAGGAACTACCCTCTAGCTACTATGATCTCCTCTCTGGCTACTGCTACTGTCAGAAATGGAATCCTCCTTCCACCTGGTCTGCTGGCCAGCTCCAACTACCAACCATCATCATTATGCTGAGAATAAACTGCATAGAGTCAGCTTTACAAATAGTGACTCATTCAGATGCAAAACTGGATGATATATAGAAAACTTGATTTGATGCACACAGAACATTTTTACTTCTTATAGCAAGCTCCATGGATCATATAGCTTGTAAATCACTGCATTATCACCAAATGTGATCAGTCTCCCTAAATTAGTAAAAAATATTATGGCAGAACCCGAGGGTATTTATATCATCAGTTAAAAAAGATTCTACGGGGTAAGGTATTTTTGTGTGCAGTTAAAACGTTTGATAGTGAGTTTGTCAAGTAAAAATGGGTAATTATATGCACAAATGTGATTAACACTTGAGAGAGCGTAGCTTGCATAATCTATATTAACATGAAATGCTTATGAACTAGTGTGTGATAATGCCGCTTAAGTAATTGTATTAATGTATTTTGTTTAAACGTGCACCTGAAATGTGACCACTGGGAGTGGCCACCAATGTATACGAGAACTAATAGAAATGACTAATATTGATAAAATATAATATTAAAGTGTGGTTTTTGTACTCATTATTAATGATCGCCTTATTGAATTTGTGCTGAAATCTTTGTAGGCCTTAAGTTAGCATGAGCCGAAGCTTAGCTGCTTGGTTCTCATATTAAACTTATTTTTCCTATCTTGCAGTGTGCTGACTCGCAAAAGGACATGACCCCTTGTTTTCTTCAAACTAGAAGCTGAATGAAACCATAGTAGATCCGTTCCCATGAAATCCCCATTGCTTGAAGAAATTGCTAATTAAAATGCAACAGTGTAGATTAATGTAATGTACAAGGTCGTTCAAACCGGTAAAGACAATGAAGCTACTGACAAAAGATGTGCAAAAGAATTACAGAAGGATGAAATCATACCGGACGTGCTACCTCCGAAGACGCCAATCATGTGGACCAATGAAAAGCTTGTAAAATAATATGGGGTGAAAGATTAATGACATAATCCATCTTCCAATTGGATAAAGATAGTGGGGTATAACTAAAATCCAATAGGATGTTAGGGGAATGTACAACGAAAAAGGGATAAAAACCCATGACACAGGGAGCCATTTAGAATTAGGTAGGGAATGCTATTGATTTTATCCAGAAACGTTGTCACTCTGTTTGGTGGCTTATTGGTTTGCTTAGAACCATCCTTGTCCTTAGATTGCCCCTTTTACACTTTACCTCCTTATGAGGGAAGTCCCCTTTTTTGCCCTGGAGCTGAATTCTGACTGATGGCGGTTAGACTGATGTCCTGAAGACGAAGACTGAACCTGAGTGCTGACCTAAACCTTGGAGGGTAATTATGACAATGCAATTGTGATTTGTCTGTTTGCTTTTCCTTTCTAGGTACCAACTGCTTACTTTTGACAGGGACCATAGTTAGATGTTTTCCAAAGTGGTGTTCCAAATTGTTTTGCATGAAGCCCAACATGCCAATACTAATTAGTGGTTAGGACAGGTGTTCCTAAATTGACGCAAATAGACAAACAACTGAATCTATGCTTTGTTGAACTGACGCGTTATTGACACTATGATTAATTGATCTATGTTCACGCTGTGTTATATTTTGATGTTTGTGATTCTTGCCTTATCAAAGTTGCCATACCGTGACAATGCTATTATGTTTCTTGGTTTTGAGATTAACACACCTGCTTTAGGAATTGAAACTAATAGGGAATAAAAACTCATAAAATTCTACTAAACTGGTGTGGTTATTCATGACTGCCAGGTCATGGTAGAGTCTTGAATTGATTAATGACTTTGACTAAAGTAAAATGTATTGTCGTGATGAATATTGATGACATTATTGATGTTTTGATTGACATATTGATTAGCTATCTCGTCCTAAGGTGTCTCTCAACTGGGTCAAAAGATTAATTGGCCTAAAACGAGTCCTGATGTGTAATAAATTATCATAAAGGGACGCGTTAACAGTTCTGGTAGCAGAGTGACGGTTTGGCCCTTTGGGGCCCTAGGACGGAGAATTATTGTTTAGATTGTTTTTCTGAGATAATGCAAATTGGAGGTATGATTTGTTTCTAAATTCACCATGACTTTCCCGGGATCTCGGAGCCTGCCTAAGTGAGTTGGGGATGTTCTCTGCATTTTAGCATGTGTGGTGTAGGATTTGCGCTTGCTCAGCTTATGCATCTGGCAGGTGATTTGTGAAGTTTGTGTGTATTTAGGCCAAGTGATGTTGTGTTGTTTAGTAGGAGTGGGCGTACTCCACAGTATGAGAGTAGGGAAGTCAGCGTACTTCATATAAGTGTGGCGCTTTATGCTCAGAAATTATCTACGTGGTTGGTTGTTCATTTACGGACCAGTCGTGGTCTAGGACTCCGCAGTATATTGATAAAGTGTAGGAGACACTTGGGTTTATATTGTAATTTGTGTGGTTTAGTAGGTTAATCGGGCGTGGTTGACATGTCGAGTTTGAGTCAATTGTGTGAGTGAAACCTTCGATGGAGATTTGGCCAGTTCTAAAGTGCACTAGAACAAACCATTGACAAGTCGAGAGTAGGATTTGCGGGTCAAATTCTGCTTGCGGGTGCGGGAACTGAGAAGGAGAGAGTAGCGGCCGAGGCTTCAAGTGAGATCTCTGTAAAGTTCTGAAGCGACTGTGTACCCTTCCTGTAGTAAACTGGCAAATTTGAGTTGTTGTTATTGTTAAAGGTGCTCGCAAAATGTTGCATTAGTTTGGTGTGAATCCGGTGAGGGGCGGACTAGCTGCAAGACTTTGTCAGCTGCAGTGTGAGAGTGTGATGTCAGTGGTGCCGCGGTGGGATAGGTCAGTTGCTGAGAGGGGTCGCACATGGATTGGCTGCCATCCGTGAGAGGCAATAGGTTGAGAAAGGTGGGTGAAGAGTGTCCTGGGAAATAAAGTCACTTTCTGATTAAATACAAACAAAAGAAAAGATGCAAAGATGAACTTTATCAAAGCTTTTAGGAGCGCTCTGAAAGGATACGCATACATTATGGCAAGTGAAGGGGAGCCTACACCGCCTGAGGGTACTCCCGCTTATATAGTCATGGAGGAAAAGGGTGTCGCACCTTGCTTATGGATGAAACAATGGTGCAAATTGACAGAAAAAGAGGGATGCTTGGCGTCTCCGGAGCACGGAACGTTCAATACGAGAATTTTAGAGAATTTGAGGTGGATGTTAAGTGTACAAAAGACACCTCCGAGGCTACGAGGCATTAGCAGTCTGGGATTTAATGGCTATTAAACAAAGACAGCAGAAATTCAAGAGGAGAATGAAAAGAGCAGAAGAGACTTTAGCTGAGGCTAGATGGGACAATGAGAGCAAAATGTAGAGACGGGGAATAGTTGATGGACTCAAATTGTTTCCAGCAATAGCACAGGGAAACGAGACGCAGGAGAAGAAAGCCACCTGTAAGACAGACAAGGACTCTAATAAGCTTAAAGAGACTAAGAGGTCTTGGATAGAGAAAGATGACTCAGACGATGAAGAGTTTCTTAATCGATTGTTGCATGATCACCCGCCACCTTATGCAGTAGACGACAATGCCCCGAGCACTAGTGCGGTCCTGGGAACCAGACGCAGGAGAATGGAATTACCAATACAGTAGAGACTAGTGATACGGGTTTGATACAGAATGGTGTCAGTGTACCCACTGCACCAGACATGCCAATACAGTTGCAACCTCCACCGCAGATGCAGGGAATATACCCAGACATCCCAGTACTAGAGACTACTACAAATCTGATATTGCCGTCTGACCCGATATATACAAAATCAAGGTTAGTGCAGCTTGAGCCAACTCCACAATTGCTGCCCCAGCCGCAGCAACAGCTGATACCAGGGTATAATCCAGCAGCAGGACCTCCATTAGCACCTGCCCCGGCTTCAGAGAATCAAACTCTGGGAGTCGCTGCTCCGCGGTGTTTTGGACCAGGCCAGACACCTGCTACCATATCGTTACCAATTACTGTTGGTCCACCGGTGCCATTGTATGCGCAAGGTAAGCCTGGTATGTGTGATCAGGGAGTAATGACCCAAGATGCAATAAGAGGAGGGTCCATAGGAACTCTCCAGTTAATAGCCCCGGGAGACCAATCAGTCGAAAGACCAAGGTCTTTGTTAGACCTTAGCCCGGTTGAAGCCCCTTTGGAGGCAATGAGACAGGCAGGGCTAGGTGTGCTAACCCCACAGACAATAAGTACGAATGCTTCACAGTCGCCAATGATGCATGCAGGGAATATTTCACTGCAAGGTTTTTCGGTACAACAGTTAAATTAGTGGTTAGAAAAGACTTATGCTTCACAAAAGACTGCAGTAACTGCAGAGAACCCAGAAAGGTCGGAGATAGATGAGTACCTGAATTTTGTGAGACTGGGCGTGGAAGCTGCTAAACTAGTGGAAGGGACAATAGGGGTAAACAGATTAGAATCGTACACAGAAGCAGAGTTAAGGTATCTGTGCCCCAAGATTACTAAAGAAGTGGGCAAGGTGCATCAGAGGTTGGCGAACCTAGCAGACAAATACAATATTGACATTGAGAATACAAAACATTTGAAAAGAAGTTACAGACTAGACTTCGACTCCAAAGATTTTGATCCCATGAGGTCGGCCGGAATAAAAGCGCATCTTAAGGAAATACTGCAGAGTGCGCAGATCTGGGGGGCCTTAGAAAAGTGGGAAGGCAGATGGGCAAAGAAAAGAGATAAGGAGAAAAGCAACAGTCCGGGATCAAGTCCGACTAAAGCTTCACCGGATACCGGGACAGTAAAAATATTACCAATGAGGGAAACTGCTGGAGGGGTTCTAGTCCATGTACCGTGGTCCAGGGGAGACATTCTGTCTTTCACAAATGATTACCCCAGATTGAGGGAGAAACCAATAGAGTGGTATCAGCAGACAGATAGGTTTGTGAAGCGTCTTTGGGAAGACTTGAATACCCTGTTTGAGATCATTGTTCCGCCCGACTTATGGCTTGAGTGCAAGAGAGGTGTAGACTGGCCGACACAGGAGCCGGTAAGGGATAAGGCGACCGGAGCACCATCTGAGGAGGTGATGAAGTACTATAATAAAGTGATTGAATTTTTGAAGCAAGAGGTGTCGCCGAAAGTGACTGATTGGCAGAAAATCGACCGGACCTCACAGGAGGTTAAAGATTCAATCCATACTTACTATGAGAGGTTATTGAAAGCGTTTAAACATTATCGTGGTACTGAGACTATTGAGCCGAAAGACATGAACCATCTTGTGTTTAGGTTCGTCGAAAGGGTGAGACCAGAGGTTAGCCAGATGAGTAAGAATCATTTGATCTGTTGGCAAGCAAAGCCAATTGATGAGGTGTTGGAAGTATGCGAAATACTGTAGTGATGAGATTGAGCTGAAGCAGAGAAAACTGAAGGAGAAAGGGATGGTGATGCAGATAAGGGCAGCGCAGGCAAGTATGCAAGGGAATGGAATCCAGCAGATGGTACAGCAACAACCGCAAGGGAATGGCGTGTTTCAGGCGCAACCGAGAGGCCGAGGTCGAGGTTTTGTGAATCGCGGTCCAGATTTGAATACTGTGGTGGTTCAAACTGACGTACAAGGGATGAAAAATATGTCACCATGTCACGCCTGCGGGGGCGTGGGGCATTGGAAGCGGGAATGCCCGAATGTGGTGCATGATGGTGTCGTTCAACAAAGCACTGATGTCGGTACATTTAAAAATATGAGGGGTCCAAAACTGAGGGGTCAATACCAGAACCTCCAAAATAACATGGTTCAGATGCAGGGGTTACAGCCCATGCAGCAAATGCAAATGTCACGTGTTCAGCCAGCACAAATGCAGCAGGTACAACAGCAGGTTCCCATGGTACCTAGACAGCAAATGTAATTACCCCTAGCTCCAATGGGACAGCAACAGGTGATGCTTCCTCAGCAGGTCACAGGCCAAGTAGTGAGTCAAAATAATACGGTACAGCAATTCCCATTACGTGGTGAAGATGGAATGAATGATGAATGGTCGGATGAGAGTTCAGACAGTGAAGAGTGCAGGCTTGCAGTGTCCTTAGAGGTAGACCAGAGAGGACCCTATGTAGAGGGGAAAGTGATGGGTCACAAGGTTTCATTCTTGGTTGACACCGGAGCTACACGCTCTACAGTCAGAAGTGCAGAGGTTCCGAAACTGCCACTTTCAGGGCATACCATAAGAGTGGTAGGAGTAGCAAACATGTATTTGACAAATCCGATCACAGATCCGGTTCAGGTTGAGATTGGAAACTTCCAGGGACTGCATAAGTTTGTAGTCTGCGATTCAAGTCCCATGTCCCTACTGGGAAGAGACTTACTATGCAAAACGAAATGAATGTTCGATTACTTGTTCCAACGATGGAATTGGGGTGCAGACAAACAGTGATGATGAAGGAGATGATGGTTAGTTCTCAGAATGGGAGACAGAGACCACAAATGAAGATTACCCTTTGATAACCTTATTCCCGATGCTTACAGTAACTGACTTACCTGCTGAGTTACAAGGAACAGTGACAACGAAGGTGTGGGACTTGACAGGAAAGGAAGTGGGACTGATAAAAGGAGTGGAACCAGTCAAAGTACAAGTGAAGCCAAATGCAGTTTCCCCAGGTGCCGCAGTACCACAAGATGTCCTTATTCAGGTGTTGCAGATAATTGCAGACTTTGTAAAGCAAGGAGTTCTGAAAGAGGTATTGAGCAGTCCCTGTAATTCACCAATAATGGGTCTGAAAAAGCCTTGTGAGAAGGTTCGAATTGTGCAGGACTTGAAGAAAATAAACGAGATTGTGGTAAACTGTTGCCCTATAGTGCCGAACCCAGCAGTTATTGTGTTTCAGGTCCCGTGTGATGCAGAATGGTTCACCATTGTAGACTTGTCACAAGATTTCTTTTCGGTGCCTCTTCATGAGGACAGCCAATTTTTATTCAGTTTCAAATTCCTGGACAAGGTGTACAGTTGGTGCAGAATTCCTCAAGGGTTTTCTGAGTCACCGTCCATCTTCAATCAGATATTGAAGAAGAATTTGGAGTCATTAGAACGGCCTTTCAGTTTGACTCTAGTACAATACATTGATGACTTGACTGTAGGTATGACACAATTGCCTTACTGAACCACTTGGGAAAGAATGGACATAAAGGGGGTTATTCTAACTTTGGAGGAGGTGTTAATCCGTCCCAAAAGTGACGGAAAAGTGACGGATTTACCACCAGCCGTATTACGAGTCCATTATATCCTATGGAACTCGTAATACGGCTGGTGGTATATCCGTCACTTTACCGTCACTTTTGGGACGGATTAACACTCCTCCAAAGTTAGAATAACCCCCAAAGTGTCCCCAAAGAAGCTGCAGTATTGTCAAAAAGAGGTGAAATACTTAGGGCACTTGATTGAGAAAGGGACCAGGAGAATATCAAAGGAGAGGGTGACAGCCATACTGCAGATGAATCCCCCTACAACAAAGAGAGATGTCAGAATGTTTTTGGGAATGGTGGGCTACTATCGTCAATGGATTCCCAACTTTTCAATTATCTCTAAACCATTGATAAAACTGACAGGCAAGGAAACTAAGGATGAACCGTATACCATAGCTTTGTCCAAGGAAGAGCTTGATCATTCATGGAATTGAGAGAGTGCATGTGTAGGGCACCAGCCTTAGGTATGCCTGATTACACAAAGCCTTTTCTATTATTTTGTCATGAACGTGATGCTTGTTCTTTGTCTGTCTTGACACAGGTCCATAGAGGTGCAAACCGCCCTGTAGCATATTTTTCAGCTACCTTGGACCCACTCGCAGCAGCCTTACCGGGCTGTTTGCGCGCAGTTGCAGCAGTTGGTCAGAGCCTCACGCAGTGTGAAGGCATAGTGATGGGACATCCCTTAACAGTAATGGTTCCACATTCAGTTGAAATTCTGTTGACTCGAACTAAAACCCAGCACATGACAAATGCCCGACTTACCCGATATGAGACAATTATTTTGGGGTCACCGAATGTCTCCTTAAAGAGATGTACTGTATTGAACCCGGCTACTCTACTTCCCGTTGAAAGTACTGAGATTAATAATGAAGAGGAAATGGAGCATGACTGTCTTGAGGTAACAGAACTATGTACCAAACCCTGACCTGACATTCAAGATACACAGTTAAAAGAAAATGACTGCATTATGTTTGTTGATGGATCCTGTTTGAGAGACTCAGTCGGAATACTGAGAGCCGGTTATGCTGTATGTACAATAGCTGGTATTATTGAAGCTTCCTGGCTCGAGAGAGTGTATTCCGCACAAGTGGCAGAATTAATTGCCCTTACTAAAGCATGCCACGCAGCTGAAAACCTGAAAGTCACTATCTATACTGACAGCAGATATGGATTTGGCATTGTACATGATTTTGGCCAATTGTGGTCACAGAGAGGTTTCATTACCTCTTCTGGTTTTCCAGTGAAAAATGGCGAACAGATCAAGGATTTGTTACATGCGATTCAGTTACCTCTTAAAATTGCTCATGTTAAATCACAAGACTTTGTGTCAATGGGAAACGGCTATGCAGATCAAGTAGCAAGATTTTGCGCATTGAACTGTATATCGTTCAAAGATCAGTGGGAATTGTTACCGCAGACTGAAAATGAAACATGTTTGAACTTTGCCTTAAGAGTAGTTGATACCTTAGATGAGGTAAAATCACTGCAGGGCCATGCAAGCATGGAGGAGAAACGCTCTTGGCAGGGAATGCAATGCGTACAAAGAACTGATGACTTGTGGGTCTCAGAAGAGGGGAAGCTAGTTTTACCAAACAGTCTCTTGTCACAATTTGCAAGGCTTTATCATGGACAGGCACATCTTGGGAGAGATGCAATGATCAGGTTATTCAAAATTGACTGGTTTAACCCGAAATTCAGACAAGCCGCAGAGGTTACTTGTCACAAGTGCATCATCTGTCAACAGATGAATGCAGGAAAAGGAATTGTGGTAACTTTGAGCCACATAGGGAGAGCTGGTGATCCATTTAACAGGAAGCAAATGGATTTCATTGAAATGGCTGTTTGTGGAGGATTGAAGTACGTCTTGGTGATTGTGTGTGTTTTCAGCCACTGGATTGAAGCTTACCCCACACGTAGAAATGACAGTCTCACAGTCGCAAAGCTGTTGCTCAGAGAATTAATACCAAGGTTCAGTTTTCCGGTCTCTTTAGAATCAGATAGGGGCAGACACTTCGACAATGAGGTGATTAAGCTCTTGTGTGCTGCATTGGATATTGAACAGAAGCTGCATTGTAGCCACCGCCCTGAAGCATCAGGACTAGTAGAATAGATGAATGGTGCCTTGAAGTCGAGAATGTCAAAAATGCGCGCAGCTACCAATATGAAATGGCCAGATGCATTGCCTTTAGTGCTAATGTCAATGAGAAACACCCCCGATAAGAAGACAGGACTATCTCCCCATGAGATATTGATGGGCAGAGCTATGAGGCTACCAACAGTACCCGCAAATGCTCTTGTGAATATCACGGATGATGTGGTGTTGGACTACTGTAAAGGTTTGGCTGATGTGGTTCGCTCTTTTTCCCACCAGGTGGAAGCCAACACATTGCCACTGATCAGTGATCCAGGTCACACCCTGCAAACCGGTGACTGGGTGGTTGTCAAGAAGCACGTGAGAAAGTCGTGTTTGGAGCCGCGCTAGAAGGGGCCATATGAAGTAATACTGACAACAACCACTGCTGTGAAATGTGCAGGCGTTCCAAACTGGATACATGTCAGTCACACAAAGAAAATAACATGTCCGACTGATGAGGAACTTAAAGTTTCCAACTCAGCAATTCCAGAGAGGGAAGTCTCAGGGCCAAAAAACAGCCAAGGGGGAACTGAGACTACCGGAGAGCCCACTGAGGACGGCTTAGTCCCTCAAACAGTAAAGGAGTTCGAGGGAGGTGACAGTGAGCCTATCTCAGTAGAGGCAGCAGGAGAACTAAGTCAAGGAGAGGTTCTCCCAGAAGTAGACAGGTGCGGGTTAGAGCTTGAACCTGTTACAGACCCAGAAGAAGAAGGGGAAATAGTAGAGAGAGGTCAAAGCACACCGGCATCCCCTGAACCAGTTGCAGGTCCGTAAAGAGAAAACACCATAGCACAAGAGGAGGGTGCTGTTCAGCGTCCTGAAAGGACAAGCAGGAAGAAAACGCATAAAGGTGATAACTGGCCAGAGAAACAGGCTGCAAAAGAAAAGGTCGTACCAGGTGAAACAATAGCGGAAGAAATCGATACAACCCGAGTAGAGGATTTAAGTGAAGGAGAATGGCAAAGTGAACGCAGGTTGAAAAGAAAAAGAACCGCAAACAGAAGGTACGCAGGTCCTGAATGGGCTTATGCAACAACATCCGAATGGCAACAAGAATTCTTAGCATTCTGTTTTGATCGAGAAGTACCAGGCCAATATTACGGTACCTGAAATCACTTTAAGAAAGAGACTGTGTTAAAACTAAAATTTAAATTGAAAGCTGAAAAGCTGAGAAAGAGACTTATAAACTACCGGATGTGACACTGATAACCTGAATTGACTTTGAAAACCCGATTATGACAAGCTGCTAACCTGATTTGACAAAAGGGTCCTGGAGTGAGTGAAACGCTGTAAATACACGCAGAGAGAGAGAGAGACTTTGCATCAAGAAAAAAAAAAAAGAGCTTCTAAATTGTCTTCAAGTTGATTGTTTGCTTTGAGTTATTCTGCTATTTGATTCTTTACAGACCATAGCTCATAATAGAGGTAGTGGCAAGAAGGGTAAAGTGTTCGGTTGGTTAAGTAGTATATTATTAGGTATTATATGTGCAATAATAATTGTAGGTGTGATTGTGGGAATGCTGTGGTTGGATAAGAAAGCGACTAACAATGCTTCAAAACCTGAGAGGACAACACTAACACAGTGGGAAAGGTTTGAGCAGGATACAAAACACTTGCCTGAGGGATCTAATTCAAAAGGGGAACTCTCCACTAACGTCTTCTATCGCTTATTGAATGAGTATGTTGAAACCATGAATGCGAGAACCTGTTATGTGTGCACAAAGACCCCTTTATCAGTACAAGAAGGGGTCACATATCATAGTCTTCCACTAACATACGGGATAAGTTGTAGCTTGCTATTAACAAGATTTTATGACCAGGAGCATGTGCAATATTTTTTACTCAAATTTGGATGTGGTGTTTTCTTTTGTGCCAGTGAGTTTCTGAACAAATTAGCTAAGGAACATAGTATAAAAATAGTTAGAGGCTTCTTTGAACCGACACTTACATTTAGGACAGCTTATGCACACCACAACAATCTGACTAGATCACACTGATGATAGACGCAAAGCATTGAAAGAGAGATTAGAAAAAGGGCTAGAAAAACGCACATATGCAAATGATTATGCTTACACTGCAATAAAGACGCAAGGCAAATTAGCTATAGATGCTCTACATGTAGGAAGGCTTTGCATATATAGGCCAAAATCTGAACATGACGCGTTATTTGTGGGAACGAGTGAATGCAGGCATGTGTTTTTGTTTCAGAGTAAATGGACATTCATGTTAAATGGACAGGATCCAGCGATCCCTGGGAGTTATTATATTTGTGGATTAAATGCTTATTACCATCTCCCTAAGGGATGGTATGAGACGTGTTATTTGGGGATAGTTTTCCCAAAGATTTACCAGATTGATGACTTAAAGCAAATACCTAAAGCATCTGAAATACAACATGCTAGACAAAAACGAGAGACAGCGGCTGCTGTCGTTGGTGACATATTTGGAACCATAATTCCTTCAGTAGGGGTTATCTTAAACTCCATAAGGACTCTAAAGTTGTCTACTATTGTGGATAACATGCTGACAAATTTTACAAGGGCTATACTCCTGATGGATACTGAACTTGCTGCAGAAAGAGCTATGACTCTTCAAAATCGGCTTTCTTTAGACATTCTTTTAGCAAAGAGCAGCAGAGTCTGCAAGATGCTCAACGAGCGTCATTGTTGCTCATTCATACCTGACAATAGTAAAAAGATTAGAGGTATGCTTACTAACGTAACTAGAGATAGTACAGATTTGAAGGAACTGAAGGAACCTGGAGTGTGGGAGAAAGTGGGAAAAGGAATTGCCAGAGTAGGGAGCTACTTTAGCAATATTTGGAATGGGGTTCTTGCAAAAATACTTGGGGGTCTATTAATTGTTTTGGTCTGTTTATTAGGTTTATGGGGAGCTTGCAAAATTAATGACAAAATTAAAAGAAATTGGACAAAGAGAAATAAGACAAATGAGGAAAGTGAAAGGGAGAAAATGTTCAATGAAATTGGGGAAAGTTCACACAAGGGACAAGATGTTGAAATGCCCATTATGCGCAAGGTGAAAAATTAAAAAGTGAAAGGTCGAAAAGGGAAAGGTTTGTGTGATGACGAATGACATCAGAGGAGGGACTGAGAGAGCGTAGCTTACATAATCTATATTAACATGAAATGCTTATGAACTAATGTGTGATAATGCCGCTTAAGCAATTGTATTAATGTATTTTGTTTAAACGTGCACCTGAAATGTGACCATGGGGAGTGGCCACCAATGTATACGAGAACTAATAGAAATGACTTATATTGATAAAATATAATATTAAAGTGTGGTTTTTGTACTAATTATTAATGATCATGTTATTGAATTTGTGCTGAAATCTTTGTAGGCCTTAAGTTAGCATGAGCCGAAGCTTAGCTGCTTGGCTCTCATATTAAATGTAGTTTTCCTATCTTGCAGTGTGCTGACTCACAAAAGGACATGACCCCTTGTTTTCTTCAAACTAGAAGCTGAATGTAACCACAGTAGATCCGTTCCCATGAAATCCCCATTGCTTGTAGAAAGTGCTAATCAAAATGCAACAGTGTAGATTAATGTAATGTACAAGGTCGTTCAAACCGGTGAAGTCAATGAAGCTACTGACCAAAAGATGTACAAAGAATTACAGAAGGATGAAATCATACCGGATGTGCTACCTCCGAAGACACCAATCATGTGGACCAATGAAAATCTTGTAAAATAATATGGGGTGAAAGATTAATGACATAATCCATCTTCCCATTGGATAAAGATAGTGGGGTATAACTAAGATCCAATTGGATGTTAGGGGAATGTACAACAAAAAAGGGATAAAAACCCATGACACAGGGAGCCATTTAGAATTAGGTAGGGAATGCTATTGATTTTATCCAGAAACTTTGTCACTCTGTTTGGTGACTTATTGGTTTGCTTAGAACCATCCTCGTCCTTAGATTGCCCCTTTTACACTTTACCTCCTTATGAGGGAAGTGCCCCTTTTTGCCCTGGAGCTGAATTCTGACTGATGGCGATTAGACTGATGTCCTGAAGACGAAGACTGAACGTGAGTGCTGACCTAAACCTTGGAGGTAACTATGACAATACAATTGTGATTTGTCTGTTTGCTTTTCCTTTCTAGGTACCAACTGCTTACTTTTGACAGGGACCATAGTTAGATGTTTTCCAAATTGGTGTTCCAAATTGGTTTGCATGAAGCCCAACATGCCAATGCTAATTAGTGGTTAGGACAGGTGTTCCTAAATTGACGGAAATAGACAAACAACTGAATCTATGCTTTGTTGAACTGACACATTGTTGACACTCCGATTAATTGATCTATGTTCACGCTGTGTTATATTTTGATGTTTGTGATTCTTGGCTTAATGAAATCTTATCAAAGTTGCCATATCGTGACAATGCTATTATGTTTCTTGGTTTTGAGATTAACACACCTGCTTTTAGAATTGTAACTAATAGGGAATAAAAACTCATAAAATTCTACTAAACTGGTGTGGTTATTCATGACTGCAAGGTCATGGTAGAGTCTTGAATTGATTAATAACTTTGACTAAAGTAAAATGTATTGTCGTGATAAATGTTGATGACATTATTGATGTATTGATTGACATATTGATTAGCTATCTCATCCTAAGGTGTCTCTCAACTGGGTCAAAAGATTCATTGGCCTAAAACGAGTCCTGATGTGTAATAAATCATCATAAAGGGACGCGTTAACACACTCTTTTAGAGTTTTCCCTTCATTTTCCCCTGATAAGTTTCAACAAGTTTGAATCGCCAAAGTTTATCAGGGAGAACATTTGCAGTGCGGCCATTACCTCAAAACGCTGCTACTTGTAGGAGAATAGAGATTATCCCCAAAACTCAGAATCAGGGTGTTAAGATCTTTGCATCACACAGTCAACTGGACTTAATGCACACACTGAAGCCCTAATTACAATCCTGGCTGTCTGGAGACCGCCAGGGTTGCGGTGGTGGTCAGAACGCCGCCAATGTGTGGTTGGGCCTCCACATTGTGACCATGGCGAACACGCCACAGTCAGACCGGTGGCACTGCCCCGTTTCTGCCTGCCGGTGGCCTTGTGGTGCTGGCAATCTCAATCCGCCAGGGCAGGGCTTCAAGCAGCGCTACCCTTGGGATTCCGACCCCTCTTTCCATCGACTTGCAACTGCCATGTAAAGGCTGGCGGAGATGGGGTGCATGCCGGGGGCCCCATTGCCAGTCCTGTCATGCTTTTCACTGCCTGATTTGCAGACAGTGAAAAGTGCGAAAGGTGCTAGTGCACCCTATGCACCGCAATATTGCTGCCAGCTCATTTATGAGCCGGTGTCAATGTTGTGGGCTATTTCCCACCGGCCAGCATGCAGAAACTCTGTTTCTGACTGCTGACCCAGCAGGAAACTCATAATATGGGCCACTGGAAGGTCACATCACTGGCAGTGACCTGACCGCGGGACTTCAGCGGACTGGATTTTATATCCACCAAAGTCAAAATGAGGGTCAGAGTCAGTGATAGCAAATTAATCCTAACAAATGGATTTATTAGGGTTACTCAAACCTTTTGCAGTGAAAGAGACTTCAAAGTAGTAGTACAAGCAGATAGCATATCACAAATTGATTATGGAAACTCCCTACTTACATGCGTGTCAGCAACCTAACTAACTATTCTAGAGGCATTACTGCATACTGCTGCTTGATGAATCTCAAACTTAAGGATATTCAAGTATATAATCCTAGTACTAAGATCAGTAAACTGGTTGCAACTTCTGGCTTGGTGTGCCTTATAAAAAATATGCATTGCTTTCAAGCATTGCAACTAAACACTCCTAAATAGTTTCTACTGAATTAATCAAACCTGCAGCACAAAAACTCAAAAATCAGTATGCCATCTTAAAACCTGATGCTTTAAGAAAAGCTCATACTTAAAAATCTTACAAACGATCTTAAACGATGATCAACTAAGACTAATATCAACTGTCACAATATTTAAATCTTAAACTTAATTACTGTAACTTAAACCCATACCCTATCCTAGTATTCTTACTGGATATATATTGAAATGTTATTGAAACGCTGTCTGGATTTTTATGCCTTGAAAATCATTTCACAAATACATTTCTCTTGTTCTCCTTAAACCTTAAAGTAGCCTGCTGCATGGCTGAGCTTACTATCTATTCATCTTACTGAAGTTTCTTTAACTACTTATTTGATATAAATACCTGACATATGGTTAGTATCTTCCCCAGAGTGATATTAACTAATAGCCCCTATGTGGACTATAGAAATAAAATCGTAATTGTATATGATGTCATCTGTCTTATTGATCCTATATGTTTGCTATGTATTTGTAATAATTTAATATTCTCCTCTGTTGCACAACTTATTTTGTGGACTAGAGTGCAAATTATTTTTGTTTGTCATTGTTCAGACATTATGAAATCCCTCTGAAATCCAAAGTGTTCTTACGAGGCTGTTAGCACTAAAGAAAATGTTTACAAATAAAAATATTTAAAACAAAAAGAAGTGTAAGGACAGGGAGGCAGATATAAAAAAAGATATTGGTATTAGATCACATTCATAAATTGAACAAAAGACAAATTAACTTATTGTGGTTGAAAATGTACACTTATTGTTTGTATGGACAAACTTGTCAAACTACATTTTCAAAGACTGAATACTGACACCGTAGTGCCTTTTTGTTGTATTACGAAATCCTGTATGTTTTTGTAACCGAAAGGTGTACTACGGAAAGCCCTGGGGCACTATGGCCTGCTACATTCAATAAATACTTAGGGCCTAATTATTAGTTTGACGGCTGGGATAATCTGTCCACCAAACTCCCAACAGGGTCGCCGCTGGCGTACCGACAACCAATCCGCCGGACCTATGAGTAGCCCTAGGTGGAGCTCGCATAGCCATGCTACACGGAAATCTGCAAAGTACCAAAAAAATCTCTGTTACGCTATGCCGAGTTCTGCTAGCGGGCAGAGATTCTTGGCAGGCTCATTCGCATGACGTTGAACATCACTGGCAACGCAAAGTACTTCCTCCTGTTGGTATTATCACACGAACGGCACCATACGGGCTGCATGGGAGTGCCCATCTTGCTTTTTTTCCTTTGTATGGTGCTGGGGCCTACTTTTATATCCCTCTATATCAGTCACAACGCACGCATTTAAAAACTATTTTCCCCTAGTTTCTGTTTGTTAAATTACTCTTTCTCTTTGTGATTTTATAGTTTAATTTTTCTCTTACCTTTTGTGTGTTTTTTGTGACACCATGGCAAAGCAGGGGTGCAGCAGCACCAGGTCCCCAAACACCATCAGCCTTCTTTCTTGCGGATGGTGGCAACATGAAGAGGTACAGCCCTGTGCCATTTTTTCCAAGGTGGAGGTGAATGCCTTGGTGTGTTATGCGCAGCATTATCTCCCCTCCACGTTGGAAGCAAGTGGCAGGCCCAGGTCTGGGTACAGCCTCTGGGAGCACCAGCAATGCTGGAAGGTGGTGCGCCGGGCTGTACGCTGCAGCTCTGGGGTCCGGGGCACCCAGGAACAGCTCAAGCATCGGTGGGCCGATATCCTGGACCATACAAATGGACCTCATTTACCTGCTAGGTGTAGAAATTGTGGGACTTGGTGAGTTATAATTAATTATTAGTTGTGTTCTTCCAAAATGCTGCTCAAGCGCAGGTATATTAACTTTATATTACAAATATAATATTATGTGATCGTCATGTAGACAGGTGCTCGGCGCTACCTAATTGTACTTGCTTTTGGAGCTTGCTTGAGCTGTTTAAGAAATAATGCAGAGACTCCTCCTGTGCCTTGTCTAATATAGTCATAGTTAATATTAGTATAAGTAAGTTAGCATGTTCTCTCACTTCTCTCACTTCTCTGTGCCTTTATTTTTTGTAGCCAGTACAGTGCCAATTGCCAAGCAATTTTCCATTAATGTGTGGTAGTTTTGAATTTGCATTCATTCATCCAATACATGCTTTGAGATATTGAGAATGAGATGAGAACTGTAGAAATCATTAATTGCAATGTATTAGTAATTCTAAAATGTAGTTTAGGAAATTTGGAATAGGGTTAGGAAATTTGGAATAGGATGGTCCATGATACTACCATTTTTATTATACAGGCGTTCTGAACCTCTGATGTAGAAATGTTACTGCGTTTGCCATTTTCTTTAAAAAATAATAATTCTTGGTTGGATTGTTTATTACCAGTACCACTAATCTTTTCTATTTTTGTTCTTACATCATCCAGCATTCAGGGGCAGAACAAGGGATACTGAGGCAGGTGAGGGAGCTGAAGGTGCCCCCTCCACAAGTGCCAGGGCAGATGGCTCTGCTTGGCCCAGTAAGTCCTCCTGTTGTTGTTAATATTTATTTCCCTAACTTTTACCACTCCACATTTAGAATTATTTTCTACCTTTTTACTGTGCCTGTCTCCTAATTTTGTTCCAACTCCACTTCGATTTATCTGTTTCGCAAATTCTTCTTATCACTGCATTATCCTATTTACTTATTTTCTATATTTCAAGTTTCTTTACTTCAAACTGTCTGGCTGTAGTAGTCTGTCTGTTAGCTTCCTTTCTTCTGCTTTGTAAGTGAGCCTTCCCTTGCCCCTTATATATCTTATCTTGTGGAGTGGTGGTAAAGCTCAGAGAACCCATGTACTGAGGATTGCATGCTCATGTAAGGTATTCTACACATGTTTCATAAGAAGGCTTTCTTTTATTGCTCCAGCTCAATCATTAAAAAAAAAGGAAATACAATGTGTTTTTGAACATGTAATTGTTTGTACCCTCCAATATTTTATATATATTAATAGTATACTTGCAGTTGATGAATGTGCACCATGGTTGGAAGTATAAGGAGGATGGCCCCATTGCATTAGCCAACCAAGAACATGCGTCCTCCATTGACCAATTATTGCATCTTGTTCTTTTTTCTTGAAAAACTCAAACTCATCAATAGCTAGTTCTGCCCTTCCATTACCAAAACTCCTTTTTTTTTACTTGACTACCTGGTTTTTAAAAAATTGCCAACCAACAAAATGCCCATCTGATATTTTGATAGAAGAGAAGTCTGTAACTAAAATATAGTGATGTATGCGGTTGTATTTTGCTATTACAAAAAAACAATAGGGGATGCATATCTGCCATTTAAATTATGTAATACTTTTTGTAGCTGCACTGACCACCAGTGCCGGGGCCAGCGCAGATGTGCCTGTGGGAGAAGGTGAGGGGGGAGTTTCAGTGGCAGCAGTGGTAGGCAGTGGTAAGATCTATTGCTTGCTTCTTGACAATTAGTAATATAGTCACTACATTTGTGAACTAGTGTTGTTGACTCACTTGTCAACACCCTGCTTTAGAAGATGCAGCAGGAGCTAAGTATTAATGGCCTCTTCTATCTGCAACTCAGCAGGTTAAGGTTAATAAAATGAACTTGAACTATGATGTGTTTTGTAAAATTGAAAGAAGGATGTAAGGAGAAAGGATGGGTGAAATATAATGTGAGTGAAAGGATCTGAGTGAAAGGGTGCATAATAATCATATAGGTGGGTGATGAGGATGATAGGATGGATGGATGGGTGAGGATGGATGAAAGGGTATATTGGTGAAAGGATGCCAGCCCAGGTGGGTGAAAGGGTATGGGTAAGAGGATTCCATGCCTGAATGGGTGAACAGACTCCTTGAGTGGGTTGGATCTCTGAGATGGGTGAATGGATGAAAGGATGCATGTGTCATTATTGGGTAAGTGGCTGCTGGTGAAAGGTTACTAAAGAGCCATGTATGGAATTTGAATGGTTTTAAATGACATAGGACTGGATGGGAGAACGTAAAGCTTAAATGGTGTGTATCAAAGCTAAGGGTAAAGAATAAGAGTACTAGAAGAACAAATTTGCAATAAGGAATCGATAAAAGCTTGGAATGAAGACACAAGGGAGCTCTTCTGAATAGGGGTGTTATACTCACATATTTTACTTGCTTGGAATGGTTTTAAAAAAAGGTTTGATTCAATGGGTTAGAAGGTATTTCCGATTATTCCCTTGACTCACAGTAGTTTTCAAGCGAGGCAGGTAATATGTATCCCAGCACCCATCAACCATCACCACCCTCCCTTCTATGGCCTTTCACCAGTGCCACCCATGATGATCTAATAGCTGCATGGTTGAATTTGGCAGAATCGGCACTGCAATGTTGGCTGTGCAATGTGCGTCTGTCTGTCTGCTTAAGTTAAGTTAATGTGTCAAATACTTTTTAATGCATGGCAATGCAAAAGCAAGGTATGTTTTCCTTCCCTTCCAGTGCCCACTGGGTCAGTCGCTTCCTGGTACATCACTCCTTTATTCTTTCTTAAGTTCTGTCCCAGACTTCTGAATATTTTGAAAAATCAAACCTTTGCTTGTGCCACATTTTTCTCGCCAAGTGATATAAATACAGTTCATTATTGCTTCCATAACTGATTATCTTTCCATATCAACATTCGCCAACCACAGTGAGTCACACTACTAGCCAAACCTTAAGCACATGATGATGATGAGGAATTTATTGATCAGTAAAGTGCGTACCCATTCTAATCCCCTCTACCTTACCCTGCAGTTGATTAAGTTAAGAAGATTCCTTTCATTACTGGAAAGCAAATGTATTTTTTTAAAGTACTTATTACACAGTGTATTGGAGGAGGGCTCTTGAGGACAGTGAGTAAAGTGGTACTAAGTAAGTGTCTTGATTTTCCTGAATTGGATAGTCTATGACCAATGCGCCAAATAAAATCTATATACATGTATATCCCATTCCTTAATACTTACACTGTACTGTAATGCATCGCTTTTCCCACCATCTACTCATGGCAGACAGGATGTCTGCATGATGGATTTTATTATACTATGTAGTGTGTTTCATTCTTAGTATTCATCGTTCTTGTAGTCCGGGTACAAAGAAGAACAGGGCCATTGGAACAAGATAATTTTCTATTATAGGTGCCCCAGCTGCAGACAGTAATGAGTATCACTAGGACACCAGCTGAACTAGCAATGCCACCACTAATTTAGCATAATGGCTGTAACTCTAATCACCTTCAAATTGAATGGCCTGAGGTGACCATCGAATGTACTGCTACTCTGCCACTGCACTACATTATTTTAAACAAGCGTTTTGCTTGGAGCATTGTTTACAATTTTTCTTTTTATTTTCTTGATATTGCTACTCCTGCTGGTCCACCATCATAGCAGGAAATAGCAGCCCAGCTGTGGCAGAAGAAGCTGGAGGCCATACAGGCTGAGTACCAATGGCTGGTAGTCCTCAAGAAGGAGGAGACCGCAGCAGCAGTCAATGCCAGTACTCAGGGCCCTAGCCAGGCCCCAGTACCTTCAGCCCAACAACACCAGTGCCACAGTTCCAGGGCAGCCACCCACTGCCATACCGTCACTGCTGCCACACTGGACATCATTTTCCAATGCTACGTCCTTTGAAGACTTGCGCTGGTAGAGGTCCATCAGGCATGCATGAAGGGGCTCCTCAGACGAATCCTGGCCCACTTTTAGTGCCCTCTTCTGCCTCTTTTTTAACCTTTTATTTTTGGTCGGTGGGACTCATTGTGGGTGGAGAGGGGGGGAATGGGATTTTGGGCTCTGGACTTTTCTACTTTGTTTTGTGGTATATGGGCAATTGGACAGTTTTGGGGGGGACATTGGTTGGGGAAAGGGACATATGTTGACGGATAGGGTGAGCCAGTTATGGGTGGAAGGGGTGGGTATTTATTCTTTTAGTTAGCGACGGGGTATAATGAATACTTATTTACTGTGGGATGTTTTACTTGGTACTGCTGCCTTTACACACCGTGTTTTTCGAATCTGCTGATAGTGTATTCCTTTTAGTGCAGCATGTTTTAAAATCTGCTGATAGTGTATAACAATTATTTATGTGGTTAGGTAACTTTGTCCTAATACTCTCCTAGTCTCAGCAGTGCATTCTGCAACATTTGACCTATAGGAGTGGGGAGGAGAGATTTGCATTGCCATTTATATTGCCTAAACTAAAAGTACACAATGCTCTATCATTTTCTTATCTGAATAGATGAAGCGAGGGCTGTATGGTTTCTCAAGGTACCATGGTGGTGTAGTAGTAGCATGCTAGCACACAAACAGTTAAGGCATCAAAAGCGAGGTTCCACTCCACCAAGGTGAACTTAAATGAAGATTCTGCACACTAATTTGGCGTTGCTTCCACCATATCTGCCCCACCAAGTGTGATTAATCAATGGTGTAAATTATTAAGTAACACCTCACTAAATCACACAGCCCGGTGGAGGAGGGTTAGGGATCTGATGAATGGATGGGAAAGGGATTTGGGGAAAGGTGTGACAAAAAGACAAACACAACACAAACACAATATTCATCTGGGAAATGATCAGCATCCTGTGGGAGGAATAGAAAAAATTAATATGTATGACACAGAAAACTTTACATTCCATCAGCCCCATTGTTGACCCAAGTAGTTATAATATATATCTAAAAACGTTCATTCACCTACGTCTCTGAAATAGTATAGATAATTAATCTTGGGGTGAAGGTAACATACACAGTTCTAACAAAAGATTATTGAAAGAAAAATGATGTTAATCTGTACTGCCAAATTTGGTGGTGCGTCTACATTCTTTTTGGATTGCCCAGTCAATCTTCTTGGGTACCTGCCTGAAGCAGTCCAATAAAGTAAGCATGAGTGTCATGATCCAGGAGAAGAGAAGGCTTGCGGATTGTAAAACAGAAAAGATTATCATGATATTGTAGCATCAAGAAGGAGTGAATGAAAAGTAAGCTTCATGAGGAGTAGTGCACCAAGAAGACTCAGAAGTAACAGAACAAGAGGAAAGACCTTTGCGATCATTCATTTTGTGACTGATGTGCAATCAATTAAGTGAGAGCAATTGCAACAGCCGATAGTCACAGACAAGTGACTGCATGTATCGGGATGATTAAACCCGCAACTGTCATAATCATCAAAACATTTAGCATTGAGCATAAGCATAATGAGACATCATACATCACATGTCTGTCTCCTCCAGTTACCTACAACAGGCCCCCCACCCAACTACACAGTTTCCAGTTCCACGCAGCAGCATTGCATTTCCCAAATCAAGTAATCGACGTACCTCTCACCACCAGTCCACAGATTGGAGTAGGCCCCTTAGACTCAGCATCATCCATGTTGATTTCCATTAAGTTGATAACGTCCTTCTTCTGGCAGTTGTTTAAATTGTCAAGTCACGCTTTGATTCCTTCCATCGTCCTCCAGACTCTGAATAAGGATTATTATGTCCAACTCCATATCAAATGCTCCCGAGAGTAACACTCTCCCGACCCAATTGAGATAGAGCGACCTGTAGTGCATAGGCGTGCTTAACAACAAGTGAAACATTGAGTCATCTCTTTTTTCTGGACTAGATTTTTGTTTGTTAGTTAAATGGACTGGTCGGGTCTTCTTTGACAAATGTGAACCAGAAAAGAAAGCATCAGAAAACAAAGCAGTGTGAAAACCCTGGCAAACAAACTTCACTAAGTGTCAAAGGGGAAGGAAAATAAATCACCTTCAGGAAAACAATTATAACCCACTATTATGCAACCAACATTATTAACCAATCATGACACAAACATAAGCAAGTGTAATAATATAGTTAAACAATAAGAACCTACTCTCACTATCTGCCACCACTAGACAGGAGTCACACAAACCATTTCAAAATTGAAACAAAAATCCCTCATATCACTCATTTGGGCACATTGCATTACTTACCTGTTCCAATCAAGCATAATGGCACACTGCTGATCCTCTTCGATTCAGGAAATGAAACACACATTGGCTAGTAAGTTGTAAATCAGATTTCTGGGGCAGTCCTACTAGGGGACAAAAAGGAAGAATAGGTACAGAATGGAGGCAGGCATTGTCTCTCAAATCTCCTTGAAGCGATTTTGGGGAGTTTGGGGACTTCTTCAATGAACACTGGCCCAACTCGATTCCAGCCATATGTGTGTCTAAAACAGTTGCAGTTTGTTCAAAAGTGGGTTATTGGTAAGGGCAGGTAAGTACCTACACTTAGCAATGGGCCACTAACCTCCACTTAGGTCCAGTTAGGTCTCAGTAAATTAAAGCAAGCTCAACCCTTGGTAGCTTGGCAACAAGCGACAAGGCTTGAGTTAGGAGACAGAGTGTAAAGCATTCAAATATCACAAAACAGTAATTAAATAAAACACAGGAAACAGTTTAAAAATCCAAAACCAATTTATAAGAATAGATAATATTTCTATCTTTAAAATGACACAAAAACAAATAAAATCAGATAAGGGGAACCGGAGATATGAAATTTTAAGGAATTATTGTTTTCTAGCGCCTAGAAACAAAAGGCGCCAATCTGGTCATCTGGTCGCACCTCGACCGGTGCAAAGTCAAAGTTTAAGGCCAACTGCGATGGAGCCCAGTTCGGCTACAGCCCACAGGAGGCCTCGGTCAAAAGTTTACCTTCGCACTTAGTCGTTTTTCTGAAGATTTGCTTCAGCGGGACAAACCTGCGAGTCCAATCCGACCTCCTGGAACTCTTCTCCGGATACGCGTCGCAGGAGCCCTCGGTGGAGATTTTTACCTTCGGACCTAGTCATTTTTTCGAGGTGAAAATCCTTCAACCGGGGCAAACCTGGATCTTGATCCAACGTCCTTGGAGCCCTCCTCCGATACGCTGGCTGGGAGGTCCCGGTCAACTTTCTACGTTCTGACTTAGTCTCTTTTTTGGAAATTTTCTTCACCGGGATGAACCTGTAAGTCAGGCCGGGTCACGGTTGAGGCAAGCCGGCTAGAGTTGCCGCAGCAGGTCGGTCCCTCTGTGCAGCTTTTTTCCAAAAGTTCTCCAAACTTCTTGATCTTCATTTTAATGTTCTTTTGGGGTCCACAGCTCTCCCCCAAGGTTCCAGAAGCTCTGAGATGATCCTTGGGGGTGTGGACTACAACTCCCAGAATGCACCGTGCACAAACTCCTTTTTGGCCACTGGACAGTGGTCAGCTGGTTGGTTTCTTCAGGAGTTGGTGCAGGAGACTCTGGTTAGCAATTTTTCACCTGTAGCAAACAGGGAGTCCCTCCTTGAACCAGTTGAAGCCAGGCAAAGTCCTTCTTGTGGTGAAGCCCAAGTGTGCAGCTGGTGCAGTCCTTTGGAGTGCAGTGCCCAGGTGCAGGTCAGGGGGCCAGCAGGGCAGTCCTTCTTCTTCTGTAGTTCTTCCTGGTAGGGATCTGATAGGGAACTGGTAGGGAACTGAGGTGTGGGTGCAGGTCTGCCAGTTCTATCCCTGCTCATGGGTGAAAAACAGGGGGGCCCTCGTTCTCCAATCAGGGGCAGGGTCCTTCCCCCTGTGATGACCACTTCCTGGGAAGTGTGGCAAAAATCAATCCCAGGGAGCAACATTACTCAAAAATCCATCCTGACTAAAAGTGATTTTTGGAGGTTACATCTGGCTGAGCCCACCCACTGGTGTAGCTTAAAATCCTAAACACACCCCTCTCCTGCCCTCTACTGATCTAATCAAGGGGGCACCTAATTGTCTGGGTTTGCAGGATGTGGGGGTGTTGCTGGGTTGCTCCAAATGTCCTTCTCTGCCTTTGAAGACCAGTTTGGCAGCCCTCCCCCTTCCTGCCTCACCATCTGCTGAGGGGAGATCTCCTCCCACAGGCACATCTCTTTGTGTGAAGCCTGGCCACTTCACACCGCATCAAGGCAGCCTAGCCAAGCTGTCAGAGGCTGGCCAATCAGAGCACAGCAGCAAAAACACTGCAGGGCTGAAGGTGGCAACTTTTCAGGTAAGGTTTAAAACTCTTTACCTGAACAAGTTATATTAAATCCCACAACTGGAAGTTGTGGGATTTATTATAACAATTAATTTGATACCAAACTATTGATATCTGTTACTTAAGGGGACTTTTCAAATTAAAATAAGGTCTCCCCATTCTATCCTATGGAGGACATCCACTACAATGAGGGAAAAACGAATTTGACTGTTTTACCTCACCAGGGCTTATAAAACTATTTTTCTAAGGTCCCTGCTTATAGATACACGGCACCCAGCCCTAGGGGCACATAGGGCACACTTTAGGGGTAAAAATAAGGTAGTGTAAGACTTCAAACTACTTTTAATTCCAAAGTCGAATTTGCATATAACTTTAATTTAAAAGCAGCCAGCAAGGCAGGCCTGCCTTTAAAATGACACTGGGCACCTCAGCAGTGCACCTATGGGTGCACTACGTATGCTGGGGTCCCTAAACCTACATGCCCTACCATATACTAGGGACTTATAGGTAATTTGACTTAGCCAATTATAATTAGCTTAATTTGCATACTGAGTTTACACAGAGCACAGGCCCTGGGACTGGTTAGCAGTACCCAGCGCACCATCAGAGTCAGGAAAACACCAGCCAAAAGTGGAAAATGGGTGCAAAAAGTTAGGGGTCCTCTGCAATCAGCCCTGTTCTCTCACACAGTTCATTACTCATTTTTTTGCTTGAATCTTTTTATTGTTATCAAGTTTTCCATTTAACATTTTCAGGTGCAAGAACTGTTTGAAAACCACAATATGGACATTTGCTTTGGAAACAAGATTTGAGCATTTAAACATACTTATATATAATACATTTAGGGATGAACTGTGTGTGGTGTACATGGATTACATATACGCGTGCATCAACAAAGTATTAGTGGGTTGTTTGTGCATGGCAAATATAGATAGGACAACATTAGGCTGAAATTCAACATCCCCGGCCTATCAGATTTTTTCTCACAAATCATGAACACTTGTGAGGCAGCTGTTCAGTAGGGTTTGCATGTAAATAGAAGCTTATAAACCTGTGGATACAGCTTGGTTATAGGCAGAACAGTATAACTCGTGAAACAGTTAACAAACATGGAATCCGGTCTTAACATGCCCCAGCATAGGAGGGCCTCCCATTGCCGCTACTTATTTGTCACTCTGTTTATACCCAAGGATCATCGCTGACATGGCTTATTGGTAGTTGAACCCAACTATCAGTAACCCTTATAGGTAGACACAACGCCAACGGCTTTTTTATTAGCTCCAGTGTAGGAGATGCTCACTCCAGTGCTAAGTCTGCGATATGAACAACTGCATTTCTGTTGGCTACATCCTGTTCCGGTTTGCACAGTAGGTGCAGCATTGCATCCCAACTACCAGATAGGGGATATTTACACATACCCACAGCGTCCTCACGCCTCAATGCCACTACCTGGGCCTCCGCCCATAGGTGGAGGTTCGGTGGCTTTCCACCTCCTAGTGATTAAGTGCTTGTCCGTAAGAAATCCAAGGTCCAGAAATCTTGTGGAGGCTTTATGTTTTTGGTCTCTCGGGAAGTGGCCAAAAAGACAGGACTCCCAAGAGGATAATAGTGGTCGTGACATGCACGATGATAAGCACAATGTTATCCCATGCCAGTAAAGGTGTAAAGAGGGACAGGACCACATCATGTGCAAGATGTTCACCCTTATCAGTTTACAGCGGGGGCAAGCTGCGTCCACACGACAGAAGTATTTGTTAATGTGGGCCAGTGTGAGGTAAGCTCGGTGAACAATGTAGAACTGGATAAGGCAGAATCTGGAGTTGCCGGGGATATTAGCATGGATGGATAACGCCGCCTCCCATGCCTTGTCAGTAAAGGGTTTGTCAAGTCGTCCTCCCAGTTGGCGCGCAGCGCGGTGGGGATGTGTACTGTGTGCGTTCTGAGTGTGTCAATGAACCACCATATCAGGTGACTGCCCTTTCCCATAACTTGTAGATATTGTACTGGTAAATGTGTTAGGGGTTCAGTTGCCATGTCCTCCCACCCGCGCGACAAAGGCATTATTAGGGAATTGTACAATAAAAACTGTCCCGCTGATTGACCCATCTCTGTTTTCAATGTGTTAAATGGTATAAGTCGCCTGTTGACGTTATATAGGTCATTGGGGTTCATTACTCATTTAGACAGAAAGAAACAATATAAAATAATAGGGTTCCACCACTTAGCTATATTATATTTTTTCTCCAACCATTTCATCATTAGAAGAAAGTAGAAAGTTCTGTGGTGCACCAGGTCTGGTCAGGGAAGTAGAGTTCATCCTCAAACTCAGATGGTTCGCCCTGAAGAATATGGTCAGATAACACACTACCATGACCTGGGTCTGACCAATCACCCTCATCCAAGTCTTGTTGTACTTCAGGTATGCTGTAATTTGGTGGTATAAAGTGCTGATTAATTTTTATCCTAGTCAATCTAACGACATTTTGGGTTGAGAGACTGGTCATTCTCACTGTGACAACTGCACCAGCTACACTGAACACATGCTCAGCAGACACATTGGTTACAGGACAAGCCAGATACTTTATTGCCAGCCTGCTGAGAACAGGTCATTGGCACATCTTCCTAGACCAATACAAGAATGGGTTTTGAATCAGATAGACCTTGATTAGGTCATCCAGGTAGGCTTGGACCATTCTCTCAAAAGTCATAGGTGCTTCACCTTGCTCAAATTCTTTTACCTTCACCTCTGCAGTGTACTTAAACCCTGCCTTTATAAACCAATCAAATGCAGATTTTGAGGCTGCTGCTCCTATTTCTTTTGTTGTTGCTGGTGATGATTTTGGCTGCTGTGAGCCAGCAGCACCATCCTCAGGCTCTATGGAAGTTGTGGGCTGCACCCCAGAACTTCTGCCCGTGAGTGGGCCTCTAATTTCCAGCCGCTCTTTTTCTACGTCTCTGGCTTGCTCAGCAATCCACGTCTTGTAGATTGAGGCATCCCCATCTGAAAAAAGACTGAAAATGCCCAGTGATTGTTTGTACTGAGGGCCAAGAAATGTGGCACATATGTAATGTTTGGATGACACAATGGGGGTCATTCTAACTCTGGCGGGCGGCGGAGGCCGCTCGCCAGAGTTCCCCCGACAGAACACCGCTCCGCGGTCTGAAGACCGCCGCGGTAATTCTGTGTTTCCCGCTGGGCTGGCGGGCGACCGCCAGAAGGCAACCAGCCAGCCCAGCGGGAAACCCCTTCCCACGAGGAAGCCGGCTCCGAATGGAGCCGGCGGAGTGGGAAGGTGCGACGGGTGCAGTTGCACCCGTCGCGAATTTCAGTGTCTGCTGAGCAGACACTGAAATTCTTTGTGGGGCCCTCTTACGGGGGCCCCTGCAGTGCCCATGCCATTGGCATGGGCACTGCAGGGGCCCCCAGGGGCCCCACGACACCCCTCACCGCCATCCTGTTCCTGGCGGTCGAAACCGCCAGGACCAGGATGGCGGTGAGGGGGTCGGAATCCCCATGGCGGCGCAGCAAGCTGCGCCGCCATGGCGGATTCCCATGGGCAGCGGAAAGTCGGCGGTACACCGCCGACTTTCCGTTTCTGCCCGCGGCTGAACCGCCGCAGTCAGAATGCCCGGCGGTGCACCGCCAGCCTGTTGGCGGTGCTACCGCCGACCCCGGCGGTCCTTGACACCCCAGGAATTCATACTTGATCTAGCACACCTAGCACTAACAAGGAACTATTTCAAATTCAAAAATACCTTCTATCTACAAATTCAGGGGACATCTATGGGCAGTACTTTTGCTCCTAGTCTGGCCTGTTTATATGTAGATAGTTACGAAAAACAGGTGGTCCTCCATGATGATAACCCGTTCCTGGGGCAGATCAAACTATGGAAATGTTACATAGATTACATTTTACTTATCTGGACAGGAACCAGGGACAAGGCCCATGCCTTCCCTAATTGGTTTAATACCGCAAACCCTTTCTTGAATTTTACTATGACAATAGACGATAATCAATTGCCTTTTCTGGATCTACTAATCTATGAGAAAAATGGATCACTGGCCACAAAGGTCTATTACAAATCCACAGATTGCAACAATCTACTCCAATTTCAGAGCCTTCAACCGAGATCCCTGAGGGTCAATTCTTATGTTTACGACGGAATTGCTCGGATGTGTCAGACTATAAAAAACATGCTCTAAAGCTGTCCACTAAACTGCAAGAAAAAGATTACCCCACAGATCTTGACAGGAGAGCAAACAAAAGGGCACGGAACAACAACAGCGATCAATTGTTGCAAGCCTGCGAAAACAAACATAAGATGGAACAAATAGTGTGTGTGACTACATTCAACCCTCTATCTAATAAGATACAGAAAATAATCAGAGATGACTGGAAAATCCTGACATCTGGCGGCCTCCCTTTCCAACAACCGTTGCATGCCTTTAAAAGGGCTACAAACATACGCGACATGGTGGTGCACACAAGACCCATCAAGAAACCTCCCCGTAAACAGTAAACACTTTGGCATCTACCACCCCCAATGGGTCACCACCCGTGTGGCAACTGTAGCGTTTGCCGGTTCACACAGAAATCCACCACGGTAGACCTTGGTCTAAAAACACCATGGATATTGAAATCACTCACAAATTGCAACAGTAAGAATGTAATTTATGTGATCAAGTGTCCTTGCCAGCTTAAGTACATTGGAATGACAACCAGGAAGGTTGGCACCCGCATCTGTGAACATAGGAGCACCATCCGGTGCAAACGTGGCGCCACAAAACTTACAAGCCACTTCAATGCGAGTAACCACTCCCCAGAGGATTTGAAATGGACTGTTCTAGAGCAAGTACCTCCAACAACAAACAACATGACACAGAAGCTGTTTTATTATGAACAATGATTGGTCTGGAGACTACACTCAGATACCAATGGATTAAATGACGAAATCCTGTGGTCATAACTCAACAAGTGACATCACCAACTAACATTATGACATACACCATTCTCCCCCTTACCCCCTCCCACTACCATCCCTCCTTCCTCCCCTCTTCTTATTTTTTTCTTTTCCTTTTTTCCCCCTTTTTCTGTCTATCTTCCTCTCTTTTTTCCTCCTGTTGTCCTCCTTTTTGTTTACTTTCCTCTTGTTGTCTTTTTTCACCCTTCCCCTTTTTTGGACCATTGTCCTCTCTTCACCCTTCTTTCTTTTCCATCAGCATTATTTTCTTCACTTGTTATTCACTCTTATTGTTATGTATTTTGCTTCTTCTTTTCTTTCTTTTTCTTCATATTATTTTATTTCAACTCCTTTTAATTTATTCAAATTTTTCTTTTATCTATTTTTATTTATTCGTAATAGCGGCCCCCCTTTTTCTCTTCTTTTCCACCCCTGTTTCCCCCCCTTTCTTTCCCCTCCCGTCTTTCTTCTTTCATATTCCTTTAAAATTCCTTTTTCTTCAGTTTCCTTCCCCTTCTCTTCCACCCCTTTTTCTTCCTTTCTCCGTCTTCCCCCCTTCCCTGCGCCCCCAGCCCCCCCCTTTTCCATCAGTAACTCCATCATCTTAGTACGCGCCCCTCTCGCGAGAGGAGCACACACGTTCCCCTGAGCTGGGAACTATGTTTCCCAGCCTTCCAGCGCGTCACCACGTGAACCTCTCACGCTGACGCCACACCGCCTGCCACGCCCTGGGCCCCGAGATCCGGTCCTGGCCAACGGCGTTGGATGCGTAAGTCACGTGTGCCACTTTTCACTCCACTTCCTCATTAAATACCGCCCTCACTCTGGACCGAGTACCTCTAGCGGTCCAGTGAGGGGACGGGATAGGTGCAAAGCAAGCGCCACCTTTGGAGTTGTGAGTCAGTCTCTCTCTTCGGCACACAGTGGCTACCTCCCACGGCACAGATAAGATCTTTTCATTTTGTTAGTCATTTCCGCTGCCAGTTTCTCCCCCGCTGGGTTATTTAACCCGATTCTGGCCGTCTGCACGATCTGTGTGATAAATTTGTCTTTTCTGTCTGTTTTGTCTATATTTATAGTATAGACCTTTCTCTGTGTAATTGTCTCCTACTGTTCCTTTGGGACTAAAATATGCAATCAGGCATAAATAATTTGTTGCTCGCGCTGCAGTGGGCTCTGAATGCGACCATTTATTGGTCCCTGCTTTATGACACATTATTAAATATTTCTATATTTACTGCCTTTTCCTATTTTACCATTTCTCCTATCCTTAGTGTGAGACTACAAGGGTACACTCTCCCTCTTGGCGACCTGGGGCCAGTAGCTTCAGGTATAGGGTAAGACATTCATCCTTCCCTTTAGACACGTGTTAGACATGTATACATTGCATGACTTTTTGCTCGCTTTGTCACCTTTGCGTGTGCTTTGCTGTGCAGTATTGTGTCTCACGTATATGCCAAAATTCTTACTTTTGTTTCCTTGAGGCCTCCATGAGGTAATTCCTTGCTCACAGGTAGGCCCCATATAATTTTCCTATATTATTTCACCCGTACTCCCAATTAGCGGAGTAGGTTTTTCTTTGCATTGCATGACTATGAGGGATCCTAGGCCCTGAAGAATGCCCCCAGACCTTCCTTGGCTCTTTGTAGTGGGCAGAAACATGTTGGCCAGTAACTTTTAGATAGGTGACCAAGTGAGTCCTTGTTCTCACAGTGGTGTCCCATCCTTGCTCTTAATCACACCAACAAACACCACTAATAAAAGTGTATTCTTACACAGGTGACTGTCTAGGTGTTTTTATATCTATCTTAGTATAGCTGGATCCCATTTTTTTCACACAGATTGAATTTACGCACTCCCTCCTGTTCTTTTAAAGGTGAGGTTGAGTCCGCCCAGGTGGCACTGTCCTACCTGGGTGGGGCTAGGTGGTCATATGATGAAATATGACACTACATAGTGTGTGAGACCACCTAGTCCGTAAAGGACACCCCCCATCACCACATAACCCCCCACAGCATCCAACATAACAACTCATAGAGTGAGTTCAAGGAGCCCGAGGTGAAACCCCCTGTCAGCAGTTCCTCAATATAAGTGAACCCCATACCCTTTGTGTTTTTGGTTCTAGTTATAGGGAGAAAGTATGGGTTGGTTCCTTCTGTTTTGTTTTACTTGTTCTCTCCCTGACTCTCTGTATGTGTTTTGACAGTTAGTTGCTGACTGCTGTGTTTTTTGGAGAAAGTCTTGTACAATGATGTTTATGCAGTGCACCAAACACAGGACCCTGAAATAGCCACCATTTGACAAGCCCTTAACTATATTACTGCCAGTGTCTGTGGCAACAAATACAATTTTAAGCCCTCTTGGGCGCAGCCATTCAAAGACCTTGTTGTGAAAGTCAACCAAGATGTTTGCAGCTGTATGGGATTTCTCAATGGCGAACATAGCTACTGTTGCATGCTTCCGAGCACCATTAAAAATGTCAGCTGTGTCAACACCTGCAGATATCATTTCTCTAACACCCACAAAGAGATCCAGTGTGCAGTGATGCACATGTAATCAGTGGCTTGGCAACTGGTCCATATGTCTGTTATCAGGTGGATTGTGTGGACAGCACTCTGCTGCAAATCTTGTCCAACCATTTCTAGCACATCGTGATGTAGCACTGGACCAGCAACTCTAGCAAAATAGGTCTGGCTGGGAACTTTCCATTTCAGGCAGATGGCCACCACAAATTCTATATAACCCACTCATTCCATAAAAGAAAAAGGGAGGAGTTCCATCGCTAACATTTTATCCAGCTTCCCATTTACAAACTTGCCGTTGGATGGTTGCGTTCATACTGCCTCTCCTGCCTAAACATCGCAGTAATAGTAGCTTGGATTTGTTTCTTTACTGGCGCCACTGATGCAGGCAACTTCAAAGCAGAAGGTGGTGGTAGGCTCAATGTGCATCTCAGGGAGGCAGCCACTATATGTTCTTGCCTTGGTGTTTCAACCTGACTCTGAGTCTTCCTGTGCCATTGCAATGTTGCTGATGTGGGCGACAATACTATTGCACTGCTGGAGACAGGGTTGATTTGTGTAACAAAAATATCACCCCCTTCTTCACCTTCACCTCCCATCATAATTGGATCTGATTCCCTGCTTTCAGCACCCTCACTAACACTACTTGCAGGCTTTAGGATGCTAAGGTGTGCCTCCCAGCGGATTGCATGGTGTTTTCTCAAATGGGTTGTTTGGCCTCCGGTTCCATAGTTTGTACTAAGCTTACCCTGACTAACTCTTGCTCAGCAAATGGAGCATATGGCAATGTTTGGCTCCTTTTCACTAACCGTAAAAAAGTCCCAAACTGGGAAGGTCACCTTTCTAACACTGGGGCCACTGCCAATGTCTGAAGAAGTTGCTGTAGGTGGATGTTGTTTGATGGTGTTTGCCTCTGTGCAGTGCCTTCTTCTATTGAGGTGGCTGTAGATGTAGGTCACAGCTGGGGCCTTGTAAATATACTGCTGGTGGAGGTGAGGTGGAGGTAGTGGTACAGTGCCACATCCCTAGCATCAGGCTGAGAAGATGGGGTAATGTTTGACTCCACTGGTGCTGGGCCAACATCCATGATGACTGGCTCATCGTCAGACTTTTCATCCTCCTCTTCATCCATAACTCTAAGGCTTGCAAGAATCTTCCTTTTCACTCCCTGCCTCTCCTGGTGTGTCTCAGACTGAGGTGACATCAAGTGGAGACTTGATCATCAGAAGGGGGCTTGAAAAAGAAGATGGTGGAAATCTGGAATACAGTGGATCTTGTGAAAGAGAGGCTTCTTCATCTTCCTCAGCATCCTGATGTGCTCCTACTTTGAGAGGAAATGCTCTTGCTCGCTGTGGCTGTTCTTGTCCACTGGCCTGACTTTCCAGCATGATTGGGTACTACTTTGAGAAAAAAATAAGTTCAATTCAATGTCACTGCTAGTTGGTGCTTCTGTGATTAGAGAGACTGCCTCTGTGCCAGACATGGGCTTTGGTCTATTTTGGAATTGGGCTGCTGATGCAGGAGTGCTGTTCCCAGTTCGCTCCCCAGAGGCTGGTGGGGCAGGCACACATGTCTGCCCAAAAAAGGTCTGGGGCGACATACCAGTGGTGGGAAGCTCCTTCTTATCACTGGGCGCCTACTTGGTAGCAGCTTGTTTGGGGCCATCTTGAAGCTGTCAGTTGGCAGTAGCACCTAGCTTCACAAACTGAAGAGATGTCTGTGTGGTTGTGAGTGTAGTCACGCATCATGTTGTGCACTGGCCTTCTGTCTGGCAGTACTGTGGGTGATGTTGTTTTCCTCTTGTGCACCTAAAAGAAAACATGCAAGAAGGATCATTGAAAAGTGACCTTGTTGCAGTTGCATTAGTACTAGAAACAATATCATTTAATGGTTACTTAACTTATAAATAGTTATGAAATAACACAGTGTATCTGTTTGTAAAACCACACCAACATTAACTTTATTTCTCATAAACACTCATGGAGGAAAAGAAAGAGCAACAAATACAACATACAGAATGTAACTGTTATCTTTATGTGCATCAGGTTGGCATGCAGCAGGTGCTGGTGACAAATGGAATAATCCTTGAATAATGTAATGTAGTGCAACTGCGCACCTATGGCAGACAGACATAGGGCTAATGGGGAAAATGAAAATAATAATAATAATAACAAAATTGTATTTTATTTTAAAAAAATCTAAAACCACGAAAAAATAAAAAGAAATATTGAATATTATTAATATATTGTTATTATCAAATTAAATTAAGCACAGTTTGTGAAACAAATTGTTACAAAAAAGAATACAATAAAAAAAAAATTGCTGATGTACTAGGGGAACGGTACTATCATGAAAACCCACAGGGGAGACAAGGAGTGGTGGAGGTGAAAAATGAAAAAAAGTATATAATAAAATAAAAAACACTGCTCATACAGTACATTTAGTAATAAGCATTGACCTAGTAGGCCTGAATAACACACAAAATGGCTGCCAGCCACATTGTCAAACAACAACCAGCAGGGAGGCATTGCCACCACAACAAAGAAGAACAGATGCAAGACTACTGGCTGCCTACACAAAACAGCCACCAGCCACATAGTCAAATAACATGCAGGATGAATAGAAAACAAAAAACGCATTTAGGTATAGGACTATAATTGACTATACAAAAAGGGCCCCTGGCCACATGGCATGGGGAACAAATCAAAATGGTGGCCTACGACAAACACTCTCACACACTGGCCAGACAAAGAAAGCATTGGTACAGGAGGAAAAAACAGCATTAAGTCAGTAATTACAAAGTAGAAAATTAAAGGGGCTACAAATTTCACAACAACAGTCATACAAAGGCATCAAGTACTATTACCCCACCATACACTGTTTGCAGAAAAAAAAATTGAAATACCGCCAAACCATTAAAAAAAAATCTTTAATCCAATGCTATCCATGGTGTTTCAGTTCAACAGACACCACAAACAGTTGTTCCATCATGCACCCATAGCTAGTACTGGGCCTGCAGTTGGAAGTCCTATTCCATTAGCAGATTAGGCCATTTAAGTTAGCATTAACATAATTAATTAAATGAATATTGCAAATTTACAAAACAAAATATGGAAAACGTAGTGCACTGTACATGATTTTTCCTTAAAATAACCAAAATTAAAACTATAACTAGGCCCCACATGCAGGCCACCCACCAGGATAAATTCTATAAACTGAATAAAAGTACAGAACATCCTGGTGCATGCCCTCTATCAAACAAACAACACCATTACATTCAAATGTCACTGTTTCTTTTCCCATCTTCTTGTAATATGTGAAACACATTACCAAGGTGGTATCTATTATTTTTTTAGTATCATATTGTTTAACAGATTTAAAAAATGATGGTGTACAGAAGACATAGAAAAGGAATTGCCACAATAAATACAACACCAGTCTTTCACTTTGTTTTTATACATTTATTTTGATACAAAAACATGGGTGTTATAGCTTTGAAACAATAGAGAAAAAAGAACAGTAATATCAAACAAAAGTCCATCATGGTGGATGAAACTATATTTGTTGATCACCTCGGAAAAGTAAAGCATAACCATGTAATAGTCACAAAGTGAACGATAGACATACATTGGAGGAATTAGGTTTGTCATCTCTTGGAGGTGGTGGTGAAGGTGGTCTGGATGAATGTCCACTCCTGGGGGGCTGGGCACAGGTGCAGGGACTGGGGTGGGTGGGTCAATTTCCTGTTGTGGCAGGGCCTTCCTGTCTGTGGCTGTGTAAGGTGTATTATGTCTTGATGTAGAAGTACCATAGACAGGTGTAGATGGTTCAGGAAAAGCCCTGCATTTGTGATGGAAAATGTCAAACATCACCCAAGTCAAGAAGCACAAATTGGAGTTGTGATTCTGTAACTCAATAATGTGCTCACTCTGCACCTGCTTAAGGTCCTGGTTCTCTGTTAGGACCTGGCGCATCACATCTTGGGACTGCTGTATTGCTTGCCCTTAGGACTCAGTCAATGGTGGTCTGGCAGACAGTACTACCAGTGGCCTCACTTTTCTGACCCATTGAGTCCCTCCCACAATGCCTACCCCCACTACCCTGTGCCCTTGAGGCAGTGTGGTCCATCCACTGGGTCCTCATACAACTGAAGGTGGTGGTGATTTTTCAACAGTAGCCAGGACTGGGGGGCAGAATATGGGAGCTGTATTTCCCTGGACACAGGAAGTAAAGGTACCTATTGTGTAGTTGTGATAGAAGCTGGGGTGGGAGGTGTAGGTGAGGTCTGAGTGTGGCTCAATGAAGCTGTCTGCCTAGACAGATCATATGGACCAGGATTCCCCTCACCTTCCGAACTTGCAGGAGTGGTGTCTGCACTGAAGGCTTGATCCTGGCCAGGAGCTGAGGTGTCTTCATTTGCAGACATGGTCTACTGGCCCTGGGTGTTGGTCCTAATATAAATTAGAAAGTAAAAAGACATTAAACGTCTATATAGTACCACAAATCTGTGTTCAGCTACAGATGGCACAACCTAAAGAAAATAAAACATATGATTAATGGGATGTTGAGACCTTTGTGTGATTTTTCACTTTTTACTCTTGCAGTTTAATGTACACAGAGGCACACTTCAGTAACACTGATGGAAATATGTTCTGAAAGGTAAAATGTTATTTTCAGAGGTGTACATTCCATGTACCAGACATGCAACTCAACACAGTTAATAGGAGATTTGAGAGATGATCCGTTTCAAGGCTAAGCAGCCTCAAAAGCAATCCATGGTACAACTGATTGGATTAAGTGGCATTGGTCATCAAATGACCAGTACAAAGTCACTTGTGTATCAATAATACTTATAATCAGCATGCCACAGAACATGAATGGAAACCTTTGAATATGCACACTATGATTTTTGCAAGCATGTAGATCATTTCAATGGAGTTACAAGAAGGTGACAACATATTGGATCCACAAAGCAGATAAAATGTTGATACATACATGAATTGGTGATTGATATCTACGTAAAGCTGTGTCTTTTGTGCATATGTGGAAGGAAAGGAAAGTTAGGCAATATCACATTGCACGATTGTTTTGCAGACACAGAAGAAGGTCATCATGGTAGTTTTAGTCATTTGTAAACATAGTTGCCAATACTTGTGAAAAATGGAGTAACACATGCCTATATAAATTAATATAATTAAAATTCAACATACATTTATAATATGTATACACATATGTGTATAATGTGCCATGGTTGAACTACAGATTACAAGCACTATACCTTCATGTGCATATAGATGGATTTTGGAACCTGTTTTTTTAAGTAAAACAATCTACATTGAGATGCAGGATAGGGCAAGTCAAATGCAAGGGGTGATCCATGGAGGACTACACACAGTTTAATAATGCATATTGGTCACTGTTAAATGTATTCTAAAAAACACAATTCTCCTGATTTGGATAACACAAGACATTGTTGAACCAGAAGTTTAAACATATATGTTTTGATGGGTGTCTAGAAACATTCTGAACAGTTAAGGACAAAGACTTAATTTGTGGTTTGTGAGATATAGGTGTAACCTTCCAGTCTCCACACCACCAGGGATTCCTGACAAGCCTTTAGGATGTATGATCTGCAAGACCTCCTCCTCCCAGGGAAAGAGTTGTAATGGGGGCTGGGAGAACCACCACCAGTCCTCTGGGCACCCATGGGACTCTTGGAGGCCAGTGAACAGACTCTACCCTGCAGGTTACTCCACCTCTTCCCAATTTCCTTCTGTATGCACTGATTGGTAGCTACAGCATTCACTCTGTGTACCACTCTGTCTCACATTTGCCTTTTCTGAAATATGATACTATTTTGTACTTGTGCTCCAAACAATTGTGGCTCTACTCTAATAATTTCACCCACCATGACTATCAATTCTTCCTCTGTAAAACATGGGTTCCCCCTCCCTGCCATTGTGATAAGAATATATACACTAGTGTCCCTATAGTGATTTAAAAAAATAATTAAAAATGAAAAAGTGAAAAAAACAGAGGGAGAATAGGATAACCTGCTTGTTTAGTGGCAAGGTCATCTGCAAAATGGTGGTCAGCAGTAGAATGGCAAAGGATCATGTTCTGAAATGGAGTGTGTTTTATAATGTGTTTTGCCAGTGTTCACAATTGTCCAATATGCATCAGGTGTGGGCTGCTAACATCCATCTAATAGCTATCCCCATAGTCCAATGCTGAACAGGTCCTGTGATGGACTGTTGCTGTTATGAGACTGCCGCTGGTACACCACCAGCATGACTGGATTTTCTTAACTGGGTCAGCACAATGGTGAGGTCCCAATGGCGACGGAGTGCTACTCACAAGGATTGGAATCCACCATGTTAGCTGTATGTTACAGCTAGAACGACGGAGTACACTCCGTCAACACGGATGGAGACTGGATAGCCAGAGAGCTATTAGTTATTAGATCAGGAGAGGGTCTGGAAGGGTTGTGTGAAGGAAACTTAGCCACAACAGGCTTCACCGCAAGAAGAACTTTGACTTGCTTCTGCAAGTCCAGAAGTGGACTCCCTTTAAGGTACAGGTACAAAGGAGCTAACCAGAGTCCCCTGCATCATCTCCAGCAAGAAGGACCCAGCAGAACGGTGTCTACTGGCCATTTCAGGACTAAGACCAGTTGCATTCTAAGAACTGTAATCCCAACTTCCAAGAAACAACTCAGATTTTCTGGAACCTTAAATCAAGGTTTCGGACACTTCAAGGACCAAAAAGGACTTCTGAAAGAAGATCCAGACGTTTGAAAACATTTTGAACAACTTTTTGAAAAAGAGATTTTCTCCATGTTGGTTTTTGAAAGAATGCTGCTTTCTGGGATTGATTTTTGGCACACTTATCAGGACGTGGCCACCCGAGAGGGTGCCCCCCTGTGCCTCATTAGTCAGGGGTACCCCCTGATTGCCAACCCAGGAGCAAGGATAAATATTGCAGAGCTGCCCAGCAATTCAGATCCCTGCTGTAAGAAAATACTGCAGAAGAACTACTGCCCTACTGAAATCCTTGTCTGCTCCTGATAGACTGCACCCACAAGGCACAAGGACTGCACTAGCTGCACATTATATGCTTCACCACAAGAAGGACTTTGCCTTGTGTCTGAAAGTCCAGGAATGAACTCCTCATATGCTATAGGTACAAAAGAGCTAATCAGAGTCTCCTGCATCAAGTCCTACAAGAGAATCCCAGCTGACCAGCATCCAGTGGCCATTTGAAGATTCTGAAAAGGTGCATTCATGGAACTGTAGTCCCATCTTTCAAGGAGCATCTCAGAGCTTCTGGAACCTTGTATCAAGTTTGTGGACACTTCAAGGGACCAAAAAGAACTTCTGGAAGAAGATCCAGAAGTTTGCAGAAGTTTCTAGCAACTTTATGAAAAAGCTCCATAAGGTGATCGACCCATTAACGAGAGCCAAGCAAGCAATGTCGAGCCGGGACCCAGTCTAAAGGTTTGTCCCGCTAAAGTCCCAGAGCTTTTACCAATCAGTGAGGTTTCCAGGCATTGACCAGGACCTTATGCTGAGCCAAGCCAATGACGTTGCATCGTAAGCCAGTCTGAAGAGGAGTCTCAGCCAACCACATGAGAAAAAGCTCCAAAAACTCAGAAGGTAACATTTTGACCAAGGCCTCAATGGCTCTAGGCTCAGTGTATCCAACTTGGTATCCATAGCAGTCGGCCTCAAACTTTGAATTTGCCCCAGTCAAGCACAACCAGATGTCCCCGGTTGGCACTTATTGTTTTTAGGCTGTAGAAAACACATTTGTACATTTAATTTTTAAAAGTTCATGTCTCTTGTTTCCTATATTGGATTTGTGTCATTTTCGTGTCATTTTTAAGATACAAATATTTCCTAATTTTTTGATTTGTTTTCTTTTTTTGTGTGCTGTGTTTTACCTATTTACTGCTTTGTGGATATTGAATGCTTCACACACGTGTTAAGCCTACCTGCTCGTGGGCCAAGCTACTAAATGTGGTTGAGCAAGGATTCATTTATTGAGACCTTGACTGGACTTAGGGGGTCATTACAACCCTGGCGGTCGAAGCACCGCCAACAGGCTGGCGGGGCTTCCATGGGGGATTACGACCGCCAGGACCGGGTTTTCTGCCACTTTTGTCCCGGCGGAAGTAATCCTCCAGGGCAGCGCTGCTTGCAACGCTGCCCAGGGGATTACAAGTCCCCCTCCTGCCAGCCTTTTCATGGTGGTAAGAACCGCCATGAAAAGGCTGGCGGAAAGGAGAGTCGCGGGCTCCTGGGGGCACCTGCACTGCCCATGGCCCCTTGCCACAGGCCCGTGCAGCTTTTCACTGTCTGCGCAGCAGACAGTGGAAAGCGTGACGGGTGCAACTGCACCCGTTGCACAGCCGCAACACTGCCGGCTCCATTTGGAGCCGGCTTCTCTGTTGTGGCCGAGATCCCCGCTGGGCCGGCAGGCGGAAACCAGCCGGCCCAGTGGGGATCTCATAATGGCCACGGCTGGAGTGCGGCTGCATTGGCGGCCGCCTGGTGGTCCAACCTTGGCCAGCCAGGGTTGTAATGAGGGCCTTAGTGTGGGTCTGTGGCCTGTTACTAAGTGTAGGTACCTACTTGCCTTTGCTAATAATCAAGTTTCCAACAACAAGCAAAGTTAGTCTCTGTAAATAAACACAGTAGCCAATGTAGGGAAACTATGATCCAAAAGTATCTTTGCCTTGGACTTTCCTGAACTGACCATTCCTACCACATTACCATCGCAGACTGATATGTTCCCTATGTCACAAGTTGTTCTGACATTGGATGTCACAATATGTCAGGGTACACTTACACTCAGGTGAAGAAGTGGTCAATGACATCTTGACATAAGTCAATTCCTTCCTCTTCACCGCCGTCACCTTTATTGGGCATTTCAGCATCCTCACTCGGTGGCTTTTTACCGTCTCCATCCTCTGCCATGATTGGGAGGGCAATGTTGTGAAGCATGCAGTAGGCAACTGTGATTTGGCACACCTTCTCGGATGAGTAGAGGAGGGCTCCACTAGTCTTGTCCAGACACCTGAATCTGGCCTTGAGGAGCCCAAAAATCTGCTCCATTGACCTCTGTCTTCTTTTATGGTCCTCATTGAAGTGGACTTCTAATGGCATTGTTGGACTACTCAGTGGTGACAACAACCATGGTCGGTTAGGATACAATGAATCTCCTACATGGAAGCAATAAATTGCTAGATTCAAATCATATCAAGCCATTGTACATTCCTAACTAGGATTACAGCAAATGATCCTCAAGTCATATTGTATTTACCAACAAACCAGGCCCTTTCAGATCCAAGATGTGATATTTGCAGGGTGTGGTGGTGTTCTGTAGTACAATAGAATCATGTGTTGACCCAGGAAAGTGGGCACACACACCCTTGAGATGTATACGTCCAATAAGCAGAAATCTTGCACATTGATGGAATGAAAGTTCTTCTAATTGTGGTAGATCTGTTCCCTGGTGTGTGGTGGCACCAAGGTAATATGTGTGCCATCAATTGCTCGAACCACATGTGGTAGGACATCCAAATCATAAAATTCTCTCTTTGCATTGGCCAAATCTTGAGCTCTTGTAAACCGGAAAAAGCTGTTGGAGTGTCTCATCATTGAAGCAAGGACTTCTTACAGCAGACCACCCGAAGGTGGCTGTGACATGCCTCCAGATACTGCCACAGTGTATTGAAAAGATCCAATGACCACATAATGAAGTACTGCCATGAGTTTCACTGTTGATGTTATTGCTGTTGTGTTCCTCTTGTGATGCATGAAATCAGGCTCCTGCTGCTGAAAGAAATCTAGCATAGTGTGCTTCTTTAATCTGAACTTTTTGAGTATGTCCCTTTCCCACACAGTGGCAAGGTCTGGAAATGGTCGGAAGACTGGAGGACACCTTCTTCTACCCATCCCTGTGTTCATATGTCTACATGTATGGAAAACAAGCTATCAATAGAAAATATCACACAAGACTTTCACAATCTACACACACCTCATGTCTAGGTTAGAATAGTGATCTTATTGCGTCATATATGTCACCATAATTTTCAAACATCTTTGATACTGCAGATTGATATTTTTTACATGCCTGCCAATTTTACTCATAATGTATGAATAATACATTTAAAGTGTATTATTTGCACACAATTTTTTTTTTTCAATTTTAAACTTATCATCAACAGAAATATTACATACACCGCAGCACTATCGATGTCAAAGACAGTAATGGTTCACTGTTTTATATGTCATATCTTGTCAAAAACAATGTGGTATGTATCTGGGATATGTATGCAAAGTAGGCACTATTTTGAGTGCTGGTGGTGTACAAACAATTTAAAAATACACAGATACATGTCCTAAGATGGTAGGTTCCTGTTCTTGCCATCAGGACATTGGCTATCCAATGGCCGTTGGTCAAAGTGGACCACGTAATAGGTAGAATACTCACCAACGGATCCTACCATAGGCTAACATGTCACAGCTACACATAAAAACCAATGGCTGTGCCTGACTCCATATCGGATCGTGTGCGCTGTGTAAAAAAAGCTCACTACCTCCTAACGCTGCAGCCAAGAATTACCAACCTGTGAGAGTTAGGATGATGGGCAAAGCAGGTGAAAGGGCCCCTGCCTTCTCCCCTGAGTCAGAACTCCTCACCAGAGAGGTCCTGTCCCTGTACAGCCAGCTGTATAGGAACACAGAGGAACAGGAACATGGTTAAATGAGAAATGTTTGCCAAATTAACATTTCCTTCTTTGTCCACGGGATATTTGGTCCCTTTTTGTTCATGATTGAAGTGTAGTGATTGCAATGCAGTGAAATGAATGATTAGCTGGTTACAGGGTGTTGTTTGAGAATGTTAGAAATGTCTGTGCATTGAAATGAAAGGTCACCTGAAAGAATTAGCTGAGTTTGCAGTGCATGCTACTCACAATTCCGGGTTTAATTGGACAAACTTCAGGTACCTTACTTCCAGTGCCTAGTAGGCATTGTACCACTAGTTTAAGTGGAAACATACATCCCAGGTTGAATTGAGAGACATGTAGACACCAAGTAGAATCTTAACATTATGGAGTTGGCTGATGCTATTCTGTCAAGTGAATTTACAGCCCACATTTTGGAATAGGCGTATCTTCATGTTTTGTATATGTCATGGTGCCACATATGGGGAAAGGTATTTTCTGTGCTCCCCATCTAAATGACCCAGGCTCTCAATCAGTCATACAAGTATGTCACACTACAACACACACTTGTTCATACATCACCCAAAACCATACTCTCACTGACACATGACATACTTCCATTAGTCACTGTATGTGGTGCAGACCATAGTATCTGATTCTTAGAAGGTTATGCATAAAGAAAATGTAGCTGTGCTTGTGGTTATGTGCAAATAATGTACAGGTTGTTTAGCCTTTAGTAGCTCACAATGATTTGGACTAATCTGGAGTGGGTCTCACTACATGAAAAGTTTCTTACTCCCATAAATAGACAATGTACCACATTATCCTCCAAGGCATTAACACCACTCACACCAGCGATCACCATCAACAGCCAGGCGGAACACAAAATACCGTCCACCATATTATGACACAGGAAACCGCCAGGATTTCCGGGGCCGTGCCAATGCCATCAAAAGCCTGGTGGAAACACAATACAGAAAAATAAAGACTCACCAACAAGTACACAGAGGACTCCGCCGCCACCATGGAACCGGAACTTCAAGTGTTCCTGATGCTCTTCAACACCATGCTCCACCTGCAACGCCAATGCCAACGAAGACGACGTCTGTAAGTACAGCCTCCTAGCATACAAGGGAGGGTGGAAGGAAAAGGAGAGTGACACACACACGCACAACACACACCATTCATACACAACCCATACACACAACCAGCTGCAGACGTAAACCAATTGCACACGACACACGGTACAATAAAACAAGGACCAGATTTCGAAAGTACTGAAAATGTAGTAGCAAGGGAAAAGCCACAAATGAACCAGATATGTAAAATTGTCCACAAAGGGCCAAAGCCCAGTCCAAAGTACAAAGGGCCCACATGGCCACAGGGCACAGTCCAAGGCCCAACTTGTCGCCTGACAGCAACTGCAAAGAACTCTGTAGGGGCATCATTTTGCAAGTGGGCCGGCACCTCAGCCGAATTAAGGAACTTTTCCACTGGTTCTGGAGGGGGCTCCATGCCCATTTGTCTGTGCCTGGGAGTGCAAGGCCACAGTCTCTCAGGTGGGTGACTTGCCCACTGGTTCTGGAGGGGACTCCTTGTACAGCAATCCCAGGAGGGTAGCCTACATGCCTTCTGTTGGAGGTGAGGGCTCTGTGACCACTGGTGGTGGTGTCATCCTGCCAGCCTCTGCTGGAGTCGAGGGCTTCTTCCCTTCATGGCAGAAGTTGAGGGCTTTTTCCCCTTCATGGCAGGAGAAGGGGGATTCTTCTTCCCCTTCATGGCAGAAGCTGAGGACATCTTACCCTTCAGGGCTTCTTCCCCTTCATGGCAGGAGATGCAGCCTCTTCATGGCAAGAGATGCAGCCTCCTTCCCCTTCATGGCAGGAGTCGAGGGCTTCTTCCCCTTCATGGCAGTGGGTGTGGGGTCCTTACCCTTCCTGGCTGGTGGAGTGGGAACCATCACCATCTTGCCTCCATGACTAGGAGGTACCTCCACTGTCCGCATGGACTGTTTGGCTGAGGTGCTGGACTGGGTCATTGGGACCCTGCCCTTAAGGGCAGGATGGGGGGAAGGGGAGGGAAGATGTCAAGTTGGGCAAGGAAAAGCTTTTTAGGTACGGTGGGGCGGGAAGAGGGAGGAGGCATGGGAGTGGAGGTTGAGGGAGTGGTTGTTGGAGGAGTACATCTGCTGGACTTAGGTGCAGGTGCATGGGGAGTGTGCTGATTTGAGGTGAATGGCTGTTGGGTGTCTGAGTGCTTGCGTGTGTGACCTTTAGTAGGGAGAGAGACAGGGTTAGAGAGAACACAGGGGACGCGTGCATGAATGTTGTGGAGGTGTCTGCCAGTGCTGTGTGTGTGTGTTGCTTGGTGTGGTGATCTGGTTGTGGATGTTGAAGCAGGGCATGCAGGTGTGTGTGTGGACTTGACTGTGTGGGAGGTGGAGGGGGAGAGAGTTAGGGCATGGATGTGGTTGTGTGTGCAACTGTCTGGTATTTGCATGAGTGCTTGTGTGTTGAAGTGTGGTGCCTGTATTTGACTGTGCAACACTTGTGTGTTGTCTTGTGTGCATGCTCGTCTGTATGTGTGCATTGGATGGGTTGGGGTTCAAGGGACTGGGACTGGGAAGTGGTATTTGGAGGGGGGACGATAGGGACAGGGACAATGGCTGCCATCAGAGAGGAGGCCAGAGCCTGAATCAATCTCTGTTGGGCTGCCAATCCACTGTGGATGCCCCACAGGAATGCATTGCATTGTTGCATCTGGGATGCCAGCCCCTGAATGGCATTCACAACGGTTGACTGCCCTGCAGAGATGGATCTCAGGGCAGGGCAGCAGGGCTCCTTGCGGCAGGGCCTGAGGTGCCTGGGGAGAAGGAGATGCCCACCTTCCTGGGTGAGCGGGCACGGGCAACTCGCTGAGGGGCTACTGGAAGGGCAGTTCTAGTACGGGGTGGCAGCTGTACCTGCAGCTGGGGTAGTCATAGAGGTGTCTGCCACCACCAGGGAGCTTCCATTGGAGGAGGTATCAGAGTCTGTATTGTCACCTCCCGTCTCTGCCGTGGTGCTCCCCTTGCCCTCTGTCCCACTGGTTCCCTCGGCGTTGGTTGACTCTGCCTCCTGGGTCCCGTGGGATGCAGCTCCCTCTGTCACCAGTGCCCCTGCTCCTCCACCAGATGATGCTAATGCACACATGGACAGGTTGACAGAAGATAAAGGGGGGGGTGAGAAAGGGTCACTGGTTCAATTACTGCTCCAACACAACAGTTGGCATACACAGCACTGTCACACACAGAGACCAGGATTGAGCACTATGCATTGCACTGTCATTGATTTGGCAAGATGCACAGCAAGATGAGGGCCAAATACCGCCAACTTCACACCTCCTGGGACCCACTAAGCCCTGTCTGACATGGAATGCAACCTCCCTGGTTTACCTTGTTTACCCTTTCAGACATTACCCTGGAGTTAAATCACGCTGCAATGTCTGGGCTGGCATTAGGGGGCACCCACTAACTGTCCCACACCACCTAGATTCCATGCCACCTACAAAATATTGTTGTAACGACCACTGTACTCACCCCTTTGTGGCTGCTGTGATGCCCTCAAGCGCCCATCCAGCTCTGGGTAGGCCACAGCCTGTAGGTGGGCCATTAGAGGGGTCAGGTTCCGACAGGTACCCCTTCCTCATTGGGAGGCCATCACCAGCTGGGCCTCGGCAGTCTTCCGTGCCCAGCATCTCAGGTCCTTCCACCGTTTCCAAAAGTGGGTGCTCCGCACGTCCTTGGTGATGGCACACCATAATCCCTTCTTTTGACAGACGCTGAACCGGCAGAAGCGAAAAAGACTGGAGGACACCATTACACATACAATCCAGCCTGTCACAGATATGGTCAATCCTGTTTCCTTCACCATTGGAACGTACATCGGCCGTCGCACACCATGTACACCACCACATGACATCACCCTCCCATGACACAATGCTTGCACACACAACTCCATTCATCCTTCCCACATGCATCGTGTCCAAGGTGTACTCATCTATTGGTCTAGAGGCCCATACAGCAGTCCATACTGGGGTAGGACCCCACCAATCGCTCCAAGTCCTCCGAAGTGAAGGCAGGGGCCTTTCTCCGGTCACACAGGCCATGGTAGGTTACAGACACAGGTCACAGCAGCTCACACAGTGTAGGTGTTCTCCTGTTGAAGGTCAGGAAACATGTGAGGAATCAGATAAAAAAATTACGGTCATGTCCGCAGCGGTGTACACTGTCACCGCAGGCGCAGATCCTCATTGGCCACTATACTCCATAGAGCCCAATATTATCCAATGAGGAATTGCACGGTGGTGCAAGGCCGCCTTACGCCACGACACACAACGTTGGCGGAGTTACCTCACTTCCACCTGTCCCTACATACAGGACAGGTGGTCGCAATGTTATGGGGATGGACAACCATCAGATTAACCTTTACTACGTCACTGGCTAGATTTGCACATACCTTGCCATTCCCACTGTCCCATCACATAAATGCAACATGTACACAGAGGTTGTGGTTCCGTTGTTCAAATTGTGACAGCCTACTCATTCTTGTGTCCCTTAGGTACCTACCGCTGTGGATGAATGGGAGGAGAAGACAAACCACTGTGTACAGACCCCTTGTGGACTTGGCTACACTAGAGGACAGGCACAGTATATCGACTTATAGACTGGAGAGGGCCACAATCACAGAGCTGTGTGCCCAATTGGAGCCTGACCTGATATCAGCTATCCGTCAACCCACTGGGATCCTCCCTCTTGTGCAAGTGCAATCCGTGCTCCATTTCCTGGCAACTGGTTCTTTCCAAGTGATAGTGGGCTTGGCAGCAGAAATGTCACAGCCAATGTTTTCTATTGTGCTGGCAAGGGTCTTGTCTGCCCTGGTGAAACACATGTGCAGCTACATTGCTTTCCCCCAGGTTGAAGATTTGGACACTGTAAAGGCAGGATTCTGTGCAATGGGCCATATCCCCAATATAATTGGGGCGATTGATGGTACACATATTGCGTTAGTCCCCCCCCCAGAATGAACAGGTATTCAGGAATCTTAAGAGTTTCCACTCACTAAATGTACAAATGGTGTGCCTGGTGGACCAGTACATCTCTACCGTCACTGCCAAGTATCCTGGGTCGGTGCATGACCCCTTCATCCTGAGGAATAGCACATGGGCGAATCAGAAGAATAATCAAGCGGACCTTCGGCCTCGTGAAGGCCAGGTTCAGATGCTTCCATCTGACAGGTGGGACAATGTGCTACTCACCCGGAAAGGTATGCAATATAATAGTGGCATGCTGCATGTTGCACAACCTGGCTCTCAGATGACATGTGCCTTTTCTTCAGGAGGAGGGGACTGGAGAATACCAGCAGTGGATCCTGAGGACAGTGAGGGTGACGAGGCAGAGGATGAGGATGAGGACAACAGAACATCAGTTATACCACAATACTTCCAATGACACACAGGTGAGACAGTAGAACTGAACACTACTCTGACTATTGATTTATCTGTGTGCCTGTATATGATGGCATTCACTTCCTTTGCATCTCAAATAACTGTCACCTATGGCTTTTCATTTTCCAGCTGTTGGTGATATGACAACATTGTCCTGATGTGATCACTACAGACAGTTCCAGGTCATGATTTGTTAGCTATCACAGTGTTCAGATCATTTGCACTCGATGTGACTGTTCCCATAAATGCACATTTAAGGCACATAAAACAGTGTTACTCAAATCGTGTTCAAAGATGTTTATTGTAGCGCTATAAAATTGAGGGTAAAGTGCAATGGAATGCGGTGATGGTAGAGGAAATTCAAGGGTATTATTCCAATCTGTTTGTAGCACAGTTTCAGTGTCTAAGAGGCCATTGGAAGGGAAGCAAAGGCAGTTCAAAGTGGACAAGGTGACAGGGTGGGACACAAGGGGGACAATCAGGAGAGTCTCATTTCCTGACGGTGGTCTTGGTCTTGGCAAGTGTCTCTGGCTTCTCTCTGGTTCGCAGGGAAATTTTGTGGGTTGGTTCAACTTTTGCAAGGGGAGGGGTGCTGGTGGCCTGTGGGTCCTGTGGCGAGGCCTCCTGTCCACTAGCTGCAGTGGATGTGGTGGGCTGATATATGGACTGGCTAGTGGGAGGGGCCCGATGCTGTGCAGTCCATTTCCTCATGATGTTGGCCATGTCGGCCAGCACCCCTGCTCTGAAGATCATGATGGTGTTAAGGGTCTTCATTTCCTCCCTGATTTCCTGATGGTGTACCTCCTGCAGCCGCTTGTTCTCCTGCATGTTGTTCAGGATCTGGCCCATCGTGTCCTGGGATTGTTGGTAGGCACCCAGGACATTGGTAAGTGCCTCCTAGAGAGTCGGTTCCCTGGGCCTGTCCTCCCCCTGGCACACAACGTTCCTCCCAATGTCCCTGTTGCCATGTGCCTCTGTCCCCTGAACAGTGTTCCCACTGCCACTGACCCCAGGTCCCTGATTGTCTTGGGTATGAGGTGTAGACTGGGGTCCCTGTACAGGTAGGCACACTGCTGATTGACATGTCCTGGTGACAGAGGTGTGGTGATGCTGGGTGGGTGCTGTGGTGTTGGTCATTGATGGGGGAGGCTCTGTGGTGGACTGTGAGTGGGCTGGGGTGACCGACTGACCAGTGGTTGTTGATCCAGATCCTGGAGTCCAGACTTATTGTCATCACTGGGGGCATCTTCTGTTGGGGGACTGGATAGTCGTGGAACCTTCTCTCCACTGAGATTGGCTGGGGCACCTGTGGGGATGTAAGTGATGTATTATGCTTCATGCCTGTGACATGTTGTACATCCCTATCTTCCCTTCTATCGTTGCCCTGCCACTTTTGTTTGTGTACAGTGGTTTATTGTGTGCTTGTTAGTTCTCCCTGAGAGGGCTGTCCATGCATTGGTATGGCATGCAGAGCTTGACATTGTGGTTAGTCACATGTGTAGGTGCAGTGTGTGGGATGGGGTAGAGTGATGGCAGTGAGGGTGAGGGTGTGAAATGGCATGCAGGTTTGGGGGGTGAGAAGTGTTAAATGTTGACTTACCAGTGTCCAGTCGTCCGAGTCCCTCAGGATACAGTAATGCAAAGACCTGCTTCTCCCAGGCTGTGAGCTGTGGGGGAGGAAGTGGGGGTCCACCGCCAGTCCTCTGTATTGCAAGCTGGTGCCATTCTGCCACGGAACGTACCTTCCCCCGTAGGTGATTCCACCTCTTCCTGTTGTCTTCCCTTGTTCTTGGATGCTGTTCCACGGTGTTCACCCTGTTCAAGATTCTCCTCATAGCTCCATCTTCCTGGCAATGGAGATTTGTTGTACCTGTGCTCCAAGCAGCTGTAGCTCTACCGTGACTATTTCCTCCACCATGACCTGCAAATCCTCATCTGTGAAATGGGGGTGCCTTTGTGGAGCCATGGTTGTTGTGTGGTGTGTGTAAGTATGTGGGTGTTGGGTAGTGTGATTGGGTGTGCGTGGTGGAGTGCATGAGGGATGCATGGGTGTGTGTGTGGTTGTCTCAGTGGCCTTGATTTCTGTCTGGTGGCAATTATTTCTATTCATAAGGGGTTGTGGGTGGGTGTTTTATAGTGGTGTGAGTGGTTGGGTGTGGTGTGTGTATGGGTGTCAGGTGTGTGTTTTTTTAATTGGCCAATGTTGTGTAGTTTAGTATTTGGGTGTCCATTCTGAGCACGGCAGTGTGTATCGCCAATGGTTTACTGCCGTTGAATGTCCGCTGTGATGATTCGTGGGTCATGATGTGGTGGGCGTTGTTCTGTTGGCATAATGGTATGGGTGTTGGGACCGACAGTTTACCACTGACCTTTGGGCTGGCGGATTTGTGCATCTGGCTGTATTCTGTCAGTTTGGTCTGTGTGTGTCATAATATGCCGAACGGATATTTGCCACCATGGCGATATGTTGGCGGCCTTCAGCGTGGCGGTAAGCGGTTTTTACCTCCAATGTTGAAATGACCACCAAAGTATTAAGGCTACTCCACAGATCACTGTAAACTAGTGTTTCTTAGGAAATTTAAATTTTTTGTAAATAATCTGTCCTGACAGTTCTGGGAATGCATGTGAGAGATGCAACAAAATTGTGTCACTGAACTACGAACAAAAAAAATCCCTCAAAACATCTTTTGTTATATTTTGTTTGCATCAATACTGATCAACATGCATCAGAAGCAGGATTTGTGGAAGGCTGTCACAAAGATGGTGTGGACTATTGGGGTCTTTAAGTGGCGTAGTCTCCATTGTAGGAAGAGATAGGAGGACCTTAGACTCTGGACCAGGAAGTCAGCAGAAGTCCAGCTTGGCCAGGCCTTCTAACGAGGCAAGCCTGTGCACCACACCCTGAACACCTAAATGGCTTGCATCCTTGCAGTGGCCTACTTGGAGTTTGATGGGAAGTTGAGGGTCCAACAGTAGCATCAAGTGGGTGCGTTATTGCATGTAGCTAATCTTGTTGTTTAAACATTTTTATTTACAGCAATGTTCTTTGGCATCAACGTGACGATTCACACATATAACACCGATGAGGATTGCTCTGTTTTGTGTATTGTTTTGTGCTAAAGATTGTCACTAGATTTCTTATCACAAGCCAAGTACTGTTTTGAGCAGACACATAGCTCCATGAGAAAAAAAGGGGTACCTGCATTTTCTACATTTTATGAGGGACATTTTTACCAAATGTGCACCATTTGAGGATTGAGTCAGGTGTGATGCTCCATCATAAATGTGAGCAGGTAATGGAGGTTCTATTCATGCTGACATGGCATAATAAGCTCTTATGAGACAGTTTATGTTTTAGACTTTACATTTGTAAGTTGGTATAATGAAAATATGATCATGTGCATCCACACCAGAAGGACTGCCAACATGTATAGTGGCATCATTCCTTATCTGAAATATGTTAGGATTCTGTTTCCATAGCAAAATTCAATTAATTTCATGTAGACAGCAGCGGATTGTTATGAAGCCTCAGTCTTTCCCAAATGTTCATATAAGCCATCAACCAACAATAATTTTCATGCCAGAATGTATTGATTGAAACATACAAAAATGTGTCCACATTGGTGAATTACATCTACCACAAAGGACATTTAAGTGTCCTTAGTTATGACTATATGAGAAAGAAATGATACAGAGAAAAGTCATTTAAAAGGACATTTACAGACTGAAGGTTCCATCACATATGTTTTGCAGTATCCCATCTTGATGAGTCAATATCAGGCTCAAAACATGTCTTTTTGGATATATGGAAATGTTTTTGCTCTATACTGATGTGGTTTAGATGTTTAGGAATGTATCCAGTCCAGTGTTTACTAATGCAAACAAAGCCATTTGTCATGCAGAGAAAGAAAAGAGAATAAGAGACAAAAGGCATACATGATATGGGAGCTAGCATGGGGAATTTCTAGACTATGAGCAAATGATTTGCAGAATTCTTCCCTACAGGCCTGAGATTGGAATGATTAAGATGGCAAGTTTGAGTGCTGTGAAGCTGATTTAATATGTAGTCTTGGGAACTGTTTTATGAGCAAAGTTCATGTTTAGATATTTACCCAGATACCTTCAAACTGTTGTATATGTCTTCACAACATAATCTGGGCAAAGCAGCCACCTCGGGAGGGGGTGAGGGGGAGAAGCTGGGCACTCTGTTCCTGATGTAGACAACACTGACACTGAGGGACTCAGTGCCAGAAAGGGTAAGGGAACTGACGCAGAGGCCACAAGCAACTCCACATCATCTTCAGAGGCCTCCACAGATGACCAGTTCCTAGTGGTGGTAGACCCTAGTGCAACTATTTCCATCTCTACCCTCCCTCGTGCTTCCCCTAGTTGGTCATAGCTGCTCCCCTAAAAGGGGGGACGTCACCTTTGCTGCAAATACCCCCCCTACCCCTGTCTCCCAGGCTGCACTCAACGAGGAGGCTATTGATCTATTCCAGACTATCACTGTAGGCCAGACCGAACTACTGAATGCCATTCAGGGGCTTAGTGTTCAGATGACCCAAATTATAGCTTACCTGGATGGCATTCACGGTGCCATGTCTGGCCTACAGTGATCATTCTAAGGTCTGGCCTCCTCATTGACCACAGCCTTCCATCCAACCCAACCTCGTGCCCCAACACCCACCCCTACACCATCACAAAACCCACTTCCCAGCCCTATCCAGAGCACACACACACACCTTTACATACACCCACTCAAACACACACAGACAAACATACATACACATGCAGACAACCACACACCCCATCACCACTACAAGCACAAGCATACCCAAAGACACCACACCCACCCCAACACACATATACACACTCACCAACAGCACACCCATAGATGCCACACCCACCACGACACATACATCCACACTCACCACTAGTATACCCACAGACACCACATTCACCACAGCAGATATGCACCAGGACATCAACAGGTGCCACAACCACACACAGCACCTCCACAGCAGACACATCCCTTACACACATACTGTACACAAATGCTCACACTCACCCACACAACAGACACCCACTATAAAGCACAAGCCAAAAGATACACCACATACACCAGACTTTCAGGCTCCAACACCATCAACAGACATATGCACAACAAACACTGCCACTACCTCTAACTCCAAACCCCCTCCCGAAAACCCTGCCTATTTCCTAAGGAGAACCTGGTGTTTGCCCTGGCCCTCACCCCTTTGTAATCTTAGACCACCCCTTTCAAACTGAAGACTACCCCACCCAAATGTCTTGATACCCCTTCCACACCCGTACCCACCCCTTCCACAGCCCAACCTACCCCTGCTACATCCAAGCCCACCTCTCCCAAATCCAAACCTACCCTTCCCAGATCTAAACCCACCTCTTCCAGTTAGTACCAGATTGGTGGGTGTTACTAATATTTCGAGGTTTGTTTTTAAACTTTTTTTCGAACTCAGACATTACACACATGTATGCATTGCAGATCATTGTACTATTCCTTGCATGTATTTGCTAAATATGATTGAGTCCAGTGCTAATGTACAGTGACAATTCAGAGGATGACAGGTAGTACAGTGACTTACCTTCTGTTTGGGTGACAATGGGTTCATTTTCGTCTTGGTCCAGCAGAAGCAGCAATGGCAGGACTTGTATAACTGGGTTCATGGCAGCAGGAAATCTGAAAACTCAGAAAATGGTGAGTTTCACACTTTTTTCCCTCCCAATCTTGGCAGTAGGTCACGTCTTACAGCCATGCCTCCATTGTGGGAGCGGGCCATGTCCCTTAGTGCATGGCCACCCAGCACTTGGCCAGGAGTAGGAGCATAGCAGTGAGGTGGCAGGTCCCTGGTGGGACACCCTTGTCATATCCCAGGAGGCCAATCAGGAGGTCTGAGAGGGGAATGGCCAGCAATAAGGAGCATAAAAAAACCTCAGTCCAATAATCTGCCACTCAGGGGCACTCCCAAGCATGGTGTTTAAGGAGGCCTGAGCAGCAGCACACCACAAGCAGCACACGTCCACCACTAGTCCCATGCAATGGAGCTGTGTCGGGGTGCAGTGTAGACAGTGGAGACATTTGAAGGGAATGAGCTGTAATCTATAATTGGAGGGGCTGCTGCTTGAACACAACAAAAAGACCATTGGGTGTCAGTGATGGGCGATTGGTGTCTTCTTCCCAGGTAGGACGGGTGGCCGGGACTAGTGCAGGTGCTATTTCTTTCATAACGTAGTAAAGACGGGTGACCAGTCTATGGGACGGTGGTGGGGTAGTCTATGTTAAAGGGCATGCAGTGTGGGGGGCAGGAAATGTGTCATGTATTGTGCTGCAAGTGGCTTGGAACTGATGATAAAGGAGGATCTCAAGCGCTGTAGGGTGGGAGAGCCCAGAGGGGGCAAATAAGGACAGAAAGCGGTCATCAGGGTATAGGTCTGTGAAGGTGATGAGGCCACGTCCCCACACCCTCACCCTGGCACACACGTCCTGCAGTGGCAACAGTAGGTTTGTACACAATGTGAAGAGAGGGCACGTACAGATAGGGGAGTCAGGCATGCCTTTGGGTGCCAACCCACACCCACCTCACACACTCTACCATATCACTCTCAGTCTGCAGCAGTTTGCATGGTATGTAGAGGACCATAGTGAGGGGGCATGCGCTGCATGGTCTGCCTCAATAGCAGTGTGTGGTTGAAATTGCAAAGTGAATGTATTGAGCCTGGGCACATAGGGCATAGAGCAGGTATCTCCAACCAGTCGATTGCAAGCTGCTAGTAGCTCCCAGACACCTTCAGAGTAGCTCACAGCCTTAAGTTCATTTAAATAAACACAGGGTCATGTTTTTCCTTTTAAAGCTAAGGCTGTGTTTATTTTACAGTATTATCTTCAGGCTGCAGATAGCAGGGCCTGATAAGGAACAGTGCTGCAGTCAGATTTATGACCCAGGGCAGAGAGATGAACAACTGAAGCACTGAGTCATTTAACTCGTGAATAAAATGTCTTGTCAACTCAGGATTGGATGTGTAATCAAAATTATTTCTCAAACATTTTGAGTCGGAGAAAATTAAAAAGAATGGTTACCTTATGAGTAGGTTAAGTTTTCATTTAATTTGCTCAAATTGTTTTTCAAAGTGTTGCATTTACAAACAGTAGGCCACTTGCTCCCATTTGCCAGTAGAACACTGTCCCACATTTATGACTAAAAAATACAATCATTGTTTAAATGGGAGAATGAGTTAATGGAAGAAATTTAATTTAAGTGCAGAAAAATGTTTCCAACCTCAAGCTGTGGGACCCTGGACAGATGAGACCGGAGAAACACTCCCCAATTGGATTTAGTTTTTGAGCAGTGCATCCATCTTCAAAATGAGTTCCTTCCATCTCAGCGCCAAGGTTCCCCACCTTTTATACCTTACACAAACCCAAGATAAAGGTTCTGGTAACCTTCCCCTTCACTTTGAGTAAGTTATGAAATTCAAGTTCTGGCTGTACTTGGTCTGTGTCAAAAACACTCAAAAGAACTGGACAGGCTCCAATCTGCATTCCTGAGACAGAGCCATACCTTTCTCTGCTGTAAACATTCTCATCCTGGTACACTCTTATCACCTCCACATCCCCCACAATATGTTCCCTGCTCTGGTGAAAAGAAACACATTCAGTGTAGAAAATAAACTGTGCATGGAAACAAACCTGCGCCACCGATGTGACAGCATTTAAAGCTAAGCTCTGGAGTCAGTGGTCAAGATGGAGTTGGTGGTTAAATACAGATAGCATTACAATATAGCAACAGGTATGGTCTGTGCCACAAGTACATACGACACAGGCTCTCAGTTACCCATACACATAAATCCCATTCAAACATAAAGATGTTTATTCATCCCCAAATACCACACTCTCACTGACACATATGGCAGCCTTGTCATAGTGGCCCTTGTCAAAGTATTTTGTTCAAACCATAGTGTCTGGTTCTACAGACAATAGGGTTAAAGGGTTAAAGTCAAGGAAGTTGGGTGTGGTCGTGTCTGGTAATATTGCATGAGTGGCTTGGCCTTCAGTAGCTCATGATGATTTTCACTGATCAGAAGTAGCTCTCACTACAGAAAAGTTTGGACACCTCTGGCATAGAGAGACATATCAGATGCACCCAAGCCCCCCTGTTGAAATATTAGGGTGAGCTCCTCCCATGTGATTCTAAGGTGTATGCCAGCCAAATCAGGCCAACGAGATTGGAGCACAATTGTCGTATGAAGTGTGCAGTGAGTGGGATTAGTAAATTTATGAAAAGGTACTGGAACTTAGCCAGTACTATCCGACCTGTCACAGATAGTGGCAGGTGGGTCTACACCGGAGGTTTTTCTCCCAGCCACGCCATGGCATGGCCATAGTTGGCTTTCCAGAGTTCATCAAGGTCATGGCTGAACCAAATGCCTAGGTAGCGGATCAGTTCAGAGGCCCCTTGCAGAGGGTATTCTAAGACAAATGGCTGTGTAGACTTGGTGAGGGGGAACAGTGTGTACTTGGCCCAGTTGACATGGATACCCAAGTATCCACTGAAACGTATGACCTCACAAATATCTGGGGCAAAGTACTCTTGGGGTTTGCAAATGTATCCACTTACATGGATACTACCAGGCTCCTGGCCATGAAACCAAGGCCTCTGTGGTTGTGGTGTTGCCACAGCTGGGCCGCATGGAGCTAAATCCCCTTGGTGAATAGGATTGGAGACAGCCGGCACCCTTAGCTATCGGGGAGGTGTAAAGAAGGTGGATCAAGCAGATAAATCACAGGTTGAGGCCCAGCCATGAAAGTAGCGGGAATTGATAAAGTCACTCCAAGGATTCAAATGCCATTGTGGCATCCAGTAGTACGATGGCAGTTGCAACCTGAAGGTCAATAGAGTGCATAAGGGAAAACATTATACAAAGACTGTGTGAGGTGGATCTACTCAGTACAAACCTGGACTGGTCTGGGTGCACAATGTCAGGCAGTAGAAGGAGGAGATGGTTTGCAAGAAGTCTTGCCAAAATTTTGTTGTTGACGTTTGCAGAGCGGACGGTATGAGTTGTAGCGGTCCACCGGCTCATGGTGTTTTAGAGTTGTGACTATAAGTGCTTCTTCCAGGGACGGTGGCAGCACTTTAGACTCCACAGAGCTGCCAGTAAGTGAGGAGCTGACAAGGCCATACACTCTTTGTAGATGGAAGTAGTAGGTCCATCCAGTCTATGCCCCTTATCACCAGGAAGGTCCTGAATGACCAATATGACATCCTCTTCTGAGAAGGGGAAGTCTAGGTACAGAATATGAGCCTGGTCCAGCCAAAGTAGCTGGATCGAGTCTAGGTATGCAGTTAGCTCCTCTGCGCCAGGCACTGATGTTGCTTTATGGAGTTCGGAGTAGAAGAAGGTCATGGGTTGAAGAAGCCAAGCAGGAGTGGACAGTCACTCCTGCCGCTAATCCAGGAGCTCCTCTACATAGACAGAGGCCCAGGGTTTGTGCAGCATACAGGTTAGTGTCCTGCCAGGATGATCGCTCTCCTCATATTGATGTGCAGTCACCTCTCTGCCTAGGTATTTCGTCTTACGTATGGCCTCTTCTTCGTAATCAGAAAGTTTAACACAGATAGCTGCAATGGTGGTTGCATGTTTAGAAGTGTAGAATTCCAGCTCCAGGGACCGGAGGTCCCATTCCAGCATAGTTGGCTACCCAGGAAATGTCGTGAGGATGCAATGCAGATGCCTCGGATTACCACTTTGAAAGCGTCACACAGGGTTTATGGGGATGTCACTGATCCTATGTTATTGCTGAAGTAGTCTATGATCACAGCATGGACCTCGTCCCGGACCACCATCCCCTGGAGGACCACGGGGGTAGTCACCAGGTGATGGCCCGCAGGGCCAACTGCACCAATGAGATTTCCAGCAGGATGGGGACATTGTCAGAGAGGGTGTGGGGCGTGTAAGGTGGCCCGGGTGAGGGCATCTCAGATAGTTGCCGGTAATCTATATGTGACCACACATTGTGTGAGATGGTAATACAGGTGTCTTCCACGTTGGTCACATAAGTGAATCACCAGATGTAATTTAAGTAATTGCTGCACATGAGTGTGTGAAGTTGAGCTGCTGCATTTGGATTAGGTCACCTAGAAGGGCTCGAGCTTTCCACTGCACAGTCAAGTGCAGCTCCTGGGCCCAGGTTAGTGATTGATCACCAGGCTTCAAGGAATAATTCAGAGCTTTGTATGTTGGGGACATATATTGAAGCTAGTATGATGGGTTATCTGTGCAGTGTGCCAGCAAGGAGGACAAATCTCCCCTGGTAATCACACAGGGTGTTTTGCAGCTGCCAGGGCAAGCCCTTGCACAGAAGTATTGCCACTCATCTAAGATAGTTATAGTATAGGGATGGTGTAATTGTCAGTGCACCATCCCACTTGCAGTCGATGTGCAGTAGATGGGGTTAGATGGAGGTCCTGGAGAAAGCAGATATCTATATGATGCCTGTTAGAGTAGGCGTGTACTAACATAGCCTTCTGATGGTCATTTAGTCCTTGAATGTTTCGGGTGGAGCATCTAGTGGCGGTCATTATGCTGTGGAAAGAAGGAGGTAGGGTAGAAAAAGGGAGAGCCAGGCACGGTTCGCATCTAGAAGGGATGGGGGCATGGTGCATAGCAATGCAGAGAATGAAGCAGGGAGATATAAACCCAACCAACAGACACCCTTAAATGAAACCCACCTCCATCCATTCCAATCCTCAAAAATGGTTGAAAGCTTTGATCCAAGCCCCTCCCTAACACCCAACCAAAGGACAATCAAACAGCATGGGAACCATCCCTGAGGGCGGCAGTGAGCCAAATGAACATCCCTGTCAAGGTCCAATTTGGTGGCCAATGGGGTGCAGAGGCACCCAACATGAGGTCACTGTGCTCCCAATGTGAACTGTCAGCATTAGGGTTCAAGGTATCCATCTGCATGGAGGGGCCACCTGACTCTGCCGGCAAGTCACTAATAAGAGCAAGTACAGTGCCAGCATGGTGAGGGAGGTGAAGCTTTGTTGTTGTTGGGGCACAGCCACGACTCCATGGGGATACGTTCATTGTCGCTAAGGTGGTTCTCATCATGATCCTGCGGGAACGCCTGAGGAGATGCCTTTCTTGCGAAGATGTGTTTTGTGAATTTTAGGGCAGCATTAGCGTCTGTGAAGTAATAAGGTTTCCCCTCGTGGGGGATGCGCAACTTGGTAGGATAGAGAAGTTTGTACTGGATGTTTGGTTTCTGGAGGAGTCACTTGCCAGTAGGAATTCCTGGCAGGCAGCCTGCACTGGAAACCTGAAATTGGGGTAAAATGAGACCGTGCTGCCCTGGTATTAAACAGAGAGACACTTGCGGTCAAGATGAGGACCACATCCCGGTCCCTAAAGTTAAGGAATCTGGCAACTGTGGGATGAGCCAGGTTCCCTGGGAGAGCATGTGGTCCAAGGGAGGGGTTAGCACGCACCATCATAAAGAATGAGTATAGTTTGTCTTCAAAGAGTGGGAGAAGCTTTGTCTCTACTAGTCTTCTATTTCGTCAATTGCTGTGGTCTCCTGAATGCCTGTAATGCGGAAATTGTTGCGCTGGGATCACGCTTCTGTGTCTTCATTTTTAAGTCTAATGAGTTTTGAGGATCTTGTCTAGGCATAGGAGGAGCTCGCCAGTGGCAGTCTGGGAGTCGTCTGCATCTGACATGCGGATTTCAGGGTGGTCCAGTCAGAATTTATACTTGTCAGCTCTTTTCTTCATGCAGTCAATATGGCTTGTCAGAAAGTTGATTTTTGCAAAAATAAAGGTATATTTACTTTCTAGACATACCCTGCATGTTTATGATTCTTTATGTAACATTGAATGCAAATGAAGACTTTCCTTGAAAGATAATAACTGGTTGTACTGTGAGTAGAAGTGGACAGATATGGTGTCATTAGCCATGGCCATAAGGCATACACACTATCCCCTACAAACAGACAACATATATTTAGCTAAGGAATGAGCTATATGTTAGGTAACTTGATGTATTTTTACCTATCAAAATATCTTTGAAGCTTTTGCTAAATTCAACTATGTCACAATATGAAAGAGTTGTGTTTTCTCCCTGGAAATTGGGATACTATAGCTGTTATGAGGTTTTTATTTGCATCAGACTTCACTTGAATTTTGAGCATTTTTCTGATTTCTCAATAAATACTTGGGCCCGTATTTATACTCCGTTTGCGCCGAATTAGCATCGTTTTTTTCGACGCAAATTCGGCGCAAAACTAACGCCATATTTATACTTTGGCGGTAGACGCGTCTAGCGCCAAAGTATGGGCAAATAGCGTAATTTTTTTGCGTGAACGCCTTCCTTGCGTTAATGAGATGCAAGGAAGGCGTTCCCGTCTAAAAAAATGACGGCGACGCAAATGCGTCGTATTTATACTCCCGGGCAAAAATCACGCCTGGGAGTGGTCGGGTCAAAAAACCCCGCATTTGCGCCACTATTTAACGCCTGGGTCAGGGTAGGCGTTAAGGGGCCTGTGGGCTCAAAATGAGCCCACAGGTGCCCTCCCATGCCCCCAGGGACCCCCCCTGCCACCCTTACCCACCCCAGGAGGACACCCAAGGATGGAGGGACCCATCCCAGGGACATTCAGGTAAGTTCAGGTAAGTATAATTTTTTTTTTTTTTTTTTTAAAATTGGTGGCATAGGGGGGCCTTATTTGTGCCCCCCTACATGCCACTATGCCCAATGACCATGCCCAGGGGACATAAGTCCCCTGGGCATGGCCATTGGGCAAGGGGGCATGACTCCTGTCTTTACTAAGACAGGAGTCATTTAAATGGCGTCTGGGCGTCGAAAAAAATGGCGCAAATCGGGTTGAGGCGATTTTTTTGCCTCAACCTGACTTGCCCCATTTTAAGACGCCCTAACGCCATTTTCCCCCCACGCCGGCGCTGCTTAGTCTACGTGGTTTTTTTCCACGCACACCAGGCAGCGCCGGTCTGCTAGCGCCGGCTAACGCCATTCCATAAATACGGCGCCCGCATGGCGCTTCAGAATGGCGTTAGACGGCGCTAAATTTTTTGACGCTAAACTGTGTTAGCGCAGTTTAGCGTCAAAAAGTATAAATATGGGCCTTGATGTCAGATGGAGGTCATATAGGCACTTGTGCACCCTCTGTAGATTATATGACATTTGGAAAGTTGACAATCCTATAGAATTCTATTTTGTTGGTGTAGGAAAGTGGATTATTGTTAAGGGCAGGTAAGAACCTACACTTAGCAATAGGCCACAACTCCCCCACTTAGGTCCATTCAGGGTCTCCATAAGCTAACCCTGGCCTAACTCTTGGTAGATGAGCAATGAGCAGTTAGGCTTAACTTAGAAGACAGAAGCCCTCATTACGACCATGGCGGGCGGCTGAAGCCGCCTGCCAAGATCGGACCGCCGGGCGGCCGCCAATGCAGCCGCACTCCCGCCGCGGCCATTAGGAGAACCCCGCTGGGTCGGCGGGCAGAAACCTAGTTTCCGCACGCCGGCCCAGCGGGATTCTCTGCCGCAACACAGGAGCCGGCTCCAAATGGAGCTGGCGGTGTTGCGGCTGTGCGACGGGTGCAGTTGCACCCGTCGCGCTTTTCACTGTCTGCATAGCAGACAGAGAAAAGCTGCTCGGGGCCCTGTCAGGGGGCCCCTGCACTGCCCATGCAGTAATCCCCTGGGCAGCGCTGCAACCTGTTGGCGGTGCTTCCTCCGAAACAGCCCTGGCAGTCTTGGACCGCCAGGGTTGTAATGAGGGCCAGAGTTTGTAAAGCATCAAGCAATCAAAAAGCAGTAATGAAATAAAAAACAAGAAACAGTTTAAAAATCCAAAAGCAATTTAGGAAAATAGAACATATCGTTTTCTTCAATATGACACCAAAATGAATAAAATCGGATAAGGGAAATGGGAGATATACATTTTTAAAGAATAACAGTTTTTTAATAGTGTCACTTTGGTTATCTAGTCGCACATGGATTGGGGCAAAGTCAAAGTTTGAGACCAACCCTAATAGGGCCCTGCTTGCTACAGCAAGCGGGATGCCTCGGTCAAAAATGTACCTTCATACTTAGTCTTTTTTTTCGCAGTCTTCTCTCTCACCCAAATGAAATCACAGATAAAGCCGACCTCACTGGAGCCCTTCCTTGGAGTCACATTGCAGGAGGCCTCTGTGAAGAATCCTTCGCTTGATTTAGGGCCAGAGTAAAGTAAAGTGGCATTGAACCCAGTGAAGCACCACTTTTGTTGCACCCCTTGGCGCCCCCTAACCTCACCATGTGTGTGCCGTATCTAAGATACAGCACACCATGGTGGCAATTAGGGAACTAGTGTCATAATTTTTTATCCTAGTTCGGAGCTTTGCAGGATCAGCATAAAAAATGTTGACGCTAATCCTGCAAAGGCCATTGAGGCCCATTGTAAACAATGGTGTGCCTCCTTTTAATTTAACACCTGTTCTGAGCAGGAGTTAAAAGTGCTAAAAAAAAACGATGCAAAGACATCTCTTAGATTTCTTTGCGCCATTTTTATGCGCAGGCACAATGTCGAGCAAGGGGTTACAAAGTGGCCCAATGCATGCATTGCGCCACTTTGTAAATTTGGCGCTGCGATTTTGGCCACGTTGGGCCACCGAGCATAAAACAAATGATGCTAATGTGGCACAAGGTGGTGCTAGGGGCTCTTAAACCAGGACCGCTTCTGCTGTGGCAGTCCAGCCGCCACATTAGGACCCTGGTGATCAGACTGACAGGGTTCCGCTGTTGATGGGGGATTACGACCTCGTTCTCCACCAGCCTTTTCATGGTGGTTTCACTGCCATGAAAAAGCTGGCAGAGAACAGGTGCACAGGGGGGCCCCTGTACTGCCCATGCCCTTGGCATGGGCAGTGCAAGGCTCTCCCTGGCCAGCACGCTCTCAATGTTTACTGTCTGCTGTGCAGACAGTGAACATTGCGGGGGTGCTGGTGCACCCTGCATGCGACAGCATTGCCACCAGCTCGATTTCAAATCAGAGACAAAGATGCCATCTGCTTCCCGCTAGGTAGACGGGCAGAAACAGAAGATTCCGCCTGTCAGCTTAGCGGGAAACATCTAATAAGTCTGACAGGGTGGTCGCCACTACGGCGCCAGGCACCCTGTCAGGAGTTTGGTGGACAGGCTATCCCGTCCACCAAACTCTTAGGCCCTCATTACCACCCTGGCGGTCAGGCTGTTTTGGAGTTTGTACCGCCAACAGGCTGGCTGTCCATACTTGGGCATTACGACCGTGGGGGGAGCGCCGCAGTCGCACCGCCGGGACGGGCGGTTTCCCGCCACTTTTTTCCCGGCGGTTGTAATCCCAGAATGCCCCTGGCTCAAATCCAAAAATGACCACTGGACAGTGGTCAGCTGGTCAGTTTCTTTAGGCTTTAATGCAGGGGTCTCTGGTCAGCTATTTTCTGCCATAGCAAACAGGGAATCCAATATTAAAGCAGTAGAAGAGAGGCAAAGTCCTTTTTGTGGGGAAGCCCAAGTGTGCAACTGGTGCAGTCCTTCAGAGTGCAGTGTCCAGGTGCAGGTCAGGTGTCCAGCAGGGCAGTCCTTCTTCTTCTTTGTCTTCTTCCTTGTTGGGATTGGAAGTGTGGGTGAAGCTCTGCAATGTTTATCATTGCTCCTTGGGTAAAAAGCAGGGGTGGGGACAAATGTCCAATCACAGGCAGGCCACCACCCTCTTAGATGACCACTTCCTGGGAAGGGAGGCAAAAAACAATCCCATGTAGCAGCATTCTCCAAAAATCCAAAACAGCAGAAATTCAGTCTCAGAGGTCAGATCTGTCTGAGTACACCCACAGGTGTGGCTACAATTCCTTAGCACACCCCTTTCCCAAACTCTCTTAATGTAATCAAGAGAGCACCTGGTTGTCTGGGTTTGCAGAAATTGGGAGTGGTCCAGAGTAGCCCCAAAAGTCCTTCCTCCTTTGAAGTCCAGTTTGGCTGCTCTCCCCCTATTCTGTTTTATTATCTGCTGAGGCAGATTCCTTACCCCAGGCACTTCCTTTGTCCTCAGCCCAAGTCACTTCACACCTCATCAAGGCAGCCTGGCCAGGCTGCTAGAGGCTGGCCAATCAGAGAAGGGCACCATATGGGCTGAAGTTGGCAACATTCTGGTAGAGCTCTAGAACTCTTTCTCTGAGTTAGTTATATTAAATTCAACAATGGCAAGTTGTTGGATTTATTATAACAATCAATTTGATACTAAACCTGAAATAATTAGCTCCTTTTTAGACTTTATTGATTAAAAAATAAATCACCTCATTTTAGCCTATAGAACCTATTCACTACAGTGAGGGAAAATGAATTTGACTACTTTCCCATCACCAGGTCATATGAAACATATTTTATAAAGTCCCTGCTTATAGTTAAATACTTCCCAGCTCTAGCGACACTTAAGGTACACCTTAGGGGTGGCTATTATGTAAAAATAAGGTTGTTTAAGACTTTAATTCCAAAGTCAAATGTGGGGTTAACTTTAAATAAAAAGCAACCAGCAAGGCAGACCCGCTTTTTCAAAATTATACTAGGTACCACAACAGTATGCCTATGGGGGTACTATCTATGCTTGGGTCTCTTAACCTACCTGCCCTACAATATACTAAGGACTTAAAGGAATGTTTGGCATAGCCAATTATAATTAGCCTAATTTGAATATCCACTTTACACAGAGCATTGGCCTTGGGTCTGGTTAGCAGTACCCAGGGCACAGCCAAGAGTCAGTAACCACCAGTATCCGTCCAAAACGTTTGGGGGTGACCAGGCAAAAAGGAGGACTTTCCTACACTTGGTGTGCAATTCCTACACATTTATGAGTAAAAACATATAGGTCTAAATGCACATTAGGATTGCATCTAGGAAAGCACAGAAAAAACAAGAAAGGCCATTCTGTGACACACCATCAGCTGCTGCAATACCAGCTGGGCAGCTACCAGAGGCTAAAAGATGAAAACTACATAACACCTGCACATGGGTGAGGATGGATTTACTGCACAAGTTGTGTCTCTGCACAACAGCTAGAGCTTCAGGATAGCAGCGTTACTTAGACTGTGCTATCTATCTATCTATCTATCTATCTATCTATCTATCTATCTATCTATCTATCTATCTATCTATCTATCTATCTATCTATTTATCTCTCTATCTATATATATCTGTATATATATATATATAGTTTTCAAGCAAAACATCGGCACAGTGCCATCCAGACCAAGCCAGAAAGCGACTAAACCTTTTGCCATTTGTACAGCAAAATCTTTAAGCATAGGATTGGCACAGTGCCATCCTTGCCGAGCTGCAAAATGACAAAAGCCTTTCACCACTCCAGGCACAGTATTACAGCTTTGGACTGGTAAAATACCATCAAAGCCAAGCTGGAATGAGCAGAAGCAACCCCTGACTAGTGTTTCAATCTCATTACATCGCTTCAGAGAGGTTTAGCTTTGTCTAGACACAAGGGAGCACCAAGTATAAGTCAAAACATCACCCTTTCAGGTTTAGAGTGACACATATATTAAGCAAAACTGAAGGGAGAACTCTTTGTAGTTCCCAATTTTAGGTGGAGAGCAGCTTCAGTAAGGAGCATCCTGCAACATCAGTGACACTCCAGAGTTTCTCACCTCAAATGTCTGTATTTCTAGCAAAGTTTTAAAGCATAGGATTGGCACAGTGTCATCAATGCTGAGCTAGAAAGCAATACAGTGTTTTGCCATCTGTACAGCAAAATCTTTAAGCATAGGATTATATATATATAGATATATTTGGCCCGTTGTCATGTTTTAAGATGGCTGCCGCCGTTGCAAATGTGCAGTGTGGCATTGCAATCAAAGAAGGACTGTATTGGATAAATGGATGTGTGCAATTATGTATGCCAATGTCCAGTTGAAGGCGTTTGCCGAAACGCGTAGACATTTGGTCAGGACAGCGTGATTATAAATTTGTTCTGAATATACTTTGATGGATTTTTTTATAATAAATTGCTGCGGAAGATCTTTATTTGAGAATGTTTTTGGATTTTTGTCTCTCAGCCGTATGCGATCCGCGGGACATTGTGCAGCCATCCGGTGATTCTCCTTTCTTCTTTTTCACTGGGTTTGAATCTATATATATATATATATATATATATATATATATATATACATATTAATATATATATGGGATCCTCAAAATAACATCATTGCAGTCACGCTCGTAGAACTCCCCCTCCCAATAGAGGGGTGGAGCACACGACCAGGTGAGCAACTGGTCCAACACATCAAAAGTTCAAAAATCACCGCACTCGGCTGATCCGACGGCCTTGCTCACATAATCACCCTAATGTGGATTGCACATACATATACACCACAAGTTTGTGCATTAACAATGAAAAAGGACTAAAATATCAAAACTAAATATCGTAGAACTTTCTATGGGCGCCATCTTAGTATGTCTAACTGTAATTTAGGGCAAACAGTGTGTTAAATCTCCTAATGCTACTATAACCTGCTCAGGCTAAGGTATCGCTATATATTATACTGTAGAGGCCCATACATATAATTTATCTAAAAAAAAATGTAGCGAATAAAGATAATGTGAAATTACAAAATGAAAAAATCTTAAACAGCAGCACTTCATTTTATAACATACACAAGGTGCAATTCATTATAGCAATACAATTTCTATATATAAGCAGTACGCTTCTCCTCCTTCTTTGCTTCTCTGCAAACCAGCTAGAATACACGTCCTGCTTGCCATCACATACATGGCAAAGCAGCAGACCACCTAATATAGTTTGCACACTGTTACCATCTGGTTTGAGTTGGTGGTAAATTGCATGTGTGAAACAGTGATTTTGTGACTATTCACCAATAGCGATTGCGATGAACATAGAAATAAAGAGTCACTATTTCTGATTTGTTAATAGCAATTCACTATTTAGAGTTGTAAAATAACAATTCATAATTCATTCACAATGCAAAATTTATGTCTTGGCAAATTGCTGTTTTTACAACAGTTTTTACGACTGTTAACTAGTTTGCAACTGATTACCAAGACACAAAAATGTTGTACATATGGTCCAAATTTTTATTTTTGGTAAAATTTGCAAATGTTGGCCTGTTGCAATAGAATACAGACACTCAGAGTTACAATAGAACAGACATACTCACAGCCACATGCAGCCATCCTGACCTTTACATGCAGTCTGCCGATGAGCTTCACAACGGTGCTGCTGTTTACTTGACAGAGCAGAACATTAAAAAAGCGGTTAAATGGGTAAGCATTCACTTACACCTTAACTAAAGTAACGGCAAAGAAGCAAAGAAGGTGTCCAGCGCAAATTATCTTTAGAAACACTTTCATTTTTAAAGACATCTTGCACTAATCATGTAAAAATTTGAAAAACTTGTCAGAATTACAACAATTTGCGTATCATTATTATGCAGACGTGTTTCACATTAGTCCCTAAGTGTCATGGCTGTCATTGGTCATCTCTGCTCGGGGTGTGCAGTGCAGCTAGACCAGGAAGTGAGGGAAAGGAGGCAGCCAAGGTAGGGAACACGGTCACGTTTTTACACGTTTCCCTGTGTTGGACCACCTCCAAGAGCTCCGTGCTAGTCGCTGTTAAGGTTCTCAGGTGAAGTGCTATAAAAGCTGCACCCAAGAGTCTCTTGTGCCTTTAAATATTTACAAAAAAGGCAGTGTTACTAATCATATTGCTGAAGGCCATTTTTCTGCTGACAAAACTCCTCTGCTGTGAAGCTTCTTGTATATGATGATTCATGCTTTAAGAAGCAGGCCTGGTGTTTAGTGAGCACCTATGGTGTTATCACCTTATACCAGGTCCAGGTATTCCATATTAGTAAAGTGTAGGAAGTGTCTAGGAAGCCAGGGCTCTCTAGAAGTAGCTGTGGATGAGCAGCCAAGACTTATATAGGATACATTCAAAGCTTATGCAATACCACTATAGCCACACAGCACTCTGACACATGAAAGAACCACACAGTGTTGCAAAAATAAAGGCACTTTATTATGGTACCACAAACACTGGAATACTGAATAGGCAGTCCCCCAACTGGAGGTAAGTAAACACACTGTTATATACATATTAGCAATCAGTAAAGAGGATAGAAAACTATGAGCATTGGCAAAAGTAAAGGTAAACAGAGAGGGCCCTAGGGGAGGGCCAAATCATATAGTATATAAGTGGAATGTGAAGCCCTATCTCTCATCCAAGGATGTAGAATCAGTTGAGGGGAGATGAAAGAACTAAGAACCCCAAGAAGTGAGTACCAGAGTGATCGCCAGCGACCAGGAGAGAAGAGTTAAGTACCTCGTTTTACGCAAACCCAACAAGAGGACTTTGGAAAGGAATTATGCAAGACCCAACCACTACTGGAAGAACCCAATGGTGGATCCTGACAGAAGAGGACCTGCAAAGGAAGGGACCCACGTCCAGTTCATCTTGGAGTGTCCGGTTGTGGCAGGAGCAACTACCCACCCTCATGAGGATGAAGGACCAGGTCGACGGTGGACAAAGAAGGCCAGCAATGCAGCCCAGAGATGGAGAAAAGTCCCAGGAGTGATACAAGTGGTGTCCCACATCGGTGGTTGAAATGCAGGTGGTTAGAGGTGCTGAAAAACCACCAAGAAGCCTTGGCAAATGCAAGAGGCAGAGAAGACATTTTGCAAGGCTGAAGAGGACCAACAAGGTCCAGGGGACTCAAACAAAGGAGGGGAGTCCTGGGTGACCCTCTGCAGTTTGATGAGTCACAAGAAGAGGAGGGAGACCCCACAGGCAACCCACTGGCAGCAGGCACAGCAGTCGCAGTGAGGATCATTCAGCACACCTAAAGAGGTGTCCCACGTCACTGAAGCAGCAGGCAGGAGACTGTGCTTTGCAGGAAAAAGTGCTGGGGTTCAGGGCAACAGGGAGCCTGGAGATCCCTTGGAGGACTTGCACATCATATCTAAGGACTCACAGAGAGGGAGACCCTAAAAAATAGCCCAAAAAGGAGGATTGGTCACCTAGCACGGCGACCACCCATCAGGAGGGGGTTGTGACGTGACCTGCCTGACCTGGCCACTCAGATGCTCCCAGGGGCCCCTGCCCACTTTGGATTCAAAATGGCAGAATCAAGAGGCCACCTTGAAGAGCACTGGCTCCACCACTGGGGTGGTGATGGACAGGGAGGTGGTCACTCCCTTTTTCTTTGTCCAGTTTCATGCCAGAGCAGGGACCGGGGTCCCTGGACTGGTACAAACTGGTTTATGCAAATACAAATTTGCAAATGTGCTCTTCAAAGTATACCAGTGGCAAGGGAAAGGGTGTTATCTACTTCTCCCACAGGAAATCCATTTGTTTGCCTTCCACTGCCTGAGCTAGTCAAGCAGCATGAGGGCAGAAACCTGTCTGAGAGGTGGCAGCAACACAGGCTGCCCAGAAAGCCCCAGATGACTAGTAGGAGCAATGCTGGGGTCCTCTAAGGAGCCCCCAGAGTGCATGGAATCATACAACCAATACTGGCAACAGTATTAGGGTATGATTCAGACATGATTGATACCAAACATGCCCAGGTTCAGAGTTACCATTAGGTAACTGGACACAGGTCCTGTCTAAGCCTCTTCTGACTTCCATGGACGATTGCTGAAATCCCAACTGTTATGGAAATGTGTTTTTGACAGACATCTGAGGAATGATTTAATTCCAATTCTGGTTTACCTCAGAACCATTTTGTTTTTTAGGTAACTTTGGGAATGGTAGTAAAGGTATGGTAGTAGTGACTATCTGGGTACTTACTAACCTTTGGCAAATATTTTTTAATTACCACAGGCTTAACACTGCACTCTCTGGTGTTCTAACTACTAGATTGTATTGAGAGAGTGGAAGATAGTAGGTGAAAGATGTTGTTAAATTGAATGATTATGTCTTAAACAAAACAGTAGTCAATGGTACTTGAAACACTGAGGGGATCTGCACTAAAGAAAATTAAGGCAGTGATCTTGAAGTCATCTCACAGATGCCTTCTTTTGTTATTTTCTCCATTTGTCCTTTCCCCTGGGTGTTGTTCTCACCTGGAGTTATATTTATCTCTCAGGTGGTTGCATGGTTCAGGTGGTATAGGGGAACTTTTTCTATCATTCACATCTTGCTTCTACAAAATTATGCAGCCAAATTAGAGTTGGTTGTGTTCAGACATTACAGAATTACAGGCCAAAGTTTTAAATTCCTACCTGAATGAGATGGAATTCCAGAATGCCTATTTGGTGTTTAGAATTAATACTTTAGTTTCTCTACAAAATTAAACTAAGGATTCATGACAGGCAGTACAACAATCTTAAACTGAAATGCATCAGCTTGCACTGTAGTTAGATGATATGCAGGGTGATAGATGAGACAGAACAGATACTAATTGGGTTAATTCAAAGATTTTTTCATAATGAGGAAAGAAAAAGAAGCAGATAGCAATGCAAATTGGGGTAATCCTAGGTCCTTTCCCTTACAGATTGTACCAGTAAACCCAAACAAAGGCCTAAAATCACATGGAAAATACATAAATTCAGTGATTGCAGAGACCCAATTACCAGGTAATTCAAACCAAAAGATCTTTTCAGATTTAAGCAATACTACTTGAGAAATCCTCATCAAACACTTCCATGTACCTGTACTAATAAAATTAGAACTTAACAACAGTATTTCGTTAGACTTGTTGATTCATTTCAGACCCACTTCTAACTTTATGGATTTGTTTTTTGCCAAGGAGTTAGGTATCCATATTTCGTACGTAGACAAGGTTGATAGTAGCAGCACTAGCAATTATAGAGAGATCTTGTTGGGTCCTGTAGTCTCCCTAATGGTACAAATGATGTTGATGATGGCTAATGATCACCCGGAGTCCTTTCGTTTTGATATAATCATTGCTCCTTAATTTCATGCTATTTTGGCTAGTCCAAAATAATCCTTTGATATACTGGCCTTCTGGGACGGCAACTATTCTGTCAATCCATTGTCAACATTATTGTTTATAGGAGATTTTTATCAGTTAGAAATCTAAATTCTGGGCACCCCTGACAATTCTTGACAAGAGATTCAGACATTCCCATGGAATACATTGGTCTTTCAGATGTAGTTGACAAAAAGAAGGCAACTGTCTTAGCACCTCACAGAAATTTTGACTGCAAGATTTATCTCCAGCCTGGGGCTCAATTACCATGTAGCAGGATTTATGCTCTAACGGAGCGAGAATCTCAACATTAAGGGTAGTTGGGTTCACCTGCCCATCCCGATCCCAGGTATCTTTGCCATTATTTTTCCTCCTTAAAGAAGGGAAGAGAGCTTAGGACTTCCTGAGGGTATCCAGACCCTAATTGCATCATGATAAATAACAGCCATCCTCTTCCATTGACTTCATCTTTACTAGATCAATTAGAAAAGCCACTATTGTCAGCAAAGAGTACCCTAGAGTAGCTTATCACTTAGTGCAGGTTCGAAAAGGTGATGAATGGAAGGCCAACTTCCGTGCGAAGTTTGGTCTCTATGAATACTTGGTGCCCTTTGGGCTTAGTAATACACCTGCCACATTCCAAAACTTCATAAACAAGTTATTACAAGAGTATGTCAATATAAAAACTGTTGTGCATATCGATGATATACTGATCTTTTCCAATTCATTAGAAGAACATGATGAACATGTTAAAAACATCCTATGGAACCTGAGAGGGCATCATCTGTTTGCAAAATTGGAACGTGTATTCTAAGCTGAAGAGATCAAATTCCTTGCTTCATCATCTCTTTGAAAAGAATTCAAAAAGGGCATGAAGAAAGTTAAGGTGATTAAGGTCGGGAAGTTCCCTTAGTCGCTGAAGGATATGCAAAGTTTTCTGAGCTTTGCTAACTTTTACTGGCATTCATAAGCCAGTTTTCTGTTTTGATCTCTTCAATTACAGGACTTTTAAAAAGGGGGAAACATTTTCATTGGGATATGGAGGCAGAAAAGGCTTTTCAGGCCTTAAAAGACAGATTTGTTACAACCCCTATTCTTAGACAATTTAGATTTGACACAGCCCTTTGTTGCGGAGGCAGATGCCTCACAAATTTAGGTGGGTGTAGTTTTGTCACAGTTTCATCAGGCCACTGGACAATTGCATCAAGTTGCTTATTACTCACACAAATTCAGTCCAGCTGAAGTCAATTACACAGTGGCTGATAGTGAGCTCTTGGCCATTAAATTGGCATTCGAAGAGTGGTGTCATTACCTATTGCAGGCCCAGCACACAATAATTATACTTACTGAAAGTTGCAACCTACCACTTCTAAATTTGTGCTGATCTTGTCTGTTCGACAATTGTGATATACACCGTTTTTTCTGATTATGATTTTGTTATCACTTTCTAACCTGGGAAGATAAAGGTAAAGCAGATGCTCTCTCTTGATATAGGTATGAATCATCTGAATGTCCAAATGATCCTCCTCATATAATACCTACTGACAGGGTTGTAGGTTTGGCAAAGACTCCAACTTTCAGACCGTAGTTCAAGAAAAACAAAGTACAAAGGAAAGTAAAAGAGTTCTAGAGCAACATATCAGTACAAAAAATGATCATTTTCACTGTATAAAAAGGGTCTATACTTCCATACACTTAGGGGGTCATTTTGACCTCGGCGGTCTTTTTCCAAGACCGCAGAGGGACCGCCGTGCGGAAGACCGCCAGTGGTAGCGGTTTGCCGCTCGGCCTATTATGACCGTTGGCAGCTCTCCGTCCATTTACGGGTGGAGAGCCGCCAACAGCCATACTGGCGGGAGGCGGGGAAGTGAAGGTTGCTCCACCTCCACAGCCACGCCAACAGAACACTGCCCAGCGAATCACGTCCTGTGATTCGCCGTGGCGGTGTTCTGTTGACGGTGTGGTGTCGGCGGAGCAGCCCCCATGGCTCCCGTCCCCTCCCGGAAGATCGTCGGACCAGGTAAGTCGATCGTCCGTGAGGGGAGGGGGTGGGGGGTGTTTTGTGTTGTGTGCGTGCATGGGGGTGTGCGTGTGTGTATGTAGAGGGGGTGTGTGAGTGCGTGTATGCTTGCGGGGGTGTTGTGTGTTTGGGAATGAGTGCGTGAATGTCTGTAGGTATGTCTGTATGGATGTGTGCGTGTATGTTTGAATGTGGGTGTGCATGTCTGACTGTGTGTGTGGATGTTGGCATGTATGTCAGTGTGTGTACGTGTATGTGTGTTGGTGGTGCCTGCGTGCGTGTTGTGTGTGTATGAATGATGTTATGTTGGGGGTCGGGTGGGGAGGGGGGTCCTGCCACCTTTGGGGGGTGGCAGGGGTGGTGGGGAGGGTAGGGGAGGGAGTCAGGGTGGGGGTGGGGGGTGGGGGAGACCCCTATCAGTGTCAGGGAAGGAATTCCCTGGCACTGATAGTGCTCACCGCCATGGATTTCATGGCAGTTTCAAACCGCATGAAATCCATGGCGGTCAGCAGGGTCCAAATACCGCCTGGCGGGCGGAACGGATAAGCGGCGGATGACCATGGCGGTAACCGCCATGGTCATAATACAAAAAAAAAGACCACCAGCCTGTTGGCGGTTTTAACGCCGCTACGCCGCCTTCCGCCAGGGTCTTAATGACCCCCTTAGTCTACAAAGGGCATGCTCTTGATTGGAGTCATTCAAGTAAGTTAGCTGATCATCGAGGAGAGTAAAGAAGCTTAGGGCCATATTTATACTTTTCGACGCACAACTGTGCCAACGCAGTTGTGCGTCGAAAACGTTAACGTCGGCTAACACCATTCTGAAGCGCCATGCGGGTGCCGTATTTATACAATGACGTAAAATGAAAATGAAAAAAATGACGTACACCAGGCAGCGCCGGCATACGGGAATATGGAGCTTGGGCGCCAAAAAATGGGGCAAGTCAGGCTGAGGCAAAATTATCGCCTCAACCCGATTTGCGCCATTTTTTTAAACTCCCAACCCCCATTGAAATGACTCCTGTCTTAGCAAAGACAGGAGTCATGCCCCCTTGCCCAATGGCCATGCCCAGGGGACTTCTGTCCCCTGGGCATGGTCACTGGGCATAGTGGCATGTAGGGGGGCACAAATCAGGCCCCCCTATGCCAAAAAAAAAAAAAAAAAAATTACTTACCTGAACTTACCTTATGTTCCCTGGGATGGGTCCATCCTTAGGCGTCCTCCTGGGGTGAGCAAGGGTGACAGGGGGGGTCCCTGGGGGCATGGGAGGGCACCTCTGGGCTCCTTCCGAGCCCACAGGTCCCTTAACACCTGCCCTGACCAGACGCTAAAAAACAACGCAAAAGCGGCTGGACGTCATTTTTTTTGACTCGCCCACTCCCGGGCGTGTAAATACGGCGCACATGCCTCGGAGTCAATTTTTTAGACGGGAACGCTTACCTTGCATATCATTAACGCAAAGTAGGTGTCCACGCTAAAACGTGACGCAAACTCCATGGACTTTGGCGCTAGATGCGTCTAACGCCAGAGTATAAATATGGAGTTAGTTTTGCGTCGAATTTGCGTAAAAAAAAATGACACAAATCCGGCGCAAACGGAGTATAAATATGCCCCTTAGACCTTTTATGGAGACATTTATGGTGGCCCACCATGAAAAATGTTATTTTGAAAATTGGGGCAAACCAATACCCTGGGACCTGGATAAGTGAATAATATAACAAAAAATGTTTTGGTCCCTCTGTGGGAATGATATGAATTATTCTCCACGACAGTGGTTGTACCATAAAGAACTTTCTGTACCAATGAGGTTTGTGAGTAATATTTCACATTTATTAAAAACTTTAAATTCAACAATTTAAAGTAAAGTAATCGAGGTGCTCCTGTATAACGGCGCAGTGTGAGTGAATTATGTGTTAATATAAGTGTAGCAGTGCTATTTACATGAAAACTAAAACCAAATTGTGGTTAAAAGCATGAGGTCTCAAATAAGCACCTATAACCAAAGGTACTGAGAGCCTGCTGAATTTCTCAAAAGTCAATCCACAATTTCTAACACAATGTTGACGTTTTGAACCCCAATTAAAGAAATTAATTCAGGCGGGTCATCATCAGGACAAAATATTGAAAAAGGAAGCACCCCTATTTGATTGTACTCAGACACATCCTAGTCATGTTAACAATAAACCTATACCAATTCGCCTTCCATCTCATGTAGCTCTGGTGTATTGTTAATAATACCACTTTTTTACTTTGACATCTAATGGCTTCAGGAAGGTCTTATATCATTCCATAAAAATGAGCCAAGTGTTTTAAGTCTTTTTTAAAACTTGTTGGTGTGGTACTATGTTAAGGATCTGCAGCCCTGATTTAATCAGGTTAAATGCTTCGTTATTTGGGACCACCACGTTTCTCATGGAGGGGAGGCAGCGTGACCCTGTAGTCACACTTTTGTCAAGGTGTTTGTGCCATCATTAGTACTTATCATACCTCTTCCTCAGGCTCCTGCAAGTGGCAAATGGTTGAATTTAGAAAAACTTGCAGCAAAAATCAAAGATAAACAACTCTTTTTTCAACGGTTCTGTTTCACTTCTAGGAACCCTTCTTCCTTGTCAAAATCAGTTAGCAGCTTTGTCAAAATCAGGTTTCAAAAGTCAAATCAGGTTATCAATGTCTTCTCCAGTTACTTTCAACAGTCTCTTTCTCAAAAATGTTCTCTCAGATTGTTTGAACAGTTCAGTTCATCAGTCTTCTTCATGTCACCTCAAAATATGGACTTGGAACCTCTCTATCAAAACAAAAAGTCATAAACTCCTGCTGCCATTCATTTGTAGTTGCATACACCCATTCAGGACCTGTGTACATTCGAACTTGCTATTCTCTTTCTTTTCAACTTTCAGCTCTACTTCATTTAAATCTTCTTTCCTTGTAGTATCTACTTCTTCCTCGATTGTTGGTTCGACAACCACCTCCTTCCTTTTCTCCACTTGCGATTTCGGCCACTTATCTCCTTTTAGTGAACCTTCTGTCAGTATTCTTTTCAAGATTGAACTCAAACCCTTCTCTTTCCCTGTGGTGCTTTCTCTTGACGGACCTGCAACTGGTCAGGAGGAGTCAGATCACTTGGACTTTGATCCACCTCAACTCCTTCCCCTTCTGGGTCTGGCAATTGCTCTTTTTGTCTCTCTGGATCGTCTGCTTCTGGGAAAGCCCTCCTCTGACTAGGCTCTCCTGCGGCTTCAGTTGAGATAGGCTCTCTTTGATACTCTCCTGGAGGTCTCCACCCACGCCTCTCACAGGAGTGACTGTACCGTCCCCAACGAGCTCAGACCCTGTCCCAGTTCCTCTTTGTTCTTCTTCCGGCCCTGAGACTTGTCTCACTGTTGTTGGTACTCTCAACAACGTTTCTTCATGAGCCAGTGGACATGCCACTTTCTACCTGTGACTTGCCTGAATCCAGTTCGGGATCCCAGCACACTTCACAGCTGTCGTAGTTGTTAGACCACTTGATATGGTCCCTTCCACCAAGGCTCCAGCTCTTAGGTTGTGCTGTGGGTCATGGATCAGTGGCAGTGTGGTGGCCTCCACCTGCTGTGAAAAAGAGCGGACTACATCAGCCCGACCCTTGCAGTAATCTGACACCATATTATGTGTAATGTTGACAAGTGCATTTGCTGGCACCGCTGGTAAGCTCATTGCTCTGCCCATGAGGATCTCATGAGGCGATAGTCCTGTCTTGCTGTCAGGTGTGTTTCTCATTGACATCAACACTAAAGACAATGCATTGAGCCATTTCAAATTTGTAGCTGCAAACATTTTTGTAGGTCTTGACTTCAAGGTACCATTCATCTGCTCCACTAGTCCTGATGCTTCAGGGCGGTAACTACAATGCAACTTCTGCTCAATGTTCAATGCTGCACACAGTAATTTAATTACTTCGTTATTAAAGTGATTTCCCCTATCTGATTCTAAAGAGATCAGAAACCAGAAACACAGTATCAGTTCCCTAAGCAGCAGTTTAGCTACTGTGAGACTATCTTTTCTTCATTTAGGGTACGCTTCAATCCAGTGACTAAAGATGCAAACAATCACTAACACATATCTCAACCCTCCACTCACAGGCATCTCAATAAAATCCAATTGAATTTTGCTTAATGGACCTCCTGCTCTTCGAATGTGGCTCAACTTAACCATTGTCCCTTTCCCCACATTTAACTGCTGACAAATGACACAACGATGGCAAACTGCTTCAGGAATTTGTCTAAACTTGAGGTTGAACCAATCAGTTTTGAACAGACAAACCATGGCATCCCTCCCAATATGTGTGTGACCATGATAGTAACCTTGCCATTTGAGATAACAGGTAGTTTGGCAAAAAACAATTGACCCTGTTCAGAAACCCACAATTGATCTTGTCTTTGAACACATTTCAATTTTGCTCCATGAACGTTTTTCCTCTTTGTCAACATTATTCTGCAAAGATTTTAATTCTTCCAAAGTGTCAATTACTTTCAATGAATATCTCATACATGTTGTGTCTTCTTCAGGTAACAGTTCCCAATTGTCCTTAAACAATATACAGCTCAATGCGCAAAACCTTGCGACTTGATCCGCATATCCATTTCCCAATGATACGTAGTCCTGCGATTTCAGATGTGCACTGCATTTTACCATGGCAATCTTTTCAGGCTATTGTATTGCATATAACAACTCCTTAATTCTCTCACCATTTCTCACTGGTGAACCAGAAGAGGTCAGGAAACTTCTCTTTGACCATAATTGACCAAACTCATGAACTATTCCGAATCCATATTGGCTTTCTGTATAGATAGTAACTCTCAACTTAGCAGAGACATGGCACGCTATAGTAACGGCGACCAGTTCTGCTACTTGGGCAGAATACACTCCTTGAAGCCAGAAAGCTTCCAATATACCTGTAATCGTGCACACAGCATATCCTGCTCTCAGTGTCCCTGTATTATCTCTCAGACAAGTACCATCAACAAAATAATTTGGTCATTTTCTTCCAATCGGGTATCTCTAATGCCAGGTCTCGGGTTTGTGCACAACTCAGTTACTTCGAGACAGTCATGTACAACATATTCCTCTTTTTCAATTTCAACATTTGGCGGGTTCAGCACTGTAAATCTTTTCTGGGTCACATTTGGTGACACTCGTTTTGTACCTAGTCAACCTAGCACAAGTCAAGTATTGGGTTTTCGTCCTTGTCAGTAAAATTTCAGTTGAGTGAGGGACCATTGCAGTCAGGGGATATGCCACCACCACGCATTCACACCATGAAAGACTCTGACCAACTGTGGAAACTGCACGCAAACAACCTGGTAAGGCTGCGGCAACTGAGTCCAAAGTAGCTGAAAAATATGCTACTGGACGATGAGTGCCTCCATGGACTTGTGTCAAGACAGACCATGAACATGCATCACGCTCATGACAAAACGATGTGAAAGGCTTTGTGTAGTCAGGCATACCCAACGCTGGAGCTCTGCACACACTCTTAACTCAGTGAATGCTCTCATTTCATCCTGGTCTAAACTTAAGTATAGGTAACTTCGTTATGAGTCAGCTGATGCAATGGTCTTGAAATGACTGAAAAAATAGGGATCCATTGGCGACAATAACCTACCATTCCAAGAAACATCCTGACATCTCTCTGTGTGGTTGGGGGACTTATCTGCAGTATCGTTGTAATCCTTTCTCTGGATATTTTCCTTGACCCTTTCTCAATCTGGTGTCCCAAATACTTCACCACTTTCTAGCAGTACTTGCAATTTCAGTGGTGACACTTAATAGCCATTCTTTCCCAAATGATTCAACAGGGCAATCGAGTCATACTTACACTCGTGCCTTATCTTGGACGCAATCAATAAGTCATCAATGTACTGCACTAGAGTCGATTGAAAAGGCAAATTCCAACAACTCCAAATTATTTTTAAAGATCTGGTTGAACAAGGAAAGTGACTCTCTGTACCCTTGAGGAATTCTACGCCAGCCATAGACTCGATCCAGGAATTTGAAACAAAAGAGAAATTGGCTGTCCTCATGAAGAGGCACAGAAAAGAACGCGTGTGACAAATCAATGACCGTAAACCACTCTGCATCACATGGAATCTGGAATAGTATCACTGCTGGACTGGGCACTATGGGACAACACTTGACCACAATCTCATTTATTTTTCTCAAATCCTGAACAATCCGAACCTTCCGACGTGGCTTCTTCAAACCCATTATCAGTGAATTACATGGGCTGCTCAACACTTCTTTCAGAAGCCCCTGCTTCACAAAATCTGCAATTATCTGCGCCAATTTCATCAGGACATCTTGTGGCATGTTGTACTGTGGAAGCTGTGGGAAAACTGCATTTGGCTTTATGGTAAACTTAACTGGCTCCACCCCTTTAATCAGACCTACTTCCTTTCCTTTCAAATCCCACACATTCTCTTGCACTGTTCCCTGCAAATCAGGATGGAGCTCCTTCACTGTAAACATCGGGAAACACTCATTCAAGGGGTATTCCTCAATTGTGGATTCACACTCTACTTCTGGGGCTTGATCTTCCTCATCATCGCTATTTGTCTGTATTTCACTTGCATCATTTTAGCAAGTAATCCAATACTTACACAAAACATCTCTTCCCAGTGGGGATACTAGACTCGAGTCGCAGACTACAAACTTATGCAGTCTCTGAAAATTGCCAGTCTCGATTTGCACTGGATCTGTAATCGGGTTTGTCAAGTACTGGTTTGCTACCCCCACAACCTGCACTGTTCTTCCTGAAAGGGGCAAATTCAGAACCTCTGCACTTCTCACTGTAGAGTTTGTAGCTCCCTTGTTCACCAAAAATGAAACTTTGTGACCCATAACCTTGCCCCTCATATAAGGTCCTCTCTGATCTACTTCTAAAGAAGTTGCAAGCACACATGGCTCCTCATCCGAACTACCACTCGTCCATTCATCATTTCTTCCACCATCATTGTGTAACTGGAATTGGTGCACTGTGTTACTACTTCTGTCTTGTCTCTGACCTGTGACCTGTTGAAAAAGCATCATCTATTGCTGCTCCATCGGGGCTTGAGGTATCTGCATTTGCTGTCTAGGTACCATGGGAACCTGCTGCTGCATTGGCTGCAATTGTGACACTTGTGCACAGGGCATTTTCACCTGTTGCCTGGGCTGAAACTTCTGCACTTGATTCGCATTATTCTGAGAATTTGGATTGGGACACTTTAGTATTGGTCCTCTAACATTCTGGAAAGAATTGATGTCATTACTCTGCTGAACAATACCTTCCTACACCATCATCAGACACTCCCGCTTCCAATGTCCCACGGCTCCACAAATGTGACACGGCAATAGCTTCTTCATCCCCTGCACATCATTCTGCACCACTACAGTATTCAAGTCTGGACCACGATTCTTATTGTCTCCATGACCTTTACCTCTCATCTGGGGCTGAAACATGACATTTCCCTTCTGCTGCAGCATCTGCTGCACAAAATTTCCTTGCATTCTTCTTTCAGCTGTTTTAATCAACATCACCATCACCTCCTCTTTCAACTTTTTCTGCTTAAACTCAATCTCATCACTACAGTATTTCGCAAACTGCAACACCTCATCAATTGGCTTTGCTTGCCAGCAAATCAAATGACTCTTAATCACCTGACCAATCTCAGGTCTTAATCCTTCCACAAATCTGAACACAAAATGCAACATGTCTTTCGGCTGAATTGCTTCTCTGCGACTATATCCCTTGAATGCCTTCAGCAATCTTTCATAATACGCATGTATCGACTCCTTTGCTTCCTGCACTGTCCTGTCGATCCTTTGCCAGTCAATGTATTTTGGCGAAATTCTCGATTTCAGAAACTCAATCACCTTATAGTAATATTTCATTACCTCAGGAGACGGTGCACCTGTATTCTTATCTCCCTCCTGTTCACTTGTTGGCTAGTCTACAGCCTTCTTACACTCAACCCACAAGTCAGCTGGAACCACTATCTCCAGTAATGTGTTCAAGTCCACCCACAAACACTTTGTAAGTATAACAAACCTGTCTGTCTGCTGATACTACTCTTTTGGCTTCTCTCTCAATTTCGGATAATTATTCGTAAATGATAGATTGTCACTTCTGCTCCAAGGGACATGAACAAAATTTCCCCCTGGAATCTCGCTCATGGGTAAAATCTTTACTGGATTTGTGTCCTGCTGTACATTCTCAGTCACCTCCAAAGAATCTCTTTTCTTCTTGTCTCTTTTCTTTACCCATCTGCCTTCTCATTTGTCTAATGCTCCCCAGACCTGAGCACTCTGCAGTATTTCTTTAAGGTGTGCCTTCATTCTGGCTGACCTCATGTGTGCAAAATCTTTTGCCACAAAATCTAATCTGTAACTCCTCTTCAAATGCTTTTTTTTCTCAATTTCTATGCCGTACTTCTCTGCCGAATCTGCTAACCTCTGATGTACCTTGCTCACCTCTCTCATAATCCTAGGCACAAGTATCTCAACTCTGCCTCTGAATAGGACTCTAACCTATTCACCCACATCATTACCTCAACGAGTTCACCCGCTTCCATGCTTAATCTGACACAATTCAATTGTTCTTCCCCCTTACAGGCATTTTGTGGGGTATTCAGCTTGTCTACCCATTCATTGAGCTGTCAGTCCCTGTAACGAAATGTTACTCGCTTGGCCCGGGGGCACCTGCTGTGTAACTGCATTCGGAGTCTGCGTTGTCAATAATTTCAGGCTCTCTATCTGGAAGTGCAACAAGTGGACTAAGACCTAACAATGATCTCGATCCATCAAAGGTCTGACTGACGGAACAGACTACCTAAACAGGTTAATTTAGTCCTTCCCTCATTAGACTCCGAGTCATTGCTCCCTGTTCACTCACAATCTGTTTCTTTTGGGCAAATAATGGTTCTTCAGGTTTTCCATATGTCACCAGGCTCCCCTATGGAGACACAAAGAGTACACGCAGGTTTACTAACAGGTGACTGTTCTTCTCAGTATATGAGATGCATGATTACCACACATTATTGGATGTAAACTTACTATCCAGTGCTGTGATTCAATTACCTCTTGTGGATGATGGTTGTTTACTTTTCAAAAGAAGGATAAGACTGTTATTTGGGTTTTTTGTCTACTATGACACAGAGATTGGAATATAAAGACTATTATTTCTAAGCGCCTTCTGGTGCTTCATGGGACATTAGTCAAATCTCTAATTTTATGGATTTTTTTTCCGGAAACATTGAAGGAATGATTTAATGCAATTTCTGGTTTACCTCCGTATCTTTTCACCTTTTTTTGGTTTTAGATAACTTAGGTTATGTCATAGAAGTAGTAACCATCTGGGTAATTATTAACCAAAATCTTGTATTTTTTAATTCCCATAGAATTAATACTGCATTCTCTAGAGTTCCAGCTCCTAATTACCAGCTGGAAAGTGGGAGGTGTTAGGTGAAAAGTTATGTTAAATTGCATGATTATGTTTATACTTCTGAAAGGAAGGTCTTAAACAAAACATTTTGTATACTTGTAGATGCACGATGATATTCGAGCAGTGAGGCCATGTACAGTCCCGAGAATTGAGGCAGTGATCTTGAAGGAAACTCACAGAGGCCATCTTTCGTCATTTTACCCATTTCCCCTGGGGACTATTCTGTGGAGTTATATTTATTTCTCAGGTGATGTAGGGTATCACTTCTGGCATTCACATTGTTAGCACGTCAGACCTTAATAAATAAACTTACGAGGGGACGCGTATAGGTCGATGAACCTTTTGACTCATATTAAGAAGTTCTCAACATAGCTCTAGTACATAATCAATAATCAATACACAATAATCAACAATCATTAGTAATCAATTAAATCAATAATCAATAGAGTCAGTAAATGTCACACACCATGACCTTTCAGCCATGAATAGCCACACCTTTAGTGAAAGTTTAGTAAGTTTATTTCCCTTATATTAACAACACTAAAGTCCTGTAGATTAATTTCAAAATCAAATGAAATACATATGTGAACAATACTGGTTGTGCAAAGCGGCAGAAGAAATGTAATCTAATCAAAGCTTGAACCACAACACATTCTAGAATGACTGCAAATTAATAATAGAGTTAGTTGTGACAAAGTTATAACGTACATGGAATTCAGCAAGGTAACTCATCAATCATTAATCCCTGTAATTGTCAGTCATTTGTGAGTGCCCCTAATGAAAGTCAGATTAGCATCAGCATGTTTGGCTTCAAGCAAAACAATTTAGAACACAAATTTAGAAAAACATCTAGCTATAGATGTATCAAAACAGCACAGTTGGTACCTAGAAAGAAAAGGTGTAAAAAGCATAACAGTCATGTATCATCATATTGACCTATCCATAGTATGGGTCACCAAAGCAGAAGCAGTCTTCATCCTCGGGTCATCAGTCGATCAGCAAAACATCAGGCGCTCATTCAGAGAGTATGAACCCAATGACAGAATGAATCTTGAATCTCTCCGCTATAGTCTCTCCTTCTCCCAAAATCTGAATAAGTCTCTCTCCTAAAGTAACTCTAGTCTCTCTCTAGTCTGATTAATTCTCCTCTGTCATATTGTTATATCAAAGTCACCTAAACTATCCCCTAAATCCCTATTTGTCAGTTAATCGTACTTTCACGCTTCACCCAATAATATTTCTACACCAAATCTATGAATTCTAATATTTCACGCTTCACTTGAAGTTGATTGATTCACTTTACGATGTCCTCATCATCTGGCTTGTCAGGTAAAAAATATTGTTGCATCTTCAGCTCCAGTCAGTGTCTCCATGGTTCTCGTCCTGGGAAAGTACATCTCACACACATTACACATAAGTTGTTACACTAGTGGGAACATCATCTCCTTACAGTCAGTTCTCCTGAAAAGCTTCTGTTAAGCACTTTTAACTAGACAATGGACATTTCACAGTTTAATTCACTCTGTAAGCATTTTTAATAAACACTAAGAAATACAGCTTCTGCATGAAGCCTGGCAAGACTAGGCCAAGACACTTGCTAAGTTAAGGCCTACAATTAATAAAGCTAGAGCACACTTCATAACCCTTAATGTGACATATTACAACATTAGTCTAGTACATTTTCAATATTTCATAGGTATTAATCATCAATTAGTACATTTCGTGAACACTGGTGGCCATTCTTTGAGGTCACATTTTCAAACGTCTGCATTATTTTTCTACGTTATTCATTTTCTACATAAACTCATTATTCAAAAAATATAACACTCATTAATAAATTTCTAATAAATGCACATGCGCTAGTAACATCTCTCTCCCACAAGATTATGCAGCCACGTCAGGACTGGTTATGTTCAAATGTTACAATCAAAGACTGTATTCAGAGGCATTTCTTAGAAGTGATAATTTTCCAACATGAACTTAGAAACATTCATGTTGCCCCTTCTGACAACATTGTCATTAGTGAACCAAGAGGCTAGTCAGTTGTCAGGAGCACCCTCTGTGTAGCCTAGGTTGTTTTTATGCTTGCAACAAGAGAAGGTTTTGTACAGCACACATCCTGAACTCATGCATTTGAAGGTGTTCTCATATATGGTAATGAGGAAAAAGAAGGCAAAGTGAGATATAACAATTGCCTAGGATCACACAGTTTAGACAAGTGAGGAGATGTAATTGAGCCCAGATTTTCTGGTTTCACATTGCGCAATACAGCTACTAGGTGATTGTCTGTTTCCCTCTCACATTTTACATTAAAGGTTAGTGCTTTGTCTTTAATTCTTGGCGCATTGGATTAGAGCACGGGTGGCAGAGAGAAGCCACATGAAGGTTCGTTAGTTGCCCACACCAAGTACATGCTTCTCTTCTTCCTACACCCACTGTACACCACCCTCACCCTACTGGCATCAATGCGGTCATCGGGCACGCCACAGAGCATGGTTTTTGGGACCTGAGGAAATGTTAACGGGTACCCATGCAATAGAGTCTGTATCATTAGGCCATAACTTGGTGACACTTTATTTTCAGCCAACATTCATAAGAATAGTTGGACCTGATTAACATATTTCCTGTTATCTGGTCCTACAAGTCCTAGCATGGTTAATGGCGTTGGCTGTACAACTAAGATTTCTTCGAAGCCACAATCCAGAAACATGTCTAGTTGACGGCTATGTAGTAAGTAAGCACATAAGGATTTGGAACGGACTAGGCAATAATTTAAATTAGCGAACTGTCGGTCTTGGTGAGATTCAATGAATCTAATTTCTGTTACAGAAAAACAACGGTTTGTATCTAGAAGGAAGACATTTGTTATATCCACCAAGTGCAAGCTGTTAATTTTTCTTTTCCATAAAAATGCTTCACAAAATTAGGACATCGCATAAAATGCTGATTAGCGTTTTCAAGCATACTACATTTTTGTACTCCTGAAATAGAATCAATACAAATATGTACCTCTACAGCCCTCCTGACCAATCTCAAAAAAGTTAAAGCAGCTGCTGGCTAATTATTTTTTAGTTCGTAGTTTAATTTATGAGAATGCAGGGCCCAAGAGCCTTTTAAATGCCTTTCGCTCTTCTTAGACACTGACCTCATGCATAACTTTTAAGTTATTCTCAAGTTCATTTCTCCTGAAGTCCGTAGCAGCAGGGCACCTTCCAGTGCTGCAATTTAATGAGCATAAGTCTCAAGTCACGAGTCCCTGAAGAAAACTTCTACCCGATCTGCTTCATTTATTTCTCCAATAATCATACCATTACCTGCAGCTTCTGTTTTTAATTAGTGATACCTGATGATTAACACTAGCCACTTCGCATCCAATTAAATCCGTGAAAAAATATTGAAGTGGATGATCGGTCTGAATAGAATTAATCATTATGCAGTGAACATGTAAGGATGAACAAAATGACTCTGTTAGATGAGGTCTGAATGAAAATGTGTTGTAGAACTATTAAGAAAGATTGTCATATTTTCTGTTTGCTTCAAGTTTAAATATAGTAATGCAAATTCTAGACATTGTCATCTTACAAGCAAATGAGTATTCGCATTGTATGAAAGAGTATTTTAGAAATGTGTATGTGGCCAGTGCTTTCGAATGTGCCCATTTACAAAAAACATATATCAAAAGGCACATCCTAAATAGAAATCCAGGATAAGCGACAGAATCGAAAGCTGTAAAATAAAAAGATCACTGCTCGAGGAGTCTGATTGACATTGCTAATCTTGTTGAAGGTCCAGGTGTTAAATGTGGCTGTAAATAATAAAGTACTTGTGATCTTTTTATAGGAAATGGTCGAATGCTGTTCATTGTCAGAAAGTGGCGAATTATTTTGACCAAACGCATCTTGTTATACTTTTTAATATTAAAAATAATACTAGTGCTCCTTATTCTTATTGTTTTTATTATTACACCATAATGTCAACATATTTAGCTTATATTCGCGAAAAAACTATAAGGGGACTAGGTAAGTGAATTTGTTGAATAGTTACACTAAATTAAGAGAGATTGAGATTATGCTTTGGGGCAAAGACAGAGGAAGGCAGCACAGTTGATTTTTCATAACAACATACATAGAACAGGGGCTATAACATAGAAGCAGGCTTGTACAAGGTACAAGATGGCTGCCATCTAGGGAGCTCTTCTCATCACCCTTTCTTCATCTAAATGTACCAGTAACAAACTATGGCCCTCATTTGGACCTCGGCGGTCTTTTTCCAAGACCGCCGAGGTTCTGCCGGGTTGAAGACCGCCAGTGCAGGCGGTCTCCTGGCCAGCGTATTATGACTGTGGGCAGCCCTCTGCCCTTTTTCAGACGGAGAGCCGCCAGCAGCCATACTGGCGGTCGGTGGTGAAGTGGAGGTTGCTCCACCTCCACCGCCACATCATCAGAACACTGCCCACCAAATCACAACCCAGGATTCGGCGTGGCAGTGTTCCGGTAACGGGGTGCTGGCGGCGGAGCAGCCCCCATGGATCCCGTTCCCTCTTGGAGGATCACCAGACCAGGTAAGATGATTGTCCTTTAGGGGAGGGGTTTGGGGGGTGTTGTGTGTTGTATGCGTGCATGGGGGTGTGTGTGTGAGTGTGTAGAGGGGTTGTGTGAGTGCATGTATGCATGGGGTGTGTGTCTTGTGTGCATGGGAAATGTGACAAATGTCTGTGTGCATGTCTTTGTGCATGTATGTGTGCGTGTGTGTGTGTGTATGAGTGGTGTGAGCATGCCTGTAGGGGGGTGTGGTGGGTGTGTGTGTGTATCTGGGGGGCCGGTTGGGGGAGGGGGTCCTACCACCTTTGTGGAGTGATAGGGGGGTCGTGGGTGTTGGGGGAGGGCTCTGGGGAGGGGGAGAGAACATATTCCCTGGCACTGATAGTGCCTACCACCATGGATTTCGTGGTGGTACAAAACCCCACCAAATCCATGGCGGTAAGCGGGGTCCTGATACCACCGGTGGTATAGTGACGGCCTCTGGGCTGGAGACCGAAGTCTCCAGCACAGCGGTCGTTACCACCCTGGCTGTCGGACTGTAGAAGTGGCGGTTTGCCATGGCAGTTACAACCGAACCCCTTTGTTGCTTTTTCCTGAATGTCTCTGAGCATCCCCGGGCTAAATACAGCCAGACTAACATCAATTGGGCAGTGCCAATATCCCTGTGTGCTCACAAAAAAGAAAGAGCCACTGCAAATTCAGAACCCATGGATGGGACAATGACAGTCAGGTAGGACTTAGGTAATTATTGTTTTGGGGGGAAGTATGCCGTATCCTAAGCTGTATCTCATATTTTAGCATCACTCCAGATCCAGGTAATTTTAAAGCACCTTGAAGCGATGCCTCTCCTTCCCTTGTAATACATCTGAATCATTGCTCGAATTAGGGCTTTTCTGGCTACTCACAAGTTGCCTTGCCTGAGGTCATTTAATGCTACCTTGGTTTACTGCAGCAATCACCACAGGTCTGTGTACATCAGCGCCATTTTCATGATTGCAGCATGTGTATGTATCAGCACCCTATATATCAATCCACAGACAGTGAACCATTCATCTAGGTCTTTTTGCCATGATCAGTTTAGCTGAAACTGTTTCCATTTTTGTCATTCATGAAGAAAATCTGCTAATTCATATGAGCTTGGCTAGGCAATAGCTTGTTCATTGTTGAGTGTGGTGGCTGAGTGGACAACTGCATCTACCACAGAGATCTGTCTTTGACCCCATGATCAGAGATGCAAATACTGCTAGGCTGTTGCATCCTTCTGAAGTCAATGAAAAGAGTACTATTGAGTTGGATAATTCAACTGCAAGACACTCTTCAGGGTAAGCGTCAGCTTTACAAATATATGTTATGTTATATACTTGAGGTGGGAATTTGATTGCTACTAAAAGTGTATAATAGGATGCATATTTGGGAGGTGCCTTGTATCAGACATCACTTTTCTATTGCTGATGTATGGGGTTTCCTCTTGTCAATAAACAGTGATCCATAGACCATTACTTGTTACACTGAACACTTCCAGACTCACCCGAACACGTTAAACAGAGTTTTATCAAACAGATCTCGGTGCATTTACCAGCAATTACCTGCACTTGAACAATTCAACTCATAAATATGAGACTGGTTGTGTTTATTTATTACCCTGTAGGTAATTTAATTATATCTGGGCAGGTGATGACGGGATGAAATGATTGTATAGGAATGGAAGTGTTTTGGGCAGTTGGAAGTTGACATGTGAGATAAATACATAACATTAGAGCAGGAGAATAGAAAATGTCAACAGTTGCCTAGGTCAACATTTCTGACCCTTTTCGGTGAGTGTGTCGAAACAAGTCCTCTGGTTCAGCCTCCTTGGAACATCTGCAAGCCTCAATGGGATGTGAAGGGAAATGTTCCAACTGCAAGGCAGCAAGCAGACAAGTGAGAACATTTTGTTGCTTGAATGCTGATTTACCTTAAGGAAATGAAAGAGAAGAGGTGTTTAGCAAAACAGGAACAGTTGGATTAAACACAGTGGCCGGGAGAGTGCAGTACAGAGTGGGTGTCCTATGACAGTCTCTCAAAGTTACAGAGTTCTGAGTGAGTGCCCTTATATACAATTCTTGAAGAGTTCTAAAACAATTCTGCACATTTTTTGCAGAAAAGAATCCGAGCATCTGATAAAGTGTCCAGGTGGGTCGCGACCTTGTGTGGACAAAATGCGGGCCAATAGGTAACATGCCTAGATGTCCGATATGAGAAGCGCATGATTACTGCGCGTTATGTGAGTGTTGTGTGCTGATTTCCTAAATATTTCTAACTTTATGTGGCATCTAACTTTTATGGTGATTTGGGAACAAGCACCACTCTGGCCAAATGTGTTTTATTGGGAGCCAATCTCCTACTACTGTTGTGGTGCTGCTGCAAGTTTGAGGGATCGATCTGGATTTTTCCTGTTCGAGAATTTGTCTTTGGGCTACGTGTCAGCCGACCTGTGATCTGTCAATCTTCAAGCCTGGGTTGCAGGGCTTGCCTGAGGACGTATTTCTGACTCAGGGTTGATAAGGAGGTCACATCGGGTGGAATCAACAATAGTAATGCAAGGTCGTTGTTATATGCACACACATCATGGCGTACATTGACATTGTTTTTATCTCCATCAATATTCCGCCCTTTAGTTGAATTTTCAACTACTTTGTCCACCCCCATACTTCATGACAGTCACATTATTTGAGGTTTGGAATGCTTCTGTTATGCCCACTACTATTTCCCTAGTTACTTGCATTTTACCTGATTTGAGGGCTGCATTTTTACAGCAGGAAATCCCCACTCGTAGGAAACAACACAAAAACAGCACAAGAATGAGGATCAGAAGCAATCACATGCACAGTCTGGTCACGCACCGAGGGAGCCAGGAAAACCAATCAAATAACAAGTCTTGCTCAGGGGCACCTCCATCCTTCTTCATATCGGCTTGTAGATGATGCAGTGCTTGGATGGCAGAAGTTAGTGTCCCATTGCTCAGATCATTACTGGGGATAATTGGGCAACAGCTTGCACCAATCTTGGTGCATACCCCACCCTCCATTGTGGTCATCAAGTCCATCACATACCAATGTTACATCACCATGAGGCGGACGGCTCTTATTTCTTCCCTGATATCGTTTAGGCCGAGCTCAGTATTGTTGATCATTTTCAATGTTTCCCACCTGGTTATCTGCAACCAGCGGGCATTGGACTTTAGGGTGAAAGGGATAGGGACTCTCCCGCATTTAATCGACTGTCAGTGACTAGTCTGAATTCTTCCGGAATGTCCTTGTAATGAGCCCAAACAAAAAATGCAGCTGTTCTTTTTTCTCGAGCCTGATGCAACAGAACTATTTTCTCCTTTAGCAGATGTTGGAACAACTCAGACAGGTCCTCTCCAGGGATGACCGGGGTCAGGGTGTGTATGGTCACGAGGGACCAGTGGAACCCCCATCAGCATAGGAAAATTCTCCACAATGCCATTAGAAGTCCATCAGGGTCTAGGTGCCCGAGTGCATGTCTGGTAAATGCAGTATCGTTTCACAATTCTCATTTGTGTGGAGCGGGATCATTTATTTTCCTCTGAAACACAAGGAATACAATGTAGAGCTGTTTTCTTCTCTAGCGAATGTTGGAACAACTCTGACAGGTCTTCTCCAGGGATGACTGGGGTCTGGGTGTGTATGGTCATGGGTGCCCAGTGGACCCCCATCTGGGAATGACCTGGGCATAGGCAAATTCTTCACACTGCCATTAGAAGTCCATCAGCGTGGAGGTGCCCCAGTGAATGTTTGGTAAATGCAGTATTGCTTCACAATTCTCATTTTGCTGAGGGGGATCATCCCTTTTCCTCTGAAACACAAGGAATGCAATGTAGGTTTCTTTACAATTAGTGGTTGCCCTTTCATCTCCAACCACTTGTATCTATCTATCTCAGCATCCCAGATTTCCTGACATGGGGTATCTATGCTGGTATACAATCCTCTCCTATAAGACTTGTTTCCCCTTGTATCATTAAGGTTGGTGGCCTACACAGGTACTTCATGGCTGGGGTCCATTTATTTTTAAAGAAAACTGCCCCAGACATGTTAAGTGCCACCCTGAGGCCACAGACAGAGGCGGGAGTGGACATATTTGTGCATTCATGTTGTGGTTTTGCTACCTCCAAGAACCTCTTTTCACTGCCCATCTTATTGGTTAATCCTTTGGTGGTCCCTACTAGGAGCAGCTTGTGTGACATGCCCATTGCTGAGCTAATTTGCATAGCTTGAATCAGCTTTCTGTATATTCGAGGATGATTTCCCCAAAAAGGGGTTAGATTGGCTGGGACCAAACTGGCTGACACCCATGTGGTGAGGGAGTGTCTTGATGGTTGGTGACCTAGAAAGTGAGCCCCAGGCGACTAGTAGGCTACCATCCTATTCTCAGCAAAATGGATAGACATTTTTAGCTTGGTCATTAGGTCCCATTCTAATGTATTAGTCTGGGATGTGGGAAAATACAGCAATGGTGCCCTCAGCCTGCTCTTCCCTATCTACATCTCGAGGGGTTCCGTGGAGGGGAGCCTATTCACTATACCTGGGACCCCTTGTACAATGGCAGTTGTTTTTGATAAGAGGACTTCTCCTTTACCAAGGCAGGACCTTGTAGCCCCTCTGTCTAACAGACAGTTGTAAGGTGTGTTGTTCACCATTAACATGACCACAGGGCCCTTCCCAGGACAGCCTTTGGTGGTATCTGACGTAGGTTCCCTATTTTCAGCTTTGGTTGGTGGGACCAGTCCAGCACTCTCACCCACGCTGTTAGATCCTGAAGGACTGGAACCCTGTTCCTCACTACTGCTAATGATGTCACTGTCCAGGACCACTATAAGCTTCCCAGTCACCTGAGAGCGTACCATCAGACAGGTTGGAGTAAATGTTCCCCATGCTGCAGGAATTCATACATCTTGATGTGACGGATGGGGGGTTGAAGTGGGGGTAACCCAAGCACTAACCTGGGAAGGGGCTGGAACCATCTATGCCTGTGGGTTGGTGGCCCCCCAGCCCTGGATGCTGTGGTTTGCTGCCCAGCAGGGCAGCCCCCTGGGCCCCAGAACTGGCTGACCCTGTTTAGCACTTCCGAGATTGGGCACATTCAGAACAGGGTGCCACTAGGGCAGGTGGCAGTGGCACTCTGCTGCTCACGGAACTCCACTTCCATGGAATTCCACTGAGTTTTAAATTAACTCTGCTGAATTCCACTGAGTGGAAATCCACGAGCTCCACCCACCCCTGCAAAACATAGAGATTTTAGGCTTTGCAAGTGGTTTATTTTACCAGGTTGACTTGGTAGTTTAAAACTGTACACAGGCTTTAATGGCATGGCTGAGACATGAATCAAAGGGCTATCTAGTGGGTGGTACAATAGGTGCTGTAGGCTCACTAGAAACATTTAATTTACCAGCCATGGATATATGGTATAATATTTTACTAGGGATTTATAAGTAAATTAGAAAGGCCAATCGTTGTAAGCCAATTTTACCATGTTTTAGGGAGTAAGCACAAGCACGTTGGCACTGGTTAGCAAAATAAAAATAAAAACAAATTCAACAAAACAGGAGGGGTGGAGGCAAAAGGTATGGGGTAGATCACCCTAAAGATGACAGGTATAACAGAGAGAATTGTAGCTATAGCCACATAAGATTTGTGTAGGTATTGTATCTAGCAGCAGACACAGATGCCTTGCATCATTCGGTCTAAAGACATTGGGGGTCATTTTGACCTCAGCTGTCTTTTTCGAAGACCGCTGAGGGACCGCCGTGCGGAAGACCGCCAGTGGTAGCAGTTTGCCGCTCAGCCTATTATGACCGTTGGCAGCTCTCCGTCCTTTTACGGACAGAGAGGTGGGGAAGTGGAGGTTGCTCCACCTCCACCGCCACGCCAACAGAACACCGCCCAGCGAATCACGTCCTGTGATTCACCGTGGCGGTGTTCTGTTGACAGTGTGGTGTCGGCGGAGCAGCCCCCATGGCTCCCGTCCCCTCCCGGATGATCGTCGGACCAGGTAAGTCGATCGTCTGTGAGGGGAGGAGGGTGGGGGGGTGTTGTGTGTTTTGTGCGTGCATGGGGGTGTGTGTGTGTGTATGTAGAGGGGGTGTGTGAGTGCGTGTATGCTTGCGGGGGTGTTGTGTGTTTGGGAATGAGTGCGTGTATGTCTATAGGTATGTCTGTATGGATGTGTGCATGTATGTTTGAATGTGGGTGTGCGTGTCTGACTGTGTGTGTGGATGTTGGCATGTATGTCGGTGTGTGTGCGTGTTTGTGTGTTGGTGGGGCCTGCGTGCGTGTCGTGTGTGTATGAATGATGTTATGTTGGGGGTCGGGATGGGGAGGGGGGTCCTGCCACCTTTGGGGAGTGGCAGGGGTGGTGGGGGGGTAGGGGAGTGAGTTGGGGTGGGGGTGGGGGGGTGGTGTAGACCCCCATCAGTGTCAGGGAAGGAATTCCCTGGCACTGATAGTGCTCACCGCCATGGATTTCATGGTGGTTTCAGCAGGGTCTAAATACCGCCGGCGGTATAGTGACGGCCGCTGGGCTGGAGACCCAGGTCTCCAGCCCAGCGGTCGTCTCCGCCCTGGTGGGCGGAACGGAGTAGCGGCAGATGACCATGGCGGTACAAAAAATAAGACCGCCAGCCTGTTGGTTGGCTTCTCCGCCTTCCACCAGGGTCATAATGACCCCCATAATGTCACTCTGAACATGTTGGTTCTGCTGCACTAGAGGGTGAATTCTTACCAAACCTGACCCTGCTTGTCCTCTTAACAGAGCAGAGATCAATTTTGGAAGAAGAAATTCTGAGGATGAAACTGCAAATGTCATGGATGACGTGGGCATGGAGATTGTGCTTGGAGAAGATGAACTCTTTGTACAATAGTATAAGAGAAATAAACCATGTTTTATGCTGTTGGTGTGTCAATTGTTTAGGAAGATAAAATAAAATGTAGGCATGGCACCAGAATACAAAAGAGTCCAAATGTCCTTCATACCCAAACCTGGATTTCAGCCTCATAATTTACAACATTTCACTGCGTCATTCTGTGATTTCACTGCGTCAGAATTTTACTGCCTGCTCAGAGCAGGCGTAAAACTGAAAGAAGGGCTTTTCTAAATGGAGGCCTCATAGCATTGTTGGAGTAGCGTCATTTTTTTTTATGCTAGTCCAGTAAGGCATGAGTTTAGTGCCACACGCATCTGTGAAAATGTGTGCCATGGAGCTCTGTATTTTAAATGCAGTGCAGCCTTGGCATCATTAAGGGGGTCATAGGACAGCTGAAGAAATCTGATGCATCGGAGGCGATGCATCAGATTCTTGTAAATGAGGCTCTTAAAGCACCAACCAAGTCTGTCTGGTTGTGCTAGCCTGGGGTATATCCAAATGTTCAGGGTGACCGCAGTGGAGTGCGGGCCGGCTATAGGGACCAATCTTACCCACCTGGAAAAGTACCTTATGTGGAGGAATCCGTCCACGTTGAAGGTTCAATGCGAGGAGCGGAGAAGACGATGCATGCAGTCAGAGACCCATCATCGGCAAACCCTTAGCAATGAAGGTGATGCATTGTTGCTGAGCCGCACAACCAGCAATGCGAAATGATGTGTCGGGACTGAGGGTAATACACCAGCTCAGAGTTGTGCAGTTGGTGCTGCAATGTCTTTGTCCTCAGCAGGAGTGGTGATGCATCAATGTCAAGGAGAGATGTGGTAGTTCCAATCGGTGCAGTGACAACGATGTGTGGATTTCTGTAAAACAAACAGTGCAAACCCACTTCCAACATCCCAGGACAGGATTGGCACCACGTGGCATGTTAGGACTCACAATTGGCAGAAGCCAGAAGCTGTAGCAGAGCTGAGTGAAGTATTGGATGTTCCTGAAATTTCTGAATCTGAGGCAAGCCAGCAAGCCCTTGGAGTCATTTTGGTTCTAGGGATGTAGAAATGTGGTTCCAGTCCTCTCACTCGCAGGCAAGGAGGGCAGTAGGAAGCAGGGCAGGCAAAGCAGGAGTGCAGCAAAGTCCAGCAGAGGTCTAGCATACTGACAGTCCCTTCAACAGCACAGAAGTCCTTCTTCCTACCAGAATGTCCTCAGGTCAAGAAGTGTACTGATTTGGTAGGGGTCGGACGTCCAGTTCTCATAACCAGTGATGCCTTTGAAGTGGGGGAAGAGAGGCTGGTGGAGGCTGTTGGAGTACACAAAGTACCTTCCCTTCTTGCCTGGCTAAAGCAGACACACTACAGGGGGTATGCAACCTTTGGTGAGGACTCAAGACCCAGCGCATTCAGGTGTAAGTATCAGCTCATCCTTCCGATCCTGCCAAGGAAGGGCCATAAACGTGCAGATGGTCACTCAATTTCACATAAGCTCTTTCTGTGTGTGGCTGTCTGGAAGGAATGCACTAGAGCCCAGCTGTCACCCACCCAGATATGTATTTAGAGACAGGCAAAGGGAACTAGTTGATTAAAGGTAACAGAAAGGGAACTTTCTGAAAGTGGCATTTTTAGAATTACAATCTATAATACACCTTCACCATAAATTGTGATTTTAAATTGTGATTCTAGAGATTCCAAACATAGGGTCCCACCTCTTCATAACTGGAAATTACACTTATAAAATATAAGAAACCAATCCCAATGTTAACCTCTAGGAAAGATAGGCCTTGCAGTAGTGAAAAACAAATTTAGGATGTGCACGCCCTCTGGTAGCTTAGCACAGAGCAGGCAGGTTTAACTTGGAAGGCATTGTGTAAAGTGTTTGTGCAAAATTCATACAGTAACACTCCAAAAGATAATATTTATCTGAATCAAATAAGACCAAAACAACAGAAATCCAATATGCACAAGTCAAGATATCACTTTTTAAAGGTTTAAATAAGTCTCAATCATTAAAAATCAGTGGTTGTATCCTTTTTACACACAGTACATGGGATGTGTCAAAAATAACAAAATCAAAGGGGCCACAGAGGAGGAGATGCATCAAAAAGAAAAGTGATGCGTCAAATTTTCCAGTGCAGCTAAGACGATGCATCGTTTCTTTCCACGCTACAAGGTGATGCATCGGTTTCCAAGAGCGCAACCTTGGTTACTCACTGCAATGTGGGAATATTTTGATGCACAGGGACGATGCGTGGAAAACCTAGAATGCATTCAGCAGAGGCAACAGGTGCTGCATAAATCCAGCAGGGGATGCAGTGATTTTTCAGCTGCATAGCAGGCACTGCGTTAAAAGGCGTTGCATCAGACTTTGCAGGCATTACATCGATTTTCTGATGTGCTGGATTTTCTTTTCTTTGGTGAAGTCTTTGATAGCATAGAAACCTCAGAACAGGAGGCAAGCTCAATCCAAGCCCTTTGAGAGCACTTGAGGAGGAAGGCAGAGTCCTTCCAACAGAGCCAGGGGTCAGCAGGCATCAGGACAACAAGCAGCCCAGTAGTCCTTCCAGCAAAGCAGTCCAGGTGAGTCCTTTAGGCAGCCACACAGCCCCTCTGACAATGTCCAGTTGTAGATCCAGAAGTGCCCAATTTGGTGGGGTTACAGACCCAATATATATACACCCAAACGTGCATTTGAAGTGGAGGAAATTTCAAAGAGTGGTTTTGAGGTGTACGAGTTCCCCTTTCAACTCAGCCCTGTCTACCAGGAGCCCAGTGGGGGGTTATGAGTCCTTTGTGTAAGGGCAGGCCACTGGCCTTTGACGTGTAAGAGAGAGACCATCCACCCTTCCTGTGCAGGGAAACCCATCTGTATGCAGATGAATGCAGATGCAGCTGAGTGTCCTGTGTTTATGGCTGTCTGAGTAGAATGCACAAGGGGAGCTATCAACCAGCACAGACCAGATGCGGATTGGAGACAGGCTGTAAGGCACAGATGGCAGTAAGTGCAGAGAAATGCATACTTTCTAAAAGTGGCATTTCTGAAACAGCCAACTTCACCAGCAAATTAGGAGTTCTTACTACCATTCCAACCATACCAAATATGACAAGTCTGTTCCTCTAAGATAAAAACGTACTACATGAAAGCATATAGGGGAATCTCTAATGCTGGCCTTTGAGAGGAGCAGGCTTCACAGTAGTGAAAAATGACTTGGGAGTTTTACACTACCAGTACATGTAAAACTTATAAGTACATGTCCTGCCTTTTACTTACATAGCACCCTGCACTATGGGTTACCTAGGGCCTACCTTAGGGATGACTTCTAAAGAAGAAAAGGGGACTTTAAGGCTTGGCAAGTAGTTTTAAATGCCAAGTCGAAGTCTCAGTGAAACAGCACACATAGGCCTAGCAATGGCACACCTGATACATGGTTAAGGGGCTACTTATGTGGGTGGCACAATCAGTGCTGCAGGCCCACTAGTAGCATTTCATTTACAGGCCCTGGGCACATGTAGTGCACTTTACTAGTGACTTCCAAGTAAATTAAATATTCTAATTGGGTATGAGCCAATGTTATCATGTTTAGGGGAGAGAGCACATATACTTTAGCAGTGGTCACCTCTGGCAAAGTTCTCAGGCCCATATTTATACTTTTTGACGCAAACCAGCACCGGCGCTTGTTTGAGTCAGAAATGTTACCGCCGGCTAACGCCATTCCTACGTGCCATGCGGGTGCCTTATTTAAGGAATGACGTTAGCCGGCACTGCGGACTGGTCAGAGTAAAAAAAAAAGACTCAAACCAGGCAGTGCCGGCGTAGGGGAAATTGGGGGTTGTGCGTCAAAAAATGGTGCAAGTCAGGTTTTAGGCAAAAATCATGGCTCAAACCGGACTTGCGCCATTTTTTGACGCACAACCCCCATTGAAATGACTCCTGTCTTAGTAAAGACAGGAGTCATGCCCCCTTGCCCAATGGCCATACCCAGGGGATTTCTGTCCCCGGGCATGGTCATTGGGCACAATGGCATGTAGGGGGGCCCAAATTAGGCCCCCCTATGCCACTTAAAATTATTTTTAAAAATACTTACCTCAACTTACCTGTACTTACCTGGGATGGGTCCCCCTATCCATGGGTGTCCTCCAGGAGTGGGCGAGGGTGGCTGGGGGTGTCCCTGGGGGCAGGGAAGGGCACCTCTGGACTCCTTCCATGGTCAGAGACCATGGAAGTGAGCCCACAGGTCCCTTAACGCCTGCCCTCACCCAGGCGTTAAAAAGCGGTGCACATCAGGTTGTGCGCCATTTTTTAAAGCCCGCCCCCACCTGTGCGTCAAAATGACGCAGGAGTATAAATAAGGCGCACAGGCCTTAAAGTCATTTTTTGGGCGGGAACGCCTACCTTGCATGTCATTAACGCAAGGCAGTTTCCTGCATCCCAAAAATTATGCACACTGAGGAATTTTGACATCCGCGGGCTCGGGCGTCAAAGTTTAAATATGGTGCACGGTTTGCGCTAAATGTGCGTCAAAATTTTCGACGCACATTCGGCGCAAACAGAGTATAAATATGCCCCTCAGAGTCCTGAATCCAGTAAAAAGGAGATCAGAAAAATGGAGGGAGGTTGGGGGAAGACCATCCTAAGGCTGTCGGGTCTAACAAGGAGTTTCTTATTACCTGGACATGTAATGCTTAAAAGTACATGTCCAACATTTTAATTCCACTGCACCCTGCCCTTGGGGCTGTCCAAGGCCTATCTTAGGGGTCAATTATAGGTATTAAAAAGGAAGATTTGGGACTGCCAAGAAGGTTAACTTGTCAGGTCAATGTCGCAGTTTAAAACTGCCCGGACAGACTCTGCAATGGCATGCCTGAGATGTTTAAAGGGCTACATAAGTGGGTAGCACAATCAGTGCTGCAGGTCCACTAGTAGCATTTAATTTAAAGGCCGCTGGCACATGTAATGCATTTTACTAGGGACTTATAAGTAAATTAAATATGATAACTGTAGATATGCCAATGGTAACATGTTTTAGGGAAAGAACACATGTGCTTTAGCACTGGTCAGCAGTGGAAAAATGCCTAGTGTTCTAAAACCATTAAAAAGGAAGTCAGAAAATAAGAGGTCAGAAGGCACAGAAGTCAGGGGAAGCACTAAGGATGCCAGGTCTAACAGCCGGTATTAAGAGAAGAATGGTATTGAGCATTATGCCTATATGAGCCACACTGGGTGGGGCTATAAAAAAGCCCAGCAACCCTTTGTGCGCTACGTAGTTGGAGCATGCAGGTCTTCAAACTAGTATGTTTGACTCAGTCAGGTAAAGGGTTTACAGAGACATACCTGTGCTCCACTGTGTGTGGCTGGTGATATCAAGTTGGGGTGGATCAACAATTGCATGTCACACAACAAAGTGAATTGTTTGGAATGGCAGTGAGTGGGTATACTTCAAATTACACTGGAAAACCAAGCTTCATAGGGGCACCTAAGAGGAATGGGCCTAGTAAGTGATTTCAACATCTGGAATGGTGGAACAGAAAGAAGAGGATGAAAATTAAAAGCAAGGAAGACATTGGGAGGCACCTTCACTCTGGGAGTGGTACAGAAACCCGAGAAGACAGTGACCAGCAGCATTTTCAGCACCCCCGATTGTAAATAGCTACTCTGTTCTGAAGAAGGACAAAATATCCTGAAACACATATCTAGAGATACCAGCACTGGCTGCAGCAACAATGGTGAATACTAAAGATTTTCAATGTATTTACACAATGCATCAGGGCAAATTGTATGCTGGCATGCAAAGCGGTGTACTCTCTCCCCCTTTTGTGATTGGCTCCTTTTTGAGGTGTTGGGCTGGTGAGCTCTAGGATGCACCTGTGCTCTCGGAGTGCTACAGAAACCTGTGAAGACTGCGAACAGCATTTCCAGCACTCTTTATTGAAGAATAGAAAATATCCTGCAACAAATATTTAGAGAAACAGTGCTGGCTGTAACAATAATGATGAATACAAAAGACGTTCATGTAAAGTGAATGTTACCTTGCACTGCATTTAGCACAATGCATCTGGGGGAACTGTGGGCTCCCTCCCCCTTTTATGGTTTACTGTTATTGATCTGTGTTCTACATTTGCAACTATTCCTGTACACTCTGAAAGCAAATTCCTTTTTGTGTTCGTGTTCTGCTGCTTTTAAATAACATGGACTCAGAATCTAAAGAGCATTTAGAGTAATCTATCTTTTCACAAGCAAAATGTTTGCACCCTGGGCATCCCAGGTTGTACTTCTGAGTGCAGTATGTGGATGACCCATTACGTACCTCTGATTCCTTGGAGCAGTTCAAATATGTAGTTGGATGAATACTGCTAAATATGGCTTTTTGATTATGCTTGCCTTTTTAAAACGTTTTTGTGAGAAAGGATACTCTAGAGATTTTGCTCTTGTGCACTGAATAAGAGAAAACCTGTGAGTATTTAAAATGAAACATTCTTTGACATCTGCCCATGCCTTGCATTTACACTATACCAAATCTTTCTTGTTAAATTGGCAAGGAAGGGTCCCTTGGAGGGTTAGTACAAGATGACAGTTACAAAAAGAGACTGATTTTGTATTAGTCTTCTGCTCTGAGGCTATGCCATGCTTGCTGTTAGCGTATGCTGTGGCAGCACAATTGTTGCTCTCTGTGTCTATATTATTTTGGTACAATGATTTGTTGAATCCAGACAATTTGTTTTCCACTAACCTGGACAGATAACTACAAAACTGTATCCTTGCAACTGCCTACATAGGGGATCATTACAAGTTCAGCTGTCGCAGGACTTCCATGTTGGCAGTGGCAGTCGTACCGCCAACAGGCTGGCGGAGAAGACCTCCAAATTATGACCATGGCGGTCTTCCCAACAGAATACAGTTAATGCCTTCAGGCTGGCGGAGAGCATGTTGCCGCCGGACATATTATAAGGCTGCACACCGGCAAGGTTACCACTGCGGTTGCACCACCACGGAAACCCTGGTGGAAACCAACCCTTTAAAAGGAGACACTCACCTTCGGGAACACATACCAGTCTGGAGCGGCCAAGGAAACCTGAACTGCATGTCTTCCCTCTGCTCCTGCTTGCCCAATGACTTCGGAACCAGCAACGGCGACAACAGCAACCGTGAGTACACACACGTACCTGTCTGTTGGAAAATGCCAATGTACCTACACACACACAACATACACATCCAGGACAGATGGTAACTTACACACACGCACATATACAGAACACACATAATACAGCCATCTCACACATGCCACAAACACACACCAAACCCCAGATACGGAGCACTGGCACAGTCACACACAACAACACACAACACCACCATATGATACAACTACACCACAACTGCAACACCTCAAAACACCGTTAAGGACCCACAATACACACCTCCACTTAACAAATCATACATACAATATCACATAACAACACCAGAGAACAAACACACTCAATCACACATCCAAACAACAAGCCATACCACATACCCCACAAACACACATCGCAACAATCTGACATACCGATCCCCACACACACCCACACACACAGTACAACCACACAGAGGCACACAACACAGCAAATAACAGATGTCAATACAAACACCACACAATACCAACACAACAACATGTCCCCAACATACACATACACATGCCCATCACATAACACACCCATCACTGGGGGATTAATTCTATTCACATAATCACACATGCAGACCAGACACAACTAGTAACACAACCACCACTCACACCCAAATGTTTACACACAAACAATGTCAGCCAAGACCAAAAGTGCCCAAGTAAAGAAATGCTGGACAAAGATGTAACCTTGAAACAGGTTGGTCCTGTTATATATTAAATATAAATAAATAAGGTAAAATGTTTAAGGCCAGTCCAATTACACAAGTGCAACATGCACAATAAGCACATGTGTATGCCCGAACTTGACTCCTGACTGCCATGTAACCTCCACAGTTTGGGGCATCAAGGGGGCAGGCAGGTACCTCAGGAATTGGGGGGCTGATGGGATTTTGGCTTAGGCCTGGGTGGGTGATCCTTGGGCTTGGGTTTGGGGGGGCTTAGGTTGAGGCTTAGGGGAGGGCTGGGAACTCTTAGGAAGGGTCAACTTCTGGGTGGGAGAGGGGCATGGGAACTTGCAGGAGCAGCAGGGGACATCTTGGAGGTGGAAGGGCAGGACTTGTGAGGGACCCAGACCACCTAGGGATATCACGAGATGGAAGAGGAGTAGGGAAAAGGCACAACTCCAAGAGGAAAAACATCTTAATGGCATGGGGACGGCCATGGCAAAAGGGTTTGGGAGTGGAGGGAGAGGGAGTGGTTGTAAGAGGTGTCTTGGTGAATGTCTTGAATGCATGTGTATACGAGGTATGCTTGTGGGTGGTGGGTGTCTGTTGAGTGGGTCAATGTGGGAGTTTATGTGTCTTGGAAGGAGGGAGTTGGAGGTGCAGGGAGATGCCGTGGTGGATGGGTGACTATCTATTGGGGTGGTGACTGCAGGAATGGGGGATGTGTTGCATGTAGGTGTGTCAGCAGTTGTGGTGGCTATGGTGACTGGGGTGGATGTCTGAGGGTCTGCTGTCATGATGGCTGTGGGTAAGATAGGTGTTGTGGCTGTGTTCTGCTTTCCTGCTCTTATCTCATGAACGAGCATACAGAACCTCTCTGGAATGCACTTCTGAGTTTAAAGAAGACATTTATTGTTATTATTATTTCACCACGAGGTTCCTGAGAGACAAAATTAGTAGATTGGAAGCACACGTTCAAACGTAGTTGCAGCAATGAAAACTAAATATATCAAAGTAGTTCTCAGTTGCAATGTACAAAGCAAATTCATGTGATTATATTATAGCATAACTTCAAGGCAAAGCATAAAAGTCAAAATTCCATCACCGTAGGGCCTATATCTCAGCTTCATCTTTCTGGGGCTTCAAGTTGATGACTCAGTTCAACTGCGAGAAAGAGATTTTCTCCCCAAACGGGAGACAGGCAACTGACGTCTCCGTTCCTGTCTGAAGTCAAAGCAGATTCAATCTAACCCTGCTGTAGTCCAGAGTCATCCTTAAAAGCAAACTCAGTGTGAGAACTGAAGAAACTTGGAGAGTGGCCAATTCTACCCAGCCTCACTTGTTCTCAGACTGGATTGAGAGGGAAACACAAAATCTACGTGCTCTTATCAGCTAGGGTCTGGTGTGAAAAACACAGCTTGGTCTATCATGTGGAAAAACACAGCTTGGAAAAACACAGCTCATCTGCAATGCCTCAACTGCAATGTCTAACTCCGTGTTAAAGCCAATAGGCAGCTAACCTAAATACCAAATGTAACGTCTAATGTCATGTCAAAGCCAATAGGCAGCTAAACTGAATACAGAATGTAATGGCTAATGTCATGTCAAAGCCAATAGGCAGCTAAACAGAATACAGAATGTAGGGCCATATGTACGAACACTTTTTCCCATAGACACAGAATGGGTAAAAACCTTTGCTACATCTGGCCCGTAATGTCTAATGCCATGTCAAAGCCAATAGGCAGCTAAACTGAATACAACATGTAATGTGCTCCTGGTGAACATTGAGCAACTAATATGCGCAGTGGTGAAACACAAAGTCATTGGTCAAACACAATTAATAGCATCACAGGCTGTATCGGTGAATGTTGGTGTGGTGACTGTAGGTATGTCAGGTGCACTGTCTGTGGTGGTGGGGATGTCAGGGCAGGATGTGTCTGCAAGTCGGTGTTGTTTGTGTGCATGCCAGTGGTGGGTCTTGTGGTACTTGTGTTTGTCAGCGATGGCCTTGAATGTTGATGTGGATGCATGCTTGTCTGTCTGTGTGCTTTGGCTGGGTCGGGGAGGAGGGGTTCGGGTTTGGGAAGAAGAAGATGGAAGGCGGACGGAAGGCAAAGGGTGACTGGCTACCGACATTGTGGAGGCCAGAGCCTGAAAGGATCTCTGTAGGGCAGCCAGTATACCCTGAATGCCATCCAGGAATGCATTAGTTTGCTGGACTTTAGTTGCCAGTCTCTGGATGGCATTTACAATGGTAGACTGACCCACAGAAATCGACCTCAGGAGGTCGCTCACCTCCTCAATGAGGGCAGCAGGGCTGACAGAGGCAGGTACAGAGGGGGCTGCGGCAAAGAAGATGCCCATTCTCCTGGGTGAGTGGGCACAGACAACTGGGTGGGGAGCTACTGGGAGAATGGTGGTAGAAAGGGGGTGGTGGACAAATATGGTGCTGGGGTGGTCCCAGAAGTGTCTGCCACCGCCCGGGAGTATCCACTGGAGGATACCTCTGAAGATGATGAAGTGGAAGATCTAGTCTCCCCGTGGCACTCCCCTCACCCTTTGGGCCAATAAGTCCCTCGCTGTCGGTAGTCTCAGCACTCCAGGTCCCGTGGCCGGCAGTATCCCCACTCACTTGTGCACCATCTCCTTAGCCTGCCTATGCTGATGCACACAAATAGAGAGAGAGGGAGGGAGAGATAAAGAGGAAGAGAGGCGGTCATCACATTCTTCACATACACACATGAAAACATGCATAACTGTAGCTATACATCTCCTGGCTAGGGTACCTCACATGAGACACCACATTTCCTACTTCATTTCACAACATGTCACTTTTGTCCATCCCTTAATGTCATATCTCCCACTGATATCATAATCCATGTAAGGTACCACATCTGGAGCCTTCCATCAATTTACCTGTAAACCTATGTCAGCATGTACATCATGCCCTTGCTAAAACTGAAAGTCTGTCCCAGTCCTGGTCATATCTCTCCTATCACCACTAGGAACAGCAGTTGACAGTTAACACGACATCATGCATGTTCACATTCAACTCCTGACCTGTCCATGTCCATACGTAATCTACCAGGCAAGTGAAGACAACTCTATTGACTAACTACACAGCACCTGCCATTGAAATCACATGCCTGGCTGAACCCTCTGAACAAATCTTACACTATGGATACAATCCCTGAAAAAACACAACATGTGGCAATCCCATTCAAGTGCCATCTGAGTCTTAAAATACATGTCTGGAGAACAGCTAAATCACGACATGTATCAAATCCCAGAGGCTTTGTTGCAGTAAGAATACACATATACCCCACATCACACCACACATGGATGTACTGCAACATTGGCCTACCTAGCACACATGATAGATCCACTGACAATCACAGATAGCAGTGTATCTACAACTAAACAAAGGACAGCCAATTAATACCTATTATGGCAACTTATATACCATGTGACATGCAGATACAGAGCCACAACATGTCAACATGAGTGGACCCACATCACTCACACTACTCTTGACATGTGAATACTAGTACCTAGGTCCGCACAACACACATATCCCACCTAAAAGACATGTACACATGATATCCACATAGACCTACACCATTGCCATTGCACTTACAACAGAAGCCGCAACAACAACACCTTGATGAGAAATAGTAGTATACACAAGGCAACACATTTCGAAGTATGAGTAAGGCTAAATCAATGCCTGTCTAACCTGTCCACATCAGCTAGGCTAAGGGAAACAAGAATTGTCCCACTCCACTAGAGCTGATTCCAAGTAAGCATTGTGACATGATGGAGGCGGATAGTACCATATTTTGCACTAGTATTGTAGGCCATTGGCAGATCTTGTCTGCACATTAAACTTTGCCTAAGGGTAGGAAAGCCCAATCACTTACCTCCCCTGATACAAAGGCATTGGGATAATAGTGAAGCGCCTACATTAATATGGCATGGAAAAGCATGGTACGCCCATATATACAATATCAGGCACCCATAGTTGGATGTCCTTCAGTTACAACCTTTACATACCCCATAGTGTTCATATGAAGGGACAATGGTAACAGCACCACAAACCCATTTGTACAGTCCAATTCTGCCCATACCTGTTGACTGAATGAGATGCTAGACTCACATGAAGTCAATACCTATACCGGGACTAAATTTACCTAGGCCCTATACCACATATGTCAGGTACTCTGTAGCAAATACAGATGATGTACATAGATGTGACTGATCTGCCACCATAATGGTACATATTCATATGTCCTAATTCATGGACCAGGAATTACTGGACAGGTAGGCTGCTACAGCAGGTTATACATATATATATATATATGGCTGGGTGGAGACATTCAATTGGCTCTGTCAATTGTACTGTTCCACATGCAGACATAGATGTATCTTGACACAGGTGACCTATATGTACACATGCAATAGCCTAGGTTCAGATCGCCCTCTCTTAGTCAGGCAATTAGAGTACTATGTAATCTCAGTAGTCAACATACATGTAGCACCTCCTACTTTGTCACAGCTGCTAAAGTGTGATAGCAAGCACCAAACTATCAGAGCAAAGTACATAGTTTCTGTAAGTACTTGCCACCTTGTGGCTCCTGTGCTTCCCTCAAACGCCCATCCACCTCAGGATAGGCCACAGCCAAAATGCGGGCCATTAGGGGGGTCAGGGTCTGATGAGCACCCCTCCCAGCTGGAGCTCTGCGGTCTTCCGGACCCAGCATCTCAGGTCCTCCCACTGCTTTCTAAAAATAGGTGCTCTGCCGGCTATGGACCCCCAGGGTCTGCACTTGCTTGGTGATGGCATGCCAGATCCTCTTTTTCTGATGAGCCTTCACCTGCATGTATGACACAGATAAAAGGAGAAAGTCATGTATACTGGCATCATACCAATAGAAGTGGTCATTGCAGACCAGTCACAGCAAGTTGGCACACATACCCATCCTTTCAGCACACACGCCTACACATCTGAATGCATCTACACCCACACTAGTGCACATGCCCAATGCAACGTCACACACATCTATCACACATGGCTAAGGCGTGGAACTCACCTACTCCTCTGGTGTCCCATATAGCTGTTCATACAGGGGTAGGACCTCTTCCACTAGCCTCCCAAGTTCTTCAGGGGTGAAGGCAGGGGCCCTATCACCTGCAGGACATGACATGATTGCTCCCAGAGGCAGTACACAGCAGCTCACGTTGTGGATGTCTTGCTCGCAACAGTGTGGGGGTCATGGCCACCATGTACAGGACCCTGACCGCCAGCAGTCATGGCCATTGGCCCAAGTCCACCAAAAGGAGCATTGTTACCCAATGGCAAGTTGCACAGCGGGTGCGTCCACCTACTACCATGACGACTTCCACCGGCAGACTTAGGTCACTTCCAACTGTCCAGTACAGTAGGTCAGGCACCTGCCATTTTGGGCACATTTCATCCATGGATGTGTTTAATAATCTGCGTCATTCTCCTATCCCAACAAAAGAAGTGTAGATGCGTGTGTAGTGTTATCATTTATGTGCCTCATAATGTTCATATATTTACCAAATGATGTGATGAGGTAAATACTATGTAAAGCTACTCTGAGATACATAGGCCATGGGTAGATATTGGTAGGTTACAAGACATATGTGTGAATAGTACAGGACAGCTACATCTTACACAAACATTAGTTTCACATGTACATTCCCATGTACCTGTTAGCCAATGTGCAGCATTGATGCTATGGGCTGTCCTGTATATGTCAGAAGTGCTATGCATCCTCAACAGATGTTAGGTGTCAGGTTATGTACACTGTGTAAATGATGTGTGCATACTGCATAACTTATAGTACATTTACTTCTCTCTACATAGTAATGGTGCCATGAGGAGAGTGAGACTTCCACCAGTGTACCGTCCACTAGTAGACCTGGAAACCATGGAGGACAGCCATGTCATCCAGACCTATCTTCTGAATCGTCAAGCCATCCTGGATCTTTGTACATAGTTGGAGCCAGATCTGATGCCTGCCATTCTCAATCCATATGGCATACCTCCCATCGTTCAAGCCTTGTCAGTGCTACACTTCCTGGCCACAGGGTCCTTTCAGAATACTGTTGTATTAACAGCAGGGATGCCTCTGCACATGTTCAGTCTGGTGTTGAAGGACAAACTGTGTGCATTGTTGAAACACCTGGGTAGCTACATCAGGTTCCCTCAACGTGCAGATTTGGCATATGAGAAGGCAGACATTTATGGTATGGGACACATTCCTCATGTGGCAGGAGCCATTGATGGCAACAATGTAGCCCTGGTCCCTCCCAGTGCCAGTGAACAGGTACACAGGAACAAGAAAAACTACCACTCAATCAAAGGACAGGTGGTGTGTCTGGCAGGCAAGTACATCTCACAAGTCACAGCCAAGTTTCCAGGATCTGTGCATGATTACTACATGGTGGGGAAAAGCAATGTCTCACATATAATGGCACGACTATAAACAGAGAGGGCCTGGCTGCTTGGTAAGTTTACATTGCGGTGTGTGTTTCTGAGTTATGTCGCCTGTCATTACAATCAAGCCAGTCCCACATACAATAGTTGTGTTTTTCAACCATTGTGTACACAGGTGACTCTGGCTATCCAAATCGTCCTTGACTGTTGACACCAGTGAGGTACCCAGCCACGCCAGGGGAACTCCATTACAATGAGGCCCACGGGAGGTCAATGCATGTCATCAAACAAACATTTGGTCTCCTGAAGGCAAGATTCAGGTGCCTGGACCTATCTGGGGAGCCCTCCTCTACTCGCCCCAAAAGGTATACCAAATAATCGTTGCCTGCTACATGTTCCACAATCTAGTCCTGAGTCGTCAGATACCATTGATTGCAGATGAGGGGGAGCCGTGGGTGGAAATGCTGATATCATAAGTGATGAAGAGCCGGAGGAAGAATGAGTTGGTGACTCTAGGGCACATCTCATCAATCAGTACTTAAACTGACATACACAAACGTGAAGTGGACCTATTGATGTGCTGTAAGTGCACAACTTGAAGTAGATTGCAGCCATTACAGCTCCTGACTGGCTTCATCAGTGGGGGAGTCATGAGTTCCCATGCTTAAGTGTAAGTTGTGGATGCCGACTGATAGATTGTAATGTACAGTACATTTTGTTCAGCTTTGTCATGTACAGTTACATCAGATCCTAACATACACTTCTGTAATGGACTACTCAATATAGATCTATGTGTCTGGCATTCCCCTAGCCTCTTTTCCTTCCACTCAATGATATAGCAATTTCCTGTTTGGCTCTGTTTGGCTCTGCAACCTAGGCTTGAGGTATTCATTGCCCTTAGGCAATGGTAATTGCTGACGGTCATGAGAGGTGTACCAGAAGGATTGGTGAAAATATGAATGTAGGTACAGTGGGTGGTACCTTGTTAGTACTTCAGCCATACAAGTGGGGTTGCGACTGCTTAATCATTTCCTATTCCCAGTGGATTTAAGGGGGATGTGAAATGGTGTATTATGTGTCAGTGGTAGTTAGCAGCCCATGCATGATATTTGTGTCACGGCCTGTCCCTTCACAATGGATGGGGTACTTAATGATGAGCTTGGGACCTAGCTGTGTTTGTATACTGACGTTGCTGTCCAAGGTGCAGGTAACTGTATACTGACAAAGGTGACTGACAATCCTACAGCTATAGGGCTTATGTTTGTGTATGGTTTTAGTACTGTGTTCCTCTGTGATGATCTTTTTGTGTTCCATGGGATGTGTGATTGTGTAGCTATGGTATGGTATGGTTATGTGAAGAGCCTGGTGATGTATTGGTAAAATCTGGGTGCCCCTGCTTTGTAGGTAGTCTACCATGGGCATGACTTCTATTACCTGTAAATGTGCTTAGCATGCCCCCATGCCTTCCATCCTGATGGTACTCTCTGTCATGCTCTAATTGCAGATTGGAATACTGACTATACCTTGCTGTTTCTCTGGATTTCAACCTCTCTGACATATGTCCATTTCTGTTGTTATGTGTGTCCTGCCGAGGGAGCCTCAATCTGATGTCCATTAAACTGCCTGTTTGATTCAGGGGGGCATTACCAGACCACCTTTGGCAAGCATGACAAATGTTGTTGTATCATTAAAGACACATATACAGTAACTGTGTCAAAATATGATTTATTGTGCATTTCAGGATAGAAAAAGTCAAATTAACTGTGAACACATAAAGAAGAAGGTGATGAGTGAAGTCATGGTAGATGGATTCATCAGAGTAGCTGATACAACAGGTCCTGTGTCCTTGTACCATGGGAAAATGGAGTGCTGTCTCTGAACAGTCAACAGGGTGTCTCAATGGCACACAAGGGTGACAAATCAGGAGAAGTTCACTTCCTGGCAGTGGGTTTGGTCTTGGCATGTGCTGCAGCCTGATGTCTGGGTGTACGTCCACGTTTGCGGGGGGGAGTTCTTCAGCTATAGAGGTAGGGGTGTCTGAGGCATGTGGTTCCCCTGGCAGGGCCTTCATTCCACTAGCTGCTGCTGATGTAGATGGAGCAAGTGTTACATTGCTAGTGGAAGGGGCCTCATGGTGTGTTGAGAAACCACACAGGGTGGTGTTGATGTCCGTCAGCACCCCTGCAATGAAAGCCATGGTGGCATTATGTGTCTGCCACTGCTCCATTACTTCCTGGTGGTATTCCCTCTGCAGCCTTTGATTTTCCCCTAACATGGTGATAATGTTGCCCATTCTGTCCTGGTAACTTAAGTATGCTCCCAAGACTTGAGAGATGGTTTCCAGGACAGTGGAGTCCCTTGGGGGCCCCATCCTCTGGCCCACAGCATACCTCCCATGCACCCTACCCCAAGTGCCTATGCCCCGGCATCGTGTGCCCACTCCCATTGGTAGCAGGACAATCATTGTCTGGGATGTCAAGGTTTTACTCAGGCCCCTGTACTGTGGTGCACAGCCCTGTCTGATTGTACATTCCTTTGGAACACAGGTTTGGGGGTGATTGGTTGGCTGTGATGTGGATGGCCCAGGGGTGGAAGAGCTTGATGTAGGCAGGGTGAGGCAGGGAGTCGTTGACTGACCAGGTGCCCCAGATGGGCCCGGTTGTTGGTCACTGTCCAGACATCCAGGCATGTTCTCCTCACTGGGGTCTTCATCCTGAGGGGGACTGGCAGTCTCTGGTATCCTCTCCATGGTGGCAATAGCGGGGTTACCTGTGGAGGGAGTGAGACACAGAGTTCAGTTTAGAAAGTGTGTTTGGTTACCTCTTTGTGAGATGCAGGCAGTGGCTTAACATGATTCCCTGCAATGGCATTGACATATGCTGCACAGCATAACTTTGTTATACATACAGCCCTGTGACTTGATTTCCAAACTCCATGTTGGGAGCTGTCATTCAGGTATGGTACATATTGCACTGTGATGGGTTCTGGTTCTGTCTGATACTTGACATGATTGTTCAGCTTTGTTACATAGTGATTAGTCAGGCTTGCTAGATGTCACACATTATAGCTGCACATTGCACAATGGTGTCCCAGTGTGAACACAGTATGTGAGTATGCAAGGGTAATAGTCCTGCCTCTGGATGTTGGGCATGTGCCATCTTGCTTTCCAACCCATGGTCCGTCTATTTCAGGCTTGGGGATATGGATCAGTAGCCATTAGGAATGGTAAGTGAGCTGTAGCTGTGTTTTGCTTTGTGTGCTATTGTGAATGTGCCACTGCATTGCTGTCATTGCCATGTACAACACTCACTAGAGTGCTCACTAGAACAATCTAGATGGTGTGGCCCATACCTTAGATGTACATGCATTACATGTGATGTGTTGTGCACATGCCAGGTTTTCACATTGATGGGTTAGTGAATTCTGCGAGTCATAGTGCTATGATTAGCCAGTAGTTGACATGCCTTTGCCAAGAGCTGAATGGGCAGTTGGGCTGAGTGGGGTGGTGCCATGCAGGTGAGGTCCATTGGGTGGATAGGTGGTAGGTGTAGTGGAACATTCAGTTAATTAGGGAGTATTTGGGTGTTGAGGTGTGACATGGATGTTGTGGGTACTTATCAGACTGCAGTCCCCTAGGTATTCTAGTCAGGCCCTCAGGATGCAGTATGTCCAAGACCTTCTCCTCCCAAGATGTGAACTGTGGGGGAGGAAGTGGGGACCCATCGCCAGTCTTCTGCACTGTGATCTGGTGGTGTGATGCCATGGAACGGACCTTCCCACGTATGTCGTTCCACCTCTTCCTAATGTCGTCCCTTGTGCGTGGATGGCTGCCTACTGAATTGACCCTATCGACTATCCTTTGCCACAACTCCATTTTCCTGGCAATCGATGTTTGTTGGACCTTTGAACAGTTGTGGCTCTACCCTGACAATTTCATCCACCATGACCCGCAACTCGTCGTCGGTGGATCGTGGGTGTTTTTGTAGGGACATGGTAGTGGTAGTGTAGACGGTGTGTGGGGGTGTTGTGAGTGTAAGGGTGCAGTGTTGGGTGATTGGTGAGGTCTGGGTGTTGTGTTGTGACGGTGAGACAGTTGTCGTAGATTGTGTGTACTCGTTATGTGTGTAATGTGTTTGTTGTGCTAATGTGGAGTGTGTGCTGAGTGTGACGTTTATGTGAGCCAATGGTGTAAGGCTGCTATCTCAATATAATTGCCTGCTCTCGGTGTCTCTAATGATGTTTTTGTTGCAAGGGATTGTGGGTTGTGTGGGGGGGTGTTATATAGCGCAGTGTGTCGGGTGTGTGGATGTACATCAGGTATGGGGTATTCAAACTATCCAATGTGGTGTTGTGTTCTGACAGTAGTGAGTTGAAACCCCCGTGGTTCGCACCGTCAATGGTTTTCTGACATGGAAGAACCGCTGTGGTGATTTGTGGCTTGTAATCTGGTGGGTAGATTTTTGTCGGGCTGGCAGTGCTGGTGGCGGAACCACCTCTTTTCCACCCTCCAGTGTCCTGGTGTTTTCAGATTTTTGGCTGGTTTTTGGCGGTCTTCACAGTGTGACTCTTAATATAGTGGTCAGATGACCGCCAACATGGAAGTCTTTTGGCGGCCGCCATTGCGGCAGTCTTGCCAAGAGACCACCAAATTTGTAATGAGACCCATAGTCTCCGTTGACCTCATTGATACACCCCTGCCTACTTGTGATTGTGTATAATATAAAATCATAAAGGAACATTGGAAGCCAGTTATGCAAATTCACCATTCATGATTTTTTTTGAGTTAAGGGTTATTGCAAGTGTATTGAACTCATTGTGCTCACCTGTACTTGCATTGTAGTTATTCAGAAAACTATAACTATCTTTGCTGATGTCAAGTATGCATTCGAGTATGCCCACAATTTTGGGATCCTCTTCTGCATATACCTTGATCAAAAATGGGTCTTTTGTCATTCGGGTGCTTGATGCCCTCCAACTGCCAAGTAAGATAGATGTTGTTTAATGTGTGGTCAACTAATCTGCATAAGATGTAATGCCTAAAGGCAAAACTTTTGATGACAGTGTTGCTAAAAATCCTGCTTTGTCTCCTGACTCCAATGTGACCTTCTCTGTATCTAAAACTGTTGAGCCTTTCATGATCACTGTACAAGTTCTCAGTCAGAGTGGAAATAAACTTTGGACAAGATTTGGGTGTCACAGGCATCAAGATAGGGTTGTGCTGTGAAGAGAGTAGTAATATGAGTCCTCCCAAAATCCAGCTACTATGTTTCACCCACATGTACCACAGTACTGCCTATGTTAATCAAGATGGTATGCCCTGTGCCACTGGCACATAGTGCACCCTAAATCCTTTCTGTTGCTTAACAGCACTGCCTGATTACATCATCGCAAAGAGCACCAAAACTACCATAGTTGCTCATCCCACCACTTCATGACCATGCATCCATGTCCAAATATATTTTATTCAAATGCCTCTATGCTTTTCACGTCTACTTCCTGGTACTTGTGTGTATGTTTTTTGGAAGGGTAGAAGCCTTTGCCTGTGACCTTGCTAATGCGATCATTGTGGCCAAATGACTACTTACTACAAGATTGTATGCCAATGTTCGGAGTCTGGCTGAAGATTGGAATTGACAAAGGAACTCATTTTGTGACCTCTATGTTTCAGGAATTGTGCAAAAGTTTGAGAATTTACGATTATTTCTAATGCACATCACCCTGAATACTTGAGGAAATTTGAGAGGAATAATGGAACATTGAAAAACTATAGGGGTATATTTACAAGTCCATTGCGCCTCCTTGCACCACACTAGTGTCATTTTTTACACTAATGTGGTGTTAAGGAGGCAATTTTCCCACACCATATTTCCAATTTGTAAACCATTGTGCCACAATATGCCAGTGCCAGACATAATGGGGGTCATTCTCAAGCAGGGAGGACTGAACAAATGGGGCAGTGAAATTTACTAGATTGTACTGCACCATTTTTGGCATCATTTGTTATGCCTGCTCAGGACATGCATTAAAATCAATCACCAATAATCTCCTATGGGCCTCCCTGTGCTTCCTGGACAAGCGTCAACATTTTTGGCACTAGTGCATCAAAGCACCACAAGAGCACCAAAAAATGTTGATGCGATTGTGGTATTGTGTGCCGTGGTGCTGTTAGGACGGCACAGGGGGAATAAGAAAAGTGGAGCATCAATGCTGATGTGCCACTTTCTTGTGAATATGCCCCATAGTGTCTAAAATATGTGAAGAATGGGATTCAAATGAACAGTGCTAATATCCATAGCGCTAACATCAATCTGAGCAGTCCCAAGCCAAAATATTTAATTTAACCCATACAAGATATTTATAGACAGACCTGACATTTACATCCCTACCTTTACAATGTGATGAACTTTACTTGATTTGTACCTGTCTGAGTACTAGTTCGGATGACTGTATGCAGCTCATTTGCTGTCTCAACAACTCCTATTCTCAGGTTTAAAGTTCACTGCCCCCAGCCCAAGGAAGTGTGCCATGGTCTACAGCCACGTGGCTGGATTCATGGCAAGAGTGATCAAACCCTCTGATGAGGCAAATTGCAAGTCCTGCTCATTACCACCATGGCTTTTTCACTTGCCATGTTACCGGTATTGACCTACTTAAGCCCTTATCCAGCCAAAATTTCAGCTGCTATCCATTCAGCCTCAGCTGTTAACTGACTCATGTATAAAGAAGGAATGGCAGTAAATTAATGGGATACAATGTATATATTTGAGCAAACTGCCCCAATCCTTTTCCAGTTTTCATCCAAGTTGAGGATTTCAAGAACTATTCTTCAATCTGGTTTGCTGTTCACCCAGAGACGTTTCTGTGATCAACCTGCAACTAATTACATTTGCGGCATTCAGGTGTATGTGTTGCTACCCAAAGACATGTCTGGATCCTGCTAACTTGAATAGGTTGAGCCCATTATCCCCTATTTTGTCACTTTCCCTCCTGCCTTGCAAGGGAGAAAGAAAACAAATTGCTTACCATTCTATTCCCAAGGGACGAGATGGGTCTATCTGTCTTTGAGATTTATTGAATTATTGAAGTTCCGGAAGTGGTAGCTAATTCCACTGCTAATGCTCTTGAACTAATAACCACTCAATTGGTGGTTCAATTAACTATTATTCAACAAAATAAAATTGCTCTTGATTTTGTACTGGCCATTAAGAGTAGGGTATAGTACAAATATCCCTGATTTGTCTGTGGGATTCAGGAGTAGATTGAAACTATACGTGAATGTGATAAAGGCTTCACTTGATGGTGGTTTTGCATGGTAGGGGTATCAAAATACTCAAAGTTGTCTTTTGCGTTATTGTTAATGTCTTGTTGATTTACATTCAGATGTATAGTTTGGCAGATGGATTACTCTGTCGCAAACATGACAGATATTCCAGTCCCCTTATGTAAGAAACAGGACTGGCTGCAGAAGTCCCCTAACTTTTTCCCCAATTTTTCAACTTTTGCTGGTGTTTTTCTGACTCTGAGGGTGCCCTGGGTACTGCTACCCAGTCGCTGGGGCTGTGCTCTGCATAAAAAGAGTATGCTAATTCGTCTAATTATAATTGGCTTTGTCAACCTACCTATAAGTCCCTAGTATATGGTAGGTCCTATAGGTTTAGGGACCCCAGCATAGCTGCACTGCTAAGGTGGCCAGTGTCATTTTAAAGGCAGGCCTGCCTTGCTGGCTGCTTTTAAAGTAAAGTTATAAGCAAATTTGACTTTTGAATTAAAAGTACTTCCAAAGTCTTAAACTACCTTATTTTTACATGTGTCCCATAAGGTGTGCCCTATGTGCCCCTAGGGTTGGGTGGCATGTAACTATAAGCAGACACCTTATAAAAATAGTTTTATAAGCCTGGTGCAGTAAAATAGCCAAATTCGTATTTTCCTCACTGTAGTGAATAGTTTAACATAGGCTAAAATGGGGAGACTTTATTTTAATTAATAAAGTCCCCTTAAGTGTCAGATACCTTGAGTTTGGTATCAAATACATTGTTGTAATAAATACAACAAAATACAATTTTGGGATTTAATATAACTAGTGCAGGTAAAGAGTTTAAAACTCAACCTGAAAGTTGCCAACTTTAGCTCTGTAGTGCCCTTCTCTGATTGGCCAGCCTCTGGCAGCCTGGCCAGGCTGCCTTAGTGAAGTGTGAAGTGACCTGGGCTAAACACAAAGGATGTGCCTCGGGGAAGAGATCTGCCTCAGCAGATGAGGAAGCAGGAAGGAGGAAGGCGGCTAAACTGGTCTTTAAAGGTAGGGAAGGACATTTGGAGCAGCCCAGCACCTCCCTCACATCCTGCAACCCCTGACAATTAGGTGCTCTCATGATTAGATTAGAAGAGGGCATGAGAGGGGTGTGTTTATGATTTTTAGGCAAACCAGTGGGTGGGCTCAGCCAGATCTAAGCTCCAAAAATCACTTTCAGCCATGTTGGATTTTTGAGGAATGTTGCGCCCTGGGATTGATTTTAGCCACATTTCCAAGGAAGTGTCCATCAAAGGGGGAAGGAGCCTGCCTGTGATTGGATACCCATGACTCCCCTGTTTTTCACCCAAGAGCAAGGATAAATATGGAAGAGCTGCACCCACACATCAGATCCCTACAAGGAACAAGACAAAGAAGAATAAGGACTGACCTGCTAGAACGCTGACCTACACCTGGACAATGCACTCTGAAGGACCTCATCAGCTGCACACTTGGGCTTTACCATTAAAAGGACGTTCTCTCTCTTCTACTGCTTCAAGAAGGGACTTCCTGTTTGCTACAGGTACAAAGGAGCTGCCCAGAGTCCCCTGCATCAAGTCCTGCAAGCAGAGCCCAGCTGACCATGTCCCAGTGGCCATTTGAGGATTCTGACCAGGTGTATTCTGGGAATTGTAGTCCCATATCCAAAGGGGCAACTCAGAGCTTCTGGAACTTTGGATGTTGTGGTCATGCCAAGGACCCAAAAAGGACCTCTGGAAGAAGATCCAGAAGTTTGGAGATGTTTGGAGCAACTCCATATGTTGAAGAGGTGCATTGTGGGAGTTGGAGTCCCAGACCGCAAGAGGAAAAGCAGAGCCCTTGGCTGGTGCTATGGACTACTTTCTTGAATCACAAAACACTTCTGAAAGTGTGAAACACACAGCCAATAAGAACACAGCATGAACAGTAGCACACTATGCTCATGTGCCCCTCAGGCAGGACATCTTGACACATTACTGGCTGGCCCATATTGTGTCCGCACAAGGCCGAGGCCCACCTGCATTTGTTATCAGGACCTTATTTATGACTCCATGACAACTGTTCACATTCTTAATCTCAAAACAAATGATGTCATTTTTTTATTGTTTCCAAATAAATGTATAAAACACTGCGCAAAACAAATGTGCTTGGAGACAGTCTTCAGACTCCAGCTCTGTAACTGTTCTCCTGGCTGTAATGTAACGTTCCCATTTTGCCAAATGCCTCTTATCTTTTGTTTTTTCAAGTTAAATTCACATTTGAGCAACATGTTGGTGAGCCAGATAGGAGCTGATTGTTTCTGGGATCTGACTGCGACCAAAGGAAGGGGCTCCCGACTGGAGGGATTCACATTTGCTCAACAAGGAAAGGTGAGCAGATGCCACAATTGAATGGAAGCTCTGCTGAATTCACGGGGCAGAGGTCCGTCCTGAAGCTGCCATTAGAAAGGTAAAAGACTACATCAGAGCCTTAGTCCTAGAACTTACGTATGGCAAACTAGGAAAAAGTGTAACCCACGGAAGTCACCTTCTTCTGTAGTCAACACACTAGGATTTGTGAATATTGTTTTTTTTTGCTTGTACCGCAAGGTTTGACACCAGTGGTATTCTTGTCCCCTGGGTGTGACACAGGGTTGATCGCTTGGACCGCTGGGCATGATAGAGATAGTACGCTTGTTACCTGGGTGTTATACAGGGTTATAGCCTCACTGCTTGGACCACTGGGCGTGACACAGATGGCATGCATAATCCTTGAGTATAATATAGGGCTGGCATCTCAATTTAGAGAGGTGCTTATCGCTTGGACTGCTGGGTGTGACACAGACGGTAAGCATAGGCTCTGGGTGTGATATAGAGCCCGCACCCCAATCTTATTTTTAGTCTAAAAGGTTTTCTCAGTGCTACCAATTTCTTAACACTGTCGGTATCAGTAAGAAGTGAGAGGTGTTGTTCACTTGGACCGCGGTGCATGACACAGATGGTACGCATGACTCCTGAGTGTGATATAGGGTGTGATTTAGATGTTAGGGAAGAAAAAGCCTGGGATCTAGGAGATTAGGCATAGCTTGTGTTTGGCCAAGAAGGCCTATGGGCGTTGAGTTATTCCTTTTTTCCCCAGATATATTGTGATTATTTTTGCAACAGAGCTGATCAGGCTTACTTAGGCCGGTGTGCCACGCAAAGCTTTCCCTGGTCACGGGATAGCATGCGCTAAGAGCGGGCTAAGGTATTTTTTGACAAAGTCATTACTTTTTGTGCTTTGTCAATTTTTCTTCGTTCCAATTGACACATAATGTGATTTAGATATTGTGGTGCTGGTAAATTAATGCAACTGTGTTTTGTCTTGAGTATTGTGTTTTGTTGATGACTCAATGTACAATATGATGGTGTTGCTAATTCTCAAAAATTGTTATTTAATACCAAAGTAAGGCTCACTATTTTGATCCCAAATTTCATGAAGTTTGAATTAACAACTGGACTTTCTTCTAGGTTGTGACTCTTCATATACTTTGTTATTTGAGTTTGTTAAATGTTAGATCTAGCAATCCATGTGTGTTTATTTCCTGACTGCCAGAGTAGAACTAGTATTCCCTATGTACATATTACCCCACTGCCAGAGTAAAACGTAGGATTCCCTAAAAACAGAAAGGTTAGATGAAACTAGAAGTGTAACTATCCCCAAAAGACTGCCCAACTCATTATGGAATCACCACTAAAGCACATGCAAAACAGGTTGCCCACACAGTCTAAGAAACTCAAAATGTTTTGCCACAAATGGCAAACACACACTAAGGCACACACGTTTCCTTAGCCAAACGAGGAAACATTTGACACTCACATAGTTGAACACACAAGAACACACATGCGGAGTAAATACGCAGGGCAAAAGAAGGGCAGGAAAGAAGCATTATTAGAGTTATGTGTCATCTTCAAGGAGGCCTAGACCAATAACACTACCCCACAGTCAGCAGGCAAGTAGTCTGCCCCTCCTCCACCATATGCAGGAATGGAGATACTCTCCCTGATGCCTGCTATCTCCATTTTAGGTTCCACCAAACCACAGGTCGAGGGAGCCAAAAAGGGTCCCTACCGTACAGCGAACTGATAGATCTAGGCATGACAGACTAACAGGCCAGCAGGCCCAGGAAATCCCAGCACCACCCCAGTCCACAGCTCCTCGAATATGGACCCCCTATCCATCCCGTTCAGTCCTCAAACCCCTGTGGCATGGAGAATATGTACTCTCACTAATTCTGGTGAACATACTTGAGTGACAGGGAGATTTATAGTAGTTCTGGACAGTGAGACAACTAGTTAGGGGGAGGAAAAGGGTCCAAGCCTTCCTGGATCCGATGACGAGGGGGGAGCCACAGGGTATGCTCATGTAACCGTGGAAACAATAGAAAGCGAGTGTGAGAGCAGGTCCCTCCGAAAAAGAACAGTGCTTAGCTTAGAACGAAGGAGGCAATCTAGGTGGGATTTGGAGGAAAGATGCAAGCTACCTTGGAAGCACAGTGTCAGAGTAGAGCAGAGTGCCCTCCACCTAAGAAAAGCAGGGGTAGGTACAGATGCTCACTTGAGGAAAAGTCTAAGATGGAATTAGAGGAGAGGTTTTTGGCTGGGGTCTGAGCCTAACCAGATCATCAGTGTAGGAGAGGGGCTGACCAGAAAATAAGAGACCAAGGTAGCCTGGTGCAAACTCAATGTAGGTGCAATAGAGCCAGAATGGCACCTTTGCGTGTGCACAAGGGGAGCAGCTACAACGACGTCTGCTCCTCTCGAACGTGCAGAACAGACAAACCAACCCCAAAAGAGATGGTAGGTTGAGAAGAAGGTGAGATCTTTGCACAACCTGCTAGCCCACTGGCCCAAAGGCAGTGACAAGTATGATAGACACTGGCCGGAGGCAAGATCCTTCAAACCAGAGGACATACTTGTTGCAGACAAATGCATCCGGCACGGAGGGGGAGATCCCAAGTGGAAATTCCCCTACATGCAGGATTGTCTAAGAAGACGGGAATGCTCTGTTTAGGAGAAGCCAGTGGAGCTTCCCAAAGACAACATATGCCCGCTACTTCAAAAGGGCACGTCAGGGACCATCTATGTGCCATGAGCTGGGATGGATAAAGAAGTATTAAGGACCAAATTGCCAACATTGTTTAATGGGATGTTAAAAGGATCTCATGTTTTGAGAAGAACACCATGGGAATAAACCTAGCAATAGGCGATTTCAAAAGTCTGCAAAGTAGTCTTGGTGGAAAGCAGACTAACATGGTGTTCACCTGAGCCCGCATCCCAGCAATCATGCTGAGAAACACCAAGCACGACAGGGACACATTCAATTCATACAGACACTTAATATGAACAGTCCTGAGGGAAATTTTCACTGAGTGCTCAAATGTAGGACAGTTAATGGCAGAAACCATGAAACCTGAGGAGACCATAGCCAATTTTCTAGATAGGATGACAGAATGATGGGGAAAAGGGACAGGCCAGCCATGGACCAATACATGCCCCCAGGTCACAATCTTTTACAATATCCTCAAAAAGGGGCTGCCCACCAAAATATAGAGTGGATTGAACAGCGTAGTGGGACTAGACACCAAACCCTGGAGGGAGACGCAAACTCAAATATTACACTATCACAAAAAAAAACAAGAAAAAGACAGGAGAAAGTTCAGAAAAATACTGCTGAACTGCTCCAACACAAATTGAAAAAGACCACTCTCGAGGGGGATGCATTGTCCACAAGTGTGCAAATGGCACCGGTTCTTATGAGGTATCCACCTCAAAGCCGCAGAGAGTTTCAAACTAGCTACAAAGGCAAAAACCAGGAAGAATGGCAGTAGCCAGACCTTATAGAAAGTTACTATTGACACAGAATGGGCCACATGATCAACAGATGCTGGCTAAAAGCATATCACAAGCAGAGGTTAATGACCTGGGGCCAGGCCCCACACAATTTCCATTAAAAAAAACAAGCTCAGGGAAACCTGAATGCACCTTTTAATCTGCCGGAGGACAGTCAGTCCACTGCTGCACCACAGCAACAGGGATCAGGCAGTTGGACTAGCACACGGCATCAGCAACCACATACAGGGAAGCCAGCCCAACAAAGACCGGGGCCACAGCCGCGGCAGGGAGGGGTAACTATTTGGGGAAGCAGTGCCTTCACACATCTACAGAACCCAAACGTGCAGTAAAACTTAATGCACCCAATGCAAAGAATCTATTTCACACACACCTTAAAATTCACTCTACAAAAACTCAAAAGAAATACAAATGAGATAACATAAGGGATTTAAGCCTTTACTTGTGTTCAGGAAACTCAGGGCTGCTGTACGTGCTCTGTCGATTAGGTATCCTCACTAGAGTCCCCCATTCAGGTACTGGTGGGAGCAGAGGTCCGACTCTGCTGGTGATCCCCTGTTGGCTGGCCACACCCCAGAAGGCACAGGTAACACTCTACTGCTGATCTGATGTTGGCTGGCCACCAACTAGGCGGAAGGCAGTCTGACAATGGGGGCAGAGTGGCTCCCCGACCAGTACTTAAAAGCACTAAGCCCTCACACCCACAAGTCAAATGGGGCAGGTTCCAATCACCTAGTTGAAAGCTCCCCATTCTGGGACAGCCAGCCTGAGACCAAAAATTCCTTCATGGTGCATGGTCCAAGAATGCCCCCATAAAGCTAAAAAGCCTCCAGCCAAATGGATGCCCCCTTTTGATTCCAAAATGAAGCTATCCTCCATTGTTGGCGCAAGGCTTCAGGTACGCTTGGGATAGTGAAGACCTCATAACTTCCATAGCACAAGCACAAAATCCACAGATTGCGAAACACTGCATGTTGCCAAGTCACTAGAGGTTGGAGGTTTCATTAGAACAACCAGTAGTCCTAGTCCATTACCCTCATTTGGGCAACCTTTGAAGATTTCTTGGCCTTGCACCAGACTCTCCATGCAGCAATATGTTTTCCCCTCCTTTCCCTCAAAGTTTTCCAATTAACAGCTATGAACCGCAGGTCCAAAGAAGATGGAGTCCAAGGCAGGGTGGTGCCCGGTGAAAAGGAGTCAAGAAAGATCCATCATGGCTCCGAGCAGAATAGAACGCATTAATATGTCCACCACTGTCCCAGGCCTAAAAATCAGACAACACACAAGAGCAAGCTTACACACACCGTCTGAGAGGAAGCAATTCTCCCAATCTCGGTCACCGCAATATCAGAGGCACATGGGACAATGGAACAACTCTCAGACGCCCTCCGGTTCATGTCAATTAAGATAACAGATCATGCAAAGGTCTAGGGAAGCACCCAAAGGGCAATAAAAAGAAGCCCAAAGCTGGACCAAAAAGAAGCCTCTAGAAAAAGGACGTAATCTAGGCCTGGAGGGGTTCAAGGAGTCTGACTCCATGGAATTCCTCAGAGTTGAATAAAAACTCTGTGGAATTCCGTGGAGGCGGAGTTCCGTAACCCGTGGAGATCGGGAGCATTCAGGAGGGCCATAGGCAGTGAGAGCTGCTATTTCAGGCTCTTGTTCACCGTCCGTCCTGTGTGCAGTGCACACAGGGCAGGCCAGTACACAAGAGGCCTGAAAGGGCAGCTGCCTTTCGCTGCCTATGGCCCTTGCCTGAATTCAGGCCAGGGTTGTAGGCAGCGAAAGCTGGCAGGCCTGTTGTACACCGGCCTGCCCCATGTGCACTGCACACAGAAAAGGCCTGTGCACAAAAGGCCTAAAACCACAGCTTTCACTACCTTTTCAGTCTCTGTTTGTGCACTGGTGTGCACAAATAATGACAAAAGAAAGAGACAAGGACTTACCTGGGTCTTCCAGGGGGTCCTCCTCTCCTCCGATGGCAACGAGTGCACAGCAGCTGCATCCCTCTGGCCTCTGCTCACAGGCTTGTGTGCGTGCTGCTGCTCAATTATAGGCTGCACAGCACAAGCCCAGAATTCTGTGCTTGTGCTGTGCAGTCCAATCTGGGCTGCAGCGCGCACCGGGTGAGTTCTGCTCTGCCGGCGGGGCTAGCGGAGTTTTTGACTAACTACACTCTCGAAGCAGAGCGTGGATTTCCAAAAACTCCATAAGCTCTGCCAGCAGAGGGGAGCTGCCCGCACACCTCTAGCATAGTCAAGACATCTGGCACCACTAGGGAGGATCACGGTGCACACCACATGATAGGAGTAGAGGGGTACAAATGTGACCTCAGGGCATGTTGCGATCCGCGGCCAACATTCAGTGCGACATGTTTCCTCTTTAAACATCCCCAGCGCACACGTAGGATGAAAACACTGCCCACACTGATGGCACCCCTATGCACACACTAGGGGCCAGATGGATCAAAGGGTTTTACCCATTCTGTGTCTATGGGAAAATGTGTTCGTACATATGGGCCTAGGATACGAGAAGGCTGTTGACGCCGACAGAGCACCAGTTAATAATTAAATGTACTCACATGTTTACGAGATACACACATGCTCACAAGATCACCCTGTAAAAAAGTACTTACAGCCATACACCTCATCAGACAGGGAGCAGGGGGAGGCCCAACAACCCATATAATTACTATGTTCATGAACAACAACCCATTTTTTTTAAATTAGATACCTCGAGAGGAACCACCTTCAGGTGACTCACTGAAATGATGAAAATGCAGGAATTTGATGACACATGTAAGGATGCAATGTTTTCTCAAATGACAAGCCAAACCTAGCTCTTATCCAACAGGCCTGCAATCAAGTCTCCAAGTGCACCACCTTTATAGTGGGACATCACCTCTTTATTGACCACACCAACAAGCCCAACAGGACCACCTCCGTGCGAACCGCATCATGAACTTTTTCCTAAACTATACCACATCAGCAGTCCCAACAGCATAAAAAACCATGAATTGCACCTCAAACTTTTTTAACTGACAAAGCTAAGAAACTCCAACCACCAGAGGGCTACAGACATCTCCCTTGAGAGTCATCCCAAGATCTGCAATGATCAAAACGTTATGCATGTTAGCAAATGTGCATATCCTCTGTTTGTTATGGGTACTGCTGCATCCAGTCCATACCAAAGAACTGACTAGTCTAATGGAGTCCACCCAGAAAATGTCCCCACACTTGCATAAGGACCTCTCTCATGTTAGTTAAAACAACACTGAACACTACACCAGCATTCCATACACATTACACAGCATCCTCCTACACAATACAAGGTATCAGCACATGACTGCTTTGGGTTCCAAGTCACCAACCCATGTTACGTCTGTTCACTGATACTACATGCAATAGGAGCAGACAGGCTTTACTTGTCCCAAGAGGTAGCCCCTGAAAACGCAAAATGCCTTCTCCACCTATACCTATGTATAGGGAAGAGGTAAATCTGACTCGAGGTAGCAAAACCACTAAACCAATGCACAAACACATCTACTCCCACTTCTATCTGTGGTCCAAGGGATACCCCTAGCAAATCTGGGGCTGTCTTCATGAACAACGAGTGAACCCCAGACATGGAGTTTCAGTGTAGGGCCATCTACCTCGATGATAGAAAAGGAAATGAGTCTTGTAGGGGAGGGTTGAATAGCAGCATTGATACCCCATGTCAGGATATGTGGGGATGGAGATTGATCGATATACGTGGATAGAAGGGAAGAAGCAACCCCTATCTGTATTGAAACTCATGCTGTATTCTTTATGTTTTAGAGGCAAATGAACAATTCTGCTGGATACAAATGAAAACTGTAGCACAATCCTGGACATTCCAGACATGTAATGGACACCTCATGCTGATAGACACTTACTGGCAATGTGGCAAGTTTTCCTATACTCAGCTGATCTCCAGGTGGAGTGGCCTCTGCTACCTTGTCACAATACACACTCTGACCCTGGTAATTCTGGAGGAACATCTGTCAGAACTGTACCAACACCCGCTAAGGAAGAAGACAACTCTGTTGCATCAGGCTCAAGGAAAAGAACTGCTGGTATTTTTGGCTGGGCTAAGTATAAGTACATTCCAGAGGAATTTAGACTGTTGTTTTATGCACAACTATTAGCAAATTAGTCCATACCCTTCTTCCCACTGCAGAGAAAAGCAAATGCCTGCTGGTTGCAAATAATCAGGTTGGAAATGCTCAAAATGATGAATAGCACTGATCTCTGCCTTAATGCAATCAAGAAAGAACTGAGAGCCATTTGCCTCATGGTAATGCAACATCGGTATGTGTTGGACTTGATAACCGCCATGGAGGGTGCGATGTGTGTGATAATTTGTGCATCCATACCAGGCACTGACATGGTGTTAGAAACTGGGTCTCTAGTTGGCGGACGTATACACTCTTGTCCAAATAGGGATCACAATCCTAGTCAGCGTAAATCACACACAATCCCAATTATCCTGTGCCCACCCTCTGGTAGCTTGGCACTGAACAGTCAGGCTTAGCTTAGAAGGCAATGTGTAAAGTATTTGTGCAATATATGTTGCAATAACACAGTGTTGCAATAACACAGTGAGAACACTGCAGAAAGACACCACACAGGTTTAGCAAAATATGAGATATTTATCAGATTAATTTAAGTTCAAAACGATCAACATTTGATAATCAAAAGTTGAAATATCATTTTTGTAATGATAGGAAGAGTTCTTAAAAGTAACAATTGTCTCTTCCAAGCACAAAGTACCTGGTTTGCATCAAAATTACATGCACGAAGACAGCAGAGGAGGAGATGCGTGGAAAAAGGTAGGTGTGCGTCAATTTTCTGAATGCACACAGATAACGCGTTGATTCTTTTCCATGCTGCAAGGGCTTTACATCTAATTCCGGAGCGTAGGCATGAATCCTATTTGTGATACAGGCTCTTTTGATGCCCAGGGATAATACGTGGAAATCCGGGCATGCGGGACGAAGTCACAGCTGTTGCTTCGATCCGGTGGGTGATATGGCAGAATTTCTGCCACACGGCTGGCACTGCGTTGATTCTTCTCACAGGAAGTTGGGCTGCATTGTTCCGGCTCAGCGACGTGTTGATCTGGTGGGTTGGGCATTTACAGTTCCAGTGGCAATTTTGCTGCTGCGTCGATCTCCACTCGGGGAACCAGGCTGGGTCGTTCTGGTTCGGTGATGCAGTGAACTTCTCACTGCTGGACAGGCTGTATGGTGATTCCGGCAACCTGTGCATCTATTTTCGCCACACAAGGTGTTTCTTTGCAGAGATGAAGTCTTCTATCCCCCTGAGACTTCAGGAACAGGAGGCAAGCTCATTCCAAGCCCTTGGAGAGCACTTCTCAGCAGAGCCAGAGGCCAGCAAGGCAGCAGGGCAACAGCAAGGCAGCGGTCCTTTACAGCAAAGCAGTCTAGGTGAGTCCTTTGAGCAGCAAGGCAGCTTCTCTTAGCACGTTGCATGTTCTGGTGCAGAGTCTTTCCCAAGAAGTGTCTAATTTGGTAGGGTCAGGGACCAAGTTCACATACCCAAAAGTGCCTTTGAAGTGGGGGATACTTCAAAGAGTGGCTTTGAAGCGCACCAGGTCTCCTTTCAGTCCAACCCTGTCAGCTAGGGTCCCCGTAGGGGGTTTGGCAGTCCATTGTGTGAGAACAAGCCACTGTCCTTTGAAATGTAAGTGTCAGGCCCTCCACGCTTTGAGCCCAGCAAGACCAATTCAGTATGCAGAAGTGTGCAGGTGTGACTGAGCATCCTGTGTTTGTGGTTGTCCGGGTGAAGTGCACAAGGAAGCTGTCAACCAGCCCACCCCAGACGTGGATTGGAGACAGGCTGCAAGTCACAGAAGGATTTAAGTGCAGAGAAATGCTCACTTTCTAAAAGTAGCTTTTCTAAAATAGTAATCTAAAATCCACCCTCACCAGACAGCGGGATTTTGTATTAGCATTCTGGCCATACTAAATATGACCTGTTTACCTCTTTCTAATCAGAATCAACCCTCAAAAAATTTATGACGGTAGCCTTAATGTTAGCCTATGAAAGGAGCAGGCCTCACTGCAGTGAAAAATGAATTTGGGAGTTTTCCACTACCAGAACAAATAAAACACACAGATATATGTCCAACCTGTTACCTACACTGCCCTATGGGTTACCCAGGGAATACTTTAGGGGTGACTTATATGCAGAAAAAGGAGAGTTCAAGGCTTGGCAAGTACTTTTAAATGGCAAGTCGAAGTGGCAGTGAACCTGCACACCCAGGCCTTGCAATTGCAGGCCTAAGGCATGGTTAGGGGGCTACTTTTGTGGGTGTCACAACCAGTGATGTAAGCCTACTAGTGGCATTTAATTTACAGGCCCTGGGCACATGTAGTGCACTATACTAGGGACTTATAATTACATATAACTCTGCCAATTAGATATGAGCCAAGGTCACCATGTTTTAAGGGAGAGAGCATATGCACTTTAGCAATGATTAGCAGTGGTAAAATGCGCAGAGTCCTAAAACCATCAAAAACAGTGTCAAGAAAGTGGAGAGAGGCAGGCAAAAAGCTAGGGGTGTCCACCCTAAGGCTGTCAAGTCTAACACATGGACAATTGGACTCTGACTCTTACCATCAATCTTTGCACCAATGACAAAAACACATGCGTTAAAATAGAGGTGCCCCCTAGCAGGAGTGGTTCACAAACTGGTTCTCCTGGCCCTCCCGGTGGCTGACCGTTGTGTGCATGTCATTGTTGCCTGTTTTTATATTGTTACTGTTTTTGTGTGGTTTCCTGGTTTCCCTTCTGTAAAAATGCAGTCCTCAAATTGGGTACAATGCAAATAACTAGGAAAGTAGTAGCAAGCAAAACTGATGCCCCCAATCTTGTGACTATCATGAAGTATGGGTTATATGGTGTAGTTGAAAATTCAACTAGAGGGGGGAATGTTAATATTGCAAAAGTCAATGGCGATGAGCACCATGACACAATAATTTATACCAATGAAATCACATCACTATTAACTAATCACCCCAACATGAACTCTTCATCAACCCCAACTCCAAGATACGTGGTCAGTCAGGCTCTGAGACATAGGCCTGAGATTACTGACTGACAAAACACAGGTGGGACAGCAAAGGCAGCACATAGCCGGCAGACAAATGCACGAACAAGAAACTCAGATCACAGTTGGCGCAGTGACACCACAATGGTCCTAGTAGTGTGGCCCCCCATTGTACATACAAGGCTGTAGGGGTGCAGGCATTCTGGAACACCATAAAGTCAGATGCCACATGAAGTTGGGAACACACAGCCAATCAGAACACAGCACACACAGTAACGCACAGCAATGACCCGCCCCTCAGGCCGGACATTTGGACATGTTACCGGCTGGCCCACATTGTGTCCACACAAGGTGGAGGCCCACCTGCATCTGTTTTCAGGACCTTATTTATGACTCCATGACAGCTGTTCACATTCTTTACCTCAAAAGGAATGCTGTACTTGTTTTATTGTACCCAAAGAAATGTATAAAACATAGCGCAGAACAAATGTGCTTGGAGACAGTCCTCAGACCCCGGTTCTGTACCTGTTCTGCCAGCCAAAATGTTTAATTAAACAAACAGTTCCTGTTTTGCCAATGCCTCTTTTCTTTTGATTATTAAAGGTAAACTCACATTCGAGTAACATTTTAAAACAAAAAGAATAATGCATCTAAATGTAAAATAAATTGCATACATAACTTATCTTAAAAGGTCAAAAAATATTAAAATAAAAGTTGGTTAAAATTTATAAGTTGAGGTGTTTGATGTTAATTTTAATACATGGTATTTAAAAATAATTAAATATATTTATATTTATTTACACATGAAAAACAAAGGTAATTTAAAGAGGTCGTTTGCTGTATCTTTTATCTGTTAAGTACACCAAGATTAATGTTATGGCCATGTGTGGTGATAGTCCAAGTTTTGGCTGGAGTACACTTAAACCTGTTTTCTCACTATTAGGGTTTTATTACAATTAAAAGTGTATTTTGTGAATTACAATTTTCGTACTCTGATGTGGCTGTATGTTTTATATTAGCATGCTCCCCCAAACCCCTCCTTAAATTGAACTAAACCCCTCATGTAACTATTGAAACGTTATCCATATATGCACAGACCTCTGGGGTGAAGATTTATATGCAGAAAAAATAGGGGAGACAGAAGTGGAAATCTCAAGGCAGAGGTTTGTGAATAGTATTTTGGAGTATATTACATAGTACTGCTGGAGTGCAACTTTGCATACTACAGTATTGACTGTCATTTGTGAATCAAGCTCTATATTATTATCAGATGATATTTCTGTTGTTGATGGATAGTTATCCTGTGCGTATTTGCCGGGAATGAGTTCTTTAACTAGGGCCCCACTTATGAAAGAGCTTCCAAACTGAAGTTTTATGGGCTTTTTTCTGGAAACAAAGTAAGGTTCTTGTTAGACATGACAGCCTTTGGGTGATCTTACTACAAAAATTTTGGCTATTTGCCTTACATTTTGGCTGATTTCTTTTTGTTGGCCTTAGGACCCTGAACACTTTACCACTGCTGACCAGTGCTAAAGTGCATGTGCTCTCTCCCCTAAATATAGTTTTGATTGGCTCATCAGCAATTGATATATTTAATTTACTTATAAGTTCCTAGTAAAGTGCACTATCTGTCCCCAGGGCCTATAAATTGCTAATAGTGGGACCACAGCACTGCTTATGCCACCCACTCAAGTACCCCCTATCATGTCTCAGCCTGCCACTGGAGATCCTGTATGTGCAGTTACACTGCCACATCGACTTGGCATTTAAAACATCTTGCCAAGCCTTAAACTCCTCTTTTATTATATATTAGTCACCCCTAAGGTAGGCACCAGGTAGCACATAGGGCAGGGTGCTATGTAATTAAAAGGCTGGACATTAACATGTCCTGGTGGTGAAAAACCTCCAAATTTAAATTAAACTGCTGTGAGGCCAACCCCTCTCATAGGTTAACATTGGGAATTCCTTATTAAATTTATTAATCTGTAATTCGTGATTGAGAAGGGTTAGATATGTCATGTTTAGTACCTATGGAACTGTAATAATAAACCCTCTTTAATGGTAAATGGTAATTCTGATTATTTACGAGAGGCAAATATTTTGACCGCAAAGCAGGAAGCACGTGCTACCCCAACAGATTGGTAAAGCGCTCGCTGAAGCATGCATGGTATAATCACTGTGAATTTTTGCTGTCTCCCAAACTTAAGAAAAGTATGGAGCAATAAGTATATATTCACACTTTTTACACTCAGTAATGCCATTCCGAAGATCATTAGAAGGCATTGGCCTTTGGTTCAATAGAATTGTGGAATTACGGGTATTTTACCTTTATAGTCTTTCAGAAAGGGGCGTAATCTTAGTAACCATCTAGTAACCATCTAGTGAGAGCTGATGTCTCACAGAAAATTACACCTGATTAGAAATCTTTTTGGGGTCTGAACAAAATATTTGGTCTCTTTAAAAGTGGCATTTCTATAATGTGTGACTCCACGTTCAACACTAAGCAGTTTATCCATGGAAATATTGTGCATGATCTGAAGAACCACATTAATTGTATCTTGCAAAATGTGGTATAAGCCATTTGTTGTCCCTGTAATTTAATCTATGTGGCCAAACTATGCTGATGTGGAAATCCAGACTGTCTTAACACAAGAGTTCCATTTACAAAACTTGTTGTCAGCACCTCTTGTTTCCCATTCTTTAGAATTGAATCATTCACCTAATGATATATGGTGGCAACTGTAGAGATGATTAAAAGACTGCCACAAAGTGGTGGCATACAGATTGCCCTTAATAGGGCTGACTGCTGGTGGACCTTATGTTGTAACAGCATTTCTAAAGATCTTAACACAATAGAAGAATGCAAATCTTCGATTGCTAGCTGGTAACTTCTGTTTACCTGAGTTTTGCTTTGTATGTTTGTTTTCCCCCCATTTTTGGGGACATCTTGCTATGTCCACATGAGTATGGATTCTTATTTTTGCACAAGCTTTGATTAAATATCTCCTCTTTTTTGTAATTTGTGAAAGGATTTTTAAAGGTCTTAATATAAGAAAAGAATGACACGCTTAAGATTATTGATTGTCAATTTTAGTGCAATAATTTGGGGCCAATTATGTATGTTACCTTAGGCCTTATTGTATGGGAATGTTACGTTGTTCCAATGTAAGGGCCCCACTATTGTACAATGACGATAATGTTTTGATCTGTTCTAAATAATGTTAAATGTAATTTAAATTGAAATTGTGATGTTGTTTATGCATAAGTTTAAACCGAACATAAACACTTTCATTTTTTCCCTTTTTCTACTTTTTTCTCTTTTAACTGGGGGCCAATACTTACATTTATTTCGGTAGTAATAATGCTATGACTTTACATTCAATTTGATTTACTACCCTTCAAACTCTGGGATATTGTGTTTCAATCTCCACGAGTGTGTGGGAGTGGTTATAGCATGCGCACTTGATGTGTGCCTTTTCTTCATAATGATGACTGAATGGCCGTATTCAGCCATGGTCACCAGTTCCTTTTGATTAGTGTTTTGCTGCTGAGTAGGATTGCCCCCCTGAAGCAGCAGTTCAGATTTGGATTATGCTCTCCAGATAATTGTTAGGAGTGATCAATGCACATAAAAACGCAGATTTGGCTGCCAGCGTTTTTGCTTTGGGGAACCAATTTGGGTGACCGTATTGTGGCGATCTTCCCTGTTCATGATGACGGAATGATTTATCTCTCTGCCTTTGAAAAATCTGTGGCTGGCGAAAATTTTTAATGCCAGGTGGATCATTTTGCTGCATTGCTGTACTATGAATAGGTAACGTGTGCAAGCCTTTGATTATTGATATTTTTTATAATTTAGTGGTTATGCTGATTGAAGGTTTATTGTGATGCTAAAACTTTGCAGCACTTATTGAATTATCATTCTGATTCTGTGCCCAATAAGTTGCATATTGTAGTAATCACACGAGAGAGAGAGATAAACTTGAGTTGTTTATTCTCATTAACTCCTCACACTCACTGCCAAACTCTTCAGTTCAACATTCTACTGTGAGCTCCTGGCTCTTCCAAAGCTCAACATTCTAAGGTGAGTGGAACAAACTATTCCACTAGTGAACTTGAATATATACCTTTAAATAATATCATAATACTATTCTTATACTAATATATATATATATATATATACATATTTACACATAAAAAAATGTAACACATTACTCTTGTGTATACAATTTCCACACAACATTATATCTGAAAAGATATGAACAGATAAATGTGCTTATAACATATCTCCCTTCCTCACGGAGAAAGAACATAGTCTCTCTGCCACCAGGGAGATCTGCGCACACGAGAACTCGTGCTTCTCTGAGGTGTGCTCTGAGCTTGTGCATTTTTGTCCATCAACATCTTGGCTTATCTTCATTCCTTTGACAAGGTACAATTCGATCCATACTCCATACTCGTCCATCCTGTAACTTTACTACATTCAGATGTACTTCCACAATCCTAACTGGATCACAGAACTTACTTTCACGATCTTGCTTATATCTAGGTAGACAAATTTTCACCCATTGACCTACATACCATGATCTATTTTTTGCTCCATATCTCTTATTGTACCATTCTGTATACTTCTTTGATTCAATTTGAAACGCCTTATTGATGTATTTCCTTGTTCGCAGATATGTTGACCACCTTTTAACCAATTTGGATTTAATTTGGTACCACGCTGTCTCCCCTTCAAAGATTGAAAAGGTGACAATCCAGTGACCAAATTCGGTGTATTGTGATACGACCACAACATTTCATTTAATGCTTCTTGCCCTTGAGCTCCTGATACTCTGGCTCTTTGGACACATTCTTCTATTACTCTATTCATCCTTTCAACTAGACCATTAGCTTTTGGATTATACAATGCTGTCCTAAAGTGATACACTCCCCATTTATTTAGAAATTCTTTCATGTTGTCTGAAGTAAATTGTACCCCATTATCTGTAACTAGTGTGCTAGGGATACCTTCTCTCCTGAACGCCTCCCTCAGAAATTTAATAGCTTCAGTAGTTGTTATTTGGCTCACTATTTTGAACATGGTCCAATGAGAATGATAATCAACCAAGACAAACAAATATTGACCCTTGTTTCCTAGATGGGACATAGGAACTAAAATGTCTAGACCTAGTTTATCCCATGGTTTCTCTGGGACAATCACGGGTGAAAGTGGTGCCTTGCGTGTTGAATGAGATTTATTACTTACGGCACAAGCCCAACAATCCTGTACCATCCTCTCCACTTCTCTGTCCATTTGGGGGAACCAGTACGTGGCTCTAAGCTTGTTTTTCGTGAGGCTCCGACCTAAATGTCCTTCATGTGCAAGTTCTATTAGTTTGGGCCTCAAGCTACATGGGGGACTAATTCTTTCACCTCTCATCACTAAATCATCTAAAATATAGAGTTCTAACCTGACATTCCAATACTCTTTCAAAGGTTCTTCCACCTCATTTGCTTTATTGGGCCACCCATTAATTATTCTATTCCTTATTAGTTGTAATGTTTGGTCCTTTTCTTTCTCCTCTTTCCACTCTTTTTGTGCGAGGCTAGCAAGATCTATCCATAGTATGGACTCTTTTTCTTCCCATTCCCTATCCTGTTCTGCATCATTGCCATTTACTTTGTCTGAATCTGTAGATCTAGACAGAAAATCAGCTATATTGTTTTTGTCACCAGGTACATATACCATTTTAACATTATATCCTTCCAACCCTAATAACCATTTGGCTATCCTCAGTGTTGCACGTTCCCTGCCTTGAGTAGTGAATATATTGATTAAAGGTTTGTGGTCAGTTTTGACTGTAAATGGTAAACCCCACAAGAAGAATTTGAAATGGGTTATGGCCCAGAAGCAAGCTAACGTTTCCCTTTCAATTGTTGAGTATCGTTTTTCTGCATCACTTAATGCTCTTGAGGCGAAAGCCACAATTCTTTCTTGTCCCCCCATTTTCTGATATAACATCGCACCTAAACCTTGGCCGCTGGCATCGGTTGTTAAGTATGTTTTTAGTATTGGATCAAATTTCCCTAAGTATGGTGACTGAGTTATAGCTTCTTTGATATTACAGAATGCTTGTTGGTATTCAGTGCTCCATTGGAATGAGCTATCTTTCTTCAATAGTGTTCTTAAAGGAGCTGTAATTATGGCAACATTTCGTACAAATTTTGCCATATACTCAGCTAGACCTAGGAAGGATCTAAGTTCTTGTTTGTTAGTGGTTGCTAAGGCTTCTTTTACTGCTTTTACCAAATCATGTTTAGGTTTGACCCCTTCTTCCGAGATTTTATGGCCTAGATACTCCACTGAGGTTACACCAAACTTACATTTTTCTTTCTTTATTGTCATTCCTGCTTTTTGTAGAGCCTGAAGAACGTTCCTTAGAGCATTATCATGTTCTTCTTTACTATTGCCATATATTAACACATCATCTTGGAAACACAACACGTGTTCCATATCCTTCAATATATTTTGCATTATGCGTTGAAAAACTGCAGCGGCAGAGGCTAATCCAAAGGGCATCCTACAATACCTATACGCTCCGAATGGTGTAATAAATGAGGTGAGCGATCGTGACGATGGATGAAGTTCCACTTGGTGGTATGCTGATGAGAGTTCTAAAACACTAAAGATTTTAGCTGGCCCCATGGTGCTTAACATTTCATTGATTTTAGGTAAGGGAAACCTCTCAACCCAAATATTTGCATTTAAGTCTCTCAAATCCACGCACACCCGAATTCCTTGGTTTCCTGCTTTCTTAGTAATTACAACTGGAGCAACCCATAACGCACTATCAATCGGTTCAATAACTCCTAATTTTTCAAGACGCCTCAGTTCAATTTTTAGCGGTTCTTTTAGCATGAGTGGTACTGGTCTGACTTTGTGAGCTACCGGAATTGCCCCCTCCTTAACTTTGATTTTGTGCTGATAGTCTGCTAGAAGACCCAGTTTATTATCAAAAAGGTTTGTAAACTCCTTGCACACAGTATAATCGTTTTCCGTGATCCCCATCAATAGGACTGGTTCCTCCCTGTTAGGATCTAAACGTATTCCTAAGTCCCGCTGGTGTTCCCATCCCAAAAGGTTGGAGCCTTTAATGGTAAAATACACTTTGCCTGTGGTTGATCTGCCTTTGAATGTAATCTGCATGGTCATGATACCTTTTAGGGGTATAGGATCACTATTATAGCCACCTGGATGTATATCTGTGGGTTGTGGCTTATATCCTTTGTTTTAAAATGTACTTTAAAAAATATCAAAATTTATAATTGTGAATGGAGAGCACGAATCAGCGAAAACTTTTATGCATTCTCCGTTGAGGTCTATTTCACATGACAGATAGGTAGATTTTGAAACAGTGTTATCATTGCTTCCTATTACCTGCAAAACGAATTTGTTGTGATTTTCTTGAATATTTTCCACCTTATGTACAATTTTCCTACCACCATTCTCATCTCTTTCTCTCCTACATGCTCTTGCATAATGCCCTTTGTTTCCACATTTCCTGCAAATACAATTTCTGGCTGGAGATTCTAAGCTGTTAGCCAAATGTTTAGCATTTCCGCACCTATAACACCTATTCCTGACGTTTCCATTGATAACTTTTTTACTGGAGATCTCATGAACCCTGAGTTCCTCACTACTTCTTTCCCCCTTGTCTTCTTGATCATTAATTGTTTTAACTTCTTTTACTTCTTCCATTAGGGTAGAATTCTTGAAGGCTTTTATGCATTCTGCAGTCTGTTCTATACTTTTGGCCACTCCTATTGCCTCTTTTAAGGAAGGACTTATGACTAATAATTTTTCTTGTATTTTGCTATTGTTAGTACATCTTACTAATTGATCTCTGATAAGAGAGTCCTCAAGGTTACCAAAATCGCAAGTCGCAGCCAGACCCCTAAGGCTAGCTATGTAACTTGAAACTTTCTCATCCCTTCCCTGAACCCTACTAAAAAACTTATGTCTTTCCAACACAATGTTTATTTTTACCCCAAAGTGTGCTTCCAGTTTTTTAATAGTCTCTTCATACACATCCAGATCTTCAATTTCATCCTCCTCCTCCCCTAGGTCTGTTAAATTGTCATATACTTTCCTTCCCTGTACACCTAAATTATGTAGTAAAGTTTCCTTAATGAGGAAAATCTCTCTCCCTCCAATAGCTATAAGGTAAGATTCAAACAAACGTCTCCAGTACTTCCACAATAGACTGGGTTCACCTATATCATTTAAAAAGGGAGGTGGTTGGGACATACCAGCCGCTGCCATGTTTAGAACTATCAATGCTTACTAAAATTAAATTCTTAAGGTTTTTTTTTTTTTCCTTAACTGTTCAATGTAACTACAGGTGTAATTACACTACAATTTTATACAGAGTTTTACAAGTTGAAACTACAATTCACTTAACTCTACAAATAAAAAAAATTATCAAAAGAACAGTCTGACTGGACAATTGAAGAGTTAGCTTCTGCCCTTCGAAAGCAACTTTGGAATGGATTTAGTTGACAATGTCACCCGGAAATATAATTTTACTCTCATTGTCGAACGATGTAAAATAACAGTTCCACGGAATCCCCTTGACTATTCGACGTTTCTACTGCTCTGCTTCTTCCCTCAGCTGTGAGCAGTCAGCTTCACTAGAATGTCAATAACCCGCGTGTTTCTTCCGCTTCGCTTCCTCACACAGCTGTCAGGAGTCAGTTTCACTAAAATGCTAATCACCACGTTACGCCTCAATTGTTTATTTCACTGAAAGCGCCGCCTCTCGCAGGTCAGGGAATTGACATGCGGTTGAATGTTGTGTTTTGCCGAGAGACGTCGGAGATCGGAAGCTCCACGGTTAATGAGTAAACTCAGCTTCGCGCTGTGTGGGGACAATTTGCCGTTAAACCACGCAAATATTTAACTATTCAATTGTTTTGTTGTTTTTTTTTTTTTTCTTATTATTAATCGCTGCACTCTGCACACAACACGTAACGCGATGCCTCTCACCTTCCGGCGCTGCCGAAAACTAATGTTATGATCTTTACCGGTGAGACTGGTTTCCTTCACTCTGCCACAGTCAGCTCAACGAACTCGTTGCTGATTAATACGTCAGCCTTCCAGGAATCCTGGTATCTCAGCCGTGTGTTTCCTTCTCACCATACGAGATGAATATTCTCACAGCAATTGTTCCAGGAATATCAAGTACAGGGGTGAGGAGTTACGCTGCCCCTGCGCAGTTCTTCCACGCTGGATTTCAATAGCTCGTCGCCAATTTGTGAGATGTAGTAATCACACGAGAGAGAGAGATGAACTTGAGTTGTTTATTCTCATTAACTCCTCACACTCACTGCCAAACTCTTCAGTTCAACATTCTACTGTGAGCTCCCGGCTGTTCCAAAGCTCAACATTCTAAGGTGAGTGGAACAAACTATTCCACTAGTGAACTTGAATATATACCTTTAAATAATATCATAATACTATTCTTATACTAATATATATATATATATATGTATATATATACATATTTACACATAAAAAAAATGTAACACATTACTCTTGTGTATACAATTTCCACACAACATTATATCTGAAAAGATATGAACAGATAAATGTGCTTATAACACATATGCATTGCAAATAATTGCTTATCTTTTTTTGTTATTGTTATGCATTGTAATTTATTGGCAATTGAAAAGTTTCTATTTTATTTAGATCTAGAATTCAGTGCACCATGTGTTAACTTAGAGGACAAGTGTATGCTGCATTATATCTTGCTTTAATGATGTATTTGCCTTCTTATTGAAGTATACAAGTATGTTGATTTGTAAGTTTACTCTGACTATACGAGGAATTAGTACCTGGTGCGGTGCACTTTTCATTTTTTTCATTTTTTCATTCCTTGTTCTAAACGGTGCATGAGGATGATTTATGGCTCACTATTGATAGTGGTTTTCTAATTGTTATTGATAGGATTAATTCCTTGCTCCAGAGTGGTTACCACAGGAAGGCCATATTGTGAGTATTTGTGTCTGGTCCCTTCTATAATAAAACTACAACTTTTTAGTTAGTGGTTCCTTATCACAGTTTTATTCTTTTTTTAAAATATATTTATCTTTAATTTGTATGTCCTGATGATGACCCAGTGAATAAGATGGGTTGAAACGTCATCGACACCTGTTTGTATGGATGAACACATGCATTGATTGTTGGTTTTTTTTGTGACTTATTGTGGACTTTGTGCATAATATTGTTTGTTCTTTTATTGTTCTTGTTTTAAACTGTATTCTGTCTGTGTAAAGTATGTTAGTGTACTATGTGGAGCCATTATGTAATGTTTGCTACAAACAAAGACGAGGTAGCAGTGGTATATCAGATGTTGCACTTCCCTTTAGGTAGTCAAAGTTAACTATGATGGATCAAAGTAAAATGCTCAACAGGTGAAGGCACTATGCTACCAACTTAGGGGGTCATTCTGACAGCCAGGGCCAAAGACCGCGGGAGCACCGCCAACAGGCTGGCGGTGCTCCCATGGGCATTCTGACCGCGGCGGTACAGCCGCGGTCAGAAATGGGAAATAGGCGGTATCCCGCCGGTTTCCCACTGCCCAAGGGAATCCTCCATGGCGACGCTGCAGGCAGCGCCGCCATGGGGATTCCGACCCCCTTACCGCCAGCCTGGCTCTGGCGGTTTTGACTGCCAGAACCTGGCTGGCGGTAACGGGTGTCGTGGGGCCCCTGAGGGCCCCTGCAGTGCCCATGCCAAAGGCATGGGCACTGCAGGGGCCCCCTAACAGGGCCCCACCAAGATTTTCAGTGTCTGCCAAGCAGACACTGAAAATCGCGACGGGTGCAACTGCACCCGTCGCACCCCTTCCACTCCGCCGGCTCCATTCGGAGCCGGCATCCTCATGGAAGGGGGTTTCACGCTGGGCTGGCGGGCGGCCTTCTGGCGGTCGCCTGCCAGCCCAGCGGGAAACTCAGAATGACCGCCGCGGTCTTTCGACCGCGGTACGGTCTTTTGACCGCGGTACGGTCTTCTGGCGGTTCCCGCCAGGCGGGCGGCTTCCACCGCCCGCGGAGGTCAGAATGACCCCCTTAGTGCCCCAAATGTTGGAAGATATCCCCAGATGAACATGAAACAATATAGCACCCAGAGCAAGGCAATTTTAATCGGAAATCACTAAGACATGTGTTGTTCAAGGCTAAGGTACAGTATCTGTGAGACACATGGTGTGATAATCGTGTAATCTGTCTGATATATACAGTAGTGGACAGGGGTCCAACCCCGCGCATACATCAAATCTGCCCGGGAAATTCAAGGTATGTATAAGCGAATTTTATAAACGAATGTGGTTCAGAGAAACCGTAATAAGTTCTATGGTCCTGCTGTCAGTGTGTACGGAAGGAGCTTAAAGCACAGCAGTCTCTCAGATACTCTACCTTAGCCTTGAAAAAGTCATCAAGAGACAAGACATGTCTTATGTTTGCTCATTATGCAATAAACATCACATTTATTAATGGATTTGTTGATCTGACTAGATCAATCAGATAACTCTTACTGAATTTTGATTAATATTGCCTTGCTCTGGGTGCTACCTGTTTCACCATTATCTAATATGTAAATGCTATTATTGAATAATCATTTTTTTCTTTTTTTCTTTTTTCTACTATTGTGTGTTGTGGCACCATTTGCTTTTGATTGTTGAGTATTTTGTTTTGCTCCTGGAACTATTGCAGTTAATAATAGTATTTCTTTATCCCAAGTTCCAGGTTTGCAGGACAACCCCTGTTGTCTAAATAGAATTTTAGTAAGTTGGCATTTTCCTGCCCGTATCCCTGTGTGCCTGCAGCCTGTCTCCAATATATTTCTGGGCTAGATGACAGCTGCACTATTCCCTCCTGACAGCCACACACAAAGGGAGCTTAGGTGTAACTGATGGGTCATCAATATCCTGATGGCCAATCCTTCGCAAAATGGGAGGGAGAAGATGACACTCACACCTGTAAAGGCCATGTCCTGCTTCAACCCAAAGGGTTGCATAGCCTCCTGTTGTCAGTTTGGAGTCAGGGCAGAAAGAAAGAAACTCCGTGCACTTCAAACATCTTTCTTTGAAGTCACCCCTACTTCAAAGACACAATTGGGTATAAGTACTGAACCTCTGACCCTACCAAATCAGCACACTATTGGATTGCTGTGCTGCTAGAAGGACTGTCACTTTGGACTGCTGTTCTGGAAAACTACTTTTTTGCTGTGCTGTCCTGCTACCCTCTGCCCTGCTGAGGAAGGACTGGATCCATCTCACTTGAACCCAGAGTGACACCAAACGCTTGCTGGCTTGCCTCCTTTTCTTCTGCAGCCTCAGGGACACAAAATACTTTCAACTCATCATCAACAGCACCTTGGCTGTGCTTGCTGCACGTCTTGCCCTCCCAATTGGTGGTAATCTAGACCTGGGCCCTTGGAAGTGGGTATAAAGTGCTGCAACTGCCAAAACATGTGCGTTGATCCTGTTGCGTTGATCGGAACCAACGCATCACCTGCTGCGAATTTGGGATTAACGCATCACCGTTGTTGCAAGGACTAGACCAGCGCATCATACTCAGAACCACTGCTTTGGAATGAACGCATTGCTGCTACTGTGTGGAGAAGATCAATGCATCATCCCTTCTAGCTTGGATTAACCCTGCACATCCAATTCAGGACCAGTGTTTCACTCAATGGAACTGACGCATCACCACAGTTGCATGGAGAAATCCGTCACAACACTTCAACTGCATGGGGATCATCAGTGCAGATTATGCTGCAACAAGAATTAAGGGACTTTCTCTCAGCAGGCCCCGCAAGGGTCCTAGCTGACCTGCTCTCCATCGTGTGCAGCCTTAACTCTTAACTTTGGTATTATTTTACTTATAAGAAAAAAAAAAATTCTAATGTGGTGTGGAGTCTTATTTTGGGGGTTTCACTGTGTTACTCTTTGAAGTGTTGCACAAATACTTTACACATTGCCTCTTAAGTTAAGTCTGACTGCTCTGTGCCAAGTTACCAGACGGTGAGCACAGGTTAATTTATGGTGTTTATCTGACTTACCCTGACTAGGATCTAGGACTGTGGTTCCTGCTTGGACAGGGTGCATTTCTCTGCCAACCACAAAACAAATGTCTAACAGTTCCTGTAAAAGTGCATAGAGTCTGGAAAAGATGTTAGTAAATGATATTCTGAGCGAAGTAGATTGGTAAATCATCATGCAATAAAACATTAGGTTTAACAAATAATTTTTTCTGTGTCCTGGGAAAGTTGTAGTTATGTTATAGCTTTTCCCTGTCATGGGCACCATAACTATTCCTCTGGTTGTCACTAAAGGCCTTGCGCATAGGATGCAATAGCAGTGTTTTTTATTGAAGTAAAGATCTGAGGTTACTGAAGGTTGCTGAGATCCATGGCGAGGGAAGAGTATGACTTCAAATATACCAGTGTGGGGTTAACATTTCCAATATGCCTGAGGAGCAGTGGCAGGAAATTCATGGTTAGGATTATTGCTTCTTATGTGCATCTTATGGTGTGTCTTGAGTGCAAACTTCGCCTTGAGCAAATCTATATGATGTCTTACAAATGGTCAAGATGATCTGATACAGTTCTGTGCTAGTAGCTCATTTCAAGCTACCGTGGTAGTATCTGTCTGTCTTTTCTACATATCTTATCAATCATATTGTCGAGGTTCTGGAAGTGATGTTGACTGATTTTTCCTGAACACTCGATTTCCAACAGTTATAGCCGAGGCCAAGAAAAAGAAGTCTGTGGGGCTCATTTATTAGACCTTAGCAGCACACTGTGACACTGGAGCACCATTTTTGTCCATGCTCCAGTGATGCAGTTTGCCAGTCCATATTTACAAGGCCACACAAAGCCACCTTGCATGGCTTTTCATGGCCTTGTAAATATGGACTTCTTTCATGCATAACACTGAGTGAAAGGGCATTCCATGAGTGTTGCTTTGGGTATTCCCACACAACACCCATGGAACCCGAAAGAATCTGAAGTATTCCCAGATTTACAAGTTTGGGAATGCATCATATTCCTATGCCACCTCAGGGTTGGCATAAGAGTGATGCAAGGGGGAAAATATCTTTATTTCTCCCTGTTTTTTCCTCTTTCTATTTGGGCCGTATTGTGCAGCATACATAGAAAGAGTAAAACATCTCTTGTGATTGTTTTTGTGCAAGAAGATGTCCCTTCCTGCTCAAAAACAATCATCCGCACAAAGCAGGCACCCTTTCACCACAGTGTAACGGTGCCTGAATTAGTGCATGACAACAATTTGTGTGCCAGCAGAGGGAGAGATGACAGAAATGCACCATATCTGATAGACATGGTGCATTTCTGCCCTTTCCCGGTGGCGTAGCAAGGCACTTGATGCGTCGCCCTGCACCACAGGCCTTGTAAATGAGGCACTGGGTTTTATGCAATGGTGTTACTTCCCAATGCGGTGTCTGTGTCTGTATTGTTCTGCCAAGAATCAGGGAGCCAATGTATCAAAAACTGAAAAATTATATGCACCATGAATGCACACAATGCATGCTAATACCATTTACATTTAAATGAGAGTTTGTGGTCTGCTTGAAAGCAAAATAAGAGCTTTCCATCACCCCTGGAGGCTGTTACTCTGCACTGTGAAACACAGCGAATGTATAAACACTGCTGCATTGGCCTTGTTTTGGCAAAACCACTTTCTGACGGACAGGCCGATTTGCTGGGGTTGTCCTTGGTCACGGTTTAGACTTGAGGATAGGTGCAGGAAAGATAATATGGCTGAGTCTTACTCTTCTAGCATAGATTGTTAGAGATAAACATAATGCTTAATGAATTACCGGTGATATTCAGCATGTTTAACTATGCACACACAGTATTGAAAGATAATTGGTTAGGGCTTGTGTGAGATCCTGGTATCTAACTCTGATGTGTTTTAGTGAGACATCATTTTGAAAAAATGTTGGCAAAACCAATAGGTCTGGCATTGAAGAAGAAGAATACTTTATTGTGTCAGCCTGCCATGGACAGGCCATACAAAATACAATACAACATCTAGAACATTAAACATTTAATAACATACCCAAATAAGTTACAAGATACAATTATTTCTAGGAAAACTAAAAGAAATCACCACTGTCAGAAGACTGCTCATGATGAAAAACAACCATTAATAAAGTGCTAGTGCTTAGTAATTAGCATGTGTAAAAGTGATGATAACTATAATAAATGCATTAGTGGCAACTGGCCAGAGTGACATCTAGTTAAAAAGGCTGCAGAGCCATTATAAAGTGCTTCTTGAGGGGACCCCAAATCTTGTTGTCTGCAAATATCAGCAACTATATTACAGACTACGAGTTACATAGTTAAAAAACAAACAGGTAAAATCTTTATTAAAGATCCTGAAATAACAATGACTAGTTTAATGTTCTAATTATTCTCCAAGCTACATATATATGAGGAGGTCTGTTTAAAAATGTGATGAGAATATGTATGCATACATAAAGTTATGGCAACCTTGCATTGTCTCATCACATGAGCAACAAAAAGCTGGTGGAAATAATCTCCTCTAGTCTTCAGGAAAAGGTACAAAACAACATAAAATTGCCACAGTCTCTATCACCCCAAATGCGTATCCACAAATAGATGAGCCACTTCCACCTTTTTTCTAGGAGTTAATGTACTGTTTCACCAGGAGAGTGTCTAGTCTAAAATTAATATTTAAGGATCCTTTAATGGGTAGATAAAGCATGTCAAGAAATGGTTCAAAAGAGAGGATAAGTTTAAAAATGTGAAGCTGGTCTATCTTCTTTCCTGACTGATTGATGGCAATATAAAACCAGAAACTTTCCTTCATGACCTTTTTACTATCCATGGCCAGCCAAATTATATATATAATTTTAGTAAAATCAAAAGGTGTTGGCTAACATTAGATCTAAAAACAATTAGTCGTTATTTCAGGGTGAGCATGTTCTGACACAATTAGACCTTGCGAAATTTGGATTTACGTGGATGCACAGTAGTTTGTTGATCAACAGTGCTGAGTTGTAACCACCATGACCTTGATTATGAGTTTGGTGGTAAAAATAACCAAACTTGCTCACAGGGTATATTCAGATTCCACAGGGTTTGGTAAATAATACTCGTGTTAAATAACACTGATTATGAGTTTTTACCATACATCACATAACTGTTATTTACTGCATGAGTCATGGTCCAAATGTGTGTTATTTATTGCATGTGGTAAATGCTGCACCCAATAATTAGCATATACGCATAACATCAGGATTCATTTTGAGGCATGGGAAGATCCTGAAGACCCCCAAAGTGAAGAAACAAATCTTTTGACAACCGAAACAGCCATAGCAACAAACAAAAGAGCTTTGGAACACCCTGACAGTACACTAACAACTCCTTTCTGTATGGGGGTGTGCAGGTATTCATTTTGTGTGAACAAAGCAGCTTGAAACAAGAAAACAGAATCCACTGCCATCTTCTGAATTCACTGAGTCATCACAAGCAGAAACCTGCCAAACTCTTCCATCATGGACCCAGGCAAGGAAAAGATGTACACATTTACAGATTCTGAGCTATAGGTCATGGGCAAGGAGGTGGTAAGACATGATGATCATCTAATGTACCATATATTCCACCAAAAACAAGCAGATAGCTGTCTGTTGAAGAAGATATTTGACATAATCAATAACATATCCACATCATGTTGAGAACATTAAAACAGGTTTCCAACTTAGGTACTTAAGCAAGTTGCTAAGAACAAGCACTAAAGCATGGCAACTGGTGGTAGTTCTTTGCCTCAGATCTATCTCAAACTGTGTGGGAGGAAATACTATGAACATCCTCAACATGTCTGGACTAGAAGACATGAAAGAAGCTCTGGAGGTCGGAGGAATCCAGGGTAAGAGACATGAGAGTTGTAATGGAAGTACATGTGGTTGTTAAAAAGTTGATTTGGCTGAGAATCATCATCATTATGATGAGTGACTAATGTAATTTGTTAAACAAATTCCCATTGATCCATTTGTGTGATGTCATAGGGGCTAACAACTCTCGAATGGTACTGCTGACAGGCATTGAGATTAGGCTACCACAATCATAATGCAATGCAATCTTGATGATGAGGGGTTCATGTGTCTGCCCATTACCTTAAGTGATGTGTTACTACAGTATGACTAATGTTGCTTTTCATCTAGATCATGACATTGCATTTTTTTTCTGGGGCACTTAACACCACAGTTCAGTACATGGATTCACATCACATTGCATTTTCACATAAATAGTGTGCTTTGTTTGACTGTTTCAGCACAATTGTTCCTCACTCAGTGAGGTCACCAGGTGTTCATGAATGTAGTCAATGCACTCTAGGATGTCAGAAAATGTGGCTGTAGCATAGATGTTTGCCTTGGTTCTGTTAGATGCATAGTTGTCAAAAAGGAATTGTAGTTTATGCTGATCAATCAAGGCATCCATCACTTAGCAGAGTATTTTGCTAGGTTGCCTGAGAAATGCCATGTACCAATTCTGGTGTATTTTGCAAAGAATTCTAGCACTGCTAGCATTTTCAGGGAGGGAGAATATCTATGTTGGGCTTCCTGATATGAGTAATGATAAAATTATGTTTTGTATAGTGCCCGTATCGAGCCTGTGTGTCCTCTGGATCTCAGGTTAACTCACGTTTATGGGTTTCAGCCTTACACTATCATTTTTCACATGCAGTAAATACCATATGCAGTAAATATAACATGTGTTAATTAGTGTTCCTGGATGTGGACCACGGACATGCAATATTTATCACATGTGCTAATTATCACACACAAATTTAAACTCATGATTAGATCATTTTTAAAGTCATGTGCTACTTACCCTGGCATGTGGACTATGGCAATGAGGACAGAAAAAAGGGACACAATAATTGATTTCGAATGGCTTCAAGAAGTCAGGACATTATTACAGATATTCATAGGGTGGATGCTCAGAAGAGGAGTTTTGAGTAGTGGTAAGGGGATCTCGCAGAGTTTCACTCTGCAAATTTCTGCAGAGTTACATAAAAAATCAGCGAGAATTAGTGGACTTCTGCCAGAGGGGGCAAATATGCATGTCGCACAGCTTGCGCTACTATTTATCATCAGTAGAGTGAGCAGCGCTGAAAAATCAGCGTGATCAACACCATGTTGTGTACAAGAGCGTGCAGCCATTGAGTTGATTTTTCTCTCGCTACTTGAGTGGCAGCACATATACTCGTGAAACAGCCATCTCATCCTGACCATTCATGACCACCCACGTACGTTCACATTAGAAAATGGCGCTAGGTGATATCGGATCTCGCTTGCGCTTTTGATCCCTGGAGCCCAGTGGGAAAAAAATCTGTCACACTGTGATTAGCGGAAGTTGGCCTGAATCGTGTGTTACAAGAGCAACGCAGAGTCGCCAAAATGAGACATTCCACTCACCCCTAATATTAGGACATAGCAGAAGAACAGGGGATTCATTTGACGGCAGTGCCCCATAAAACTCTTAGTTACTTCTCCATTTTGAAGAAGGCAAAACAATTTCCATTCGCAAAAGCACAGCTGGCTCCACCCTCGACAACTCTTTACTTGACAGCCCACCTTCAACTGGACAGCCAGGTCCCATTATCCGTCATCCCATCCTATACATGTCAGGGTGTCAGATACTTACTTTCCCAGCCTGGGTCAGTGTTAGACTTGTTATCCTTTGTGTGGTCTAACCCCAAACTTTTTGCCTTCACCCCTCCTGTTTCCTGTTTCCTGAATTTTGTTTTTGTTGGTATTAGGACTCTATGCACTTTACCACTGCTAACTAGTGCTAACAATCTTGTGCTTTCTCCCTTAAACATAGTAGAATTAGCCTACACCTGATTGACCCAATTAATTTACCTATAAGTCCCTAGTAACCTGGTACTACATGTACCAAGGACCTGTATATGAAATGCTATCAGTGAAAGGGGCGGGGCTACGGGGTGACGTGTGCATGTATGTTTGGCCGGCTGTCTCGGGCTGGCCAAACACACATGTGCACAGGGATCTCTCCAGCCCAGCAACACAGTTTCTGGGCTGGAGCGAGTCTGCACAGGCTCCCAGTCGGCCGGGGAGCTCCCTTCCTGGGTGCTCCCAGCCAATCCTGACGCTGCTCTGAGCAGCTTCAGGATTGGCCGCAGGGAAGGTTGGGAGCCTGTGCCTGCACCAAGAAGATGGAGGATCAGAGAGGAGTGGCGTGATGGCGAGGAGGTAAGTGTTTTTTTTTCTTTTTACTTTAATTTTTATTCCCCCCCCCTCTGCACGCCGCCCCATCCCTTCTGCACCCCGCGATACGCCACTGCTTGAGCATGTACAAGAAGTATTACTTTTGCATTATTTCACCAAGAACTAATAACATGCAGTAGTTGCGAGTGTTTTAGCTCACCATTGGGGTCTGTGGGCCTTTTTTTAGAACAACTGCTGCGATTTTTTTTCAATGATCACCTGGTGTGTCCTTGCGATTGCAAGGACAAGTAAAACAGGTCTTGTCATAATTAAACAGTTTTTTTTTTTTTTTAAAACATTAGATGACTCTAAGTAGTGGATAAGTCCTTCATTTTCCGAATTCTTCGTCAATTAAATCTTTAAAAAGATGATTACCTTCCATCCAATTTGGTCTTGAAAATGTTCTGAGTGCGCTGCTTTTAAAAACACTTGAGGTTTATTGACGTTATTTAGGAACATATCGTTCTGACAGTTGGTGCGCGGTAATACAGTGCTTTTGATATCAAAGGTTCTAATGAGGATTACCAGGCTTCATAAAAAAACAGTTAAAAAAATTAACTCTCTGCATGTAAAAATGATCACTATCGGACGAATTCGCCATTGTTTAAAGATCAACTGCTTCCTCCTCCATCTTCGGCAACATTTAAAACAACAGGAGGGTGACTACTTCATAAAAGCTTCAAAGCCAGTCATTGGAAAAATAATACTTAAAAGGCAGAAGCTGGATTCGAATTTGTGTTTCTCCAGAGACAGGAGAATCAGCAATGTATGATTTCATTAGACTGCAGTGTAATGAGCTGCAAAGCCTTCAGATTACCCGGCAGTATGGTTCAGTGTCAGGCGGAAAATAATTCTGGCACCAAGCCTTAAACTTGCTTTACAAACTTTGCTTGGAACTCTCACAACTGGATAGAAGCCTATACGATAAACTTTGCAAATATATACACATCTACATACAATATATATCTATAGGGCACGTCTTTAATCATCGCCTTTCTCTTAATCCAGCTGGCGCATTCTTTATACATTCACAGCCGCAACATAACATCAATAGGCACAGATATAAAAGTCTAACACATGCAGGGGGGGAGTAGAAAACTTCGACCATGCTCCTCTGGCAACTGAAAGTATGCTGGAGTCCAAATTGCGTGGTTGTGAACTGAATAAAGGGCATAGAAAAGCAAATTGTGCATCACATTATGAGTGTTTCTCGCTATTTTCCAATTCGGCATACAAAAAATCCAAATACTGCAATATACACACACACACATATATATTTAAAAAAAAATAAAGAAAAGAAGAAGAAAAAGAGAGAATTGAATTTAGATGAATCAGACCTTATTGTAATTGTATTCTGCAAGAAATAATGTTTTTGGTTTGACATGCACGGAAGCATTGGAACTCCATTTCATTAACACAGTGCCTGATGAAACCAAGAGTAAAACATATATGCGGTAATTACAACAATGGTGGTAAAATCCACTTACCGCCGTACAGAAGACCGCCAACACACCGCCGCGGCCGCGGAATTCCGCCACAGCTATTATGACCCACAGCACGGAATTCGCCAAAATTCAGACACCCACACAAGTCCGCCACACCAAAGGTCAGTGATAAACTGGCGAAAACAAATCCTCCACTGTCACGCCAACAGAAATACGCCCACACTATCACGACACACGAATCCACGCGGTGGTCTTTCAACCGCGGTATTCCATTGGCGGTACACACAGCCGCGCTCAAAATACACACAGTCTTACAAAACACAGCCACCTTGGACTATTCCAAATACACACACCTGATACACATACACACACCACTCCCACACACCCAATACAATATAAAACACACACCCTCATCATCCACAAACCCCTACGACTACAATTACCGAGAGAAGGCCAGAGAGAGACACTACAAACTACTACCAAGCATCCACAGGCACACAATACCATCACCCACAGAACATCCACGCACCTCACACAGCACACCAGTAAATATCACCACACTTATCACTACACACACCACCCCACACATCGCCTACACCACCCCATGGCACGGCAAAGACACCCCACGTTCTCTGAGGAGGAGCTCAGGGTCATGGTGCAGGAAATCGTCCGGGTAGAGCCACAGCTTTTCGGATCACAGGTGCAGCACACCTCTATAGCTAGGAAGATGGAGCTATGGCGAAGATCAGTGGTCAGGGTCAACGCAGTGGGACAGCACCCAAGAAATTGGGATGACATCAGGAAGAGGTGGAACGACCTACGGGGAAGGTGCGTTCTGTGGTCTCAAGACACCACCTTGCGGTTCAGCAGACTGGCGGCGGAGCCTCACCTACTCCGCCCACAACTAACAACATGGGAGGAGCAAGTCTTGGCGATTCTGCATCCTGAGGGCCTCGCAGGAGTAGATGGAGGAATGGACTCTGGTAAATCAAATCTTAACTATTACATCCCCCACCCTACCTGCATGTCATCACATACCCCCACCCTCACCCCCATCACTCCAATTCCTCGCAAATGTCCCAACATCACAACCCACCCATCCCAACACCAAGCCCTGCATGCAACAACAAAGCATGGACACCCATCACCAAAGCATGGCCACTGCACATACCCATACACCCCCCTAAACCACCATCACACAAGGTCCCACACAGGAATGCAAGCACTAGGGTACACGGTCACCCAACTATTGCACACCATGGCACACACAGATGTAATAAACATCCTTTTATACCCCTGCAGGACCCCTACCCAATGTCACCGGACAGGAGGGTCCACACATGTCCACACCACCAACAGAAGAGACCCACAGTGATGACAGCAGCTCTGTCCAGCTGGATCTAGATGACAAGCCCGGCCCATCGGGGACCTCGGGACAGTCGGTTCCCCTCACACAGCCACAGGCCACTACAGAGCTTCCCCCCTCTGGAAACACCAGCACAGCACCCACCCAACGGGCCCATACCTCTGTCCCCAGGACACGTCAAGCAGCAGTGTGTCCACCACTACAGGGAACCCAGGCTAACCCACCACCCCAACAACAACAGGGACCTGGGGGCAGTGGTAGTGGGCACAAGGTCCAGGGGACGGAGGCCCAGGAACACAGGGGAACTGGGAGGGCTGCTGTGCGACAGGGGGAGGACAGGCCAAGGGAACCCACTCTCCATGAGGCTCTCTCCTCCATCATGGGAGCCTACCACCACTCCAAGGAGACGATGACAATGGTACTGGCCAAGTTTCAGGGGACCCAGCGCCTGCAAGAGGAACAGTATTAGGGCTTCTGGGAGGAACTCAGAACCATCAATTCCACCCTGGGCACCATCGTAGGGGTGCTGAAGGAAGTACTCAACACCAGGAGGGACACTGTGGCACAACAAGGGGCCCCTGACACTAGCATGGACGATGAACTGCCCACCACCTCCGCCGGCCCTAGTGGAAAGGACGCCCTGCCACAGGACCACCACACCAGAAGCCCACCCCATGCAGAGGGAGAACCACCCCATCAAGCGGTCCCTGAGATCCAGGACAAAGACAGAGAACGATGCCAAGACCCCCGCCAAGAAATGAGACCACCCTGAATGTCATCCTTTTGTCCCACTTTGTCACCCTGTCCATACTCAAACTGCCCCAGCTCCACTTCCTATGCACATGTGGGCAATGCACCTGTGAGACTAATAGACTGGACTCTGCCATGGACATTCCTCCACCATCACCTCTTACCATTTTACAACCCCCTCCAATATTGAGCACTTAAATAAACACCCTTGAAGCACAAAACAATCTGGAGTCAGTCTGTGATTTCGAATAAGTGTATTAGCAATTACAGTGACAAAATGCTCATTCAATTGTAATGTCAACATACCTATGTGACACAGCTCTAGTCCATGAGGAAACAAAGCAGATGTCACACAGTGGGACCCACATCTGTGAAATCGTAAGGGAAAGTAACAACTCAGTGACCATACACTGGGTGAAAACGACAGACAGTAGAGAGGTAGTAGTGTTAAAGTACATGTAGTAGGCAGGTCTGTATTCTTACCTGTGTCTCAATGGAAATATTGCAGGATCACCAAGTTCCTGTTGTCCATGTCCTCTTTTTCTGCTTCCTCGTCTTCACTGTCCACAGGCTCCACAGCTGCAACAACATCACCATCTGGACCATCCTCCTGCAGAAAAGGCACCTGTCGTCGCAAAGCTAAGTTGTGAAGCATACAGCAGGCCACGATGATCTGGCACACCTTCTTTGGTGAGTAGAATAGGGATCCACCTGTCATATGGAGGCACCTGAAACTGGCCTTTAGGAGGCCGAAGGTCTGCTCTATAATCCGCCGAGTACGCCCATGAGCCTCATTGTAGCATTCCTTTGCCCTTTTCCTGGGATTCCTTACTGGGGTCAGTAGCCATGACAGGTTGGGGTAACCAGAGTCACCTGCAAATGGCGAGGGACAACTGTTAGACACACACTAACCTGTAGGGATATCCCCAGACCCAAACAACCATTCCCACAGTCTTGCTTCTAGGTGCTCACCTAATAGCCACACACGGTGTCTCTGGAGTTGCCCCATCACATAAGTGATGCTGCTATTGCGCAGGATGTAGGCATCATGCACTGAGCCAGGGAACTTGGCATTAACATGGGAGATGTACTGGTCTGCCAAGCACACTATCTGTACATTCATGGAATGATAACTCTTCCGGTTTCTGTACACCTGTTCGCTCCTGCAGGGGGGTACCAAAGCCACATGTGTCCCATCAATGGCACCTATGATGTTGGGGATATGTCCCAGGGCATAGCAATCACCTTTCACTGTAGGCAAATCTTCCACCTGAGGGAAAACGATGTAGCTGCGCATGTGTTTCAGCAGGGCAGACAACACTCTGGACAACACGTTTGAAAACATAGGCTGGGACATCCCTGATGCTATAGCCACTGTTGTTTGAAATGACCCACTTGCAAGGAAATGGAGTACTGACAGCACCTGCACTTGAGGGGGATTCCTGTGGGATGGCAGATAGCTGACATTAGGTCTGGCTCCAGCTGGGTATACAGTTCCTGGATTGTGGCACGGTCAAGTCTGTAGGTGATGATCACATGTCTTTCCTCCATTGTCGACAGGTCCCCCAGCGGTCTGTACACCGGAGGATGCCGCCATCTCCTCACATGTCCTAGCGGACGGTGCCTATGAAGGACAACAGCGAGCACAGAGTCAACCAACTCAGAGGTACGTACCCACAGTTTACACAGAACACGAATCATAATCCGAAAAGTGGCCTGTATGTGTGTTGAGGCTAGGCCTAGGTATGTGTGACGCAGTTAAAAATTAAGCCATGTGGGCACCTGAAATGGCAGCTGCCTGACCTGTAAAGTGGGACAATGGGATGGGAGGTAACTGCGCTAGCGTTGTACACCGTCGCGGTAGGCGGTCGAAGAACGCGGCGCAATGCTGCATTGGTTAACATTGGGCCCTATGGGTCCCAGGAGCCAATGACGATGTACGCCGGCGGTGACAGTACGCACTGCTGCAGACGTGACTGCCATTTTCTTTCTGTTCAATCACTCGATACCTGATCTTCGACATGAGAGGACCTACACTGCAAATGCTGCAGTGACCTCGCTCTGGAAGAGACAATGGCTCAAGTGTCTGGGGAAAGGGCCCCTGCCTTCACATCAGAGGAGTTGGAGAAACTCGTGGATGGGGTCCTCCCCCAGTACACGCTACTCTACGGTCCTCCAGACAAACAGGTAAGTACACTGGGAGCATGCTGTATGGGCTATGCCTGTGTGGAGTGGGTTGGATGAAAGATGGGGGGGGGAGATTGAGGCGTGCATGAAACGACGATGAGTGCATGTGCCACATGACAAGGGTAGGGATGGGGGCCAATGACTGTGACAGTGCATTTGGTAATAACATTTCTTTTCCCCCTGTACAATTCATGTAGGTCAGCGCCCATGAGCGCCAAAAGCTCAGACGCTACTGAGGCCACCACGAGCAGGATGAAGCAATCTGGGCACAAAGCCCCCTCCAGAACCAGTGGAGTTTTACATCCACTACCTCAGTCCTTGGCAGGATGAAGCACTCTGGGCACCAAGCCCCCTCCAGAACCAGTGGAGAAAGACTAAAGACATCCACTACCTCAGTCCTTGGCAGGATGAAGCACTCTGAGCACAAAGCCCCCTCCAGAACCAGTGGAGAAAGACATCCACTACTTCAGTCCTTGGCAGGATGAAGCACTCTGGGCACCAAGCCCCCTCCAGAACCAGTGGAGAAAGACATCCACTACCTCAGTCCTTGGCAGGATGAAGCACTCTGGGCTCAAAGCCCCCTCCAGAACCAGTGGAGTTTTACATCCACTACCTCAGTCCTTGGCAGGATGAAGCACTCTGGGCACCAAGCCCCCACCTGAACCAGTGGAGACTGTTATCCACTTGAGAGACTGTGGCTTTGCACTCCCCAGGATGGAATAGTGGGCAAATCACCCACTGTATAGACTTGAGAGACTGTGGCTTTGCACTCCCCAGGATAAAGCAGTGGGCAAACCACCCATTGTAGGGACTTTAGAGACTGTGGCTTTGCACTCCCCAGGTTAAAGCAGTGGGCAAACCATCCACTGTATAGACTTGAGAGACTGTGGCTTTGCACTCCCCAGGATGGAACAGTGGGCAACCCACCCACTGTTGAGACTTGAGAGACTGTGGCTTTGCACTCCCCAGGATGGAACTGTGGGCAACCCACTCACTGTAGAGACTTGAGAGACTGTGGCTTTGCACTCCCCATAATTGAACAGTGGGCATGTGGCCCCCTTGTGGATTTGGCGTCGTGCATGCACTCAACCGGCTGAGGTGGCCCCCCTTTCCCTCCCCCTGAGGTGCCTGTTTTATTGCTATCTGATGCCCCTGCAGTGTTCTCGTTTGGGCCTTGCCCATACCGTGTGGGCCCAGTGTTCCACGGACTTCAATGGAGCACTACCTGGACTACTATTCTTGGTGTATATTTTGTTTATAGTGTATATATGTATATTTTTGCGTACTGGATTTTCATATATTACAATGGTTACACTCATTTCCTTTTGTCTTTGCATTCTTTCGAGGGGTTGGGGGGTGTAACTGTAATGTATCATGCTTTATTAGTGTGTGTGTAGTGGTGGGTGAGGGTGGGGGTGTTGCAGGTGTGTGTCCCTGTTTTTTCCATCCCCTGTGTCGTAGGTGCAGTACTCACCGTGGTCTTTGCCGCCGGCGTTCGTGCTCCTGGTAGAGGAGCAAGAAGATAAGGGCTGGCAGGATCTGCAGCTCTGGTTCCATGGTGTCCGGATTCCTCGTGGGGTGTGTAGAGGTGAGCGTTTTCCCTTCGAAGTCCTGTTTCCGCTGTGTTTTTGTCTGCAGTGAATCTGCCCCGAAAAAGGTGGCGGATTGGTAGGTTGTGATACTGTGGGCGGTACATTGTCTTCCGCCTGTCTGTTGGCGGTGACCGACGCGCTGTTTGTTTGTACCGCCGTGGCGGTCAGAGTGTTAAAGTGGCTGTCTTTGTTGGCGGTTTCCGCCACGGTCGTAATTCTATTTTCTAGCGGTCTTACCACCGCTTTAACACCGTCCGCCAGGGTTGTAATGACCACCATAATTTTGCAAACAGCAGAAAACAATGCTAGGTTCCAGTGAGAAATATCCACTGCTCTGTCATGTGTTCCACTGGATGCAGGACAGCTTCCTGTGAGGGAACAGGACTCAACAGAAATCTGAAACTGAGTGCACCTTCCTCACCTGCCCGTCTTGCCTCAGATCACCACCTTACCATAATTTATAAACCCGGCAACAACCTTTGAGGCAGACGTTTGGTTTATGCCCAAAGTGAAATCATCCCTATTTTCCAAAACAACCAGTTATAAGAGCACTGGTTTTGCCTATTACTGAAACGTCATCTGCAAGGGCTGTCAAGTACCTTATCAACTACATAAATCCAGGACAACAGTCTCCCACTGAAAGCAAGGATCAAGTCAAGATCCGCTTCACCTTCAACAAAGCTTACTGAGGGAGTTACAAGCTACAGAAACCTTTACTCCTTGACAGCACGTTTCTTAGACCAGTGTACTTTCAAATGGAAGCAGCTTAAGGGCAAAATAATCGAGGTTTCTGGGCCCTAAAATGTGGAACTCCTTGAAACCACACAGAGAGCTAAGTAAACTGTACATAGTTCAATAAACTAATAAAGACTGAGTTCTTCAAACTGCTTTACAACTAGACTTCACTTATAAAGTCGTCATGATGGAAGAACATTTGCCACCTTTCAATCAAACTCCAACATCTCAATTATCTGTGGAACTCTCAGGTACTCAGGAGATCCTAAATCCTCTGGCGTAAAACCAACAAAACATGTAACACTCTACAAAGCTGAGTAAATACATAAAACAGGTTATTTTATTCAGCTATGTCTATGTTTAAATATATTTATACCATCTCATTGAAATTATTTCGCTTCCTCTTCATAAGCTTACACAAGATTATTTTTTCAGTGACTGTTTAGCTGACATTGCTGGAATTTCAAAAATACAAATCATAAAGATTCCTTTTGAAATGTGAAATCAATGCAGTCGTGAGACTTTTTGGGATATGCTGTAATTATGTGGTATTATCAGTGATGGTCGTTCAATCTGGACTAAACTGCATCTGAACCATGACATCAACATCATCACTCAAGGCAATGCCATGTGATGGAGTAGGCCCACTACAACAAATCACGTAAAAGTAATCTCATCAACAAAAACACAAAAAAATGTCTGCATCATTGCATTTCATGAAAAAGTTCATTTTAACGTAATTATACAAAGAAGTGGGATTTACTTACTGGCAACGTGACATATTTATTTGCCTTGTACCTTTCTGGAATAAGGGCATTAGAGATAAAAAAAGGTGTGCAATAGTAATCACCTGGTGAACGAAACAAACACAACACAGATAGTTTAGCACTTCAAGTAAGGTTATGGAAGCAGATTCACATACTAAATTCATGTAAAAACTGAATTTCAAACAGCAATAAGTTTACTTTAGGAATTTTCCACAATGAATTCATTTTATTTGAATACAACACTGTGGCCCTCATTACCACCCTGGTGGTCGGTGATAAAATGGTGGTAATACCGCCAACAGGCCGGCTGTAACCACCGCCAAATTATGACCATAGCGGAAATATCTCCGAAAGACAGCCAATGTTCCTCACCGACCGCCAGGGCAGAAACAATAGCCACCACGGGGGTAGCCACCTACAGCCAGTTGGAAGTCAAGGTTCCACCCACCATTATTAAGATCATGCAAACCGCCACCTTTTCAGGGGCAGTACCAATGACATCAAAAGCCTGGCGGAAACAGAGCACAGAAGTCAAAAGACTCACCATTGGAGACACAGGGAACAACCACGCCGCCATGGAACCAGAACTGCATGTATTTTATCAGATGATATTCTATGTTCTGCTCCACCACGAACATCAACGTCGGTGAAGACAACAACGGTGAGTACAGCTGCCTAGCACACAATGTGGGGGGAAGAGAGTGACACACTCACATGCACCACACACACCCAATACACACAAACAGATGCACAAGAAAGCACGTTAATCCCCCTAAATCGGCTGAATAATGCAAGGACAAATCAAAATCTCCAAAGTGAGTGTAACAATATCAATACAGTATCAAAATAACAAAGCCAATGTTACAGATATCTACAAATGTACAGAAAAAGGGACCCTGCCCAGTCCTCAGTTCGCGTAGGGCACATGGCCACAGAACAAAGTCTAAGGCCCCACTTGTCACCTGCATCAATACGGAGAGAACACTGCAGGGGCATCAGTTGGCAAATAGGCAGACACCTCAGGGGTAGGGGGGAAAACCTCAGCCGGAGGAGGAAACAAGACCATTGGTTCTGTCGGGGGCAACACGCCCTGTGCTTTGTCCTGGGGTGTAATGGGCCACAGTCTCTCGAGTGTGTGTCTTGCCCACTGGTTCTGGAGGGGGCAACATGCCCTGTGCTTTGTCCTGGGGAGTGATGGGCCACAGACTCTTAAGTGGGTGTCTTCCCCACTGGTTATTGAGGGGGCAACATGCCCTGTGCTTTGTCCTGGGGAATGATGGACCACAGTCTCTTGAGTGGGTGTCTTCGCCACTTGTTCTGGAGGGGGAAACATGTCCTGTGCTTTGTCATGGGGAGTGATGGGCCACAGTCTTCAGAGTGGGTGTCTTCCCCACTGGTTCTGGGTGGGGAAACATGCCCTGGCTTTGTCCTGGGGAGTGATGGGCCACAGTCTCTCGAGTGGGTGTCTTGCCCACTGGTTCTGAAGTGGGCAGGCCGCACAGCAGCAAATGGAGGCAAGATCACATTGTGTCCGCCGGAGGTGACGGCTGCACTGTGGTGGTGCTGGTAGTGGTGGTGGGAGGCTCCTGCATATCCCCTGCACCCTTGGATGGATGCACTGTGGTCATGCTGGTGGTGGTGGGCGGCTTCTCCACATCCCCTGCCCCCTCGAATAGATGCACTGTGGTGGTGCTGGTGGTGGTGGGAGGCTCCTGCACATCCTCTGCACCCTTGGATGGATGCACAACAATGCTTGGTGGTGGGGACTCCGTGACAGCTTCTGGTGCAGGCTCCTTGTCCTCCTTGCCTTCTGTTGCAGGCTCCTTGCCCTTCTTTCCTGCTGGTGCAGGCTCCTTGTCCTTTTCGGTGGCAGGTGCAGGCTCCTTGCCCTTCTTGCCTGCTGGTGCAGGCTACTTCCCCTTCAGTGTATGTGGCCTGGAATCCTTTCCACCACAGGTAGGTGCAGATGGAACCTGGCCCGTGGACCGTGTGGCTGAGGTGCTTGGCTGGATTTGTGATACCCCAGCCATACGTGCAGTGCAGGATGGGGGAGGGGTAGGGAAGAGGTCAATGGTGGAAAGGTAAAGTTTCTTAGGGACAATGGGGTGGGAAGAGGGAGAAGGTTTGGGAGTGGAGGATGAGGAAGTGGTTGTTGGAGGTGTCTGTCTGCTGGATTTGGGTGCAGGTGCATGGGCTGTATGCTGTTGTGAGGTGGATGGCTGTTGGGTGTCTGAGTGCTTGCGTTTGTGTACTTTAGGAGGGGGGACAGACACAGTGGGAGAGGACACAGGGGACGTGTGCATGGATGTTGTGGAGGTGTCTGCCAGTGAGATATGTGTTCTGCTTGGTGTAGTGATGATGCTGGTAGAGGATGATGAGGTAGTGCATGCAGATGTGAGTGAAGATTTAACTGGGTGGGAGAGGGAGGAGGGCTAGACAGTGGAGGCAGTGGATGTTGTAGTGTCTGCAACTGTATGGTATTTGCGTGAGCGCTTGTGGGATGAAGTGTGGTGCTTGTGTTTGTCTGTGCTACTCTTGGGTGTTGTCCTGTGTGCATGCTCGTCTGGCTTTGTGCTTGGGATGGGTTTGGGTAGAGGGGAATGGGACTGGGAAGAGGAAGATGGAGGGGGACGGTGGAAACAGGGGCAATGGCTGCCATCAGAGAGGAGGCCAGAGCCTGGTTTGATATCTGTTGGGAGCCCAATCCAGTGTGAATGCCCTCCAGGAATGCATTATATTGTTGCATCTGGGCTGCCAGCCCCTGGATGGCATTGACAATGGTTGACTACCCTGCAGAGATGGATCTCAGGGGGTCAATAGCCTCCTCACTCAGGGAAGCAGGGCTAACGGGGGCAGGGCCTGAGGTGCCTGGGGTGAAGGAGATGCCCACCCTCCTAGATGAGCGGCCACAGGCAATTCGATGAGGGGCTGCTGGGAGGGCGGTGCTGGTACAGGTGGTGGCGGCTGTAGTTGGGGTGGTCACAGAAGTGTCAGCCACCACTAGGAAGCTTCCATCAGAGGAGGTATCTGTGTCTGAATTGTCCTTTCCAGTCTCCGCAGTGGTGCTCCCCTCACCCTGTGTCCCACTGATGCCCTCAGCGTCGGTGGACTCTGCCTCCTGGGTCCTGTGGGATGCAGCTCCCTCCGTCGCCAGTGCCTCTGCTCCTCCGCCAGATGATGCTAATGCACATAAGGACAGGATGACAAAATAGAAATGGGGGAGAAAGACAAAGGACACACTGGCCCTCATTCTGACCCTGGCGGTCGGCGGAGAGACGGCGGTCGGACCGCGAACAGACCGGCGGTATTAAAAATGGCATTCTGACCGCGGCGGTCCCCGCCGCGACCGACCGCCACTTCTCCACTCCGACCGCCACGGCGGTCATGACCGCGGGGCTGGAGTTTGCGCACTCCGGCCCGGCGGTCGTCCCAAGACCGCCAAGGGTATTATGACCCTGCCTACCGCCGCGGTTTCTTGCGGGCGGGAACCGCCGTGCGAACCATGGCGGTAAGCACTATCGGGGCCAGGGAATTCCTTCCCTGGCACTGATAGGGGTCTCCCCCACCCCCCACTACCCACCCGAGTCCTCCCCCCACACCCTCCACCCCCCTGCCACCCCCCAGAGGTGGTACGAACCCCCTCCCCACCCCCACCCCGACATGCACATACATGCACCCCGACATGCACACCCCCCCAACATGCACATATACACACACATACACAACGGGGACACATACCCGCACACATACATGCAGACATGCGCACCTGCCGAACAGCACACATTACCCATAGACACAGCAGCACCCCCCCGCCCGCATACACGCACTCACACACCCCCTCTACACACTCACACGCACACCCCCATGCACGCCCACATCACACAACACCCCCCCACCCCCTCCCCTCACGGACGGTCAACTTACCTTGTGCGTTGGTCCTCCGGGAGGCGACGGGAGCCATGGGGAGGTGACCGCCAACAGAAGACCGCCAACAGAAGACCGGCACACAGAAATGTGGGTCGTAATTCTGTGGGCGGTGTTCTGCTGGCGTGGCGGTGGAGGTCGACCAGTCTCCACTTTCCCGCCGACCGCCAGTGTGGCTGCTGGCGTTTTTCCGGCGGAACGCTCCCAGCGGTCAGAATGCGCACAGCGGCATACCGCCGCGGTCGGCGGTCTTCACCGCGGCGGTAACTCGGCAGTCTTGCGAAAAGACCGCCAAGGTCAGAATGAGGGCCACTGTGTCAATGGATGCACTGACGCTACTGTTGGTGCACACAGCACCCTCACACACAGGGACCAGGCCTACGCACTATGCATTGCACCACCACTGATATCGCTAGCCACCAAGGCATGAGGAGGGGCACACACCGCCAACTGCAGCACACCTGGGTCGCATGCAGCCCTGACCAGTAGTGAATGCTTAGAAGCTAAGTAGGCAGGATTATTCCTTCAGAACGCTAGCCACCAGAGGACCAATGCTGCTATGTCGTGCCTGGCCTAGGGGCACCCACTGACACACATCCACCACCCAGACACCACTCCACCAGGCGTAAGTTGTAATGAGAACCACTGTACTCACCCCCTTGTGGCTGCTGTGATGCCCTCAAGTGCCCACCCAGCTATTGATAGTCCACCACCAGTATGCAAGCCTTCAGGAGGGTCATGGTTCGACAGACACCCCTTACTCGTTGGAAGGCCATTCCCAGCTGGGCCTCTGCCGTCATCCATGCTCAGCGTCTCAGGTCCTCTCACCGTTTGCGACAGTGGTTGCTCCACCTGCCATAGACCCCCAGGGTCTGTACGTCCTTGGCGATGGCACGTCATATACCCTTCTTTTGATGGGTGCTGACCTGCGGAGGCAATACACACAGGAAAACACCATTAGAGAAACAGTCCAGCCTGTGACACATATGGCCCACCATACCCATTTCCATCAACATTGGCACACAAATAGCCCAGCACACTGCCTGTACACCACAAAGAAGACATCCACCCCCCCCCACATGAGGCCTTCTCACACACAACTCCAGGCATTCACGCCACATGCATCGTGCCCACAGTGTACTCACCTGTTGGTCTGAAGGCCCATACAGCAGTCCATACTGGGGTAGGACCCCATCCACCAATCTCTCCAACTCTCCGAAGTGAAGGCTGGGGCCCTTTGCCCAGTCACACGGGCCATGGTAGGTTCCAGACACAGGTCACAGCGGCACATGCAGTGTACGTCCTCTCCTATGTAAGGTCAGGTAGCAAGTGAGGAATATGATAGAAAATGGCGGTCACTTCCGAGACGGTGAATACCATCACCACCGGCGTAGATCACCATTGGTCACTGTACCCCATAGGGCTCAATATTAACCAATGAGGAGTTGTACGGCGGTTCCCGACTGCCTCCGGCCACAGCACACAACGTCAGCTGAATTACCTCACTTTCACCTGTCCCTCCACACAGGACAGATGGACGTCATTTCAGGGGGGGTGCACCCCTATGGATTCATGCTGCGTCACAGGAGAAATATGCACATACTGGACAAATCACACTGACCCATTACATGTTTACAGATTGCAAACTCCTGTTCTGGCTTCAATGTTATGTTTGTGACGGCCTCCTCACTCTTGTGTCCCTTAGATACCTACTGCTGTGGATGAATAGGAGATGGAGACATACCCCTGTGTACAGACCCCTGGTGGACTTGGCAACACTGGAGGACAGGCACATTATCCTCACCTATAGACTTGACAGGGCATCAATCCCAGAGCTGTGCACCCAATTGGAGCCTGATCTGATATCTGCTTTCCGTCACCCCACTGGGATCCCCCCTCTTGTGCAAGTGCTATCTGTACTCCATTTCCTGGCAACTGGTTCTTTCCAAGTGACAGTGGGCTTGGCAGCAGGAATGTCACAGCCAATGTTTTCAATAGTGCTGACAAGAATGTTGTCTGCCCTGATGAAACACATGTGCAGCTACATTGTTTCTCCCCTGGTTGAGGATTTGGCCACAGTGAAGACCGAGTTTTATGCAATGGGACATATCCCCAACATGATTGGGGCAATTGATGGTACACTTATTGCATTTGCCCCCCCCCCCCTCGGCAGAATGAACACGTGTTCAGGAATAGTAAGAGTTTCCACTCCATTAATGTTCAGATGGTGTGTTTGGCGGACCAGTACATCTCCCACGTCAATGCTAAGTATCCTGGGTCAGTTCATGATGCCTTTATCCTGAAGCATAGCAGCATTCCAAATGTGATGGGCCAACTACAGAGGCACCGGGTGTGGCTAATAGCTGAGCCCTGGTTCCCACCCAGTGTATGTTGGTGTATGGGTATGGTGTGGGCCATGTAGGATAGTGTGTGGCTAAATGTTATCCCTCAATATTTGCAGGTGAGTTCATGGCTACTGACCCCTGTGAGGAATGCCAGGACAATCGCAGAAGAACGTTATAATAAGGCACATGAGTGAACCAGAAGGATCATTGAAAGGACCTAAGTATCACTGGATTGACACCAAACTAATGCAACATTACTGCGAGCACCTTTAACAACAACAACAACTCAAATTTGTTGGTTTACTACAGGAAGGGTACACAGTCGCTTCAGAACCTTACAGAGATTTCACTTGAAGCCTCGGCCGCTACTCTCTCCTTCTCAGTTCCCGCATACACAAGCAGAATTCAACCTGCAAATCCTACTCTCGATTTGTCAATGGTTCATTCTAGTGCACTTTAGAACTTGTCAAATCTCCATCAAAGGTTTCATCCACACATTTAGACTCAAACTCGACTGTCAACCACGCCCGATTGACCTATTAAACGGCACAAACTACAACATAAGCCCAAGTGTCTCCTACACTTTATCAATATACTACGGAGTCATAGACCGCGACGGGTCCGTACATTAACAACCAACCAAGTGGATAATTTTTTAGCACAAAGCGCCACACTCAAATGAAGTTCGCCGACTTCCCTACTCTCATACTGTGGAGTACGCCCACTCCTACTAAAACAACATTACCTGACCTAAACACACATAGGGGGTTATTACAACTTTGGAGGAGGTGTTAATCCGTCCCAAAAGTGACGGTAAAGTGACGGATATACCACCAGCCGTATTACGAGTTCCATAGGATATAATGGACTCATAATACGGCTGGTGGTATATCCGTCACTTTACCGTCACTTTTGGGACGGATTAACACCTCCTCCAAAGTTGTAATAACCCCCATAATCTTCACAAATCACTGCAAAATGCATAAGCTGAGCAAGCGCAAAGTCTACACCGCACATGCTAAGACGCCGAGAACATTCCCATCTCACTTAGGCAGGCTCCGAGATCCCGGGAAAGTCATGGGGAATTTAGAAACACATCATATTTCCAATTTGCATTATCTGAGAAAAACAATCTAAACAATAATTCTCCGTTCTAGGGCCCCAAAGGGCCAAACCGTTGCTCTGCTACCAGAACTGTTAACGTGTCCTATTATGATAATGTATTACACATTAGGACTCGTTTTAGGCCAATGAATCTTTTGACCCAGTTGAGAGACACCTTAGGACGAGATAGCTAATCAATATGTCAATCAATACATCAATAATGTCATCAATATTTATTACCACAAAGCATTTCACTTTAGTCAAAGACATTAATTGATTCAAGACACCACCATTACCTTCGCAGTCATGAATAAACACACCAGTTTAGTAGAATTTTATGAGTTTTATTCCCTATTAGTTACAATTCTAAAAGTAGATGTGGTAATCTCAAAACCAAGAAACAAAACAGCATAGTCATGATATGGCAACTGATAAGATTTCATTAAGGCAACAATAGCGAACATCAGAACATAACACGACGTGTACATAGATCAATTTTAGCAGAGTGTCAGTTATGCGTCATTTCAACAAAGCATAGATTCAGTAGTTTGTCTATTTGCGTCAGTTTAGTGAACACCTGTCCTAATCACTGATTAGCATTAGCATGTTGGGCTTCATGCAAAACAATTTAGAACACCAATTTGGAAAACATCTAGCTATGGTCTCTGTCAAAAGTAAGCAGTTGGTACCTAGAAAGGAAAAGCAAACAGACAAATCACAATTTCATTGTCACAGTTACCCTCCAAGGTTTAGGTCAGCACTCAGGTTCAGTCTTCGTCTTCAGGACATCAGTCGATTCGCCATCCGTCAAAACTCAGCTCTAGGGTAAAAAGGGGCACTTCCCTCATAAGGAGGCAAAGTGGAAAAGGACAATCTAAGGAAAAGAATGGTTTTAAGTAAACCAATAAGTCACCAAACAGAGTGACAAAGTTTCTGGATAAAATCAATAGCATTCCCTAACCCACTTAAATGGCTCCCAGTGTCATGGGTTTTTATCCCTTTTTCGTTGTACATTCCCCTAAAATTTCATTGGTCCATAGTTATACCCCACTATCTTTACCCTATTAGAAAACAGATTATGTCATTAATCTTTCACCCCATATAATTTTACAGACATTTTATTGGTCCATGTGATTGACGTCTTCAGAGGTAGTACGTCCAGTATGATTTCATCCTTCTGTAATTCTTTGCACATCTTTTGGTCAGTATCTCCATTGTCTTCACCGGTTAGAACGACCTTGTACATTATATTAATCTACACTGTTACATTTTAGTTAAACATTTCTACAAGCAAGATGACTTTCATGAGAACGGATCCATTATGGTTACATTCAGCTTCTAGTTGAAGAAAAACAAGAGGTCATGTCCTTTTGCGAGTCAGCACACTGCACGTTTAGGAAAAACACATTTAATATGAGAGCCAGGCAGCTAAGCTTCCGCTCATGCTAACTTAAGGCCTACAAGATTCATTTAGCATAACTATAATAACATAATTATTATTAATTAGTACAAAACCATACTTGAATACAAATATTCATAAGCATTAGTCAATTTCATTAGTCTACGTATACATTGGCGGCCACTCCCCGTGGTCACATTTCAAGGTCACGTTTTAAGCAAATCACATTAATTCAGTTTCTATGCGGCATTATCACACATTATTTCATAAACATTTCATGATAATATAGATTATATAAACTACGCTTTCTCAACTGTAACCAGGCAATGGAACGACTGAGACGGACCACTAATAGGTAAAGAAGTGCCTGGGAAAGCCATCCCATGTATCGGGATTTTTCCAGCAAAATTGAAGAAAAAGGCGGAATTGGGTGCTGTTGTTTCCCACACAGGAAGAACGTAGGGCTCACTGTGTGTAAAGACTGTATACGATGGCTCACAAATCTGATTATGGGCCTCCAAGAAGAGCTTGGTAAAATCTGGGCATGGGAAGTTATTGTGTTAGAAAAGCATAAAAGGGTATTCTGAATTCATAGTTCATATTCATTACTAAATGCATGTGGCAGAAACATGTGATTTGTGAATACACACAGCTCGAATGAAGAAGGCGTCCTCACCTTATTACGCGGCAGTCATGGTTTTGGAGGAGGGCATTGTCTTACTAATTGTATGATGATTGAAGAAGAGGACATATCAAAGCCAAATCTGTGTTTATGCTACTCCCAAGTTCATGGTGTTTAAACATAGCTACATTGGTTGATTGTGAATTTCGATGTTAACACAACTTCGAGGATACGGAACAAATAAGGAGTCTGTATGGTCGATATTTACAACCTAAATATCGATATAATTGAGGCTACAGAGATGTTAAGTTGCTTGCATGCTAATTACGACCATAAGTGCTGCCAATGTGTATAATTGCAGCCTCAACAAGAACAGAGCGATACATCCAAGAAGATAAGGTCCCTGTAGGCAAGACATAAATATTTTGAGAAGATAGGAAAGTAGAGGATGCTTTGTGAAAACATATGCACTGACTTCACAGCTAGAGAAGTGTGGGAAGAAACTATGACGTTTCAGATCGCCTTGATTAATTGTGAGTTGAGGTGACAGATGATGCTTTAAAATATCGCATCCTTGAGCATCAGGGAAGAGGTAATTTCACTAAATACAAAAATACAGCACCACGAGAGTGACAAATCGGTGAAATTGCTATATCCGTGCTTTGGTAATAAAACACCAAACAGCATACACATATACACACAACTAGCAAACAATGACTGCTTCAGTGATTATTACAAGGAATTGTGCGAGCAGGGTACATTAACCAATCTGGAAAAAACGAGTTTATCACAGCTGACGGCAAATCAGACAACCCCCATAGCAGGAAATACAGATTGAAATAGAATGCAGTTAAACAGATGAAACTGGTGGATCTCGAAAAGAACTCCTAAAGATCTAGTTTGAATATGAAAAGGTTATATATATTTACATATATCTATGGAGAAGCAGGGCATAGGTGTCTTCTACTTAAGTCCATGTGGGAGTAAATTCGGCCTCTCTTTTCCAAATCTGAAAATGCAAAACCATGATATAATTTAGTTGACCTAGACAAACTATAAAAATAATATAAGAAAGTAAAAAAGTGAATTGATCATAAGATTTTATGTAAATTTAAAACAGTGACAATACTGCTATCATTAGATTGATAAAAGTGATAACTGTTGATTTACATTCTACAAAATACTACATTTTTTTATGGAGACTGACATTCAGAAAATGGTATCGTCCATTCTCAATATGTAAAGCACACCAGCCTCAAAGAGGCGTCAAAGGTCTGCCATCAGCAGACATCTAATTACTATTTTAGCTCCCAGCATACAAAAAGAAATATGAGGTGTGATGTAGGGACCCCATTAAATACTAAGGGGGCCATTACGACCCTGGCGGTCAGCGGAGAAGCGGCGGTCTTACCGCCAACAGGATGGCGGGAACAATTTTGCAATTATGACCATGGCGGTCCCCGCCATGGTCATCCGCCACTTCTCCGTTCCGCCCGCCAGGGCTGAGACGACCGCTGGGCTGGAGACCTGGGTCTCCAGCCCGGCAGTCGTCACAATACCGCTGGCGGTATAATGACCCGGCTGACCGCCATGGACTTCATGGGGTTTGGAACCGCCATGAAATCCATGGCGGTAAGCACTATCAGTGCCAGGGAATTCCTTCCCTGGCACTGATAGAGGTGTCCCCCACCCCCCACCCCCATCCCAAGTCCTTCCCCTACACCCCCCACCACCCCTGCCACCCCCCAAAGGTGTCTCCAAAACATTGGTTATTTGCACCAATCCTTGGGCAACGTCCCAACTGCAATGTGCCATCTCCACTTGTATTCCCACAGCACGTCATGATATCAAGGCAGCTGAGGTAGAGAGCCGATTGACAGATCTGCAGAACCCATCAAACCTGCCCATCAATTGGTGAGGCGCCTATGGTAGCTGACATGCTCCTGCTGAATCACAGTGCAGAGTTTCCTAATGGCATTTGTCATCTCCTTTGTGTTTTCTGCTGCTGTTTACTGTCCCTCATGCAGCTTGCACATGTTTTCATTAAAAGACTTTAACTGCTTGTGCATTACTCCCATGTTGTCATTGTGAGACTCAAACTGCCTGTGCATTGCGCCCATGATATGATCGATTGACACCAACTGCCTGTGCATTGACCTCATGTGTTTACATTGCAGGCGCTGCACTTTCAGCATGGAAGCTTCAAGGCTGCCAAAGAGTGATGGGCCCTCACCTTCCTGAGTGCACTGTCTTCCTGCTTTGTGATGCCTCCTGAGGGGAGTTGACTGATGCTGGGGCAGGGACTGCTGTCTTACTTTCATTCTAGCCGCTGTGTGGTGTGGGTTCTTCATCCGGCATTTCATCAGAGTCCAGGTTATACTTTGGGAGAGGTAGCACTCTTGCCCTGAAACAAGTTGGTGCATTAACGAAGGACTCACTGGTGTTTGAGTCGGACTGTGGCTGTGTTTTGCTATCCCCCACATTTCCACCTTCTGCTGCATCAGGGCCCGGAACATCTACAATGACAATGTGCAACATGTCATTTTGGAATATTACACAAATAGTTGCATGATAGTATTACATGTACACTGGCATTGTATCACTAAGATTTTTTTGTGTTGTTTCTCTATTTAGCTTAACACTATCTTGCTATTTATGTGGTATTTTCACTTTAGGGGTGTGGACTACCACTCCCATAAGGCATTATTGTGTTGTATGTAAGATGTGGCATGGACTACTTAGCACACTGCATAGTGCCAATAGTTATTTTCTAAGGGGTATTTGTACATGCACATATGTGGAAACACATCATTACTGCCCTTACCTTTGCTTGTGCTGGGTGTGCCTAAGGGGTCAATGTCCGTGACACCACTGACAGCTTCAGGAAGCAGTGTCGACTCCACCATGTCTTCCATTGGGGTGGATGGTGTCTGGGTGGGTGGTCCTCCTCCGGTGCTCCTTGCTTCCTTTAGCCTGCTGGTTACCCTCTCTTTGGAACGGGAACACAAGTCTTACCATTGCTTGCGTATCTCCTCGACAGAGTGCTGCGCAACACTCACTGTGCACATTTTGGTTTGGATGTCTGAGCACAGTTTTCTCTTCTCACTTTCAGGTACCCGGAGTGAGTTCTTCCCAAAAAGTTTGTTGTGGTTCCTGACCACCTCCTCAGTGATCACCTCCAGTTCCTGCTCTCTGAATTTGAGCTTGCGCTTCCTGTGACCTTTCTCCTTCACATTCCCATCAGTGGCCATGTTCCTGTTTGGTCCTGTCCGGCTCACAAGGCTGCCTCCCTGGTGCTGAGCTGTGTTCTCTGCCTGCTCCTGTGGGTGTGGCTTCTGGAAACAGCATGGGCTGACTCACTTCCTGGTTGTGATGTCATCAGGCTGTTCCGCTTTGCCGTTTTCGCAATTTGCGATTTGCAAATATTGATTCACTATTTTTTGCAATTCGGTATTTGCAACTCACAAATTGCATTTGCGAACTTTAAGAAACCGTTATTACCGACTCGCAGTTTTCATACATCCCATTTTGCATTTCTTAAATAGCAATTTCTTAAAATTAGCTATTTAAGAAATGCAAACCGGGAGCTTGATACATCTGGCCCATGGTCATCTATTATTCAAAAACATAGTTTCAAAGGCTTTCCCAAATGAAACAAGGTGACCTATGTTTCTCTCAAGCCAAATGAGAATTCCATTTCTTTTGTTCTTGAGTGAAAAAACGTGGCTACTAGCTGAACTTAAAACTCTCCCTAGTTTAATTCAGCTTTTGCATTTAGGTAATTGAGTAAAAAAATCTTGTCAGTAAAAGTGTAAACTTTAATTGGATTCTTGATGCAACGCAAAATAGTGAGCGTTTCTTAACAGATGACGCTCTCTTCGACAGGGTGGTCACAGCCCTGGATGCATAATTGTTTAAGACTTGCAGTATTCTCAAAGTTGGCTTTAGAACTACTTGAAGTTCGGGAGATACAATAAGCCACTGTAGCCACAATGTTAGCACTGGCTAGCTTAGTCTTGTTAATGTTCCTCCAAAATGTATCATGTCCTCCTCACAAGTTTTAGTTAGTATCTAGAGGACGAAATAAAATAACTGTGTTAATTTAACAATGGGTTAGTCTAAAATGCCACAGATAGATGTTCTTCTAGCCCGTATTTCAATCTCATTGCAACCCACTTCAAACCAGCTAAACTGTGCTCATCATTTCTTTAGTCTAAACATCTGTACCTATCCTCTAGGCACGCCGGGGCCATGGCCAGGCCAAGAAGGCTGATAGCGCACATCAGCGGTAGACCCTGAGAGCCACAACATATCTGTCATCGTCCTGAGCTCCTGGTGGGCTATAATACGATTCCAGAATCCCTACCAACTCTTTGAACAAATCATAGTGCAGTAGCTCCAGGAAAAAGATCTTTCAGGGGCTGAAACCACCAATAACTGTTTGTGCTTATGACCAGAAGCACAAAGGCACAGTAAAAAAGGCCCTCTTTTGAAGAATATTGTCAGGCTCACTCTGCAAACTTGGCACCCGCAGGCAATTTCGCCCCAACCATCTTGATGAAGTGTAAAATCACGTCAGTGAGAACTGTGGTTAAGAATCTTGGGGGCATATTTAAGAAAAATGGTGCTGCACACAGTGCAGCGCCACTTTTCTTGTGCCCTTTGCCTACCGCCACCAGGTGTGTGCTGTATTTAAAATACGGCGCACCACAGTGCAGGGTAGGGGGTAATAGTGTCATTTTTTATGATGCTATTGATGTACTCTGCAGGAGTAGTGCCAACATTTTGGCTCTACTCCTGCAGGGTACATGGGGCCCATTGTAAACCATGGTGTCCCCACTTTCAACACCTGCTTTAAGCGGGCGTTAAGAGTGCCAGAAAAAATGATGCAAGGAAATCTGTTAGATTTCCTTGCGCCATTTTTTCAGCCCCCCCCAACAGGGGAACACCCCACTTTGTATACATCATGCCTGGCACAGCCATAATGTAGCGCAAAGGGTTAAAAAGTGGCACACTGCATGCATTGTGCCACTCTGTAAATATGACGTGGGGATTTAGGCCTCGTTGGGCCACATTAGTGTAAAAAATAATGAGGCTAATTTGACGCAAGGTGGTTCCAAGGGGCTGCCCTATGTCCTCAAATTTAAATTGCAATACCAAGGAAAACTCACTAAAGGGAGGGACAGACTCCTAAGACAGACCCAGAAAATAAAAAAAGCAGCACTTATCAATGCTGAGCACAATCCAAGTTTCACCAGCTCTAAGAAATAAGACCCTCCTGGGGGCTGGAACCACTGAAAACGGTTTGCGCCTATGACCAGAAGCATGCTGCAAGATGATGGCCCCTGAGAACCATAATTTATAAGCAAGGTGCCATAGAAGACTGAAAAATTGCCTTTAGAGCAGAAGAAAGGTGGTCGAAGAGGACCAGTGGTTTGGTGAACTTTGAGGAGGGGAGCCCGATGTGCTGGGGACTGAAGCTGTGGACTTGGGCCAAACTCAACCAGCAAGCACGGGAAACAGTCACCCCCTGCTCCTGGGGTTCATTCCTTCCCCTTCTAATAACTGGCACAGCAGTGAAAGACTCAGTAGAGGAGGCACTGTGAAGGGAGTGCTGGCCTGGGGTGTAGCCATGCTCTCTCTCCCCAGAAAGCAAGGAGGATGGCCATCAAAGCACTGTGCAGATGGTGCTGCTCTGCGGGGTGCAGTTAAGCTGTCCCTCCTCTGAACAAAATCTGCCACATATTTCCCAACTCAAGAGGAAGCACAGTATGGGTGCTGAGGGGACAGCTTGCTGCAAAGTGGAGCTGGAGCTAGATACCGTGTGTGTCCTGAGAGAGAGAGGGAAGCTGCTAGCCATCAGGCTATGGAGGCATAGGACTAACCCCGTCTCCCCAAAAGAATTGCGGTGAGTGCTATGGTGCATGGTAGGCCCAAAAATCTGGTTCTGAACTTTGATCACCAATGGGAATGCTCCATCAGCAGCTGGGATGTGAAAGGCTGGCTGTGGTGAGGGAAATGAAGGCCAAGAGCATTTGAAAAGAAAGGCACAGTAAAAAAGTCCCTCTTTGAATTGTACATTTCACTGGCTGGCTGGGCTGCTCTCAGTCCTAAGATTTAAATCACATTACAGAAGAAAACTCACCATGGGAATGGACAGATTGCTAAGGGTGACCCAGAAAACTAGAATGGAACAGTACACAGGGCTGGGGGTGCGGCTTGATAACAGGACAGGACCAGGCTACAGAGCATTCTTCACCTATTGAATCAACATGAGTACAAATCTTAGCAGTGATTAAATGTTCAAGGATAGTTGGAAAAATAAATAGTCATTATATATATTGAGATCAACCTCCTGAAGGTAAATCTCATTTCGGTGAAACAAAGATCCCCAGAGACCTGAAAGACAGTGGAGATCCTGTGAGAAAAAGAGGTAGAACTCAAATTTAAAAACACAGAAAGAGACAGTCAGGAAATTGCATGCCTATGTCGAGGACTCTGTAGGCCGTTCTCACCTCAAGAACATCAGGGTCGTGAGGTTTCAGGAACAAGCGGATTGGAAAGCATAAGAACACTCAATTGAACACTGGATCAAGACATCAATAGGAATGACAGGTTTGTTCCCAATTTTCACAGCTGAGAGAGTGCACAGAGACCTAGCCCCAATGCCATCTCCAAGGACTCCACCAAGGCAATCATTGCCAGAATTCTTAACTTTATAAATAGAGACATTATTCTTCAGTACTCCATAAATAACGCAGTCTCCATTTAAAAAGATAAAATTATATGCATGTTCCAAGATTAATCATATAGAGTACAGAACCTAAGGCAAACTTTTGATGAATTGAAATGCAAACTCAGGGCAATACATTTAAAATACATGTTGTTATTTGCTGCAAAGCTCAGAGTGCTTACCAACATGAGAACTACACTCATGTATAAGAGTCGAGAGACAAAAGATTTTGGCCCTCATTACAACCTTGGCGGGCGGCGGAGGCTGCCCACCAAGGTTGCACTGCCAAGCAGCCGCCTATGTGGCCACAAACCCGTAGAGTTTCCGCCCGCCGGCCCAGTGGGGATGTCGGCCATAACATTGCAGCCAGCTCCTAATGACAGTGAAAAGCAGGGTGGGGCTGTGCCTGGGTGCCCCTGCACTGCCCATGTGTGCAGGGGGCCCCAGGGGGCCGCGACTCCCCTTCCCGCCAGCCTTTCCATGGCAGTCTCTACCACCATGGACAGGCTGGTGGGAAGGGGAGTCATAATCCCCTCATAACTGCCGGGACAATGATGGCGGAAAACAGCCGGTCCCGGCGGTGCGACCGCGGAGCTACCGCCGCGGTCAAAATATGGCAAATTGTACCACCAACCTGTTGGCGGTACGATCGCCAAAACAACCCTGGCGGTCTTTGACCACCAGGGTTGTAATGAGGGCCTTAGTAATGAAGACCATAGGAGTCTATCTCCCTTATGAATCACTCTTATAAAAGATACCGTACCATCCTCTGCTCAATATTTTAAGAATGATAACCGTGTCCTGTTGCTCCAGTGGCAATAATAAATAGTTTTATTGTGGATCAGCACATATTGGTGTTATGCTTCGTCATCGTGCCTCATCCTGGTCTCTATAAACCAGTGTGGGCTCAACCAATTTTCAGGGAGAACTTTGAATAAAGATCTAGGTGGTCATTACAACCCTGGCGGTCAGTGTTAAAGCGTCGGTAAGACCGCCAACAGGCCGGCGGTAAAAAATGTGCAATTGTGACCGAAACATATATATACACCATGTACACAATATATCCCAAGCATTGTAGTCCAGGTAGTGCTCTAATAAAGTCCGTGGAACACTGGGACCACACGGTATGGGCGAGGCCCACACAAGATCCCCGACCATGACGGAGAGAACACTGCAGGGGCATCAGAGAGCAACTAAACAGGCACCTCAGGGGGAGGGAAAGGGGGGCACCTCAGCCGCTTGAATGCACAACGCCAAATCCATGAGGGGGCCACATGCCCACTGTTCAATCCTGGGGAGTGCAAAGCCATAGTCTTACAAGTCTCTACAGTGGGTGGTTTGCCCACTGTTCAATCCTGGGAGTGCAAAGCCACAGACTCACAAGTCTCTACAGTGGGTGGTTTGCCCACTGTTCAATCCTGGGGAGTGCAAAGCCACAGTCTCTCAAGTGGATGACAGTCTCCACTGGTTCTGGAGGGGGCCTTGTGCCCAGAGTGCTTGATCCTGCTAAGGACAGAGGTAGTGGATGACAGTCTCCACTGGTTCTGGAGGGGGCTTTGTGCCCAGAGTGCTTCATCCTGCCAAGGACTGAGGTAGTGGATGTGATACTCCACTGGTTCTGGAGGGGGCTTTGTGCCCAGAGTGCTTCATCCTGCTAAGGACAGAGGTAGTGGATGACAGTCTCCACTGTTCTGGAGGGGGCTTTGTGCCCAGAGTGCTTCATCCTGCCAAGGACTGAGGTAGTGGATGTGATACTCCACTGGTTCTGGAGGGGGCTTTGTGCCTAGAGTGCTTCATCCTGCCAAGGACTGAGGTAGTGGATGTGATACTCCACTGGTTCTGGAGGGGGCCTTGTGCCCAGAGTACTTCATCCTGCTTAGGACAGAGGTAGTAGATTACAGTCTCCACTGGTTCTGGAGGGGGCTTTGTGCCCAGAGTGCTTCATCCTGCCAAGGACTGAGGTAGTGGATGTGATACTCCACTGGTTCTGGAGGGGGCTTTGTGCCCAGAGTGCTTGATCCTGCTAAGGACAGAGGTAGTGGATGACAGTCTCCACTGTTCTGGAGGGGGCTTTGTGCCCAGAGTGCTTCATCCTGCCAAGGACTGAGGTAGTGGATGTGATACTCCACTGGTTCTGGAGGGGGCTTTGTGCACAGAGTGCTTCATCCTGCCAAGGACTGAGGTAGTGGATGTGATACTCCACTGGTTCTGGAGGGGGCTTTGTGCCCAGAGTGCTTCATCCTGCTAAGGACAGAGGTAGTGGATGACAGTCTCCACTGGTTCTGGAGGGGGCATTGTGCCCAGAGTGCTTCATCCTGCTAAGGACAGAGGTAGTGGATGACAGTCTCCACTGTTCTGGAGGGGGCTTTGTGCCCAGAGTGCTTCATCCTGCCAAGGACTGAGGTAGTGGATGTGATACTCCATTGGTTCTGGAGGGGGCTTTGTGCCCAGAGTGCTTCATCCTGCTAAGGACAGAGGTAGTGGATGACAGTCTCCACTGTTCTGGAGGGGGCTTTGTGCCCAGAGTGCTTCATCCTGCCAAGGACTGAGGTAGTGGATGTGATACTCCACTGGTTCTGGAGGGGGCTTTGTGCCTAGAGTGCTTCATCCTGCCAAGGACTGAGGTAGTGGATGTGATACTCCACTGGTTCTGGAGGGGGCCTTGTGCCCAGAGTACTTCATCCTGCTTAGGACAGAGGTAGTAGATTACAGTCTCCACTGGTTCTGGAGGGGGCTTTGTGCCCAGAGTGCTTCATCCTGCCAAGGACTGAGGTAGTGGATGTGATACTCCACTGGTTCTGGAGGGGGCTTTGTGCCCAGAGTGCTTGATCCTGCTAAGGACAGAGGTAGTGGATGACAGTCTCCACTGTTCTGGAGGGGGCTTTGTGCCCAGAGTGCTTCATCCTGCCAAGGACTGAGGTAGTGGATGTGATACTCCACTGGTTCTGGAGGGGGCTTTGTGCACAGAGTGCTTCATCCTGCCAAGGACTGAGGTAGTGGATGTGATACTCCACTGGTTCTGGAGGGGGCTTTGTGCCCAGAGTGCTTCATCCTGCTAAGGACAGAGGTAGTGGATGACAGTCTCCACTGGTTCTGGAGGGGGCTTTGTGCCCAGAGTGCTTCATCCTGCTAAGGACAGAGGTAGTGGATGACAGTCTCCACTGTTCTGGAGGGGGCTTTGTGCCCAGAGTGCTTCATCCTGCCAAGGACTGAGGTAGTGGATGTGATACTGCACTGGTTCTGGAGGGGGCTTTGTGCCTAGAGTGCTTCATCCTGCCAAGGACTGAGGTAGTGGATGTGATACTCCACTGGTTCTGGAGGGGGCCTTGTGCCCAGAGTACTTCATCCTGCTTAGGACAGAGGTAGTAGATTACAGTCTCCACTGGTTCTGGAGGGGCCTTGTGCCCAGAGTGCTTCATCCTGCGAAGGACAGAGGTAGTGGATGTGATACTCCACTGGTTCTGGAGGGGGCTTTGTGCCCAGAGTGCTTCATACTGCTAAGGACAGAGGTAGTGGATGACAGTCTCCACTGGTTCTGGAGGGGGCATGGTGCCCAGAGTGCATCATTCACCCTGTTGTGTCAGTGCCCTTGCTGCTCATGGGCCAGCGGTGCTTGAGACGGCGGTCCCCTATTCAGCGGTGCTTGAAATGGCGGTGCCCTGTTCAGTGGTGCTTGAGACGGCAGTGCCCTGTTCAGCGGTACTTGAGATGGCGGTGCCCTGTTCAACGGTGCTTGAGACGGCGGTGCCCTGTTCTGCGGTGCTTGAGACGGCGGTGCCCTGTTCAGCGGTGCTTGAGACGCCGGTGCCCTGTTAAGCGGTGCTTGAGATGGCGGTGCCCTGTGCAGCGGTGCTTGAGGCGGCAGTATCCATTGCATGGACTCAGCTGCTGGCGGTCCTTCATGGCCCAGCGGGGCTTTTGCTGGCGGTGGCCTCCTGGGCAGGTGAGCTTGTGCTGGCGGCCTGTCCTGGGCAACTGGGCTTGTGCATGCGGTCCTGTCCTGGGCAGCTGGGCTTGTGCTGGCGGTACTGTCCTGGGCAGCTGGGCTTATGCTAGCGGTCCTGTCCTGGGCAGCTGGGCTTGTGCTGGCAGTCCTATCCTGAGCAGCTGGGCTTGTGCTGGAGGTGGCCTCCTGGGCAGCAGGGATGATGGCGGTCTTCTCCGCCGTGCTGCTCTTCCCAGACTTTCCTGGTTTCTTGTGGCCCTTCCCCACCTTGGAGGGTGTCACAGCTGAGTTCATACTCCCACCGGGACCCCTGGGAGTGGCTTTGGTGGTTGGAGTCTTTCCCCTCTCCCGCCGAGCACTGCCCAACTTCTGATGCTTTACAGGTGGGGGACTGTCTGTGCTGTGGCTCCGTGCCACACTGGTTGCCCTGCTGGCCAGTGCACTCCAGATTCCGGTGACTACAGACACCACTGGTCCCGGAGATGTTGTGGTGCTAGTTCGGGACCTAGGAGATGGACGGGGTGGGGGAGGTTTGGGAAAGAGGTCAAGGTTGGACAGGAAAAGTTTTTTGACACACTGGGACGGGTAGCTGGAGGGGGTTTGGAGTGGAGGAAGAGGTGGTGGTTGTAGGAGGTGTTCGTTTGCTGACTTTGGGTGAAGGTGCATGCGCTGGAGGCTGTCGTGAGGTGGATGGCTGTTGGGTGGGTGTGTCCTGCATTTGTGTATCTTGGGAGGGGGCATCACAGACACACTGGTGAGGATACTGGGGATGTGTGAATGGTAGTGGGGGTGGTGACTGCACGTGAGCCGGCTGTGGTGGTGGGTGTGCTGGAGAGGGACGTAGTGGCTGTAGAGGTAGTGCATGCAGGTGTGAGTGTAGACGAGACTGGGAGGGAGGAGGGAGACAAGGAGGAGGGGGACACAGTGGAGGCAGTGGATGTTGGTGTGTCTGCATGTGTGTGATGCTTGCGTGAGTGCCTGTGGGATGTGTGGTGCTTATGTTTGCCTGAGCTTCCCTTGTGTGTTGACGTGTGTGCATGCTGGTCTGTTGGTGTGCTTGGGATAGGCTGAGGTACAGGTGATTGAGTCGGGGTGGAGGAAGTTGGAGGGGGGAGGCAAGACACACGGACAATGGCTGCCATCAGTGCTGAGGCCAGAGTCTGAAAAGCTCGCTGAAGGGCCACCTGACCAGAATGAATGCCCTCCAGGAATGCATTTGTTTGTTGCAACTGCCTTTCTACACCCTGGATGGCATTCAAAATGGTAGACTGCCCAACAGTGAGGGACCTGAGGAGGTCAATGGCCTCCTCACTGAGGGCAGCAGAGGTGACTGGGGCAGGGGCTGAGGTGCCTGGGGCGAAGGTGATGCCCACCCTCCTGGGTGAGCGGGCACAGGGCGAAGGCTGAGGGGCTGCTGGGAGGGCGGTGCTGGAAGGGGAGGTGGCGACTGTACCTGTAGATGGGGGGGCACAGATGTTGCCACCACCACAAGGGAGTTCCCATCAGAGGACGAGTCCGTATCACTGGTCTCAGCTCCTGTCCCCACCGTGGAGCTCCCCTCGCCCTCCGTCCCACTGGTGAAGTCCGAGTCCATAGTGTGGCCCTCCATGGCCATGTGGGATGCAGCCCCCTGGTGCTCCGGTGCCACTGCTCCTCCGCCTGATGATGCTAATGCACACAAGAAGAGGGAGACCACAAAAAGGGCGGGATGACAGAAGAAAGACATGTTGAGTGCATGCATTACCGCTACCGTTGGCGGATATGACAGACACAGAAGCCCCCAGCACTACGCCGCGCTCTTGGGCTCCACTGTTCAATTCCTGGAAAATGCCCTACAAGGCTATATACCACATCTGCACACATAGATGACACAGGGGCATGACTAGGTGTACTTGGCACTCTACAGAGGTGGGGTGGGGTGCCACATGGCCTGCCTTACGGAGGGACCTTGCCTACGGAACTCGCCCTGGCCTAGGGAAACCTACAGCCCACCTCCCCCACCCAGACCCCTCCACTGCGCGCATAGTCAGCAGAATGAGAGTGTACTCACCCCCTTGTGTCTGCTGTGATGCCCTCAAGCGCCCATCCAACTCCGGGTAGGCCACCGTCAGGCTCCTGAACATCAGGGGGGTCATGGTGCGACGGTCACCCCTCCCACGTTGGGAGGCCATTCCCAGCTGAGCCTCCGCCGTCTTCTTGCTCCAGTGGCGAATGTCCTCCCATCTTTTCCGGCAGTGGGTGCTCCGTCTGTGGTAGACCCCCAGGGTATGGACGTCCTTGGCGATGGCATGCCAAATATGTTTTTTCTGGTGGGCGTTGAACTACATGAAATGTACAGGGGGAAGAGTAAGTTATTACCAACTGCACCATCAAAGTGATTGGCCCCCATCCCTACCCTTGCCATGTGGCACATGCATTCACCGTCATTTCATGTACGCCGCACTCTCCCCCCTTCCTTCTTACATCCAGCCCTCTCCACACAGGCATAGCCCATACAGCATGCTCCAAGTGTACTTACCTGTTTGTCTAGAGGACCGTAGAGTAGCGTGTACTGGGGGAGGACCCCATCAACGAGTTTCTCCAACTCCTCTGATGTGAAGGCAGGGGCCCTTTCCCCAGACACTCGAGCCATTGTCTCTTCCAGACCGAGGTCACAGCAGCACTTGCAGTGTAGGTCCTCTCCTGTCGAAGATCAGGTATCGAGTGATTGAACAGATAGAAAATGGCGGTCACGTCCGCGGCGGTGCGTACCGTCACCGCCGGCGTACATCGTCATTGGCTCCTGGGACCCATAGTGTCCAATGCTAACCAATGCAGCATTGCGCCGCGGTCTTCGACGCCTACCGCGACGGTGTACAACGCCAGTGCAGTTACCTCACATCCCATTGTCCCACTTTAGAGGTCAGGCAGCCGCCATTTCAGGGGCCCATATGGATTCATTTTCAACTGCGTCACACATACCTAGGCCTAGACTCAACAACACACACGTATGAATGGTTTTCTGTGTAAAATGTGGGTACGTACCTCGGAGTTGTTTGACTCGGTGCTCGCTGTTGTCCTTCATAGGCACTGTCCGCTGGGACATGTGAGGAGATGGTGGCATCCTCCGGTGTACCGACCGTTGGTGGACCTGTCGACAATGGAGGAGCGACATGTGATTATCACATACAGGCTTGACTGTGTCACAAACCAGGAACTGTGTACCCAGTTGGAGCCAGACCTGATGTCAGCAATCCGCCATCCCACAGGAATCCCCCCTCAAGTGCACGTGCTGTCAGTGCTCCATTTCCTTGCAAGTGGGTTTTTTAAAACAACAGTGTCCATTGCATCAGGGATGTCCCAGCCTATGTTTTCCAACGTATTGTCCAGAGTGTTGTCGGCCCTTCTGAAACACATGCGGAGCGACATTGTTTTCCCTCAGGTGGAGGATTTGCCTACAGTGAAAGGTGATTTCTATGCCCTGGGACATATCCCCAAAGTCATAGGTAGCATTGATGGGACCCATGTGGCTTTGGTCCCCCCCCACTGGAGTGTACAGTTGTACAGAAACAGGAAGAGTTATCATTCAATGAATGTACTAATGGTATGTTTGGCCGACCAGTACATCTCCCATGTAAATGCAATGTTCCCTGGCTCAGTGCATGACGCCTACATCCTGCGGAATAGCAGCATCCCTTATGTGATGGGGCAACTCCGGAGGCACCGTGTGTGGCTATTAGGTGAGCACCTGGAAGCAAGACAGTGGGAATGGTTGTCTGGCTCTGGGGATATCCCTACAGGTTAGTGCGTGTCTTACAGTTGTCCCTCGCCATTTGCAGGTGACTCTGGTTACCACCTGTCATGGCTACCGACCCCAGAGAGGAATCCCAGGACAAGGGCAGAGGAACGCTACAATGAGGCCCATGGGCGAACTAGGAGGGTGATCGAGCGGACCTTCGGCCTCCTGAAGGCCAGGTTCCGGTGCCTCCATATGACAGGTGGATCCCTATTCTACTCACCAAAGAAGGTGTGCCAGATCATTGTGGCCTGCTGTATGCCTCACAACTTGGCTTTGCGACACCAGGTGCCTTTTCTGCATGAGGATGGTCCAGATGGCGGTGTTGTTGCAGCTGTGGAGCCTGTGGACAGTGAAGATGAGGAAGCAGAGGAAGAAGACATGAGCAACAGGGACTCAGTGATCCAGCAATATTTCCAGTGACACACAGGTAAGAGTACAGACCTGCCTACTACATGTACTTTAACACTACTACCTCTCTACTGTCTGTCCTTTTCACCCAGTGTGTTGGCATTGAGTTGTCACTTTCCAATACGATTTCACATATGTGGGTCCCACTGTGTGACATCTGCTTAAATTCCTGATGGACTAGAGCTATGTGACATAGGTATGTTGACATTATAATTGTAAGAGCATTTTCTCACTGTAATTGCTAATACACTATTTCGAAATCACAGTCAGACTCCAGATTGTTTTGTGCTTTTAGTGTGTTTATTTAAGTGCTTAATATTGGAGGGGGTAGTAAAATGGTGAGGGGTGATGGTGGAGGAATGTCCATGGCAGAGTCCAGTCTATTAGTCTCACAGGTGCATTGCCCATATGGGCATAGGAAGTGGAGCTGGGGCAGTTTGAGGATGGACAGGGTGACAAAGTGGGACAGTAAGATGACAATCAGGGTGGTCTCATTTCTTGGCTGGGGTCTTGGCATTGTGCTCTGTCTTTGTCCTGGATCTCAGGGACCGTTTGCGAGATGGTTCTCCCTCTGCAGGGGGTGGGGTGATGGTGTGGTGGTCCTGTGGCGGGGCGTCTAGTCCACTAGCGCCGGCGGAGGTGGTGGGCAGTTCATCGTCCATGCTAGTGTCACAGTGTCCCTCCTGGTGTTCACGAGTTCCTTCAGCACCCCTACGATGGTGCCCAGGGTGGAGCTGATAGTTCTGAGTTCCTCCCTGAAGCCCATATACTGTTCCTCCTGCAGGCACTGGGTCTCCTGAAACTTGGCCAGTACCGTTGCCATCGTCTCCTGGGAGTGGTGGTAGGCTCCCATTATGGCGGAAAGGGCCTCGTGGAGAGTGGGTTCCCTTGGCCTGTTCACCCCCTATCGCACAGCAGCCCTCCCAGTTCTCATGTGTTCCTGGGCCTCTGTCCCCTGGACCGTGTGCCCACTGCCACTGCCCCCAGGTCCCTGTTGTTGTTGGGGTGGTGGGTTATCCTGGGTTCCCTGTAGTGGTGGACACACTGCTGCTTGACGTGTCCTGGGGACAGAGGTATGGGCCTGCTGGGTGGGTGCTGTGCTGGTGTTTCCAGAGGAGGGGAGGTCTGTAGTGGCCTGTGACTGTGTGAGGGGAACCGACTGTCCAGAGGTCCCCGATGGGCCGGGCTGGTCATCTAGATCCAGTTGGACAGAGATGCTGTCATCACTGTGGGCCTCTTCTGTTGGTGGTGTGGACATGTGTGGACCCTCCTGTCCGGTGACATTGGGTAGGGGCCCTGCAGGGGTATAAAAGGATGGTAATTACATCTGTGTGTGCCATGGTGTGCAATGGGTGGGTAACCGTGTACCCCTGTGCTTGCATTCCTGTGTGGGACCTTGTGTGATGATGGTTTTGGGGGTTGTATGGGTATGTGCATTGGGCATGCTTTGGTGATGGGTGTCCATCCTTTGTTGTTGCATGCAGGGCTTGGTGTTAGGATGTGTGGTTTGTGATGTAGGGACAGTTGTGAGGAGTAGGAATGATGGGGTGAGGGTGAGGGTGGGGGTATGTGCTGGCATGCAGGTAGGGTGGGGGATGTAATAGTTAAGATTTGACTTACCAGAGTCCATTCCTCCACCTACTCCTGCGAGGCCCTCAGGATGCAGAATCGCCAAGACCTGCTCCTCCCAAGTTGTTAGTTGTGGGGGAGGAGGTGGGGGTCCGCCACCAGTCAGCTGAACCGCCAGGTGGTGTCTTGAGACCAAGGAATGCACCTTCCCCCATAGGTCGTTCCACCTCTTCCTGATGTCCTCCCTATTTCTTGGGTGCTGTCCCACTGCGTTTACCCTGTCTACGATTCTTCACCATAGCTCCATCTTCCTTGCAATTGAGGTGTGCTGCACCTGTGATCCGAATAGCTGTGGCTCTCCCCGGACGATTTCCTCCACCATGACCCTGAGCTCCTTCTCCGAGAACCTGGGGTGTCTTTGCCGTGCCATGGGGTGCTGTAGGTGATGTGTGGGGTGGAGTGTGTGGTGATAAGTGTGCTGATATGTAGTGGTGTGTTGTGTGAGGTGCGTGGAAGTTATGTGGGTGATGGTGTTGTTTGCCTGTGGATGATGTTGTTCTTGCTGGTGCTGTATCTCTCTGGCCTTCTTTCGGAATTTTTGGTAGTAGGGGTTTGTGGGTGATATGGGTGTGTGTTTTATATTGTATTGGGTGTGCGGGAGTGGTGTGTGTATGTGTATCAGGTGTGTGTATTTCGAATTGTCCAATGTGGATGTGTTTTGTAAATGTGTATGTATTTTGAGCGCAGGGGTGTGTGTACCGCCAATGAAATACCGTGTTTGAAAGACCGCCACGTGGATTTGTGTGTCGTGATAGTGTGGGCGTATTTCTGTTGGCGTGACGGTGGAGGTTTTGTTATCGCCAGTTCATCACTGACCTTTGGTGTGGCGGACTTGTGTGGGTGTCTACATTTTGGCGGATTCCGAACTGTGGGTCATAATAGCTGTCGCAGAATTCCTGGGCCGCGGCGGTGTGTTGGCGGTCTTCCTCACGGCGGTAAGCGGATTTTACAGCCAATGTTGTAATGAGGGTCCTAGTCCTATCGGAGAGAGTACATATTAAACCTACCTTGTGGTTACCAGGGTATCCCTTTATTTTTGGGTACCACTGGTATAGTTAAAAAAACTTAAAAATTGGGTCAAATGGGGTGGAATGTTAGTATCCCTAGACCCTATCAATAATTTGACATTTTCAGCCCTTTTTGACAGCCCTCACAGGCTCCTGGGCTTTCATCAGGACTGATTATCTATCCCCATGTGTCCAATGTTGTTGTCAAGTGTTAATAGGTTGTTTTTGTCGAGCCTGTTGTTGATAGTCACAGATAGTCACAGATATATGACATAGACAAACCTGCAAGAAAATAAGAGGCTAGCCTACTTGCCTGTGCCTCTGTTAAAGAAGCATGGCATTGTTCCTTGCTGTAGGATCATGATGGAGTCATAGGAAAAGGACAGCACATATATATATGAGGTAAAAACATGATAATACAGAAATTAGTTAGCTTTGAATGTTCTGACTGACTTTAAGAGGGAAGTGTCAACTTAATTCATCCCCATGGTTCATGCAATGCAATGCATCTTCCATATGTGCTCATAGGAAGTATTATAGTGCCTTTTTTACAATTAATTAGTTTGGTCAGATTCTCCTTATATGAAATTGTGCACATTTGTGCTAACTGCATGCTTTTTCTGAGTCGAAGTACCACTTAGGATCTCAGGCAACTCAACCACATACTGCATGCAGCATAGGAGACCCAAGTTGAAAGGAGCATTGAGATCGCTTGATATAGAAAAAGCGTTCAATACGCTTAACTGCATTATGTTTGCAGTATTAGAGAGGATGGGGTTTGTCCCCAATATATGGGGTAGATCAAGCTGTTATACTTTGCACTTACAGCAAGGGTCAAATTGGGGGTATAATTAATGATAATTGGTCATTGGAAAGAGGGACCAGACAGCTATGTACTCTCCTCCCATTGTTTTTTGCCATAGCAATGAAACCCTTGGCCATTAAACTCAGTATGAGATTCTCTCGCTGGGGAAAACTACTTGAGGACTTCACACATGTGATTTCAATAAATGCAAATGATACACTGGTCTACCTTATTAACCTGCACAGATCAGTCCCTCTGATTGTGGGAGGATCCAAGGAGATTCTGGAGGGTGTCTGGGCTCCATATACATCACCAAAAACAGTTGTGTTTCTATTGGCGAGATTAAGGAACCTAGGGTGGGAGGACCTCCTTAGGAAAGATATGGGATGGGAAACTGATGCCTTTGTTTAGGTATCCAAATGACAGATTTTTTAGACATGCAATACAACTATTATATGAGGAAGGCAATGCAAGGTTTAGTAAATTTGATACAGTTCTTAAACACACTTCCCCTGTCTTTCATGGGAAGAATTGCTTTTGCCCACATGATTCTTCTGCCCCTCTGCCTCTATGTTATGCAAAACTCTTTCTGTCCCATACCTGAGCTATTTTAAAAAGCTGACTGGTCTATTAATAAAATTAGTTTTGGCAGGCAAAAGAAGCACACTGAACTCACACATTTAGAGTTGCATTACCTCACAACACAACTACAACAAGCTGTAAAATGGTGAGATGAGGAGGACAGTTAGGAAAAATGGCTACTTAGGAGCTCCACGGGTGGGAAAGCTCTACCGCAGAATCTGATGAAAGTTAATAGTGTATAATAAAACACACTATTAGAGTAGTAGAGTGCAGAGTGTCAAGCACATAGGATTCCAGAGTTAAACGTGTGTTGAACTGTCCTCATTTTTCCAGACAACTGGAACTCTGGTGGTTGTAAGCCTATAAATGCATCTCTCCTATAATATCAACTGCTCACTGACGAGAAAGAGGGTATGATTATACGTTGGGCATTTTTTACCTTGGGAAGAAATGCATCACATTTGAGGTAGCTTGGGAAACATTTGGGCCCATATTTATACTTTTTGACGCAAACCAGCGCCAGCGCTGGTTTGCGTCAAAAATGTTACTGCTGGCTAACGCCATTCCTACGTGCCATGCAGGCGCCTTATTTAAGGAATGACGTTAGCTGGCCTGAGTAAAAAAAAATGACTCAAACCAGGCAGCGCCGGCTTAGGGGAAAATGGGGGTTGTGTGTCAAAAAATGGTGCAAGTCAGGTTTGAGGCAAAAATCATGCATTTGACGCACAACCCCCATTGAAATGACTCCTGTCTTAGCAAAGACAGGAGTCATGCCCCCTTGCCCAATGGCCATTCCCAGGGGACTTCTGTCCCCTGGGCATGGTCATTGGGCACAGTGGCATGTAGGGGGCCCAAATTAGGTCCCCCTATTCCACTTAAACAATTTTTTTTTAAAACTTACCTCAACTTACCTGTACTTACCTGGGATGGCTCCCCCATCCATGGGTGTCCTCCAGGGGTGGGCGAGGGTGGCAGGGGGTGTCCCTGGGGGCAGGGAAGGGCACCTCTGGACTCCTTCCATGGTCAGAGACCATGTAAGTGTGTGACCCAGGCATTAAAAAACGGCCCACATCAGGCTGTGCGCCATTTTTTAAGGCCTGCCCCTCCTGTGTGTCAAAATGACGCTGGAGTATAAATAAGGTGCACAGGCCTTAAAGTAATTTTTGGGGCGGGAACGCCTACCTTGCATGTCATTAACGCAAGGCAGTTTCCCGCATCCAAAAAATTACGCACACAGAGGAATTTTGACGTCCGCGGGCTAGGGCGTCAAAGTTTAAATATGGTGTACGGTTTACGCCGAATGTGCGTCAAACTTTTTGACGCATATTCGGAGCAAACAGAGTATAAATATGCCCCTTGGTGTGATCCCCCCAGCCAATTCTTACTATAGTCTCAGATATCTCAGATATCACAAGCAACTAGGAATATATGGACACATTTTTCAAAAATTCCCACTGTCTCAGAGACATTTGAAAAATATTTTGCCTATTAGGGGAAACAAAGGCCTAATTCCAGGGTTTTACAAAGTATTAAAGGCAGATAGGAAAAGAGTCCTGATACCAGCCAGATAGAAGTCTCCAACAAAGTTCATTTTAACTGACTCATTTGAACTCTCTGCACTGGGCATTTATGACTCCGGTGAAGTTTCATAGTGCTTTTCCTGACATATCTCCAGAGTGCTCGAATACAAATCACAGAAATTATTCCTCTGCTTGATGTGGTCCTACATACCATTAGCAGATTATTGGATTCAGATAGTTTCTGCATGGGAACACAAAGGTCAATCATATGTTGCTTGTTTACTTTAATAGCCAAGCCTCAACCAGTGCTAAATCAGAGCTGGTGGTTTCCTGTGGTGAACACTTGCACTAAATTGTCAACACTGTCACTTATGAAAGTTTGCCACATGGTGGCACTGTTTCTCTGTTTTAGAGATGTGTATTAATTCAATACCTTAAAATGACTAATGGTACTGCTCAAGCCAGACCTGAAATAGTCTGAATTGTCACACTTGCAAAAGCTTGATGGCAAGCAGTTGTGTTGATAGTGTCACTGGCAGTGCTGGCTGGGGCAATGTGTGGTGCAAACTGCATTAGTCGCATGGCAACAACCCTGGCACTTGTATTTTTTTGTTATTATTTTAAACAAATTAAGCACTGGCCTCAACACAAAAGAACACAATATAAACGTGCCTTCTTAGCCTTAGTGCTGGCCATGAGATGGATGGCAATACACTGGATGCAGGGACAGGAACCTTGCTGAATTGCAGACAAACTCCCAGAGCAGACATTGAATCCCTGTGAGCCTTAAATGCAAATGCAGGACTGTAATCTGAATTAAAGGAATGAATTGATCCCATTGACACTAAGCACTGCAAATCTTTTACTACTGCTGAAGCTCTTGCAGGTTTCTGTGGTCAAACCAATAGGAATTGAGAACATGAATCAATCACTACCAATATGTACTTAGATCCATTATTTGAATGGAGAGGACTTATGTGGTCCAAATAAATCATCCAGAAGGGCATATTTGGGATCATGAGGTGAGATGGAGTTGTTTGACATTGAAGGGTTTAATTGGCTAACAAATGTCACGCTGTATAATATAGTCCTTAGTCTGTTTATATAAACTAGGCCACCAGTAGTGCTGCTGTAGCATGGCAATGGTTGTGTTAATTCCTGCATGAGCAGAAGCCAACCCCTCACAGGCTTTTTTGCTTAAATCTAGTTTAGATGGACTATTGGCTATTTTTCAGTCACCCACTTCTGGTATCGTAACTACAGCAATGTTACCTGAATTAAGGGATTAGGAAGACTTGGGAGGAAAGTCTGTAGGAGTTATCCTACCTTGTTTGATTGCATTTATGGTTGTTCAAACATCTCAATAACTTTTCCTTTGAGAACTGGTTAGGACTGTCACTCTAACAGCCTGAAATTGCAGCCTTTGCAGTTAGGTTGGCTCCACAGTTCTCTTTTGCACAAATGACATCAAAGAAGTGGTCCAAAGTTTGTCTCACATGGACCATTGGAAGCTTGTCTTGTAAGACAGCTACCTTTCCCCAAAGCTGTTTATTTTCAAAGGTTTTCCCTTTGAAGCCTTGAAACCGTTCAACCGCCAATGCTGCAAATCGATATTATAACCTTGCACACAGAAGGCTGAGACAGACATAATAAGTGCGGGAACTGATGAGTCAGCATTTTGCAATGATAGTTGCAGGGTATGTAATTCTGCATGTTGTGCAGTACTGTCACCTAAGAATTTAGTGAGTGTGCTCTGGGTTGAATTGATCATCGACTACTACACCTTGTACTACCACACAGCTGTGGAGTATTTGTATTTTGCCCAGGCTGCAGGTTGCGATGAGCAATCTGTATATAGGATGCTCTGGTAATACTCAATGTAAAGTGGCTGGAGTCGGAGCAACATCCTGTTCATACTGAAGAAAAGCATGCATACTAAGAGAGGAATCATGCTGAAACTTTACATTCACTTCACAAAAGAAGAGGGCAACTGTACACATTGTGGGTTCAAGGTAATATATTTAGTCTCAAGCATGTCTTCTAGTACAGTGCCCAAGATATCAATGGGCACATTCAGTCATTATTTGTAAAAAAGGTCATACAAGGGCTTCACTCTCTCAGTGTAGTGAGGCAAATAGGTATTAAGTATGTCCAGACTTAAGACATCCCACCTGGAATTGCAACTTTTTCAGTGTGTTGGGAGATTGCAAGGTAGCACACTTCTGAAGGAAGTCCGGAGCTAGACCGTTGCCCTTGCTGAATAACTTGTGTACTAAGAAGGTCACAGTCTGGTAAGCAATCATCGATTTTTTTAAATTAATTGTGTGACCACGTGATTATATGGTCACCACTCTTTCTACCCGGGTCATGTGTAGATTCAAATCATCATCTGTGAGACTGATATCAATAATGTAAGACAATACCTCAGGATCTAGTTGTAAGATCCCATGATTCATGCTAAAAACTAGCCAGGGCTGTTTTTTAGCCCATGAGCAAGCATCGGAATGAAAACTGCACTCAGTCAAAAATGAAGCAGTTAGATACTCACTCTCAGGTGCTACATTTTGACTAAAGAACCTATTGGAAATATTCAGGCTCGGTTTGTATTTTTTTTGTACTAGGTTGGTCATTAAACCTGGACTTAGCGCTTTTTGTACTACATATGTTTGCATGTGCAAGTTCAAATTCCTATAGTCTAAGACTATTCTATAAGAGCCATCTGGCTTGGAGATGGGGAAAAAGGGGGTGCTCATTGTTGCTATATTATGCCCCGGTACTGCAATTGATCTAATATTGCTTTTATACTATGTTTTGCTTCTGGCTTTCAAGGATATTGAACTTGTGGTTCACTGTGTAAGGGATTAGCACATGGACTAGGGTGTTCGTCCCACCCCAAATGATTTCTAAATAAGGCTGCAGTTTGTCTCACAGACCATTCACTGGCATAAATATCCCTGATATCATCAGGTACAATGTGAGAGAAGCCTACCCTTATGACTTCCTCCCCCAGAGGTGTTTCCTAATTGTTAGACTTGGCATCCTTGATGTGGTCTTCGCTAACTTTTTGCCTCTGTTTCCCAGGTTGTTGATGTGCGCTGGATTCTGGCTTTCCATGATTGGCATATTTGATTTACTAGTAAGTCCCTAGTACAGTGCACTAGAGGTGCCCAGGCCCTGTAAATCAAATGCTACCCATCGGAATGCAGCACTGGTTGCGCCACCCATATTAGTAGCTCTGTAAACATGGCTGAGGCCTGCCACTGCAGTGTCTGTGAGTGCAGTTTTAACTGCCAATTCAACTTGGCAAGTCACCCACTTGCCAGGCCTAAACCTTCCCTTTTCGTACATGTAAGACACCCGTAAGGTAGACCCTAGGTATCCCCATGGGCAAGGTGCAGTGTATGTTTAAAGTAGGACATATGCTAATGTGTTTTATATGTCCTGACAGTGAAATACCACCAAATTAGGATTTCAGTGTTGCAAGACCTATCTATCTCAAAGGTTAACATGGGGGCTGCCTTTAAATATTATTAAAGCGCAGATTCCCTTTGAGAGTAGATGGACATATGGAGTTTGAGGTCTCTGATCTCATAATTTAAAAATACATTTTTTAATGAAGTTGGTTTTGAGATTGCGTGTTTGAAAATGCCACTCTTCGCAAGTAGGCATTGTCTTGCTTAAACCATTCTATGACTCTGCCTGTTTGTGGATTCCCTGTCTGGGTTAGTTTGACAGTTGGGCTGTTTGCACCTCTCTCTAGTCAGTGACACAAAGGGAGCTGGGGTGTAGCCTGCAGATCCTGATGAGCCATCTGTGCTATGAGGTGGGGGAGGAATGGTCACTCACTGTAGGAGGCTGGCCTGGTTTGTAGTGGGTACCTAAGTACTTATACCTTATACCAGGTCCAGTTATACCTTATTGGTGAAATGTAGTCAGTGTCTAGAAGCCAGGCTGTCTAGAGGTAGCTGTAGGCAGAGCAGGTAAGGCTGAACTAGGAGACAAGCAAAACTCTTGCAATACCACTGTAGTCACACAGTACTTACACCCATGAAAGACAATACTCAGTGTTACAAAAATAAAGGTACTTTACTTTAGTCACACAATGCCAAAAATACTTTGTAGGCTATACTCTTTTAGGAGGTAAGTAAATCATACAATATATACACTAGTAACCAGAATCAGGTAAGTACACAGTAGGGAAACAGTGCAAATAGTGAAAATCACCATAGTTTGCAATGGGCTGAGGGGGAATACAAACCATATACTAAAATAGTGGAATGCAAAAGTTGGTCTCCCACCTAGGCATGTGTAGTGTGTATGAGGGGCTCTGGGAGTGTAATAAAACACCAAAGGTAAGTAAAATACCCCACCCCAGAGCCCAGTAAAGCAGGAATAAAACACAGCAAGTTTCCTAAAACGCACTAGAAGGTGTGATAGAAGATAATGCAAGAACCAGAAGAGACTGCAAGACACCAACAATGGGTTCTTGGACCTGAAGACCTGTGGAAGAAGGGGACGAAGTCCAAGAAGCACTGAAGTGTCCAGGGAGAACAGGAGCCCCTGCTAACCCAGACGAAGGTGCAAAAGTGGAACCACCGGTAAGCAGCAAAAGTCAGTTTTGCACCAAAAAAGACAGATGCAGGTTCCTTGTTGGTTCAGAAGATGTCCCACGCTGGATGGCTGAATGCACTCTGGTTTGCATCGCTGGATTCCGCCAACAAGCCTCGATAAACGCAAAGCTTGCGGTTAGTGGAAAATGGTACTGCCCTGAACCAGGAGGGACCTGGAGGCCCCTACCCATAAGGTAGAGACAGAGGGGGCTCTCAGCAACTCAGAGAGCCCTCAGAAGACCAGGCAGCATGCATAGGAGTCCCTCAGCACAGGGACAAAGAAGGTGTAAATGGAGGCCCATGCAGCACAACACAAAGGATTCCCATGCTACCGGAGAACCACTCAGGAAGCTGGAGGCCTAAGATGTGCTGTGCATGGAGAACGTCTTGGAAAGTCACACACAAGCCTTAGAAACTGCAAGTCATGCAGTACTGTCTTGCATGGGGAGGCAAGCTCTTACCACCAGCAAAGTTGGACAGCTGGACTGTGGGACTGCCGCAGTCACTTTCGTCCACCACCCATGTTGCTGGATCCACACTTGTTGTCTGGAGAGGGGGTCCAAGCCACTGGTTGTTGCTGCAGAGAGGTGCCTGCTGAAGCAGGGAAGTGACTGCGTCACTCCACAGGAGATTCCTTTGGTTCTTCTGGTGCAGGCTGAAGACAGGAAGTCTTCGGAGGATGCACAACCCGGAAACTGCTGAAGTTGCTGGCAGGAGCTGAAGATACAATGTTGCAGAAGTCATCTTAACTTCTTTGTTGCAGTTTTGTAGAGTTCCTGGACCAGTCAGCGGTTCATCCGTCAGTAGAAGATCAAGTAAAGGAGGAACTCTGGGCACCACCCCACGGGTGGTGATGGACAGGGGAGTTGTCACTCCCCTTTCCTTTGTCCAGTTTGTGCCAGAGCAGCGACTGGTTGTCCCTGAACCAGTGTAGAATGGATTATGCAAGGAGGCCACCATCAGTGCCCTTCAAAGTATTTCCAGAGGCTCTCGGAGAACACCCCTCCATGCCTGTAACACCTATTTCCAAAGGGAGAGGGTGTAACACCCCTCTCCTTAAGGAAATGCATTGTTCTGCCTTCCTGGGATTGAGCTGCTCAAGCCCCAGGAGGGCAGAAGCCTGTCTGTGAGGTGCAGCAGCTGGAGCTGCAGTGAAAACCTCAGAAGGCTGGTATGGCAGTACTGTGTGGCCATGGTGGAGACCCCAGAGTGCTTGGGATTGTGCAACCAATACTGGAATCAGGGGTACAATCCCCAGTTGTTAGACACCTTACTTGGCCATATTCGGAGTTACCATTGTGAAGCTACATATATGTATTTAACCAATATGTAGTGCACACTTATAATGGAGTCCCGCACTCACAAGGTATGGGAAAATGGGCCTAGACGACATAGGAGCACCTCTGCTAGTGCAGGGGTGTCCTCACACACAGGTACTATGCACCTAGCCTTCAGGGTCTGACGTTTAGACATATAGGTGACATGTAAGTGACCTAGTACAGTGAAAATGGCTGTGAAATAGTGCATGCACTATTTTTCACAGGCTGCAATGGCAGTCCTGAAGAAGTGTTTGTATGATCGCTTTATGGGTGGCAAAAGAAATACTGCAGCTCATAAGGATTCCCTGGAACCCCAATGCCCTGGGTACCCATGTACCATATACTAGGGACTTATACGGGGGTCTAGTAAGCACATTTAGAGTGAAATACAGAGTCACCAGTATGTAGGACACATTTAAAAACAGAGAGAGCATGAGCACTGGAGTTCTGATTAGAAGGGCTCCAGTGACAATTTAGAAAACAGTGAACCACACTGAGAAACAGGCCATCAAACATAAGCACTGGGGTCCTGGCTAGCAGGGTCTCAGTGACACACTCAAAAACACATTGACATCAGGCAGAAATTGGGGGTAACATGCCAAAAAGAGGGTAATTTCCTACCCCACCCAAAAAAACAAAACAAGGGACAATAAGGCTAACCTTGCCCAGATGAATCTTCATTGTCTAAGTGAAAATATATGCTGAGTCCATCTGTATTGGAGTGGTTACTCCCAGGTCTAAGTTCCACTGTAAAGTCCATACCGTGTAGGGAAATGGGCCACCTCAACGATTTAGGGTTTTCTCCTATCATCTGTTTTAACCATAAGAGAAGTTTATGGTCTGTCTCAACTATAAAGTGAGTCCCAAACAGGTAGAGTCTTAGCTTCTTCATGGCCCAGACCACAGCAGAGGGCTTCCTCTCTCTCTATGGCTGACCAACGCTTTTCTCTAGGGGTCAACCTTCTACTAATGAAAGCAATAGGTTGATCCTGGCCCTCTGAGTTTAGTTGAGATAACCCTGCCCTCAGAAGCATCTGTCTGGACAATTAACTTCTTAGAATAGGTTGGGCTTTTCTGGACAGGTGCAGTACACATAGCCTACTTAAGCTCCTCAAAAGCTTTTTGACAAATGGCTGCCTATAATACCTTCTTGGGCATTTTCTTTGAAGTGAGGTCATTAAGAGGGACAACAATGGAGCCATAGTTATTAGTGAACCTCCTGTACTACCCAGTGAGACCAAGAAAGGCTCTGACCTGGGTCTGAGTAGAAGGAGGAGACCAGTCTAAAATAGTCTGGATCTTCCCATGTAGTAGTTCAACCTGTTCCCCACCAACTAGCTGTCCCAGATAAATCACCTTCCTCTGCACTATCTGGCATTTTGAAGCGTTGATAGTGAGGCCTGCCTTTTGCAGGGCCTCTAAAACCTTCCACAGGTGGACCAGGTGGTCATCCCAGGTGGAGCTAAATACAGCAATATCATCTAGATATGCTGCACTGAAAGCTTCCAGACCTTGGAGGACTGTATACACCAGCCTTTGGAAAGTGGCAGGTGCATTCTTCAGGTCAAAGGGCATAAATGTAAATTGATAATGCCCTCGAATGGTTGAGAATGCAGTTTTAGGTTTAGCATCTTCTGACAGCTTGATCTGCCAACACCCTGCAGTGACAGATGCCAGTGTATCTATCAGCTCATCAGCCCTGGGTATAGCATGAGCATCTATCTTGGTGACTGTGTTGAGCCCTCTATAATCCTTACAAAACCTAATTTCCTTTTTCACATTCTGAGAATGAGGCTTTGGCACTAGCACCACTGGACTGACCCATGGGCTATCTGAGTGCTCAATCACTCCTAGTTCCAACATCTTCTGAACCTCAGACTTAATACAGTCTCTGACATGGTCAGGCTGCCTATAAATCTTACTTTTGACAGGTAAACTGTCTCCAGTATCAATGGTATGCTCATACCACTATAAATCTTACTTTTGACAGGTAAACTGTCTCCAATATCAATGATATGCTCACACCAAGTGGTCTGACCAGGTGTAAGTGCAAAGAGTTCAGAGAATTGACCTAGCAGGTTCCTGCAGTCCTCCTTTTGTTTTGCTGTAAGGCAGTCTGTAAGGATAACTTCTTCCACTGAACCATCAGCCGCAGTGTTGGAGAAGAGGTCAGTGAGAGGGTCACTCTCTTCTTCCTGCCCCTCGTCAGTGGCCATGAGTAGGGTCAAGTCTGCCCTATCATAGTAGGGTTTCAGGCAGTTCACATGAACTACTCTTAGAGGACTTCTGGGAGTGCCTAGGTGTACCAGATAGGTGACTTCACCCTTTTTATCCACGATAAGATGTGGTCCTCTCCATTTGTCCTGGAGTGCTCTTGGTGCCACAGGCTCCAATACCCACACTTCCTGTTCTGGACCAGAGGACCCTGAAGCGGTGTAGACTGGATTATGCAAGGGGGGCACCATCTGTGCCCTTCTATGCATTTCTAGAGGCTCTGGGAGGATTACCATCCCATGCCTGGGACACCTATTTCCAAAGGGAGAGGATGTGACACCTCTCTCCTAAAGAAAATGCATTGTTCTGCCTTCCTAGGATTGAGCTGCTCAAGCCCAAGGAGGGCAGAAGCCTGTCTGTGAGGCGGCAGCACCTGGGGCTGCAGTGAAAACCTAAAAAGGCTGGTATGGCAGTGCTGGGGGGCCATGGTGGAGCCCTCAAAGTGCATGGGATTGTGCAACCAATACTGGAATCAGTATTGGGTTACAATTCCTAGTTAATAGACACCTTACTTGGCCATATTCGGATTTACCATTGTGAAGCTACATATTTGTATTGACCTATGTGTTGTGCACACTTATAATGGTGTCCCCACACTCACGAAGTCCGGGAAAATGGGCATAGATGACTTGGGGGCTCCTCTGCTAGTGCAGGGGTGCTCTCACACCCAGGTACTATGCACCTAGTCTTCAGCGTCTGAAGGTTGGACATATAGGTGACTTATAAGTGACCTGGTGTAGTGAAAATGGCTGTGAAATAGTGCATGCACTATTTTACACCGGCTGCAATGGCAGTTCTGAATAAGTGTTTGTATGGTCTCTTGATGGGTGGCAAAAGAAATTCTGCAGCCCATAAGGATTCCCTGCAACCCGAATGCCCTGGGTACCTATGTACCATATACTAGGGACTTTTAAGGGTGGGTCCAGTATGCGAATTTGGAGTGAAATACAGAGTCACTAGTACGTAGTGACAAATTTAGAAACAGAGAGAGCATGAGCACTCGAGTTCTGATTAGCAGAACTCCAGTGACAATTCAGAAAACAGGGAAACACACTGACAAGCAGGCCATACCCCATAAGCCCTGGGGTCCTGGCTAGCAGGGTCCCAGTGGCTCAGTCAAAAACACATTGACATCGGGCAGAAATTGGGAGTAACATGCCAAAAAGAGGGTACTTTCCTACACTCACACCTGAAAGGGCTGTGCCTGCCCTCATACAATGCAGTCGCCAACCCCCTGGTGTGTGTCCGGGGCCTGGCCTGGGCAAGGCAGGATCTCATAAACAAGAGAGACTTTCCTTTAAAGTAGGCCTACTTCAAAGGCAAAAAGGGGTATAAGAAGATCACCCAAAAGCCCTGAAAATTTGATCACTTCTGGAATCAAGAGGAACCTCTGTCAAGGAGAAGAGCTGAGGAGAAGTGCTGCCCTGCTGTGACTGTGCTTGGTGGACGTATCCTGCAGTTGCTGCTTCTGCCTGTGAAAGGGGACAAAGACTGGACTTTGTTGTGCATTCCTACTTGTGAAGAATCTCCAAGGGTTTGTCCTGAGCTTGCCTCCTGTTGTTGAAGTCTCAGGGCCATCAAAGACTTCCCCTGCCAGCACCTGGACTCTCTGCTGAGACTCCTGCCCTGCCAAGTGGTGCCCTATCCAGTTCCTGGGCCCTTGAAAGGTGAAGCTGGCAGACAAAGACTGAAAATCCACGCACAGACTGACATGCGGGGAAATCTTCGACGTACCCTCCGTGACACGGCTGATAAACGACGTGCCGCCGGCTTTGCGGCTGAAATCAACATTCCACTTGCATTGCGGCTGGAAGATCGATGCAATGCGGCCGGAGAAATGATGCACAACATGCTTTAACGGAGGCTGATAACAACACAAAAACCTTGCAGCATGGTTTCCGTGACACCGTGCAACCGGATTTTCAACGTAACATCGCTGGCCGTGGAAAAACATTGCAAAGCCTGCCCTGACCCGAGGTGCCTGCCTGGATCAGTCGCAGCGCTCTCTTGCGGGAGAGGAGAAACGACGCACGCTGACCCAACCGGAGGAGGAACGACTCACGATCTTGCTTGCGAGTGAGAAACCAACGCATCACTGGCCTTTTCTGGCACACACTCACCTGTGCAGTGTTATTTTGATGCTATACAGTGATTAAGTGTACAATACTTTTTCAGTGCAGACTACTATGTGACCACATACAGCTCGTTTTGGCTTTTTCTCTTTTGAATTGTTTATTCCTACTGCTATATTTTTGGTGATCCTTGATAGATTTTTTTTTAAACTCCATGGGGAACTTCTTTTCTGCCTTTGAAACTTTTCACTTTATTTGACTTTTCATCATGTCCCAATCTGGAGATGCATCAGTTGGAGCTACTTTTGACTTAGGGAAGCTGGAGAGCTATACAGTGGCTCAGTTGAAGCAGTTCTGCAAAAATCTTGCCAGTCCCATTAACGGCTCCACCAGGAAGGAGGAGCTGCAAAAGGCACTGAGGGCGTGGGTGTCAGCCAAGGAAGCTGAGGGGCACACAGAGGAGGAGGAGGATGAGGAGGAGGAAGAGCAATCCACACTAAATGGTATAGTGAGTGGGCCTGTTATGTCAGGGGGAGAGGGTCTCCAGGGCAGGTAGCAGTGTCTCATCTAAGGGTCTAACTCCTGAAGAGGTAAAGGACAGACAGGCAGAGAGGGTTCATCAGCTGGAGTTATAGAAACTTAAAATGGAAATGGGAGACAGAAGGTTGGCCATAGAGGAAAAAATATGCTGCTGGCTCATGAGCTCAGTTTAAGGGAGCTGGATCAGAGGAGGCAGTCTAGCAGAGATTGTGGCAGCAATAGCACAGCACAGCCTGAGAGGAGGTGCCCATTCCTAAAGACATTGTGAAGGATTACAAAATGGAGGATGACATACTGTTGTGGTTTAAGGGGTATGAGTCTGCTCTCCATATGAATCTGGTCTCTGGTTTCAATATGTTTTGCTAAAAAATAAAACAAAGGAATTTATGCAGGGGGGTTACAGTCTTCCACCATCATCCAGATTTCAGTTGCACTGAGGGTGCTAAATTACATATTAGTCACTACACCTTTTTGTATTTTGTTGTTACTGTAGATTATTGGAGACAATATAATTCCACACACTCCTCAGAATGGTTTTGTCATTTGTTAGACTTGCTATCCTTAGGGTGGATGTCCCCCCAACATTTTGTCTTCCTCCTCTACTTTTTCTGACTTTGTTTTCTTCTGGTAAGAGAGCTTTGGACACTTTATCACTGCTAACTAGTGTAAAAGTGTTTGTGCTCTCTCCACTAAACAAAGTAATAATGGCTTATCCTCTTTTGGCTTATGTAATATACTCATAAGTCCCCACTAAAGTAGCACTACATGTACACAGGGCCAATAAATTAAACAATACCAGTGAGTCTTCAGCACTGATTTTGCAACCCAATTAAGTAGTCCTTTAACCATGTCTCAGGTGTGCCATTGCAGATCCTGGGTGTGAAGTTTTAAACTGTCATTATGACCTGGCAAAATAAATGTTTTGCCAGACACAAACCTTACTTTTCAATACATATATGTCATCCGTAGGAAATGCCCTGGACAACCCAGAGTGCACCGTGTGATATATTTATAAAAGTAGGATATATACTTTTAAGTTTTACCTGTTGTAGTACTGAAACACTTTTAAATTTGTTTTTCACTACTACAAGGAATACATCTATTATGGGATAACATTGGAGTTGCATTATTACATTTTATAAGTGTAATTTCCAAATGGGAAGAGATAACCATGATATGTTTGGTGTCTCTAGAATCCTAATTTAAAATCCTAACTTGTAATGGAGTTGGATTTTAAATTATAGCTTTGAAAATGCCACTTTTAGAACGTTGGCATTTTCTTGCCTTAGCCATTTGGTACCTGCCTCCTGTCTCTGGTCAGATGACTGAATGTGGTTAGTACTTGGACTTTGCAAATTCCTCCTAGACAGCCACATATAATGGGTGCTTAGTTTTGACTAGATGGGTCATCACTGGCAGAAAGGTAGGGAACGTCCTGTCTCCACACAAAGGACCTAAAGACCCAACATTGCCACTCCAGCCTTCTTGGAACCAGAAAAGGGGAGACAGGGAGTTCCTTGCACTTCAGATCCACTGCCTAGAACCTTCTCCCACCTTCCAGAACCAAGGCACAGGGGATAAAGGATGGACCTCAGACAAAACCAGTTCAGTAAACTTCTGGATACTCTGCCAGAAAGAAGGATTGTTGTGCTGCTGAAGGACTGCCATGCTGCTGGACTGCACTCTGCTGGACTCTTGCTTTGCTGACCTGCTGCCCTCTTGCCTGGGTGAGGAAGTCTTGAACTGCATCACTTGAACCTAAAATCCAGAGTGACTCCAAGGACTAGTTATCTGCCCCCTGATTTGAAGCCTCATGGATCTAAAAGGCTTCTAACAACCGTGTATCTGCACCTGAACTCTTCCCTCTGTGTGTCTACCCTGCCAAGTGTTGCCACCCCAGTCCTGGTCCCTTGGGAGTGGGCCTAAGGTGCTTTGCCAACCTCTGTGGATCCAGCAGAACCAATGCATCCCCTCTGCAGCGAGGGGCAAACCTGAGCAGAACTGATGCATTGCCTCTGTTTTGCGTGAATTGGACCCAATGCAAAGACCTGTGTCACCACCGCATCCTGCGTTACCTTCAGAACCGCCACTGTGCAAAGCATCTTTTGCACAAGCCCTCACATTTCTGATTCACCGCAGCCTCGACGATGATGATGGACTCTGCTTAAGAGCTTCACACCTCTTTTGATCCAATTCATCACCCTGACTGAGTGTTGCATCCCTGACACTGGGTTTCACAGTGCAAGCCACATCAGCGGGATCCTCAATGTCAATGCAACAGGACTTCATATCACAATGTGGCTGCACCTCACAACCGATGCATCACCTCAACTGCATGACGAATCTTCGACATGGATCCACCCAGTGCTCTGCAAACCGCATTTTAAGGTACGCTGTTTAGAGGGCCCAACTGGGTCCCTGTAGCCAGCCCATGCTCCATCAGGGTTGGCCTGAACATGACACTTTGCCCCATTCCGGTGCAACCAGATATCCACAGTTGGAACTTTACAACTTTTGCTCCTGTTTTTTCTAAAAACTTTCAAATCCAGTAACTCCGGTTTTAAAATCAATAACAAAGGTTAACTAATTGGATTTTTGTCACTTTTGTCTTATTTTATTTATTAAAACAGCTCTATTTGTTTACTCCATTGTGAGCTCCTTTTGCAGGGTATTTCACTGTATGACTCTTTGAAGTGTTGCACAAATACTTGACACATTGTCGATAAGTTAAGCCTTACTGCTCTTTGACAAGCTACCAGACATTGAGCATAGGTTAATTTGGACTTTGATGGTGCCATACTCTGACAAGGATTGTGGATGCTGCTTCACTAGGGCTCCCACCTTAGTCAATCAATAACCTAATTTCTTACACTGGTGTTCAGTGGTAAGGATTGAATTGGTGCTTGTGCAGTGCCATACAGTAATTTTGTGTTACACTACCACCCCACATAAATGATCTAAGACCAATTTAAGTAAATGCTCCTTAATTGTCCGTTTTGACTTTTCAAAAATTATTCTCAGTTGTGCCTGAATCCACCACTTAAAGCATGACGTTTGAGCTGGCAAACATTGAGCCCTACACTATGGCCCAACTCAAAGAGGTCTACAAAGAGAGGGGACTTCCAATCAAGAGCACTACCAGGAAGCTTGAATTTCAAAAGAGCGGACGTCCACCAGTCTTTGCTACAGCAACGGAAGGAGCGGAGGAGGTGCACAGTCAAGGAGAGGATGTGGACATTGGTCCTGAGAGCCTTCAGCCTGCTAAAGGGGATAACTTCTCCCCTAATTTAAAGATCCATGCCAGGGCAGGGGCAGTATCTTTTCATGCTGCCTGTTACCAAAGGAGCTGGTGGAAAGGAGAGAGTAGAGAGAGTTCAAGCTGGAAATAGCCAGGCTCAGGATAGAAGAGAAGAAACTGGCAATGGAGGTGGGACAAAAAATCTGAGAAGCGGTTTCATACAAATCTCCTTTTTATTGCACAAGCACTTTAGCACTGGTTAGCAGTGGTAATGTGTGGAAAGTTCTAATTCCAACAAAAATGGGTTCAGAAAACAGGATGGTGAAAGCAACATGTTTGGGGATGACCCTGCAGAAAGGGCCAGGTCCATCACACAGGAAGTGTAAAAGCATCTAGGTGTTCGTCAAGTCACCCATGTCCCACTCCAAAGCAGGTACGAACTAAAGACACAGCTAATTGAGGAACAATACTCTACATCACTACATCATGAAGCAGCAACAAGAAAATTCTGATTTCAGAACCAAGTTAATCCGTCATGCACTTGTTGACTGTGTCATTTGTTTTGGCCCTTTACAGTGAATCTCTGGCCTTCAGCAGGTTTACTATGTACAAATACCAATTACATACATATCTACATGCATACCTACATAACACATAGATACATGTACCTATCCCTACAGGAAGATATGCACCTCTTGCACTTGGAAGATATATATATGCAGGAGCAGAGCCATATAGTATTTATGTGCTACAAATAGGCCCTGGTGAAATTTATGTTATGCTGGTGTATTCTCGCACAATTTTGTTAATGTTGTGCTATGCTTGTTATGTGAAGTTCCCAAAATTACACCATTAAGCCACTTATGTAATTATGCACTGTGTGTGGCAAAAAGTTAGCACAAGCACATGAGAACAACATGAATGACCAGAACAGCAAGTGTCTGCTATTTGTGGTGCTTCTGTTTTTGTGATGATTTTTAGCGCAAAATGCTCCCTCACATCCAGAACACATGCAGGAACACATTTCACTCTAAAACAATGGAACTTGCTGGGTTTTCATTTCATGTAATTAATTATGTGTAATTTTGAATCATTTTCTATGAAAGTGCAGATTACACAGATTTCACACATCCATCATTGCAAACTGTGCTCTAATCATTCTTTTCGTCAGCAAATACAGTGAAGCGAGGTGCATGACAGGAACCTCATAATACTTCCACAATCTTCCTAAAAGCCTGGCGGCTGTATCTTGAACAAATTGTAATACAGAAAGGATTTTGTCCGAAGAAAATAAATACATACTGTTTTCAAAATTAAGGCTTGATGAGCTTAAGGTATTTACCTCTAAAATATTAAGATCTTAGTTCAGATGAGGGAAAATAACCCTTAGTGTTCTCAGATGAAAAACATGCCTTCTCATCTATTATCAGATTGTTTTTAATATTAAGGCTGGGATTTCTGACAGGGTCCATTCAGGTACCCTAGAGGGCCATATAGTGGGTTTCCATATCTGAGTGTCTTTGTTGAATGAGAGCACATCTATTTTTGTTACATTTAAATTTACAAAGTTTGCAGTCACCTAGGGGCAGAAAGATGAATATATGGTCACAAAATACTGGTCGCAGATTGCAACCAGTATTTTTGTGATCAGTAAAGACTTTTAGGATTCTAGCTATGCAGTAATTGGTAGGTTCCTAAACATCAGAATCAAAGGGGGTTGGCATTTGTCCTTCCTCATGAATATTAATGATGTATGTCACAATTGTTGACTCTATACAATCGGAGAAATCACAGGGATGGGGGCCTGTATTGCAGACCAGCAGACAACATATCTATGATTGTTTTTTAATAAAGCATCTTTTTTTTAAATGCACACTGTTTTCCTTAAAGGGAACGGGACTGCTTTTAAAAAGAAGAGTTCACATTTTCTAATTGTTAGGATATGACATTGATCACCTGGAACACTGTCTACCCTTAAAAAAACTTTGCTTTACATTCACAAGTGGGAGGGTACTAAAGTCAACCCCTTCCTTTTCGTGAATATATTCTCACCTCTTTTCTGTATCTACTCGGAATCCCATTATATTATTTCTTTCTTTTAATCTGTGTATTAGGTTTTGCCACGGACAGATATGTAACAGAAGCATAAAAGAGAAGCTCCATGTTCTAGCCTTCCATGAGTATCAGCAGAACTCCCCCCAAATGTGTCATCTTCCAAGACCAGCAGGTCCTATTCCCACTTACTCCTAAACATGTTGAGGGGGCAGAGAGTTAACAATTAGACTGATGAAGATTTATAAAATCACACTTGTGGGACTTGAGGGATCCCAGTATTCTAATTTCCAGTGGTGTCCCCTCCGCCATTTCATTCAGTAAGGTGCTATAGCCCCACAGCATATCTTGCACTTCTATGTATTGGAGAAATTATCCCCTTCCCCCGCTAGCTCAAATTGCTGTTGAAGCTTTGCAAAAGGAATCATATATTCCTTCACGCCAGATATCCCCCAGTTTTGAGATGCCAATGAGATCACATTTTCCATGTCCCACTACTGCCTGTAGTCCCTTCAGTGTCTCCAATTCCCAAAGAGGCTGTTTCAGATCTTATCCACACCAGCTGTCGGGGGTTGGCATGTGAGTTATCCCACCTGTCCTGTAGAGATGGGTGGCCTGGGTAGCTTCTCTGTTCCATCGCTCTCCCTTCCGATAATAGGGAGACTTCCTGCTATGTTACGAAAGCCCAGTCCTTCACTACCAGAAGTTGTGATGCCTAGTTGTATAAACACAGGTTGGGGATGGCCGGACCCTGTTGCGTTGCTTTCTGGTCATGGAATTTAAGGATACTCTGGGTACCCCTTAATCTCTGAGCAGTAGTCTTGTTGTCTTCTTCACGTCACAGAAAAAGCAGTCAGGTACCTCAAAAGGGGTATTCTGGAGTACGTAAAGGAATCTAGGCAAGTAAATCATTTTGTGCAGTGCCACCTGCCCATCATGGACAATGGCAGCTTTCCCCAGCGCTCCACATCGCTCCTGTATGCATCCAGGTTCTGCCCTAGGTTTTCCTGACACAAAATGTCAAGGTCCCCGGTTACATCTATGCCCACGCATTTGAAGCTCCTCATCACCCATTGTAGAGAGCGGGCCCAGTATCCCTAGTGGTGCCCAGTTGGTAAACAAGAAGGCAGCAAATTTACTCCAATTGATGTGAAGCCCCAGATATTTTTCAAACACCTCTACTATCTGCAGCATTCTCTGAACCGATCCCTCCATGTGAGTTAGTTATAAGAGGACATTATCCATGTAGAGCGAGACCACATCCTCCCAGTGTGGCTCCTGTTTCAAGGCACAAATCAATGCATTTCCCCTTATCCATGTTGCAAACAGCTCAATCACCAATTGGGGGTGGGGACATCTCTGTGTCATGCACTTCCCAGTCTGAATTCTTTAGAGTGCCCATTGACCCTGTCTCAATCCAAGGGCTCACACTAAGGAACTTCAACCTCTCCCAGAAAAGATGAGTCAAAGGCCATCCACAGGATTTCCAATAAGTATGGCCACTCCACTGAGTCGAACACTTTCTTAGAGTTTAGGGATATTAGTATTACTGGTTTTTGCAAACATTTTCTCAAGGACAGACACCTGAATAGGCGTCTTTGATTCTGAGCAGACATCCGGTCCAATCACCATGTTCACCACCCGAATCATTCTATTTGCCAGCGCCTTTGCTAGCATTTAGGTCTCCTTATTGAGTAGTGATATTGGCCTATGGGAGGAACACTCATCAGGCGGCTTTCCTTCATTGTAGATTAGAACAATTTTAGCTTGGTGCAAGGCCTTTGGACAGCATGCTCCACTCCCTGGCTTCGAAATACAGGTCCTGTAGGTGGCCCACAATATGGGATTTCACACATTTAAGGAACTCAGAGGGCAAACCGTTCAGGCCTGGGAACTCAGGGTCAGATGTAGCAAAGGTTTTTCCCCATTCTGTGTCTATGGAAAAAAGTGTTCGTACATATGGCCCTCAGTTCCTACCCTTTATCTGGCCCAAGACCTCTGAGCTTTCCATCGCTGATAGATCCCCCTGACATCATCTCTAAGCCTTGGCACTGGACTGTCCATTTCATCTCTGGCCTTCCTGAGCCTTGTTTCATAAACCTAATCTATGTGTCTCATGAATGCCTGTCCAATGTTGCACTGTGTTTCTGCCATGTCGTTCTCCCTCTCTGGACACTTTGTAGAACCACCCTTGGCCATCCTCCCTTCAGGTCAGCCTTATCAACATTTTCCTGGACTTGTTTCCTACCTTGTAGTGTAGTGTGGTTAGTTTTACGTATACTTTGCGCATTAGCTTCAGGCTTTAGGCCTTTGTGCACTTTGCTGTGAATGTATTTTATTCATTTGCTGACAGCTTAGAGCCTCTGTGCACTTTGCTCTACATGCTGGAAGCAGTATTTCCCCACACGGGACCTCAGGATAAACATAGAATTTTGACAATGTGTTTGCCGTATGGGAGGGTTCCTCCGGTGGACCTTTGTAATACCTGGGGCACGGTGTTTGCCGCGCTCTACACTGCAGCACACGGTACACCGACTTTAGCTAATTTACCGGAAGTGCTTAAACAAATTCAAGATGAATATGGGGCTGCCCCTGCCTTAGATTTGGGCATGCAGTTGATGGGCAATTTTGCCACAGTTTCTTCTATTATTTTGAGTAATCTCAAGGGAGAGGCAGTAGCACTAGCAGTGCGAATGCGTCTTCGGGATGTTCCGCAGATTGATCAAGAGCGGGAACTTCCGAGAATAATAGCTGAGACATATTGAAGTATTGGTCGCGATAGCCTAGGGGCTAGACCGCAGAAACCCCAATTGCAGGGTAAAAATAATAAAGATAATGCTAAGCAACAGCAACCTGAGGGTACAAAAAAGCGCTGGGAAAAGAAACAGCAAACACCTAAAAAAGATGGGGGACAGTCTCCGCAACCGGAGACCCCGCAGAATAGGTATAATCTCAGGAATAGGGATAATTTGAAGACGCCTGATAGATATCAATGTACTGATACACGCCAATCTCGTTCCTTTCAGGACTCCTCGGAGAAGAGAAGTGAGAGAGGTGGGCGGTCAGAGCGGAGGACGGAGTACGTGAAACCGAGACAGGATTCACAACGCTCAGCGGAGGTTTCTGTTAAACAAGAAGATAAACCGCTGCAACAAAAACAGCAATTTAAAAAGAAAAAAGTGGCAGCAGTCTCAGTTAGACATGCCGCTCAAGAAGAGAGTTCTCTTGACGAACAAGACATGGGCGTTAGCACTGTTAGACAGCGCGGCAGAGGTCACAATAGTTCGCCAGAGTCTTCTGGAGCATCTGGAGGTGAAAGCAACTGATGACTTCATACAAGTCGAAACGGCGGACATGCGAGTCTCTGATCCTGATAGAGTATATCAAGTGACTCTACGATTAGAAGGGGACATTGACCGCATTGTACACGCCATCTTTTGGGACCATGTGGTAAAATCATATGATGTTCTGTTGGCCGAACAGGATTGGCCACCTGACTTTGTTCGCGACTGTCCGGTTGGGGAGGATGTTATTGTACCTTCCTTCTCACCACTTGTTCCGAGAGAGCTAGCGGAGTCCTATGGTAAAACATGGGCTCTAGCACAGGCTCCCGCCCTATATAGAAATAATGTGGGGTGGGATAGACAATCACCTTATCATGTAATTCCAATAAAGGGCACACCTCAGCCACAGCCGCAGTATCCTATTAAATTTGAGGCAAGGGCATTGGTTCGGAAAATTCTTACACAATTGGAGTACCAGGGTGTAATTGAGCCCTGTGTCTTGCCGATGAATAATCCCTTATTTCCGGTTGCTAAACCGGACCATTCATATAGGATAGTGGTGGATTACAGACATTTGAATAGTCACACACGCACATATGCAATACAGAATTCACATAGCATATATGAACAATATAGTGCGTAAGAAATACAAAACAACGTTGGATATCTCGAATGGATTTTTCTGCCAAAATATAGCACCCGAAAGTCGGGACTATACCAGTTTCAGTGCGTTTGGCTCTCAGAATTTTTTTTGTCGTTTGCCTCAGGGGTACAAGAATAGCCCAGGACTGTTTTCGGCTCGTGTGACTGAAATGCTGCACGAGTTGGACACTGAAGCGTTATCATATGTTGATGACATATATCTGACAGACGATGAGATTCTGCAACATCTAAGGCGCGTATCGCGCATTGTTGTGGGGTTTGCTGATATTGGCTATAAGTTTAATTTTAAGAAATCAAAGATTGCCTTCCTCAGCGTCATTTTCCTGGGATATGAGTTGTTGAGTGAGGGCAAGAGCCTGGCGCCACATTTTTTGGAGAAATGTGCTTTATTGCAGCCTCCTAATACAGTTCGGAAGCTCCAGTCATTGTTGGGGTTTCGGAATTTTGGCAGAACTTACATTCCTGATTATGCTACGCGTATAGAACCCTTATACGAACTGATTCGCCCGAATTTTTTGAGTAGATTTTATACGATTGAGCATACGCACATACTGCGAGGGTTACAGACTGATCTCTTAGCAGTTAAACACTTACATACACGGGACAATAAGACACATTTAGTCATCAGGGTGATACCTGGGGCTGTTGGGTTTACGTATGTCACCTTTAATGAGGGTGAGACAGTCCCGATTGCATACAAGTCCCACTTGTATTGTGCTGCAGAACAACGATTTGCACAGACTGAGAAAATACTCACTGCAGTACAGATGGCTGTGATTAAAGAAAGACCACTTGCCCAGGGCCAACGCATCATTGTCGTTTCCCCGATTCCGGCCTTAGAGGCTGTTACAAAAGCGAGTGTTCCTAATTCGAAAGCTTTACACCCGCGATGGATACAATGGGCTACCTCTTTGACAGCCACTGATGTAGATTACATATTTGACCCTAAACTGCAGACTCAAGAATTTCTTCAATATGAAATAGAGTACCCAGTTCCTGCTGGCACATTGCCTATTGACCAATATCAAGTGGTCATGTATACCGATGGCTCTGCGCAACCAGCGTTTGGGACTAAACAACAGTATTCTGCTGTACGTGCGGTGGTGAGCGGCACTATGGAGGGGGAAGTGTTCTGCCCCCGACATACTTATACTAAAACCTTGGGAGATTGCACGGCGCAGCTGGCTGAGCTCGAAGCTCTATTGTTAGCGTTGGAGCACGCGGATCCGGCGATTTTGACCTTGCTGGTCTGTGACTCCTACTACTGTGTTCAGTCTTTCAATGAATATCTGCACTATTGGAAGTTGAATGGGTTCAGAGATTCTAAAGGCAACACCATTAAACATAAATTGTTGTGGGGTAAGGTTGCGGATCTGAAAGAAATGCTTCCTAAGGTCCATGTTGTGCATACACTTGGACACCAGCGCGTTGGAATACACGTTGCTGGGAATACTTTGGCTGATGAAGCCGCAAGGTCGGCAGTGGCTGTCGCCACTGTGGCCACAGTGACTCGTTCGAGTTCCAAACCAGACACAGAGATTTCGGCTGCCATAAAAGCTACGGCTGATGGCACGCCGTTTCCTAAAGGATTTCCTTCTAAATATAGTTACTGCTTGAGTAGTGCGCTAAATGCTGTTGTTAATATTCCAGGCATTGGTGTACGTGAACTTCCCAATAGAATTGAGAGACCTCGATTAATTTCTGCAGCACATGAGGGGGTGGCATCTGCACATGCTGGAGTGGCTGCCACGATTTCACTTTTACAGGCTTGTTACTGGTGGCCTGGTCTCTATAAACAGACGAAGCAGTATGTCCTTTGTTGTGACGTCTGTCAACAAATTAAAGCATCGTCGGCTAGACGCCCGCAGCAGACGCCCCTTCTGATTTCAAACAAACCGTTACAGTGTGTGTACTTGGATCATTGTGGTCCGCTGACACCAGATAGTGCATACAAATATATATTGGTTGCTGTAGATTCGTTCTCCAGATTTGTGTGGGTATGGCCTCAACGCTCGGCTGACGCTCGGACTGTTATTAAAGATTTGCGCATCTTTGTCGATACATTTGCAGTTGCGACTTTTCTTTCGGACCAGGGCCCTGCTTTCGCCTCTAAGGCATTCAGGGACACCATGGCTTCGTTGGGGGTCCAACTCCAATTCTCGTCTCCATTTCATCCCGAGGGAAATTCTGTCGTGGAGCGTTTAAATCGTGATTTAAAGCAATCCTTAATGGCCAGGGTTATAGGTACGGGTCGTAGTTGGCTACCCCACCTATATGGAGTACAGAGAGCACTTAATAACTTGCCTAGACGGTCACTGGGGGGTCATACTTCATATGAGTGCCTGTTTGGAACACAAATGTATGTTCCTGATCTAGATGGTCCTGGTGTGGAGGTGGCAGTTACGCCCTTTGACATAAATGATCGTGTCACTGTTTTGCAGGATTTACAACAATTCCGTGAAGATAACTCTTCTGCAAGTGCTGCCTCCTCAGGAATTAAGGATGAGCCAGTAACATCTACTGAATGGATACCCAGGATTGGGGATCTAGTGCGTGAAAAGGTCGCAGTAAAGAAAGAATTTGGTCCTTCTTATCGAGCACCTGTCCCTGTGTTAGGAGTGAGCGGCACGAGAACTGTGATTTTACCGCCGCTTCCAGGGTGCCAAAGGAAATCGCTTTGTTTCTATTGATGATGTCAAGTTACAACATGTGGCCGATTCTGCACAGCAGACCAAGAGGGACACCCAGTAGTTCCGGCATCCCTCTCACTACTGGGGAAGAAGTCCCGCTGCAGGTGATTTACACCGACGCTGTTTCCTCTCCGAGCTTGGGGAGGGTGGAAGATGATCTTGCGATTGTTCCACAGACAACGATTAATATGGAATCTTTTGATCAAGTTGCTGTACGTTCTACTGATGTTTCTGAACATGTGGTTTATAGCGTGCCTAGGAGAGAGCCTCCATCTGCTTCTTTGTTCACAATTGCACCTTTTGCAAGAACTGCCTCTGGCTGCTTCAACGACGCTGATGAAGCAGTGTCCAGCTCCTCGTCCTCGATGTCTTCTGTCCGAGGTCCACGTAAGCTGCTGAGTTGGCTTAAACGCACATATTTTGTTTTTCCTTGGAACTATTTATGGCTTTTTATGACTGTAATGACTCTTTTTTTATGGTTGGGATTTGTGGTTACTTTTTTTCTAGTAATACATGGTCATTTTCTTACTGATCGATCTGACATTGAGCACGTGGAGACTGTGTTGAGACCACATTTTTCGTCTCATATGGTTCGAAGAGACTGGTCCAATGTGAACATTTCTGCAATACCGATTCCGGATGGGATTGTGTGGGATAAAGTAATGTTTGATAGATATGGTCCCACTGAATTGATTCAAATACCGTATGTCCTCAAGTTATCAATGAATGATATTGTTATACCAGGCATTGTTTCTGATGATTGGGATGTGAAGACAGTAGATTCTATGCTAACAGATTTGCAATATTATACTGCCTATGACGATGAAGATGCTTACCAATTTAGAGATAATCATGGTGACATGTTTTGCTACAACTATTATGGACACCACTTTATTCATAAAGCTAGTAGTCCTAAGTCCATATTTAATTATGTGCAATGGGAACATTGCTCGACTCCTCCACAAGGGAGTTCGAAAACATATTATGATAAATTTGCATATTTTTCTGGGCATGATCAGCGGAATGCTAAGTCTTATTTTTTTTAAGTTGCATCGTATTCTAATAAGCAAATTTTATTGACCGATACTAAATTACTATATTCAAATTTGTTTGTATCTAAACTTTCGGTCGAGGGATATGAATATTGGTTAAAGAATGTTGACTTGAAAAGTGTTTGGGGTACAAAAAATTGGCAGATGCAAGGCAGGGATACATTATTTAGAGCATGTCTTATCCCTGTGCAGATGATTTTCCTCAATGACACAGTACAACAGACTAGCTGTTTGGGCTTGGCGACGATTAGAGAGTTGACTTTGCCTAGTATACCTGTCCCTTCCAAATTAAACAATTGGCAGCACTATGTGAATGCTACTTTTAGTGAATTTACGCATTGGGTCCAGAATGGTACGCTTAACACTTCATTGTTACATCCGGGCGGGTGGTTATTATGGCCTGTAGACACTAATCAGTGTCATCAACGTTTTGTCACCTCTTCAGGGGGGTTCAGGACTAGTAGGGCAGACCCTCGTTACATTTCACCAGAACATGCTGATATTATAACTACGTACAGCGTGGGGAAGCTTTGTCAACAATGGTTGAAGTCATCCACGCTGGATGCAGTTAAGTCACATCTCAAGTTACTGTCTAATGGTATTGATTTAGAAGATTTTTTGTCAGGTCCCAAGGTACCACAGAAGAAAAGGTTTTTATATGAAGTTTATAATGAGATTTGGAAACTTTCACAACAGGAGGCTGCAGCCCGGTTGAGGCAGATTGATCAAGAAAATCTACTGCAGACTTTGGGGGTTATTCTAACTTTGGAGGAGTGTTAATCCGTCCCAGAAGTGACGGTAAAGTGACGGATATACCACCAGCCGTATTACGAGTTCCATAGGATATAATGGACTCGTAATACGGCTGGTGGTAAATCCGTCACTTTTCCGTCACTTTTGGGACGGATTAACACCTACTCCAAAGTTAGAATAACCCCCTTTGTCTGTTGTTGATAATGGCATGCATACCCTTTCTGACCGTGTTTACACGATTGACAGCATTGTTTCCTCTGCTATTGACATTATTAAATCGGACATGTCTTCTTTATGTCATGGGCAGAGTCAGACGCGGTCCATCATGCAGCTGGGTTGGACTCTTCAGACCTTGAAGGCGGGTCGCATTCCATGGTAGCACATTCGTGCCAGAGAGATATTTATCTCCTTTAATTTGACTCGTCAACAACAGTTGATGGCTAAAAAGGAAGCGACGTATGTTATGTTGAATATTGAGAAATTGGAGAAACTGCCTTTCACGGTGGCTGAGATTCCGTCAGCTGAGTGGTTGAGTCATGGGGTTATTAATTTGCCTATCTCCACTCTGCAATTTACTTCTTGTTTGAAGCACATTCCGGTGGGTAGATATGAACTATTGGGAGACAGTTACATACACGAGGTGTGGGAGCTTCCCTTTCAATACAGGTGTGTTAATGGTTTGAGGGAGGTTTTTCTTAGCGGTAGCGAATGCGAAGCTTCTGTCAGCCATTCCATGGTTTGTAAACAGCTGTCCTTGCACGGAGCGTGTAACGCTTCGATTGCTAACTTAGCTTGTTATTTAAAGGGTGTTCCAGTCCCGGTTATTAAAAACACTTTCCAGGTGCTTTCTAACGGCAGTTACGTTGTTCTTAACAGCGAACGCTGCTGTGGCATGCGTGCCGGAATAGTTTACGTTGTCGTTGTCAACAAGGCCGTTACGTGCTGCGGGAATGTGTTGTTTCCCCCCACTCAAATTAGGGAGGTAGCGGACATCTGGCTTCATATTGCTACTTCAAAGGTTGATTTCGACAAGTTGAGTCGGCTGAAAGCTTTATTGTTTCAAAAGCATGTGGCCCTTACATCTGCTAGCGAGACCTACGCACTTCAGGTGGCAAGGTCATCGGCGGAGATACAGTCCCTTTTGAATACTAACTTTCCAAGTCACTTCGGTGAACTTGTGGGACGTATATTTAATGCATCCAGCACTGCTGGTATTGCTCATTTTTTCAAAGCCGTTGGTGTTGGTTTCGCTCACACCTTCTCTTCCATATTCGGTTTGATACCTTCGGCTATACACTCTATTTTCGGAAGCATTTTTGGGGGTTTCCCGATTACTTTGGCTTTGTTGGCTGGAGTCTTGCTATTGTTGCTCTTTTTTCGCAATGGCTGTCCCGCCACAACGAGATCCTATATTGCTGCTCCCGTCAGCGCAGCTGTGTCGTGAACGCATGATGCAGCATTTTGGAGCTACACTCCTGGGCCATTTGGAGTGTGACTGGTCTCTGTCATTCAGAGCGGTTTTGGATTGTGTGCAACCTGTGTTTCGGTGCCTTTGGTGCTCATTTGAACATGCACTGGCTTTCTGTCTCTCACTGCAGCGCCCTCCAGTGGTCGATCCTGGTCTGTTGATGTTCCCGATTAGGGCTCATTCCCAGACTTATGCACTACGGTTGCATTTTCTTCGTGATGCGGTTTATGAGATTCCCTTCCTGGAGGAAGATGGTATTGTCTCTTTCATTGGCCCTGCACGAGGTGCCGCCCTGAATGGTTTTGAGGCCTTGGAACACACCTGCTCCATGGTACTTTGTGGTGTGGATCTTCCGATATTAACATATATCGAAGTGGAGGAGCTCCTACGTTCTATTGCTTCTGTCTGACAATTTGATATTTTTTTTTTCCTCTTCGGCAAAATTGACACTATATTGAATTTGGCCTTATCGTCACATGTTTCCTAAATTTATGACTTTGTTGTCTTCTTACCTTGTCGAAATATATTGTTTATGTTTGGGGCATGTTTTTATGTTATTGGAACCACTTGCTACCGACAAGGGGAGGGTGTAGTGTGGTTAGTTTTACGTATACTTTGCGCATTAGCTTCAGGCTTTAGGCCTTTGTGCACTTTGCCCTGAATGTATTTTATTCATTTGCTGACAGCTTATAGCCTCTGTGCACTTTGCTCTACATGCTTTTTATTAGGCTTCGTACTGTTATTTTTCAAATAGCCAGTTCTACGGTGTTGTTTTTTATTCATATCACACTGTTTTGCCTACTTCAGCACTGGAGTTCTTCATAACATATTCACTCTGTTCTTCAGTCAAGGATACAGTCTGGTACATTGCCGATAGACGTGGTAGGAGTTTAGATTTGGCATTCCTGCGTAGGAACATTTTGTGATCACGATGACATGTTAGTTATAAAATCACTTCCTTGTCCCAATACATCAATGGTGGAGCCCAAGGAATCAGGATTTCTGCTTCCACTGGCTTTGGCCTCAGGAGTTCCACGTCTATGCATCCTACTTCTAACAGCATTCAAAGGCCTGCTTGTCAGTTTGAAGATGAGATGGATGTCATCCACATGAACCATGAATTTCATTGGATGAAGTTGTTTCACCAATGCTCCAATAAAAATTGACACTGGGGTAGATTCAATTCAACTTTTGTGGATCTAGGCTGAAAGGTAGAAGTGCAGCTTTTTGTGAGTGCCCAGACAAGATGGACTTAAAATGACCTCTTGACTGTTACCGTAAATTCTGCAAGATTAAGGCCCTCATTATGACATTTGCGGTAAGTGACGCTTACTGCCATGCTGACTGCCTCCAACATACCGCAACCGCAGCGGTATACAGCTACGCATATTATGACCCACACATAGAAATCCACCAATATACAGCCACACACAAGTCCGGCAGCCCAAAGGTCAGTGATAAACTGTTGGTACCAAAACCCACACCGTTACGCCAACAGAAATACGCCCACAGCAGTATGACCCATGAATCACTGCGGCAGACATTCAACTGCGGTAAACCATTGACTTTACATACAGCCGCACTCAAAATACACACAACCTAACAAAACAACACTACATTGGACAATTCAAACTACACACACCTGACACACATACAAACACCACACCCACACCACTATAAAACACACACCCACATCACCCACAATCCCTTACAACTCAAGAAAATTGGCACCTGAGGGAGAGACACGCCAGGAGCACCCACAGAATCGGAGCCTCAAAACACCATAACCCATACACCCTCCACGCACCTCACAGCACACACCCTCACACACACTACTCACACTACACCCATGGCACCACAAAGACACCCCAGGTTCTCTGAGGAGGAGCTAAGGGTCATGGTGGAGGAAATCATCAGGGTAGAACCACAGCTATTCGGATCACAGGTGCAGCAGACTTCCATTGCTAGGAAGATGGAGCTATGGCGGAGAGTTGTGGACAGGGTGAACGCCATGGGACAGCACCCCAGAACAAGGGATGACATCAGGAAGAGGTGGAACGACCTACTGGGGAAGGTGCGTTCCATGGTTGCCAGACACCAGATAGTTGTACAGAGGACTGGCAATGGACCCCCACCTCCTCCCCCACAACTAACAACATGAAAGGAGCAAGTCTTGGCGCTCATGCATCCTGAGGGCCTGGCAGGACTATCAGGAGGACTGGACTCTGGTAAGTCAACTCTCTATTACTATCACCCTCCTACATGCATGCAGTCACATACCCCCACCCCTACCCTCACCCCCATCACCCCACCCCCTCACATACACCCCACCATCACAACCCACTCATCCCAATACAGAGCCCTGTATGCAACACTAATGCATGGACCCCCATCACAACAGCATGCACACTAGTGACAATCCTTAGCCAACCAATTCACAACTCACACAAGCCAAAGCTGCCATGGTTATAACTATAGAGGGGAACATACCCATGCACAAGATGTCACAAGCAGAAACAATTACACTGCATTTACATCCTCACAGGACCCCCACACAACGTCACCAGAGAGGAGGTGCCAGCAACATCCAGTCCTGCCCAAAAGAGGCCCACAGTGATGACAGCAGCTCTGCACGCCTGGATCAGGATGACCAACCTGGCCCATCAGGGACCTCTGGACAGTCGGTGACCCAGGCACTGTCCCATACCACCACAGAGCCTCCCCCCTCAGGAAACTTCACCACAGCACCTACCCAACGGGCCCATGCCTCTGTCCCCAGGACACATCAATCAGCAGTGTGTCCACCACTACAGCGACCCCAGGCAACCCCACAAACACAGGACGATCAGGGACCTGGGGTCAGTGGCAGTGGGCACACGGTCACGGGACAGAGGCACAGGACAACAGGGAAGCTGGGAGGACAGCTGTGCGACAGGGGGAGGACAGGCCAAGAGAACCGACTCTCCACAAGGCACTCACCAACATCCTGGGGGCATGCCATTATTCCCAGGAAACGATGGGCCAGATACTGTCCAAGTTGCAGGAGACCCAGCGGCTGCAGGAGGGACAGTACCTGGGGATCAGAGAGGACCTGAGGGACATCCACACCACCCTGGTCACCATTGCAGGGGTGTTGGTAGACATGGCCAACACCAAGAGGAAGGCAGTGGCACACCAACGGGCCCCTGACACTAGCCACACCGATGAACAGCCCTCCACCTCGGCTGACGCTAGTGGCCAGGAGGCCCCAATACAGGAACAACAGGCCACCAGCACCCCTCCCCCTGCAGAAGGAGAATCACCGCACAAAAGGCCCCTGTGATCCAGGCAGAACCCAGAGAACATTGCCAAGCCCCCTCCAGGAAATAAGACTCCCCTGAATGTCACCCTTGTGTTCCACTCTGTCACCCTGTCCACCTTGAACTGCCATTGCCCCACTCCCTAGGCCCCCTTGGACAAGGCATCTGTGATACCAATAGACAGGACTCTATCCTGGACAGCCCTCCATCATCAACCCAGCCCATTGTAATACCCCCTACACTTATTATCACATAAATAAACACCCTTGGAACTAATACAAGTATGGAGTCTGTCAATTGATTGAAATATGTATTTGTTTAACAAGCTGTACACATTGCAATTCAAATGTACAGTAATATATACATAGGAATGACCTGTAGTGGGCAGCAGTAAAAACACCAGGAGCCAGAGTCGGGCACAGATGTCTGAAAATAGAGATACCAAAGGGTACAGTAAGTGGCCATAGAATTTGGAAAATCAGGATGCCATATACAATGTCCAACACAAAACTGCAATGGAAGGTGAAGTTACAATGTCTTACCTGTGTGTCACTGAAAGTACTGTTGATTTATAGTTGTTCTGTTGTCCACATCCTCTTCCTCTGCCTCCTCTTCGTCACTATCCACAGGCTCCAGGGCTGCCACATGTCCATCTCTAGCCTCATCCTCCTGTAGAAATGGTACCTGGCGTCTCAAGATCCGGTTGTCCATCATGCAACATGCAACGATGATCTGGCACACCTTCTTGGGTGAGTAGCACAGGGATCCACCTGTCAGATGGAGGCACCTAAATCTGGCCTTCAGGAGGCCAAAGGTGCGCTCAATGATCCTCCTTGTGCGCCCATGTGCTTCATTGTAACATTCCTCTGCCCTTGTCCTGGCATTCCTAACTGGGGTCAGTAGCCATGAGAGGTTGGGGTAACCAGAGTCACCTGAAAATATTGAGGGATACCTGTTAGCCAGACACTCACCCTTAGGGCCAAACCCACTCCCATATACCAACAGACACTGGGTGGGGACCATGTGCCTCTGGAGTTGAGACATCACATATGGAATGCTGCTATTCCTCAAGATAAAGACATCATGCACAGAGCCAGGATACTTTGCATTGACATGGGAGGTGTACTGGTCTGCCAGACACACTATCTGTACATTCAGAGAGTGAAAGTTCTTTCAATTTCTGAACACCTATTCATTTCTCCAGGGGTGGGGGGGACAAAGGCAATATGTGTACCATCAATAGCACCAATGATGTTGGGGATATGTCCCAGTGCATAGAAGTCAGCCTTCACTTGGGCCAAATCTTCCACCTGAGGGAATACTACGTAGCTGCGCATGTGTTTCATCAGGGCAGACAACACTCTGGTCAGCACGTTTGAGAACATAGGCTGTGACATCCCTGCTGCCATGGCCACTGTCGCTTGGAAGGACCCACTTGCCAAGAAATGGAGCACTGACAGTACCTTCACAAGAGAGAGGATACCAGTGGGGAGGCGGATAGCTGAGATCAGGTCTGGCTCCAATTTTGCACACAGCTCATGGATTCTGGCCCTATCAAGTCTGTAGGTTAGGATAACGTGCCTGTCCTCCATTGTCGCCAGGTCCACCAGTGGTCTGTACACGGGGGTATGGCTGCATCTCCTATTCATCCTCACCGGTTAAACTCTAGGGTGAAAAACGGTGAGCAGATGGTCATATTCAAAGATATACTCAGATTAATGTGTTGCATTTTTTACAGAAACAGTATGTGAACATGTAGCTCCGTTGATGTGCCTATGTCTGCTGTGATGCAGTTATGTGCCATGGCCTGTTCCCCCCTGAAATGGCGCCCGCCTGACCTGTAAGGAGGGACAAGTGGAAATGAGGTAATTCCGCTGACGTTGTGCGCCGTTGCAGGAGGTGGTCGATGACCACTGTGCAACACATTATTGGTTATCATTGGGGCCTGCGGGTTCCAGGAGCCAATGGTGATGTACGCCAGCGGTGATGGTACGCACTGCCGCGGATGTGACCGCCATTTTCTATCTGTTCACTCACTTGCTGCCTGACCTTCAACAGGAGAGGACCTACACTGCAAGTGCTGCTGTGACCTGTGTCTGGAACCGACCAAGGCTCGAGTGTCTGGGGAAAGGGCCCCTGCTTTCACTTCTGAGGAGTTGGAGAGACTGGTGGATGGGGTCCTACCCAGTACCCTTTACTTTATGGTCCTCCAGACAGGTACACTGTGAGCACGATGCGTGAGGCATGAATGTATGGAGTGCTGTGTGTGTAAGCCTCATGTGGGGGGGGGGCTGAGGCATCCAGGGCAGAGTGCTGCATGTTTGGTGGGCAATATCTGTGCGTAAGGGGATGGGAGGGATATGGTGGGCCATGAGTATAACAGTCCGGACGGTATGACTAATACCTTTTCTTATGTATCTTTTTTTGCAGGTCATCACCCATCAGAAAAAGGGTATTTGGCGTGCCCTGGGGGTCTTTGACAGGCGGAGCACCCACTGTAAAAAACGGTGGAAGGACCTGTGCCGCTGGGCAAGGAAGACAGCAGAGGCCCAGCTGGGGATGGCCTCCCAACGAGGAAGGGGTGCCAGTCGTACCCTGACCCCCTGATGTTCCGCATACTGGCAGTGGCCTTTCCGGAGTTGGATGGGTGTTTGAGGGCATCACAGCAGCCACAAGGGGGTGAGTATAGACTCTGAATAATGAAGTTGCGCGTGTTAAGGTGTTACCTGGGTGGGGGATGTGGGTGCCCCTAGGCCAGGGCAAACATGGCAGGGTAGGTTCCATGATGGGCAAGTTCAGATGCACTCCAACTACAATAATGCTAATGGGCATCTACTACTGGGCAGGGCCCTGTGGGTTTCAGGTGTGCAGCTAATTGCATTAGGCATTGTACCTCATGGCTTGGTGACTAGCATTGTAACTGGTATTGCTTGGCCCAGTGCATAAGGCTGTTCCCTGTGAGTTGCGTACGCCAATGGTAGTGTTGTTGCTGGCATTGACCAAGTGTATCCTCTGTCCCTTCCCCCCCTTTTTGTTTTATCGCACTGGTGACAGAAAGAGCTGCATCCCACATGGGCCTGGAGGCCGAATCCACCAACGGTGAGGGCACCAGAGGGACGGAGGGCGAGGGGAGCACCATGACGGAGACAGGAGGGGGCAGTTCTGACAGCGACACCTCCTCCGATGGATGCTCCCTGGTGGTGGCAGACACCTCTGTGGCCGCCCTCCCAGCAGACCCTCAGCAAGTTTTACATGCCCGCTCACCCAGGAGGGTGGGCACCTTCTTCTCCTCAGGCACCTCAGGCCCTGCCCCAGTGGCTTTGCACTCCCCAGGACCAAGCAGTGGGCAAACCACCCACTAGAGAGACTGTGGCTTTGCACTCCCCAGGACCAAGCAGTGGGCAAGCCACCCAATAGAGAGACTGTGGCTTTGCACTCCCCAGGACATCGCAGAGGGCATGTAGCCCCCTCCAGGAGCAGTGCCGCTGTACCATCTTCCTGCTGAGGTGCCCCCCATACCCCTTCCCCCTGAGGTGCCTGTGTATCTTCGACCTGATGCCCCAGCAGTGTTCTCTTCGTATTGAGGTAGGAGTCAAGTGTGGCTTTGGCCTAATTGTTATGGCCCTGTGGGCCATGGACATTTTGGGGTTGGCATAGTCCCTCCATTTGTATATATTGTACATACTGTTTTGTGCTTTAAGGACGTATTTATCTAAATTTTTAATATTACACTCACTTTAATCAATTCCTTTCGTCCTTGCATTATTCCTGAGGGTTACAGGGTGGATATGTGATGTTGTTGCATCTGTTTGTGTGTATGGTGTTGGGGATGGGGGTGGGGGTGTTGCGTGTTGCTTGTGTGTGTCACTCTTTCCCCCTTGTGTACTATGTGCGGTAATCACCGTGGTCATCTTCGTCGCTATTCATGTTCCTGGTGTAGGAAGAGATAGACCAGCATTGGAAGTATGTGCAACTCGGGTTCCATGGCGTCGTGGTTCTTCCTTGAGTGTCGAGAGGTGAGTCGTTTCTCTTCTGTGAACTGTTTCCGCCATGCTTTTGATGGCGTTGGTACCGCCCCGAAAATGGTGGTTGATTGGCCTCTAATAATACAGTGGGCGGTACATTGTCTTCCGCCTGGCTGTTGACGGTTACCGCCACGGTGCTTGTTGCTACCGCCGTGGCATTCGGAGTGTTAAAGTGGCTGTCTGTGTTGGCGGTTTCCGCCGTGGTCAAAATTCCATTTTTTTTACCGCCGGCCTGTTGGCAGTATTACCGCCGCTTTATCACCCACCTCCAGGGTTGTGATGAGAGCCTAATTCTGTTGAGCAGTAGGGTGTGGCTGATGGTGTCAAAGGCCACGAAAATTTAAAGCAGAATCGAAGCCTTGATTCTACCAACAACTTTATAGTTCATACAATACTGATAGTATGACAAGCCTGGTGTTTCTACATGGCCTACTCCTAGACCGATCAGAGTCAAAAAGATGATTAAATTCTGCAGACGTAGATCATTTCTACCTCCCTAAGTAGCTTCCTCAGGTAATGATGATGCTTAGGAGTAGTGTGACCAAAGTAGTTTTTCAGACTTCTGAGCAGCACTGCGTCCAATGAGCTGTTGAAAAGATACATTAAGCTGTTTAAAACATCCATGAAGTCAAAGGTAGCTCATCCATTATTCTTGCTGGGAACAGCTCAGCCAGTGAATCAAAAGAGCCAGTGACCTACATTAGAACTAAAGTCTTATTCTTAGTGTCAACTTCAAATTCAGATAAAGCCAATCATGCAGAAATATTTGAGTAGGAGGGTAACTAAATATTAGCTAATGTATGATTTGTTCTTGTATTTTGGTGAAAAGTGAAGAGTTAAGTGCAAATTTCTTAAGGTGAGTTTGCTGAGTGACATGGGCTGATTCATTGAAGATTTAACTGAAAAGAGTTCTTCAGCATTTTCGGGCCTCTACCAAACCCCCTGAAAAATAATTTAATTCAGCCAGTTTGGTTTGATTTGCATTGTCACAGATTAGCCAGAAATATCACCTAGCAATTTTAAATTATAATTCCTTTTCTAGAAACAAACAGAACTGCACAGTTGTAGCGTCCCATTTGGCAAAGCTGGCAACAAACTCCTATTGATCTTGTGAGCTTTAAAAATGGATTTCTTGAGCTATATAGAATAAAGAATTTGATGCATAGCAGTACCCAGATTGTTGTTTAATCCGCTCAATGAGTGGCAGAGTTGGCTTTGATATAAGAATCTCTATCTTACTTTTGTAACCCTTAGGAGCTGATCTTTAATTATGGGTATACCCAATAATCTCCTGTTCCTCTCTTCAACAGTCTTTTTCTGGTAGGTGCTTAATTAAAGGAAAGGGGTTAGATCTTTAACAGGCAGAGGCCCTCATTACGAGTCTGGTGCCGTGGTGGAGGTGGCCGTCACACCGCGGCAGGCCTGTCAGAGTAGACTGCCATATTACAACCACGGAGGTGATCCAACAGCAACACAGGCAAGACACTGCCAGTACTGCCAGTGCGATCAGACCGCCGCCGATGGCGGCAGCCATTTCCAGGCCATCGGTGACCAATTTACCACCCACCATATTATGAGTTAGTAGACCGCCAGGATTTCGGTTGCAGTGCCACTGTCACTAAAAGCCTGGTGGAAACTGGCAGTATAAAAGGAGTCATCAACCTCCAGGTACACAGATGCGTCCACGGCCACCATTGCAAATGAACTGCAAGTCTTCCCAGCATTGTACCTCACCATACACCTTCAGGACCAGCGACAACAATGAAGAAGACAACCGTAGGTACCCCCACCTAGCACACACTGGAGGGAAAGGCAGCATTACACACCAACACACAACACACTCACCCAGCATGGACAGCGAATGCCACACACACACAAACAAATGTACCTTACCAGCACACACATCTATACACACACACACACACACACACACGAACACACAACACATCACGTCCAACATACACGGTCATTCACACACCACACCGCACACACACCACCGCCACTGTCAGACACATCCACACAAAACACCACCTAGTCACACAACCACAACACCAACATGACCACACAAACGCATTGGCAGAGAGGCACAACACATCTCCACAGGACAACACATACTGACAGCAACATTTCACAAGAGCACACAACCAATACAAACAATCACACTGCCAAACAACGTGTAACATCACGCTACGTCCACCCAAAACACAATGTTAATCACAGATAAATCACAACACACACACACCACCACCACACAATGCCACACAACACCAACATAACACATCACAAAAAGTCTAAAGCACAACTCACCCACACAACTCATGCTGCTACACAAACACATCACCTACACTCAAGACACACACCAAATCACACATATACAACACACAAATAATGAAGGAAGGGCAGGACAAGTATGTAAACCACAACACCAGTTGGTGACTGGTACGGATATATTAAGATCATATCCGAATATAATAACAAAACCATATGCAACAGAGGCCTAATGACCAGTTCAAAGTTTTCAAGTGCCCCAGAAACACTGGGCAGAGTTCCTGGCCCCAACTTGACTCCTGACTGCAAAGTGGCCTCAACGCTAAATGGGCATCAATGGGGCAGGCAGGCACCTCAGGGGTGGGTAGATGGGGGTGTGGCAGGGTGCTTGGGTTTGGAAGGGGGATCCTTGGGTCTGGCTTTGGGAGGGGGTGGGGCTTTGGGCTTCTTTCTGGAAGGTCGGTGGGATTTTGGTAGGGGAAGGGGCATTGGTACTAGTAGGAAGGCCATGGGAGGACTGGGAGGGTGAAGGGCTGGCTAGGGGCAGGGGGACATGGCATCTAGGGGCAACACTGGGTGGGACAGAAGCAGGCAACAGGTCAGGAGAGGCAAGGAATACTTTCTTAGGGACACAGGGGTGGTCAACTGAAAAAGGTTTAGGAGTGGAGGTAGAGGAAGTGCTTGTATGATGTGGTGGTGTGCTGGACGTGGATGCAGGTGTATGCACTGTGTGTTTGTGTGGTGGGTGCATGTTGGGTGGGTGAGTGAGCAAGTTTGTGCTTCTTTGGTGGAGGTGGAAATGATCCACAGAGAGGGAATAGAAGATGTATGAGTGTATGTTGGTTTGGTGGCTGCAAGTGAGGTGGATGTGATGTATGTGGTAGTGAAGGTGGTTGTGGTGAGCACGGATGTGATGTCTGTGATCTCTGTAGGCTGGCCAAGCACTGTGAATGCATTCCAGGTGGGCATCAGACTGCTGCATCTGGGATGCCAGTCCCTGGACGGCTTTCACAATGAGTGACTGCTGCATCTGGGATGCCAGTCCCTGGATGGCTTTCACAATGATTGACTGCCCCACTGAGATGGACCTCAGGAGGTCAATAGCCTCCTCACTGAGGGCAGCAGGGTTGACTGGGGCAGGGGCAGAGGTGCCTGTGGCAAAGGAGACACCCACCCTCCTGGGTGAGGGGGCAGGGCAACTGGGAGGGGAGCCACAGAGAGGGCGGTGCTGGTAAGAGTGGTGGTTGACAAGGATGGTGCTGGGATGGTACCAGATGGGTCTGCCTTTGCCAGGGAGCCGCCACGGAGGAGGAATCTGAAGAAGATGGTATAGCTGATCCAGTCTCCCCTGTGGTGCTTTGCTCATCCTCCATCCCACTTGTCCCCTCGGCGTTGGTGGACTCTGCCTCCTGGGTCCTGTGGGATGCAGCTTGCTCACTCACTGGTGCCCCTTCTCCTTCACCAGATGATGCTAATGCACACATAGACAGAGGAGGAGAGAGAAGGAGGTTGGGAGAGAAAGAAAGAGAGGAAAGGGTCAAAACGTGTCCATTTTATAAACATCCAAACCAGATATCCACTTATCAGGCCTGTGACTATAAGGGGGTATGATACAATTACTATACACATAGCTCAGATAGCCATGACGAACTATGCAGCTTATTACCTCACCTCTTCACCCAGCAGACAATATTGAACCTCCTACATGCCTTTCATCTGTCATAGTCACCTGTTTATTCATAAACTCCATGAACATATTTACCTACATGTCAATCATAACACAATGAAAAATAAATAAATTTCAGAAGGTACTGTATACACAGACGATCTGACAGGTATGTGTGGAATACATCTTGTATAGATGTCCTTTCATATTGCAACAAATCCTCTTTCATTGTACACTACACACACCTGTCACATCCCAAATACAGAGCTAACAAGATAACTGTGGTTCTGTAAAGTAGAATCAGGGAGAGAGAATGAAGCTTGTAAAATGACTCAACATTGAAGTATTTCTCAGTATTTCATAGTTGCAGTTGACATTTTGGTACAGCACCACCACATCTATGCTTACAAAGCTAGTGCACATCACTGCAAAACAATTGGAGTCACAACCATTACTGTATACTCCTCTAATTCCTTTAGTCCTCGTTAATACCTATGTCCAGTAAGGGACACAGTAGTAAACCTTTCCAATGTCACCTTACCCCCTTGTGGCTGCTCTGCTGCCCTCAAGTGCCCATCCAATTCAGGGTATGCAGGCATTTAAGGAGGACAGGGTCTGATGGGCACCTCTTCCTTGTTGGGAGGCCATCCCCAACTGGGCCTCTGCAGTTTTCCAGGCCCAGCATCTCAGGTCCCCCCACCGCTTCCTGCAGTGGGTGCTCCACCAGCTATGGACCCCCAGGGTCGGCACTTGTTTGGCAATGGCTCTCCGTCACCCTTTCTTTTGATGGGCGCTGACCTGCCTGGGAGATAGAGAAAAAAATGTAGATGACACATGACATTATCAGCATTTACTGGCATACAGCATACACAGCACATGCACATACCCAGTACACTGTACACCACATACAGGAGTACCATACTATTCCACCTTTCAGACATCCAATTTCAAAGTGCACACACTTTCATTTTCAAACACCACCTGAAATGTAAGTAATAAAGGGCCAGATGTATCATCATGGCCCTTTGCGATTAGGAAATAGCGATTTTTAAGAAATCGCTATTTCCGACTCGCAAAGTGCCATGTATCACATTTGCGAATCAGTAATAGCTATTTCTTAAAAATCGCAAATGCTATTAACGAATCGCAAATTGCAATACCGACCCCATTTGCAGCTATGGGCCTGTTGGCCCATATCTGCAAATTTGTTGCATTTCCAAAATTGCGATTTCTGGTTCAGAAATCGCAATTTTGGAAATGCAAAACCCCAGGGTGCTTGGGGATAAGGCCCCCTCTGCTGCACCCCAAAATTGTTTTGGGGGACATGTAATGTGCACACATGCCAAAAGGGCATGTGTGCTTTACATGTACAATTTAAAAATGCATTTTAAATGCATTTTAAAATTTTGCACATGGTTACCACCAAGTTCAACGTGGTGGTAATTAGCGATTCCTAAATGCCAAAATCGTATTTAGGAATTGCTTCATACATGTGCTAAGAAAACGCAAATAAGGAATCTTTATTTGTGATTTCTAATTAGAGAGTCACAATTTGCGACTCTCTAAACAGGGTCACAATTTTAAGGAATCGCTATTTTAGCGATTCCTTAAAATTGCGTTCAGAATTTATTTCATACATTCTGAAATGGCATTTTGCATTCGCAAACGGGCATTCGCACCGTTTGCGAATGCAAAATGCTTTCATACATCTGGCCCCAAATGTTGTACTGGCCTGTTCATCTGGAGCCCCATATAACTGTCCATACAGGGGTGGGACCCCTTCCACATGTTTCTCCAGTTCCTCTGGAGTGAAGTCTGGGACCCTATCCCCTGCAATACAGGACATTGTGGCTCCCAGATACAGAACACAGCAGCTCACGCATGTCAGGAGTCAAGTGAGTTGGGCTATACAAAATGCCGCGGTCATGACAGTCACGCCAGCGGTGATCATCATTGGCCCCAGTTCTCCATAGTCACCAGTGTTAACAATGAGGAGTTGCACTGCGGTTCCGCCCGCCTTTCGCCATGAAGGCTCCCGCAGGCGAAATGAGGTCACTTCCATCTGTCCTCTGCATACAGGACAGGCAGCTGCCATTTCACATATTTAAATGTATTTTATGTGATCCCACAGTGTATTATTTACTTGAATATTTTCACAATATGCCCAATGTAAGGGGTATACTCATTGACACTCACATATGAAGTGGGTGTCAGCTGGCAATACTTCAGGTGTATGTGCATGTTCAGGTAAAAACATTCTGTACAGTGAAATATAAAGGAAGCTTTTGTTTGTTCATAACTTAATTTCCTGTACACGCCCCTCTATCACAAGTATGGCAATATGGGGTACTGCCATAATGTGTGGGTAGGAATGGTATGGGGATAAATGTTTCCATCTGCAACATGCCTGACCACTTGCAGGACCAATCCTTTCTGATTGTATTATGACATATATTGGTCACAACACTGTAAGAAATGTACTGAGTACTGTTTGCCCCCCTGCCAAATCGGAGTGATGAGGAATGCACCAGTCTACCTGCCCCTAGTGGACCTGGAAACCATAGAAGTGAGACACACTACGATGACCTATCAACTGTACCGTCTGACCATCAGGGAACTGGTTGACCAGTCAGCCTGACCTCCTGCCAGCCTTAAGGAATCCCCATGCCATCCCTCCAACATTATAGGTGTTGTCTGTCCTGCATTTTTTGGCTAGTGGCTTGTTTCAGGTGACTGTGGGACTGGCTGTAGGGATGTCACAGCTGATATTCAGTGCAGTGTTACAGGATGTGCTGGATGTCCTACTAAAGCGTATGGACAGGTACCTAAGGTTCCCACAACGACCAGAATTGAACACTGTTAGGCTGCCTTTCACTACATCGCTCATGTGCCACATGTCATAGGGGCCATAGATGGTACTCACATTACCTTAGTACCTCCGAGGGCACATGAACAGGTGTACAGAAACCGGAAGAGTACATATTTGATTAATGTTCAAATGGTGTGTCTTGCAGACCAGTATGTATCACATGTGACTGCGAAATTTCCTGGTTCAGTACATGATTCCTACATCCAGAGGAACAGCAGTGTCCCTGCATTTATGTTACATCTACAGTGAGAAAAGGCCTGGCTCATTGGTAAGTGTACCGGTGTATATGTCAGACGTCTGAACTACCTCTTTCCACAGTTCGCTGTATGCCTATCACAGTTCCCTAATGTACTGTTCCTCTGTCTACTCAGGTGTCTCCGGATACCCCAACCTGTCCTGGCTCCTGACTCAGTCAGATATCCACCTACAGATGAGGAGGACAGGTACAATGAGGCACACGGCCGGACGAGGCGTGTGATAGAGAGGACATTCGGCCTGTTGAAGGCAAGATTTCATTGCCTCCATGTTTTGGGTGGTGCCCTACGGTACTGCCCAGGGCAAGTCTGCAAGATCGTTGTTGCATGCTGCACAATCTAGCCCTCGGAAGGCACATCCCACTGTTGGAGGAGGAGGACATTGCTGCAGGACCTGTGGGTAAGGCTGGTGACCCTGGTACTGATGAGGAGGCAGACAAGTTGGAGGCAGATGACAACAGGACTGACCTAATTCACCAATACTTTCAATGATTCTCAGGTATTTGTGGTCTAAAGTTTAATGAACAGTTGAACCCTGTATGGGAGATGTGTCCTTTCTGCTTCAATGTTGTATGCATCAAGGCGGATGTGGAGACTACTTCCTTTCATCTTTGTTTTCAAACCAGACGGGATGCTGAGTTGACTTGAGGGGCAGTGTAAATGATATGCTTGCATTCATATGTGATAAATGCTGGTGCCATTACATCTAATCCTCATAGATGTACTCAAGTTGAATGGTCCTAACTCTGAATTGATAAGACAATGGAATGTGCACATCTTTGATTTGTCCTGTTCAGCAGCCCTATCATTTTGTACTCTGAGCTTCTGTCTGGCATCTACCTGTTATTGAGTATGCAAGGTAGTATACTGTTAGGGGTGCCAGCTATATGGAATGATACCATTGCTTTGCTTGTGCCTTACTGACAGTCCTAGCCTGTAGATATGTGGTGTGCGGCCCACTGCAGCATGTACCCTGTGTATGTGTAATACTGCTGTATGTGCACTATGATGGGCTACAAGTGTTACTTCATTTAACCTTTTCCCTATTTTGGTTTCTGATCAGGTCACATGTGTGTTTACAATCTGCACCGTGACATGACCGTTGGCTCCCTTCCCAATGGATGTTACTGCTGTATGGATGTCCTGACACACCTGCTGGGAATTCCTGCTACATCGGTTACTCTGACAAGCCTGTTATACAGATATGTGTATTTGATCACTGTTTGTTAGCAAAGATATCACTTTGAACACATACACCATTACTTGTGCTTATTAGTGTTTATTTTGTGTTTACCATCACAGTTCTAAGGAGTGGGATCATAGTTTCTGAAATCATCAGTGTGGGTGGTCCAGCCGTTGGTTCCACATATCCTGTATCCATGAGCCGGGGGAAAATGGTGTTTGGCATTGGACAGTCAACAAGGTGTATCATTGGCACACAAGGGATAATGTTCAGGTGAGGGATCACTTCCTGGCGGTGTGTTTGGTCTTGGCCTCAGGTCCTTCAGGATGTCTGGTCGGATTACCTCTTTTGCGGGGGGTTCCCCTTGCTGGCCCTCCATCCCAGTATCTGGGGCAGACGTTGAGGGCACAGATGTTGTCAGACTGCTGGATGGGGCCTGCTAGTGGATGGAGGACGCACGCTGGACTCTGGTGGGTTCAGTGAGCATCCCCACAATGGAGACCATGGTGGCATTGTGTGCATGCAACTGCTGCATGGCCTCCTGATGCTATTCCCTCTGTAGCCTCTGCTTCTCCTGCAAGGTGGTGAGTATCTGACCCATCATGTCCTGAGATTTCTGGTAGGCTCCCAGGACACTGGAGATGGCCTCCTGGTCAGTCAGGTCGGGTTGCTCACTCATCCCTGGGCCCACAGTTACCCTCCCACTGGCCCATGTCCCCTGTGCCTGTGCCCCTGGCAGAGTGTGCCCCCTCCCACTGGACCTTTGTTGTCTTGGGTTTGGGGTGCCGACTCTGGTCCCTGTACTGTGGGGCACACTGATGATTGATCTGTCCTCAGAACACAGGTTTGGGGAGGTGGACTCAGCTGTATTGTAGGTGCCACAAGGGAGGGCAATTCAGTTGTGGGCATGGTGAGGCTGTTGGTGTTGGACTGACCAGTACTGCCTGATGGGCCAGGTAAGTCGTCCATTTCAAGACATCTAGAGTATTCTTCCACTAAAGGACCCACTTCTAGGAGATTGCTTTCTGTCTCTGGCATCCTCTGCTGTGTGGCAGTACTATGGATATCTGTGAAGTGAGAGGAAGTGTGTTACATGATGATTGCTGACCAGTGGTGGCATTGATAGTATCTTAACAACTGCGACTTTTTGGCTCTGTTGGAAGTTGCTATTGTATTATTTTGCTATATGGTTGACGATGGTATTGACTGCTGTCATTGTCATGTACTGATATACATTCAGATTTGTTTGATGGTGGGGGGCTGACATGGTTATACATGCAGGTGTCCAAATGTGAAGTGGTATTAGCAGTTCTACAATGGTTGGGAGTGTTACTTTGTGGTAGTTGTGGTACTTGCTGCAGTATGAGAAATCCATGCACTATGTGGGGCTGTGTGGGAATGGAGTTAGTGGGGAGCTGTGGCATGCATGGAAGGGTGTTGGGTTCTGGGTGAATTGGTGCATGTAGTGTGGTGTAACGGGGTGGCAGTGTGGAGGGATACATGCTGTGCAAGAGTATATAGTGCCCGGGGAGTGCTGTTGACTTACCAGAGTCCTGTCCTCCTGGTATTCCCGTTAGACCCTCTGGGATGTAGGATGGCCAAGACCTTCTCCTCCCACGATATTAACTCAGGGGGTGAGGTATGGGTCCACAGCCAGTCTTGTTGATAGCAATCTGGTGTCATGATGCCATGGAACGCACCTTTCTCAGTAGGTCATTCTACCTCTTCCTGATGTCCTCCCTTGCAGATGGTTTCCCACTGCGTTCACCCTATCGAAGATCCTCTGCCATAACTCCTTTTTCTGGGCCATGAATGTCTGCTGGACCTGTGCTCCACACAATTGTGACGATTTTGTCAACCATGACCCTCAACTCCTCATCTGTGAATCGTGGGTGTTTTTCTGATGCCATGGTGGTTGTGTTGTGGGTGGTGGGGTGTGTGATGTGCAGGATATTGGGCGTGGTGTTTGTTGGGGTGAGATTGAGTGCTGGGTGTTCGTGTGGTTTGTGGTGTTTGTGTGCAGTGGTGGTGTGCGTGTTGTGTTGCTGATGCTGTTGTGTGTTGTGTGATACGTGTTCAATGCAATGGTGCCTATGAAATCCTGTTGCAGTGTCTTCTGTTGGTGCGGTCTTCCCTCTCTCTGTCAAATGTTTCTGTATGTAAAGGATTGTGAGGGGGTGTAGGAGTGTGTTATATATTGCTGTGATCAGGTGTGTGTGGTGTGATACATGTGTATCAGGTGTGGGGTATTCTTATTGTCCAATGTGGTGTTGTGTTCTGTTTGAGGTGCGTTGGTGACCGCAGAGTTTCAGACCACCAATTGATTTCTGCAATGCAAAGACCGCATTGCTGATTTGTGGGTCGTAACATGGATGGTGGGATGTTGTCGGCGTGGCGGTGCTGGAGGTGGAAGCGCATCTCTCCCGCTGTCGGTCAGGCTGACGATTGCAGATTTTTGGCTGGTGTTGAACTGTGTTCTGTTGGTGACTTGTAATACAGTGGTCTTCAGACATCCATAAGTGGTGGTCTTTCGGTGCCTGCTTACACAGGGGTCTTCAGGAAATACCGCCAAACTCGTAATGAGCACCAGAGTGTCACAAGATGTAAAAATAGAATGCACAAGATAACATGAGTGGAGAACTGGGCAAGAGAACTGCATAAATAAACTACAATCCTAATCCTAAACCGCTTGTGCAAAAGTAGGAGGGCCTTTTGTGCATGAAGATTCCAGTCACAAGCACAATGATGTTATATATTTTTTAAATAATGTAAATCAAATGATTCAGTTACAAAATAGATTTAAGCTTTAATAGCCTGCCGGGGTTGGAGGATTGAACAAAATAATAGTAATACAAAAGTAATACACATCAGCCACTGTGGAATAACTAAACACGAAAGAGTCAATACTAGCTAAATTAATCCACTATATTCAAATTCAAAGAATTTAGTACTAGGTATTATGCATTGATGTAGATGAAGTTTTACTGCTACTTTGAGGTCACAATAATCATCTTTACTTGACAAGTTCGACATTATATTGTGTGAAGTTCTAACAAGTTAACTGTAAAGTGGTGCACTTGATCGAAATTAATACAGCAAACAGAACAACACATTATTAATAGATATAGTGGCAACAGGGCCTCCAAGCTGTCATCACATATTATTTTTCCTTGTTATTGGTACATCATGTATGCAAGAGCTATTTCATTCAAGACATGTCTGCAAAAAAGAAATATGTTTAAATTAGAAATCCGCTTTTGAAGCAGTTGAGCGGCTTTTTATGTTAAAATAATGGTGAAAGCCTTCCTAAGCCTGAGTTCAAATTGTCTGTATTGTTATGAAACTTCCAAATTTTGGCCTGACTCATCTTTTCTATACTTGGCGTCACTGCTTTTGAGATCATAGATGCTTTGGTTGCTCCTGAAGCACATTTATTATGCTTACTGTTAACATTAACATCCGAAAGAAGCCTACATTTTACAATAATTATTACAGAAGAAAAAAAGCTAAATCCAGATGGGATTCTAATCACGAAGCAGAATCCTAACCCAATCAAAGTATCTGGGATCTCTCAGCCACACAGATCTGTAATGAATCTTTCCTCTGTCTTCTCTGTGACCAGTGAAAAAATAGAGCGACTGGTGAGCCATTGCTGCTCATTACGTTAATCTACATTGTAAGATGTTTTGAAACTGCCATCTGCTTATCAAAAGACCAAGGCCCATATGTATACTTTTTTAGCACCTCATTTGCGCCACTTTTTGATGCAAAAGTGGTGCAAACTTACAGAATAAATTGTATTTTGTTAGTTTGCACCTCTTTTGCATCAAAAAATAACGCAAATGCGGCGCTAGAAAAGTATAAATATGGGCCAAAGTGCGTCGAACAACCATTTTAGCAGAAATTAACGGAAAACATGGGAGCTTAGTTCTAGCGGAGATGGCCGACTCTCTGTTAGCTCCCGGCCAATTGACCTGCAATCCTGAAAACTCGTCAGCCATGACATGACTGAGTGGATTTATAGATGGCTCCACTGTCCCCCGCCCTCCTCTACCTGCTGGGGGAACAAGATACTACGTGGGCTGGCCCTATTCACCCTAGGCCCTGATGCCATGGACTATGTGGGCCACGACTGTGAACCTCTCCCTGCCCAGGCTATGCTGCTGACTTTGGGGAAGGCAGTGGAATGGCCCAGAAGTGCTGGTGCTGCCATGGAATGTTTACCCTGGCATGCCACCTCCACAGCTGCTGAACAAGCCCCTGTCTAAAACTCACTTGAAGGTGCTGGTGCTGCCACTGTGTGCGCATCTTGGCAAGTTGCCCTGTGGCCTATTTCACAATGATGCACAGTCCATCCAGACTCTATTGGTGGAATCTGTACTACGGGAAGTGTCTGCAGGACTATTACCTCCCGTTAGCGGTTCCCCTTGGGGCCACAATCTTTCTGCCTCATAGGTTTGGCCCTTGAACTGCTATTTTAGATTTAACTGCTCTCCCTCTGGGTCTGGAAGTTGAATACCATCTACTTCAAATGATGTCTTTAACCGGCGACCATCTTTGAACCAGGTGACTCCCATTCCGGTGATACTGCAGTTGGCTCCCAGCCCTCATTGTCATTGCTGCTGCCCATTACTAGAAGGTCTTCTTTGTACCACTTCCACCCTGCACTTTGCTCCATCAAAGGCCACAGCCTGCTTATGGTGCATCTATGTCTCCCTTCTTTCATGCCAGATTTCCAAGGGAAGGCTATTCATCAACTTACAATCACAGAGGCTGTAAGGGGCCAAACCACAGTCTGCTGTCCCTCACCCCACTTACGATCATAGAGTCGTCCTCCTTTGAATCTCTAATGAAGCAATTTCAGTAAATGAAATCCACCTTGGGGTAGCTCAAGTGCCCTTCCTCAGTAGTTGCAGTGGAGTTACAAGCTCTGTGTACTGAGATGTCCATGTTTCATACATGACTCAATGGCACAGGACAGCAGCTCACTGCTCTAGAACAACAACAAGCTACAGCCCATGATTGGGGTCAGAAGGTATGTTAATGCAGAAATGCCTCACCAAATTCGAGGACAGTAGCTGGTGCCAAAATATCCAAATTTATGGCATGCCAGTGCTGAAGCAGGTATGTTAATTAGGAATATTATTGAGTGTTTATGAATTTTGAATAATAAGAAAAATTGTAGAAATAATTAACATAGAAAATGAATGTGCATGTTTGAAAATGTGCCCACGGAGAGTGGTCACCAAGATTCCCGAATTATATATAAAAGTGACAAAAAATATGTGAAATGTTGAAAATGCATAATAATGATGTAGTAGTATGCCATATTGAGATATATAACGTATGTTTCACATTATATAGTAGAGCTAAATAAGCCGAAGTCGTGGCCTAGTTTTGCCAGGCCACGTGCAGAAACTGAATAATATTGCAACTGAATGTGAACCGCTCCTTGTTTAATAAAGTCTGTTTAGCTAGAATTTTTATGCGATGAACCAACAGACAGGAGATGATGGAAATGTATCAAGGACTGTGTAAAGCAGACGGGATGTACTTTCCCAGGACTCGAATAACGGAAATACTGACTGAAGAAGAAGATGCAACATTTTTGATACCTGACGAGCCAGATGATAATTATATTGTACAGTGAACCAATCAACACCTTGAGAACTGAGTAATAGCAGAATTAATAGATTTGAAAACCTATTTTTTTTTGGATAGAATCATAACGGGTGACTAATTGACCAATTTGAAATTGGGGGATAGTCTGGGTGACTTTGATATAATGCAGTGACAAAAGGGGAAAACTTCAGAACTGATGTAGAGGTGCTAGGGGCAGATGTCGGAGAAGAGACCTCTTTTCAAAATTGATGCGATATTGGGGAGAAGAGGTTTGAGATTCTGTCATTGGGCTCATGCTCTTGAGAGCCTGATGCGATGCTGATCAATTGATGACCTGATGACGAAGACTGATTTTGTTGCTGATCCATATTGTGGGTTGGTAGTTAAGACAATGTGACTGAATTAACTTTTATGCCTTTTCTTTCTAGGTACCAACTGTGCTGTTTTTATACAATTTTCTCTTAACTAGATGTTTTTCCAAATTAACGTTCTAAACTGTTTCCACCTGAAGTCCCACATGCTAATGCTCATCTGTGTTAGGTGAGGGTCCTATGTTACGACGCTGACATATACAATGACAAATGATTGACAAATTAATTTGCTGAGGTCTGCTACTGATGTTGACATATTCATCTTTATTGGCTTATGTTGAAGCATTAGAATGTATGATTTCTCAAGTTCTGATTAGAATATGTTATTGGTGGTCACTAACAAATTAAACTTTAGTTGATTGAATAAAAGTTTGAATTGATCTTACGAATTAGAATTGTAACTAATAGGGAAATAAAATTGCTAAAACGTACATTGAGTTATGGTTATTCATGAAAATGTTGACGCTATTAACTGCTGATTAATGATTCTCTTAATAGTCATTGATTTGTGCATATGATTATTCATGGGCATTGGTTACTAGATAGCTAGGATACTCCATGCAAATCAAAGGTTCATCGACCTACACGTGTCCCATTGTAAGTTTACTTACTAAGGATCAGGCGTGCCAACAGTTTTTGGTAGCAGCTTGATGGTTAGTTTCCTTGGGGAACTAGTTATGTGGTGACCAATGGTTATGGTGGTAGTTTGAATTAGGGTTAGTTGTTCATTAATATTGTGATTTGGATTTTGTTTTTCATAGTGGCAATTGTAGCAAGAATGATATTCCCTTAAGCCCAGAAATGACTTTCCCAGATCCTGCAAGTAGAGTTGGGTATGTTCTCGGCATCCTAGTGATAGTGTGAAAGTGTTAGAGTGCGCTTGCAAGAGCTTATGCAAATCGCAGGTGAATTGTGACATATGAGAGGAAAGTAGGGAGTCTGCGTACTCCAGTTGAGGTTTAGTAGGAGTGTGCGTACTCTGCAGTATGAGAGTAGGAAAGTCATCGAACTTCATATGTGTGTGGTGCTTTGTGCTAAAAAAGTGTCCACGTAGTTGTTGGTGATGTATGGACCCTGCATGGTCTAAGACTCCGGAGTATATTGAGACACTTGGTTTTATGTTGTAATCTGTCTAGTTTAGTAGGTTGATCGGGCGTGGTCAACAAGTCGGTGTGTAAGTTAAGTGAGTAAGAGAAGTTTTCGACTGAGATTTGGCAAGTCCTATGTGCACCAGGACAGACCCATTGATCAGCTGAGAGTAAACGTTGCGGGTCGAATTTTGCTTGCGGATGTGGGAGACTGAGAAAGAGGAATAGCTGCATGAGCAAAAGGGCCATCAGTGAAAATCCACAAGATCTCTGAAGCGATTGTGTACCTTCCCGTAGTAAACCAGCTGATTTGTTTTGGTTATTGGTTTTTGGTTAGTGCTCGCAATAATTTGCATTTGTTTTGTGTGAATTGGAGTTAGGAGGACAAGCCGCAAGACTTTGTCAGCCATAGTGTGTGAGTGTGACATCAGAGTGAGCCGCGCTAGGATAGGCTGGTTAGTGAGAAGAGTCACAAGTGGATTGGCAGCCGTCCTTGAGAGACTATTGGTTGAGAAAGCGGATGAAGGGAATCTTGGGAGTAAAAGTAATTTCCTTAATTGATTTGAATACACAAAGACAGAAAAGATTAAGTTTTTCAAGGCGTTTAGGAGTGCCATGAAGGGTGATACATATATTAAGATGACAGTGGGGGAGCCTACCCCACCGGAAAATTATCTGGCTTATATTGTAATGGAGGAGCAAGGTGTCATGCCATTTCTTTGGTTAAAAGAGTGGTGCAAATTGACAGAGAAACAGGGAGCTTTAGTGTTTCCAGAACATGGAACATTTAATTTGAGAATTTTGGAACAGTTGCAAATGATGCTGTATGAGACAAAGCCTCTTCCGAGACCACCACAGCTTGAGGCATTAGCAGTTTGGGAGCTTATAGCGAGACAGCAGCAAGAAATCAAATTTCAGAGGAGACTAAGGAAGGTAGAGAAGGCCCTAGCAGAAGCAAGATGGGATTGGGAACAGAAAAGGTGGAGAACAGCGACATTTCAGGATGTTAAGTTGTTTCCTGCTTTTACAGAGGAAGATGAGTCTGATGGGAAAGAGGATACTAGCAAAAGTGATAAGAGTTCGTCATGGAGTAAAAAGAAGAAAAAGTCTTACATAATGGAAGAAGACTCGGATGTCGAGGATCTTATTACTCAGATGCTGAGAGATCGATCTCCACCATATGCAGTGAATGAAGGGGGTCCAAGTACTAGTTCTGCTCCAACTGCCCCAGCTCAAGTGACGGGGACAGTGAGACCAGCACAAACAGATAATGGACAGGTACAAGTGGTAGTGCAGAGTATTCCTAATGCAGTGACTACTTCGGTAGTCCAGGCACAGATGCATCCACCACCGGTACAGAGAATTTATCTAGAAATATCGATTCTTGAGACAACCTCAAACTTAGTGGTTCCTATGGAGCAAGTGGTTCCAATGCTGATGCTAGTTCAAACCGAACTGACTCCAATGTTATTATCTCAGGCACAGCCACAGTGTTTACCGAAGTTCACACCGATGACAGGGACACAGACAGATATAACACCAGTGAAGAATCAGAGTATGGGAGTAGCCCTTCCACAAAGTACGGGTGTCAGAGCAGCACCAGATGCAATATCGCTGGCAATATTGTTTGCGCAAAAGAAGCCAGTTTCTGGAGAACAGGGTGAAATGTCACAAAGCTTCGTGAGGAGGGGTGTGAGAGAGCATGTGCAGGTGGATTCATCTATGGGTCAGACCTTTGATGGATCTAGGCCATTAATGGACCTTAGTCCACTTGTTGCACTTCCAGATGCCGTAAATGGCCCGAGTGTAAGCCAGAGCTTGAAGCTTTTGACACCTCAAAGTCCAGGTGTAGTGGTACAACATGGGCCATTGCCGAACGCAAGTAATGTTTCATTACAGGGATTGACAGCACAGCAATTAAATGAGTGGTTAGACAGTCTGAATACCCCATTGAACACATCTAAGAGTGAAGGGCAAATTGATCGCATAAGGCTGGCTACAGAAATAACTGAATTAGTTGAGGTCAATGGGATTCAATAGGTTAGAATCCTATACTGAAGAAGAGCTGAGATACTGGTGTCTGAGAATTACAAAAGAAGTGGACAAGATACATCAGAAATTGGCAGATTTGGCAGAGAAGCATGACATAGAAATTGAGAAAATGAAGCATTTGAAAAGAAGTGACAGGTTAGATTTTGTGGCAAAAGATTTTGAACACATGAGATCAGCTGGGATGAAAGCGCATCTTAAAGAATTATTGCAGAGTGCTCAAATTTGGGGAGTATTAGAAAAGTGGGAAGGCAGATGGGCAAAGAAGAAGGACAAATGAAAACGAGATTCACAAGAAGGGTCTGAATGTGTTCAGAAAGAAAAGGATCCAGTAAAACTTTTACCAATGAGGGAAATTCCAGGAGGGCAGTTTGTTCATGTTCCTTGGCACAGAAGTGATATTCTGTCATTCACAAATGATTATCCAAAGTTGAGGGAGAAACCGATTGAGTGGTATCAGCAGACAGATAGAATTATGAATCTTTCGAAATGTCTGCTGGAAGACCTGAATACTCTGTTGGAGATAGTAGTGCCAGCTGATTTGTGGGTTGAATATAAGAGAGCAGTAGATTGGAAAACAAGTGAACTGGAAAGAGATAGAGTTACAGGTGCACCATCACCTGAAGTGATGAAACATTATTATAAGGTGATTGAGTTCCTGAAGACAATAATCTTGCCTAAAAACATTGACTGGCAGAGAACTGAGATGACAGTGCAGGAAGTAAACGAGTCAATACATACATACTATGAAAGATTATTGAAGACATTCAATGAGTACAGTGGTAAAGAAACAAGCAAGCCAAAAGACATGTTGCACTTTGTGTTCAGGTTTGTGGAAGGATTGAGACCTGCTTTAGTGCAGCAGATACTGCAGCAGCAGGGAACTGTTATGTTCCAACCTCAGGTGAGAGGTAGAGGTCATGGAGTCAATATGAATCATGGTCCAGATTTGAATACGGTAGTGGTTCAGAATGATGTGCAAGGGATGAAAAAGATGTTACCGTGTCATCTTTGCGGAAACGTGGGACACTGGAAACGGGAGTGTCCGATGATGGTGCAGGATGGTGTGATTCAGCAAAGTGGTGATGTCAATACGTTTCAAACTGTGAAAGTCCCTAGAATGAGAGAATTTGATCCAAATATCCAGAATAACATGAATCAAGTGCATAATTTTCAATCCTTGCAGCAGGTGCAAATGCCTTGTGCACAAATGACACAGTTGCAACCAATGCAGCAGCAGGTTCCTATGGTACCTAGACAGCAAATGCAGATACCTCAAGCCCCGATGGAATTGCAACAGATGATGCTTACTCAGCAGGTCACAGGTCAGAGACAAGACAGAAGTAGTGACACAGTGAACCAATTCCCATTCCATAGTGAGAATTAAATAAACAACAAATGGATGTGTGATAGTTCGGATGAGGAGCCATGCATGCTTGCAGCGTCCCTAGAGGTCGATCAGAGAGAACCTTTTGTGAAAGGAAAGGTGATGGGTCATAGGTTCTCATTTCTATTAGACACAGGAGCTACATGCTCTACAGTAAGAAGTGCAGAAGTTCCGAGCTTACATCTTTCAGGCAGGACAGTTCAGGTTGTAGGGGTAGCGAATAGACAGTTGATACATTTTGTATTTGTATTTGTATGTCTATTGGTATTTATAAAGCGCATTCCGGCCAAAGCATTGAATCGCTCAAAAGAGAGGAGCAAGTGACAGCAGAATTAACACGGGAATAGCCAAGTTTTAAACAACCTCCTTAAGGCCATGAAATGTTGTTCCTTCCTTATACACAGAGGGAGTGAGTTCCAGCATTCGGCCGCTTTCACCGTAAATGCCTTGTCACCCCATCTAGCTTTGTAGGTACGAGAGACCTGAATCAAAGAAGCTCCTGTGGATCTAAGTTGCCGGTTAGGCCTGTACCAGCATAGCCTAGAAGATAAAAATACAGATCCACTTCCCTGTATGGCCTTATAGGTCAGACATAGGGTTTTAAACCTAATTCGTTTCACCACTGGTAGCCAATGCAGTTGTTTCAGGCTGCCACTGGCAGAAGCCGAACACAGAAAATTAAGTATAAAATGGGCAGCTGTTTTCTGAATTAACTAAAGCTTCTAAAGTGATGCCTTGTCCAGATTAAGCGTTAAGGCATTACAATAATCCAATTTTGACTTTACCAGTGCTACAATGACTGTAACTTTCCATTCCCTTTCTAAGTAAGGGAGAATCTGTTTCAGCATTTTCAGGATCCAAAAACTAGTTTTAACAACATGATTAACATGCAACTTGAAAGAGAGACTATTGTCAAAGATCCAGTACAGTTCGAGATTGGCATCTTTCAGGAACTACATAAGTTTGTAGTCTGTGATTCAAGTCCAGTATCCCTACTGGGAAGGGACTTATTGTGCAAGACCAGATGCATGATTAATTGTTCAACAGCTGGAATAGAGCTTCAAACGAATAGTGATGATGAGGAAGAACAAGCTCCTGAAACCGAGAATGAAATCACTAATAAAGAATACCTGTTCATTGAGTTTTTCCCGATGTTTACTGTGAAGGAATTGCATGCAGACTTGCAGGGAACAGTGCAGGAAAATGTGTGGGACCTGACAGGTAAAGAAGTGGGTTTGATCTAGGGAGTGGCTCCGACTAAGATCACTTTGAAGCCGAATGCAGTGTACCCACAGCTTCCACAGTATAACATGTCACAAGATGTTCTGATGAAAGTTGCGCAGATAATTGGAGAGTTTCTGAAACAAGGAGTTTTGAAAGAAGTGTTGAGCAGTCCATGTAATTCACCAATAATGGGCTTGAAGAAACCTTATGGGAAAGTACAAATTGTTCAAGACTTGCGAAAAGTGAATGACATGGTGGTCAAGTGTTGCCCTGTGGTGCCAAACCCAGCGGTAATATTGTTTCAGATTCCATGCGATGCAGGATGGTTCACAGTGGTTGACTTGTCACAAGCTCTGTTTTTTGTGCCTCTTCATGTGGATAGTCAGTTTCTTTTTAGTTTCAAATTCCTAGACAGAGTATACAGCTGGTGCATTTCCTCACGGGTGCACAGAGTCACCGTCTCTGTTCAATCAGATCTTGAAAAAGAATCTGGAGTAATTGATGCTACCGTACCAATCGACTCTAGTGCAGTACATTGATAACTTACTAATTGCATCCAAAATGAGGGATGAGTGTAAGTATGACTCGATTGCCCTGTTGAATCAATTGGGAAAAGTTGGACATAAAGTGTTACCTTTGAAATTGCAGTATTGTCAGAAGTCAGTGAAATATTTCGGTCACCAAATTTGAGAAAGGGTCAAGGAGGATTTCCAGAGAAAGGATTACAATGATATTGCAGAGAAGTCCCCCGACTTCACTGAGAGATGTCAGAATGTTTCTGGGAATGGTAGGATATTGTCGTCAGTGGATTCCAAATTTTGCTGAAATTGCCAAACCATTGCATCAGCTGTCACATAAGGATGTTACAGATCCCATTACATTAGACCAGGATCAGATGAAAGCGTTTACTGAGTTGAGAGAGAGTTTGTGCAGAGCTCCAGCATTGGGAATGCCTGATTACGCAAAACCATTCACATTGCTTGTTCTTTGTCTTTCTTTACACAGATCCATGGAGGTGCTTATCGCCCAGAAGCCTATTTTTCAGCTACCTTGGACCGAGTTGCAGCAGCCTTACCAAGTTGTTTGCGTGCAGTTGCCGCAGTTGGTCAAAGCCTTTCACAGTGTGAGGGAGTAGTGATGGGGTACCCTCTGATGGTAATGGTACCTCACTCTGTTGAGATCTTACTGACAAGGACAAAAACACAGTATTTGACTGGTGCCAGACTGACAAGGTGTGAGACGAGCATTCTAGGTGCTCCAAATGTAACATTGAAAAAATGTAAAGTGATGAACCCGGCAACATTACTTCCAAGTGGTGCTGTTGAAATTGAAAAAGAGGAAGACATTGAGCATGATTGTCTTGAGGTAACTGAGTTGCACACGAAACCCAGACCTGATATCAGAGATACACGATTGGAAGAGAATTACCAAATTGTCTTTGTTGATGGGTCATGTCAGAGGGATGGTACAGAAACACTGACAGCAGGATATGCTGTGTGCACAATTACAGGTTCTCTAGAAGCTTCTTGGCCTTGAGGTGTATATTCTGCACAAGTAGCAGAATTGGTAGCTCTTACCTAAGCGTGCCATGTATATGCAAGATTGAGAGTTACCATCTACACAGGTAGCCAATATGGATTTGGAATGGTCCATGATTTTGGTCAGCTGTGGTCTCAAAGAGGTTTTCTAACCTCTACTGGTATACCAGTAAGAAATGGCGACAGAATAAAGGAGTTGCTGTGTGTGATACAGTTACCTGAAGAAAATGTTGTGGTGAAATGCAGTGCACATCTAAAGTCACAGGACCACATTTCACTAGGAAATGGATATGTGGATCAAGTGGCAAGGTTTTGCGCATTGAACTGTATATCGTTCAAAGACAAATGGGAACTGATGTCAGAAGAAGATAATACATGTACAAGTTTTGCATTGAAGGTGATCGATACTTTAGAAAAGTTGAAAACACTGCAGACTAATGTTGACAAGGAAGAGAAACAACTTCGGTCCAAACTAAAATGTGTTCAAAGGCCTGATGAGATATTGGTTTCTGAGGAAGGACAGATGGTATTGCCAAATAGTTTATTGTCGCAAATGGCCAGGCATTATCATAGCCAGGCACACATTGGGAGGGATGCCCTGGTTCAGGTTGTTCAAGATTGACTGGTTCAATCCCAAGTTTAGGCAGTCAGCAGAGGCAGTACGTCTTCGCTGTATAATCTGTCAACAGCTAAATGTGGGAAAGGAACAGTGGTGAATCTGAGCCACACTGGAAGAGCAGGAGGTTCATTCAGGAGAATGCAATTGGATTTCATTGAGATGCCTGTGTGTGGAGGATTGAAATATGCGTTGGTGATTGTGTGCATTTTTTGTCACTGGGTTGAAGCATACCCTACAAGAATGAATGACAGTCTCACAGTAGCAAAGTTGTTGCATTGGGAGTTGATACCACATTTCAGGTTTCCGATCTCTTTAGAATCAGATAGGGGAACTCACTTCAACAACGATGTGATTAAACTTGTGTGCAGCACTAAACATTGAACAGAAGTTGCATTGTAGCTATCACCCTGAAGCCCCACGACTGATGGAGCAGATGAATGGTACCTTGAAATCAAGAATTGCCAAGATGTGTGCAGCCATGAATTTGAAATGGCCAGATGCATTGCCTTTGGTGTTGACGTCGATGAGAAATACACCTGACAGGAAGACAGGGCTGTCACCCCACAAGATCCTCATAGGCAGAACAATGAGATTACCAGCAGTTCTAGCCAACGCACTTGTTAATATTACAGATGATATGGTATTGGACTACTGCAAGGGTCTGGCAGATGTGGTTCGCTCTTTCTCTCAGCAGGTGGAGGCCACTACCCTGCCGCCCATCCACGATCCAGGGCACATTCTGAGAGCTGGCGACTGGGTCATTGTCCGAAAACATGTATGCAAGACGTGTTTAGAGCCACGCTGGAGAGGGCCTTACCAGGTGGTCTTAACAACTACAAAAGCTGTGAAGTGTGCAGGACTCCCGAACTGGATTCGCACAAGACATACGAAGTGGCATGTCCACTGGATCATGAAGAAGCATTGTTGAGAGCACCATCAACAGTGAACCAGGTTGCCGCACCTGAACCAGAAAAAGAACCAAGAGAGCCTATGATTGAACAAGAGCATGTGGAAGATGGTTCTATTACTCCTGTAAGAGACAAAAGTGAAGAATTACAGGAGGGTGTGGATGAATCAATCTCCACAGATACAGAAGGAGCGCCTAGCTCAGCAGGGGTTCTCCCAGAAGTGGACGGTGCCGAAAAGCAAACAGAGCAAGTGCCAGACCAATAGGGGGAAAGAGTTGAGACGGATCGAAGTGAAAGTGATCGGACTCCCCCTGAGCCTGTTGCAGGTCCATCAAGAGAAAACACCATAGAGAAAGAAAAGGAGAAGAGTCAAATTCTGAGAAGAATATTAACAGAAGGATTGAGAAAAGGAGACAATTGGCCTGAATTACAAGTGGAGAAAAGAAACAATGTGGTCATAAATGAAACCATAGAGGAAGAAGTACATACCAAGAGGAAAGAAGAATTGAGTGCAGGAGAATTAAGTGGTGATCAGAAGTTGAAAAGAAAGAGAATAGCAAGTCAGCGTTACGCAGGTCCTGAATGGGAGTATGCAACTACTAATGAATGACAACACAAGTTTATGTCCTTTTGTTTTGATAGAGAGGTTGCGAGTCAGTACTTTGAAGATGAACAAAGAGCTGAATTGTTGAACCAATCTGAAAAACCTTGAAGAAACTGTTGAAAATAAACTGGAAGAGACATTGATAACCTGATTTGTCATTAAAAACCCAGATGTGACAAGCTGCTAATCGATTTTGACAAAGGAAAAGGGTTCATGAATGTGAGACTGTACTGCAAGAGAACAATTCTTCTTTATTTTTGATTTTTATTGCACCTTATTTAAGAGTTACTTCTGCTTCCTGATTCTTTACAGATCATGGCTGAGTTGAATAATCAAGTTAGGAATGCTAGGCGCTGTAAATATCTGAGTGTTGGGTTGGCAAATATGTGTGGAATCTTGTTTATAATGGTGATTGTGGGAATGTCTGTTCTTGATGTAAAAGGAGCCAATCGTACTTCTACTTCTGAGATTTCTACACTAACAGCTTTAGAGAAGTTTAAGTTAGATGAGAAGTATTTGCATGATTATACTAATGCTCAAGGAGAACTTTCTTCTAATGTCTTCTATCGCTTTTTGAGTGAATATGTTGAGACAATGGATGCAAGGGATTGTCTTGTTTGTGCGCAAATTCCTTCATCAGTAGAGGAAGGAGTTACGTACCACAGTCTTCCGCTAACCTACGGTTTAAGCTGTAGTCTGCTACTAACAAGGTTTTATAATCAAGAGCATATACAGTATTTTTATTCTAACTACGATTTGGTGTTTTCGTTTGTTCCTATTATTAGATATTTGAGTAGACTAGCTAAGAATCATGATATAGTATTAGTTAGAGAATTCTTTGAGCCTACACTAACATTTGGAACTGCATGTGTGCACAAGAACAACCTCACATGCATGCTTACCCCTTTAGAAAAGAGCTTTATAGGGCATACTGATGACAGGAGAAAGGCACTAAAAGAAAAAATAGAAAAAGGCTTAGAGAAAAGGAATTATAAGAATGATTATGCTTACACTGCAATTAAAACGCAAGGGAAATTAGCTTTAGATGCATTACATGTAGGGAAGCTTTGTATATATAGGCCAAAATCACACACTGACACTTTATTTGTGGGAATGAGTGAATGTAGGCATGTTTTTTTGCGCCATGCCTCAACTGTTCGGTGGTCTGAGACTTCCCAACATTGCCATTTACTATTACACTCAACAACTGTCACAAATGGCCTAGTATTGTGTGCCAGAACTCGAAACGCTGGATTGGATGACCCTCTGACAAGTGCTGGAAATGCCAAAAGCCTGGGGACAACATTATCCACATCTTGTGGTCATGTGATCTCATGCAGCCTTATTAGAGAGGAGTTTGGGACTCACTGTTCCTATCCAAAGATCTTACTCTCTGCCCCTCAGTTGAATTGGCAGTACTACACCTCTTTCATCTGGGCCCAGCTATAGACAACCACAAATGGTGGTAGCTAGCTGCAGCTCTGGCCATGGGGAAACTAAGGGCCGTATTTATACTATTTGGCGCACAACTGCGCCAACGCAGTTGTGCGTCAAAATATTTAATGCCGGCTAACGCCATTCCAAAGCACCATGCGGGCACCGTATTTATGGAATGACGTTAGCCGGCGGAGCTGCCTGGTGTGCGTAAAAAAAAATGACTTACACCAGGCAGCGCCGGCGTAGGGGAAAATGGAGCTTGGGTGCCAAAAAATGGGGCAATTCAGGCTGAGGCAATATTTTCGCCTCAACCCGATTAGCGCCATTTTTTTTTACTCCCAACCCCCATTGAAATGACTCCTGTCTTAGCAAAGACAGGAGTCATGCCCCCTTGCCCAATGGCCATGCCCAGGGGACTTATGTCCCCTGGGCATGGTCATTGGGCATAGTGGCATGTAGGGGGGCACAAATCAGGTCCCCCTATGCCACAAAAAAAAAAAAAAAAAATACTGACCTGAACTTACCTTAAGTTCCCTGGGATGGGTCCCTCCATCCTTGGGTGTCCTCCTGGGGTGGGCAAGGGTGGCAGGGGGTGTCTCTGGGGGCATGGGAGGGCACCTCTGGGCTCCTTCCGAGCCAACAGGTCCCTTAACGCCTGCCCTGACCAGGCGTTAAAAAATGACGCTAAAACGGCTGGACGTCATTTTTTTTGACCCGCCCACTCCCGGGCGTCATTTTTGCCCGGGAGTGTAAATACGGCGCACATGCCTCGGAGTCATTTTTTAGACGGGAACGCCTACCTTGCATATCATTAACGCAAGGTAGGTGTCCACGCTAAAAAATTACGCAAACTCCAAGATCTTTGGCGCTAGACGGGTCTAACGCCAAAGTATAAATATGGAGTTAGTTTTGCGTCGGAATTGCGTAAAAAAAAACTACGCAATTCCGGCGCAAACAGAGTACAAATATGCCCCTAAGTATACTCCACCAACGGAAATCTTCTGGGACCTGACCCTGGGGAACTGGAATAAGGCCATGGCAATGCTGGTCTCTGATGAACACTTGATCTATAAACTCAACTATCATTGCACATTTTGTAACCAATATGGAATCAGTATTTGTCTCACATGGATCAAGGTGACAGACTGATTCCTGTATGTTGGTTCTTCTCCCCTGCTGTGGTCTGGTTAGCCTGCATTATAGTGGGGTCTGCTCCATTCACCACTTCTGTACTTTTGGCCCTAGAGGCCAGCTTCTGTAAGTAGACATCTTTTACTTCTTTATTAGCGAGTGAATCTGCATGATAGACTCCCTTTGCAACCAATTTCTCCACCAAATCTTTACATGAAACTGCTGTGTCTGGTATCTATCCTATTGCTGACTGGTTCAACACTGTTGTTATCTTGACAAGTGTTTCTTTATCTTTCATGTACCCTAATCTGTTGGGCTTTTTGTTATTATTTTCCACAGTGGTCACCACTAGGTAGTTGTAGTTTGGTCTTCTTGTCCATAGAATTAATGTTTTTTTGTCTGCTAATAACTTTAGGCCCATTTGATGAATCTTCACTAAACTTTCCAAGAAAAAAGGTCATATAGCAAGTTTGGCAGGAAGCTAGATTTAGGTCTGCAACATGAGCTTTTGTGATTTGGTTTAAAACTGTTCAGTAGTTCATGAGAAATTAAGGGACAAAAATCATTGCTTATCTTATGGATGGGTCAGAGAGACTCTTAAGAGACTGTCACTGGAGTGCCAATTTAAAAACAGAGCATTCCGATTGGCCCAGGAAGATGTACTTCCCTTGGGCCATCTTGCTCTCACAGGGATGGGGATGGAATGGGGTCCTCAGGGCTGAAATCAGCCAGAGGATGGGGGCCATGTGCCCTTTCCCTTTAAAAATCATGCCGGGCCCTAAAGAGTTGGGTCCCCAGGACCAAAATAGGCCCACGGAGGGGGCCACATGCACCCAATCCCCTTTATTTAAATTAGTGGCCCTGGGGTCCCAAGGGCCTAACACGGATCAGGGAGGGAGGCCACATGGACCACCTTTATTTAAATAAGTGACCGCAGGGAAGAGATCCCCGGGTTGATAACAACTCAGGAAGGAGGGCTATGCATCACCCCTCCTCTTTATTTTTAGAAATGACCCTGACGGTCACCAGGGCCTAACAAGGCTTCGGGGAGGGGGCCATGAGGGACTCCTCCTCTTTTAAAAGATATGTACGGCACTGGGGAATGGGATCTCCAGGGCCTAAAGAGACCCAGGGATCGGGGCAATGCAGTCCCCTTCCCCTTTTAACTTACATGTAAAGCCCTGGGGATGGGTTCCCCAGGGCCTAACACGGCTCTAGGAGGGGGGCCACGCTGCCCCTTGGCTTAAATTAAAAAACAAACCTCTGTGGGGAATAGGGTCCTCAGGGCCTAAAGAGGATCAGGAAGGGGGGCACCCATCTCCACTCCCCTTTAAGAAATAAAATGGCCTGGGTGATGGGGTTCCCAGGGCCGGGCTGTATGGCCATCACCCTACAGCCAAAGCGGTACACAGCATGGGGTTGACTGCAGGTGGGGATTTGGCTGCAGGGCCTGGCTGCAAGACTTCTCTCAGTCTGAATGCAGCCCAACTTCACACACAGGAATTTTCCTTATACTACCAGTTTCACTACCCCACTAAAAAGGTTTTCTATTACTTAGTTTGTTATACCCTAATTCTATTTTTAAATGTTGATTTTTTATTAATAACAGTACTCTAATATGGATCTAAGTAGAATAATTAACCAGGATATACTCATGCACTTTATTTTCCTACTTTTAAGGCCCTGTCTTGCTCTCCAGTCCACCACCTGCCACTATATTCACTCTTGTGCCTGTCGCTGCAACAAAACCTGCAATGGCAATACACAGCAGGCGGCAGTAGAGATTGACAAGTATAATGTCTGTTCTTTTTGCTTTATGTGTAACCTATTTCTCTATTTGTAAGTGACAGGGTTGTGTATGCACAGCGTCACACATCCCATCTACTCTGGTTAATTGTTGATTAACTTTTACTTTGTCATTTTAATTTACCCTAAAAGTTGACATTGTAAGAGCAGCTCTATAGTGTATCTTTTAAGCCTTGTGATAACTTGGTGGAGGGGACACTGTGTGAATATTTCTTGACTTAGATCTATGACTTAAGAATAGCTTACTCTTATGTTTCCCTCACCTATTAGCCTCTATAAGCTACTATCATACAACAGCCCCTGATGTCACCTTTGGGAACCACAATACCGATGAGGTCACAGGACATGTGGCAGCAGCAATTAGGCCCACTACCATCTGCCAGACAGGTACATCTGTGAACAGCTGAACTTTTCTTCTATATTTTATAATTTATCCTTTCAAACCATTTTCATTTTTTAAACAATGTTAAATATGTTTAATGGTGCTTATTGTTTTCCTTTCACATATTTATCTCTAGTTTGTCAGCATATGTGGTAAAGATCACTTTATAGTTTTACAATATTAATTTATGTGGGAATTTATGGTATTCTTCTCTGTACAGCGGCTGGAACATGAGATACAATTTCAACACAAATAGGAGGTCACTGGTTCAGCAACTGACATTAAGGGGTTCATCCAGAAAGGAAAAAGCTGTGGCAGGAGCTGGTAAGTTGACATTGTAGTTAGTGATATAATAATTATTTGCATGGATCCTCCCTTATCTTCATGTGTTTTTTTTAAAGTACTGTTGTCATTGAGCCACAAGATGAGGAGACATCCAATCCATCACCAGGTAACAATCTCAGCAACCAACACTGTTCAAGAAGATTAGGAGAAAGAGGAACAAGAGCTGATCAAGGAGGTGGAGGAAGGGGATGATGGGGAGGACATTGTTGACCCCACACTAAAAAACACACACAAGACATTTTCACTGCCAGATAGCATTTTCCAAGAACAGGTATAAGGAGTTGTAGCACCCAGGGTTTAGCTAAGCAGCCACAAATGCTTGTTCTGCCTATGCAAGACTCACCTCCATTTAGTCCTTAATTAACTGGTACCCATATAGAAACCACTAGGTCATATGGCCAGGCATTGAGGTCATAAAGTCTAGTCCTGCCATCTTGGAGGTTCATTGTTTATAACAGCAGGCTATGGTGCAGAGGGTTAGTCATACACTGGGGGCAACACTTCTTGTGACTCTATCAGATGATGACATTCTTAGTGATACAAATTTCAAAGTCTGTTGAATATCTCAACAAGTCATCTATACAACTAAGCATTTGACGTTGATGACATAAAATGCATTCATACAAAGTTTGTATAAAGAAATGCAAAATACATTAGTGTTAAACAAGTTGCAGCTTTTTCACATAAGTAAAAAAAACTGATTTGTTTGATTATTTTTAACAAAAATGGAAACTGTCCTTGGGATTGGGGAAAAGTGTATATAATAGAATCATCTTGCAATGGGAAATCAAAACCATGAGGGAGGTGGGCAAATAATAAAAACATGTGGGAAATGTTAGGGAACAAGTCTATATTCAAGGGATCATATGTTTTAAAAATGTACCAAATAAAGTCCAATGTCCTATACAATTACTAAAGTAATTTCCTAAGCAAGAGGGGGTCTGAATCACATTCGTGTCTTGGGTGCAAAAGTTGAAGGCTTGGACATCCCATGTGAACCTTAAACATAAGGGGAGTAGGTGAAACAGGTAACATTGAAGAATTGGGACAGGGGACAACAGGAGCAGGTTTAGGTGACCTTCAATCAACACCTATGTAATTTATTCCAGCATATTTTGTGTAATTTTAGGCTTCTTAAGTTAGGCGTGAGAGGGCGTGAGTGCAGGCCCAGATGGTAGTGAGGTCTGATCTTCAGCCACCACTGGAAGATCTTCTTCAAACCAAGGAGGAACGTCAATGTCTGTTCCTTCCTAGAATGTAAAGGTCTGCTGCCTCAAACCCAGGAGGAATGTCAATTTCTAGCTGGCCCTACAACCTTTGCTTGGATCCCTTTGCTAGCCAGCGTGTTTGTCTCTGGGCAGGTGTACTCTGCCTGCTGGTGTTGGCTTGTTCCTTCTCACTGCTGGTGGAGAGCTGCTGTGGTTGTCTTGCAGCCTAGGATTTGACCATCATTAGAGCATCCTTGGTCCTGCTCTGATGGTGGTGTGTCAGGTCTGCCCACTGAAAAAAAGGAGTAAATAAAGAAAAGTTGAGTATATATGTTAAATATTTAATATAATTTTATTAATTTTCAAGGTATATGATATTCCTAAATGCAGGAAATGACATTGTGTATACTAACTTTAACCATTCTACATTTATAAAAATCTTAAAATAAATAAATATGAAAATTATTATTGTTTCATATTATACATTTATTAGCAGTAAGTGTTTTTGAAAAGAAATCTGATTTAACTACAATATCATGTACAATTGTTATATTTTTTCAACATTTTTACCACGTAACCTAGCTGATAAATGAGTGCATTTGAAAGAAAAACAACTCTTTTGACGTGCTTATATCATATTTAAAATGATGTATTTAACAATGTATTTTCATTTCCTAAAATTGCTTTTAAAGAAAAACAATTTAGGGCCAGATGTATCAAGCCTTTTTGCATTCGCAAATGGTGCGAATGCCCGTTTGCGAATGCAAAAATGCGTTTTACGATGTATGAAAGTCATTCACAGTGGGAAAATAAGAAATCGCAAAAATAGCGATTTTTAGTGAATGAGACACAAATTTGCGTGTCGCAAACAGTGTATCGCAAATAGCAATATGATTTACCGAATCGCTTTTTGCGAAACGCTAATTGTGATACAAAATAGCAATTTGCAGATAGCGATCTCCTAAATCGTGCCGCTATTTGCGAGATGCAGATTGCGACATGCAAAAACAGAATCGCAATGCAGCAAAAAATCGCAAATAGCAAATATTCGCAGAATGGCCGTTTGCACATGCAATTTACCACAAATTGAAACCAGGTGGTAACCAGGTGCAACCTAAATAAAGAGGCCCAGAGTGCCTCAGCCCCTCATCCGCAATGGCTGCACTCTACATCATGGGAGGAGAATGAGGATCTTGGCAGGTTTGAGGAGAGGGAGGTGGAGACAGGAGTGCATTTTCAGAGTGTGCATTACCCTTTTTGAGCAGACTGAGGAGGACATTTATGATAAGTATAGGTTAAGCTCAGCCATGATACTTGACCTGATAGCTGAGCTACAAACCATGCTGCAGCGCTCAACACACAGGACCAATAGCATACCCACCCATGTGCAGGTATTATGCTCCCTGCACCTACTAGCCTCAGGGAGCTATCAAGGGGTCATAGCAGCAGTTGGAGGGGTATCACAGTGTGCCCTCTCTAGATTTTTCAACGCATTTCTCAATGCCATGCTGAGCAGAATACAACTGTACATAAGATTCCCCAACACCCCACAGGCATTACAACAAACTAAAGTTAATTTTTACCAGATAGCACAGTTCCCACATGTCCTAGGTGCCATTGATGGGACACATGTAGCAATCTGTCCACCATCGGCCACTGAGTATGTGTATTGTAACCGTAAAAACCATCATTCTATAAACATACAGGTGATATGCAATACTTCCTACATCATTACCAATCTCGTGGCCAGATACCCAGGGATCACGCATGACTCCTACATCTTTCGCCACAGTGGGATACACACAAGACTGCTAGCTGGGGAGGTGGGGAAGGATATCTACTAGATAATTTGATAGTTCACAATAATGCATTGATGTAAGCAAGACGTCAGACATCAAATGTACTCATTTTACTCTCTGTGCATTCAGGAGACAGTGCCTACGCAGTGGGCACCAATATGCTAACTCCCTACCTGAGCCCTGCCACTCCAGCAGAGAGGAGGTACAATGCTGAACATAGGGCTAACCACAATGTGGTGGAGTGCCCTTTTGGTTTCAGGTGCATCCATAGCAGTGGAGGTGCACTACAGTACAGCCGTGAGACAACATGCAAAATTGTGGCCACATGTGCCATCCTTCACAACATAGCAACCACCAGAGGCATACCAGTGGAACTCACAGAGCCAGACTCAGATGAGAATGATGATCCCTTACCACCCCTTCAACCAGCAGACAGGACCAGTGCAGCAGAAGGCGGGCAAAGACATGCTGACATCACGCGGAACCATTTTTGATGTAAGTAATGACAGCTCCACTTCAATAATATGTATTTCAGTAGTTAGCATCTTTATTACCTTGACTTCAGGTAAACAATGTGTCATTAGGACATAGCTATTCACAATGGGCAGACACACTATTAGCGTCATAGCATGACTTTATTTCTACAGGTTGAGGTGGTCTCCTGTAGCCCCCAGCATCACTTCTTACGTCCACGCACTCCACTTGAGTGCTCAGTGCCCTCGCTGGCACCTCTAGTAGCAGGTTGACCTGCAGTACTGTGTCTGGCACTGCGATGCCTCGGATCAATCACAGGGACTGTCAGACTGATGAGGCTAGAAAACTACTCACTGTCACCAACACCCAGTTCGCTGGTTGTGGCACTGCGTGCTGTTTGCATGGCATCCACTATGTTGGTAATTTGCACCAGTCCCTGTACAATGTCCCGACTGCAATGTGCCATCTCCATCTGTGTGGCAATGGCACGCCGTGATATCTGGGCTGTTGAACTTGCAAGCTGATTGCCTGATCTACAAAAGGCATCAAACTTTGACAAATATTGGTGATGGTGCCTGCGCTGGCTGGCGCGCTCCTGCCATATCTCAGTGCATTGTTCCCCAATGGCCTGTGTCAACTCCTTGGTGTTTTAAGCAACTCTTTGCTGTCTCTCAATCAGGGCCTCCAAGTGCTTGTTTTGTAACCCCATATTGCTATTGTGAGACACAAACTGTCTGTACAGGGACTTCCAATGCTTGCAGTGCAGGCCCTGTACCTTCAGCATGAAAGCTTCCAGGCCGCCAAAGATTGATGGGCCCACTCCTTCTTCTGTGCCCTGTCTGCCTGCATCGTGGCACCTCCTGAGAGGAGTTGACTGATGCTGGCGCTGGGGCAGGGACTGCTGTCTTCCTGTGGGACTCACCTCTGATGGTGGTATGAGTTTGTGTTCTGGCATCTCATCTGAGTCCAGGTTGTACTCTGGCAGTGGTAACACCCTTGCCCTGTGTCTAGTCAGTACAATACTGTACGACTCACTGGTATTTGAGTCTGACTGTGGCTGTGTTTCTGCTTCCCCCACTTTTTCAGATCCTGCTGCAGCAGGGACCGAGTCATCTGCAAGGACAATGTGCAGCAAGTCAGTTCTAGCATTTGTCACAGATTTCCACAGTGTTGCTTTTCATGTACAATTACATTGTATCATGCTGAGTCATTTGTGGTGTTTCTCTATGTGGCTGCCCACTATTTTGCTATTTATGTTGTGTATTCACCTTAGGGTTGTGTACTACCACTCCCATAAGGCACTGTTGTGTTGTATGTAAGATGTGACATGGACTACTTTTCATTGTTCCATTTCCTAAGGGGCATGTGTACATGCACATGTGGGGATACACATAATTAATGGCCTTACTTTTGCTGGTGCTGGGTGTCCCTGAGGTGTCAATGTCAGTTACACCACTGACAACTTCTGGCAGCAATGTGGACTCCACCAGGTCTTCCCTAGGGGTGGATGGTGTGTGGGTGGATGGTCTGCCTTCAGTGCTCCTTGCCTCCCTAAGTCTGCTGGCCACCCTCTCCTTGGCACCGGACCGCAAGTCATACCATCGCTTGAGCATCTCCTCCACAGAGCGATGCGCAACACCACCTGCGCATATTTTTGGCTATATATAAGACCAGAGTTTCCGCTTCTCACTCTCAGGTACTTGGAGACAAAGAGTCTATCATGGTTCCCAACAACCTCCTCAATGAGCACCTCCAGTTCTTTCTCACTGAATTTCAGCTTCCTCTTCCTGTCTCCCTTCTCCTTCCCATTGCCAGCATTGGCCATATTGCAGTTTGATGCTGGCTTCCTCACAATGCTGACTCCCTGGTGCTGGGCTGTGTCTCTCTCACTGCTCCTATGGGTGTGGCTCCTGGAAACAGCATGGACTGACTCACTTTCTGCTTGTGATGTCATCAGGCTGCTCCAGTTTACAGTTTTTGCTATTTGCGATTTTCAGTTACCGAATCGCAAATATTTTTGTGATTCAGTATTTGCATCTCACAAATGGCGTTTGCAAATTTTAAGCAATCGCTATTAGCGATTTTCAAATTTGATACAACGCGTTTTGCATTTCTACTCCCACTCCCACAAGGCACTGTTGTGTTGTATGTAAGATGTGACATGGACTACTTTTCATTGTACATCAAGCTATGTTCTATTTCCTAAAGGGGCATGTGTAAATGCACATGTGGGGATACACATAATTACTGGCCTTACTTTTGCTGGGTGTCCCTGAGGTGTCAATATCAGTTACACCACTGACAGCTTCTGGCAGCAATGTGGACTCCACCAGTTCTTCCATATGGGTGGACGGTGTATGGGTGGATGGTTCCGCATCTAGTGCTCCTTGCCTCCCTAAGTCTGATGGCCACCCTCTCCTTGGCACGGGACCGCAAGTCATACTATCGCTTGCGTATCTCCTCCACAGAGCGATGCGCAACAACCAATGCGCATATTTTTGTCTATATGTCAGACCAGAGTTTCCGCTTCTCACTCTCAGGTACTTCTCCTTCCCATTGCCAGCATTGGCCATGTTGCAGTTTGATGCTGGCTTCCTCACAATGCTGACTCCCTGGTGGTGGGCTGTGTCTCTCTCACTGCTCCTATGGGTGTGGCTCCTGGAAACAGCATGGGCTGACTCACTTCCTGCTTGTGATGTCATCAGGCTGCTCCGGTATGCCGTTTTCGCTATTTGCGATTTTCTGTTACCAAATCGCAAATATTTTTCCGATTCGGTATTTGCATCTCGCAAATGGCATTTGCAAATTTTAAGAAATCGCTATTAGCGATTTTCAAATTTAATACATCACGTTTTGCATTTCTAAAATTGCAATTTCTTAAAATTCGCAATTTGGAAATCACTACCTGGAATCTTGATACTTCTGGCCCTTGGTGCTTTGAAAGTAAATTAAGGGTAGATAAAGTCAGCTGTACATAAACCAACTTGGACAAATGCAACACGTTAAAGTTGTGTTGGAAATGTTAGGTTGTGATGAATTAGTAAATTTGAAAATAATTTCTACTATGTCAAACTTAGATAATTTGTTATTAAAACCATATAATATAACTTTAATTACAAATTAGTACGTGAAAACATTCATCCTAGTCTTAAACAAAAAATAATACAGGTTAAAGATGAATGTTGGTAAAAACATCAGACTCCACAGAACTAATACACTCACTTCCTGACTGCTGCTCAAAGTCTTCCAGCTGAACATGGAAAGTCACCCAGGCTGCTCTAAGAGCACTTCTGTACAGTAGTGCCAAGTAGGATGCCAAGAATTTGACTAGGAGAGCACACCAAGAATGTCCTAGGGCTTACTTTTGGTCCTGAGACGAAAGTCCTACCAGGAACTCAGGCACTCCTTATGTGCTCAGCAACATGTCCAAACAGAGGAGTGTGAAATGTGTGTGATTTGTATTAATGTAATTACCCAAACGTTTTGCAAAATTAGGTGAAAACATGCATGATTGCGTAAAATTCAAATCTGTCATTTCACGCTTTATTTTAGCACAAAATGCATCCTTGTGTAAATTTTTGGAGCAAGGATTTTTTTTAAATAGCACTGCAAACAATAGCTATTGTGTTCTGGTATTCCTCTGTATTTGTGGTAAATATTTACTGTGAAAGGCCCCATTTGGAGGAAAATATAACCATAAATTGCATGTAATTAAACTAAGAGGCTCAATGGTTTTATTCGGGGAATTCAACATGATAAACATAACCTGAAATTCTTAAAAGTATGCCAATTATGTTGGTTGTAATTTAAATTTCATCCATGCCTTGTGCTGATGCCCCTTCAAGCTTGGGCCCACACTGCTTGGCTCAGCTGGATATCTGGACCCTCAGAGAGCTGAGGGTTGTTCTAGAAGACACAAAAGAGTTCCAATGGAGGAGGATGTTGTGGTGAAAAAAAGCTCAGAATTAGTACAAAATTGACTACTTCCTTTTCTTTTATATAGTGATGTATTTTTCATGGTAGTTGGAGCTGCCCCGCTTGTGGGAGGAAGACCTCTGCTACGGAAGAGAGACTTTCACATGTATGAAGAAGAGCTTCACATGTTAGAGGGAAACCCCTGGATATAAAAAACTGAAAAACTTTTTGGGTTTCACACGTATTGTTACAGGAAGCGGAGGTCTACATGAATTGTGTTTTTAATTTAAGCCCTGTAAAATATTAATTGGCAAAATGAGTGTCCTCAGTGACTGATTGTAATTAAGAAACTGATTTCAAGATTGGTGAATGGTTTATTTCATCACAAACATGATGGATATTCTGTGTCATTAGATATAATGCACTTGTAATAAGATAGGCAAGGTATCAACCCTCCAGGGCCAGGCTGGCTATGGGTACTACAGTGGGCTGCCATAGTTTTACAGCAGTGAATGCTGCTTTTGTTAATGGGAACCTGTTTTCCATATCTTTAATATCTGGCTTTGGTATCCTATCTAGTTTAAATTAACCTGCTGAATGCCATTCCACACAGGATGGTTCCTCAATTATAATGGGCCTCCTTTTGAGATCTGAAAAAGCTGCCTGCGCAGTGATGTCTTCTCTCTTTCTTATTCTCCATTCTCCGCCTATTTTGTTTAACCTTAGGATCACTTAAAACTGTGAAGGACAGTTGAGTTCATGTCAGATTGGCTTCAGCACAGGACAACTTTAAATAAAGCTTTATTTAAGAATGCTATTTGATTGGATGCATTTAAGATTTTTTATTGTAAAATCAATGAGACTTGAATGTGTCTTTCTCTTGATTACATTACATGTTCACAAAGTGACTGCATTAGGCCCAATATTGATTATCAGTCTCTCATTCTCTGGAAGTTTAGTTGTTTTTACATTTTCAAAATGACAACTGATCCTTTCTGAAAATATTTTATACGTTACAGCATTTTAGATTGTTTGCTAAGGTCACCATGTGACATTTTATAGCATCCATCATTCTCATAACTAACTAAATGAAACATTTTAACAAGCTGCATATACACCACAAACAACTGCTGATATTATGATTTCCAGCCATTTTATATAAAAAATCACACCTTTGCATATAGCTCAAAGTAGTATTCAAGTTATTTTCTAAGCTTCTGTATTTTTGTATGCTTATACCTTTCAAAATAAAATATCACATAACAAATGTGAGCATAAATACAGAACAATTCACTTATATTAACATTTACAGTGAACTCTAATAGATAGCCGTTTGTATCCTGAAGACTGAGGAAATTAAGCAAGATAATGGTTGAAGCCTATAGGGAAATAAATTAATTGGAGTCTTAATTTTGGGGGTAATTCGGAGTTTGATGGATAGAAACAGCTGTCTGCCAAACTCCTGATGAGAAGATCACCACGGTGCTGGCAGTCTCCCCACTGGCCCCATTAGAACTTTCCCACTGGGCTGATAGGCAGAAACCAGGGTTTCTGCCAATCAGCCCAGTGGGAAAGGAGCAGCAGCATTGTTCCTAGCTCATAAGTGAGCCAGAGGCAATGCAGCTGCATTCAGGGAGCACCAGCACCTTTGAAATGCACACTGTCTGCATATAGAGCAGAGCAGACAGTGTGTATTTCAATATCAAGCAAATGCTGTTGAAAAACCTCAGAGAAACAGAGAGTGAGCCACTCCTCATTTAATTTAGCCTTCCAAATTCTATTGTAGAGGGACATTTATTCATTAACTATTAAATCCAAAGGACTTGCTACAGTACCAAAGCTGTATCAATTAAGCAAACTGCCCAATCACAACTAATTTCAAATTTTTATTTCACACCCGACTACTTCAACTTACCCGGTAACAGCTCCCGGTGTCAAAATATCCCACTAGTATGGGCAGCTGAGTCAGCTGCTAAAGAAAGACTCGCATCAATTGCAGCTTCAGACTGAACACTTCCGCTTTAAAAAAATGAGGATTAAAATAAGTCTTGTGGGGAACGCTATAATTACAAACTTGGTTCGTCCTTAGCCCGCGTGTACATACTCCGTCGTCATATATGGCCGCCACCATACAACGGGTTGCATAGCCCCAGAATTTTCTATTGCGCCATCTTTACACAGATAAACTCAACCACCTCTCCTTCAAAAAAAGTACCTTTGTTACAAAAGGCCAATCCTAAGAGCCAGCCAAACTTAAAAGGGGGCACATCTAGAGAGACACTCTTCATTACAATCGGATAAATGTATATCCAAGAATAATAATCCATTGTGAACAATAAATGAATTGTAAGGACCTATGTCTTAGTCTCCTTATATTCATAAAAAAGAGATTGTAGTAAGCTATTGCCACATCTTATAAGAAAACATTGTTTGCATCAATTTTGCACAGTAAATACATCACCACATCTCAATGGAAAAGATCAAACAACAATTACATAATGAATCATGTAGACAGAAGAAGAAGAGGACTACTTTAAATTAAAGCCCACATTTCATTCAAATCATTGAGTCCATGGCAGACTGTTCCATATTTTTCCATGAATCTTGCTTCCATTTTGTCTAAAACAGCTGATACTTGTTGTCCACTTTGGTTTGCATGAGCCACATACAGTACTGTCCACCACATGTCATTGTGATTCAGTTCGCAGTAGTGTTCCACCAAGGGTGCACCTTTTGTTGCACATCTGATCCGTGGCCTATGTTGAAGAATTCTAGCCTCAACTGGCTGCGTCGTTCGTCCTATATACATTTACTCACAAGGGCATTTAATACAGTAAATGACATTTTTTGTATTGCAATTAGAGAAACTTGTTTGAATATGCATTCTCCCATTAATCATTACATCTTTCGTCTCACTAGTAAATTGGCAGGCCACACAATTTTTACATTCATAATGACCCCTCAAAGATGGAAGTCGAAACATTGTTCTAAGATCTTTCTTTTGTTCTGTTTGAAACCTAGCTTTAACCCAATACTCACATAAATTCCGAGCTTTCTTAAAAACAAAAAGTGGTTTCATTCCGAATGAGGCCAGGATCCCCCAATTTCTTTCAATACTGGATCTCACTTTGTTTGCTTTAGGATTGTATGTAATTACACAAATCTAAGTGGTCTCCTTCGTGCGTTGCCTAGGAACCAGTAGCGTTTCCCTTGGTGTGAACCATGCTCACTTGGATGCATGTTTAACCTTTTATTTTCAGATAACCTCTATTCACAAGTTTTCACACCTACTCATTAGCATTTTCAAAGTAATCACTCTTTTGTGTACAGTTTATGGACCCCTATTTGTCTTATCTCACCCTTAACATTACAGCAGTCTAATTTCGAACATTCTCCTTTCCTACTTCATCCTGCAGTGTCATATCGATGATAACTGGTGATTAGCAATGAGCTGCCATTTTCTGAGTGCACAGCTCACGTTTATTTTCTATGACATTTCTCTATTTTTTCTGCCCTAACATTGCATTACCTGCAAAATTTTAACAACTATGAAGAACACATGGTCATTGATATGCAAAGAAGGAAAACCACGGCACATCCCAGAGAGTTGTAATGTTCCAGTTTATTCCTTGTAATGTCTTTAGATGAACCGATGGCAACTGGCCCAAGCTGACATATTGGGGCCAGAATCAAATGATGACAACAGAATTCATTTTCAAATGGACAGCAGCCCAAATGAACAACAGCCGACACGTGTTTCGTCTGGGTAGACTTTATCAAGGCTGTGGACATACACAAACAATAAAATATCAAACACTGGTGATATTTGAGTTGAGAAAAATATGTTTGTTATCAAAGAAAAAGATTCCTAAATTAGAAGGGAAGCCCGATTGATAACCACCAAAGTGTGACAGCAACGCAGAAATGACGTTAAAACTCTCAATATTTTAGTTGGAGTGTGTACCAATAAGGAGTGTCAGGAGAAAATAGGTGATCAGAAGTAGACATGTCTGAGAAAAAGTAAAAAACTGGGAAAAAAAGGGGATCAGGTAAGAAAAATTGTGGGGAAAAGAACAGAAATAGGAGAAAAGAAAACAAAACAAAAACAGCAACCACAGTACTTGCGTGATGCAAGAATATATAGAAAAAGAACCATGTGTCAGAGTAAACGTGTGTCACAGATGTTGAAACACCAAGAGAAAGACATGCACCGTAAGAGGCATGAGTGTTTGTGAGCAAGAAGAAAATAAATATAGTGGATTGAATAGTCAATTAAAGAGAACCATACCTATAGTAAAGATATTCACTCGATGTTCCAAAATGCCAGAGACATATTGCTGTCTTACAAATTGATATATCAGTCAAGGAAGAAAATGCATGAGGACCATGGTAAGCCTGTGTAATAAGAAAAAAGGCGAATGCTGAAAAAGGCGGTCTATACCGACCATGTTGGCCCTCTAATAATAACTGTTTACAAAATAGTTCGATTCATGTGAGACCAGAGTATAGTAGGGAAAAAAGGAAGGCAACCGCATTGTCGTGGAAAAATATTTTTATAGCTAAACACATAAAATGGTAAGGAATTCGTTATTTGGAGTGTATTATTTTAGATAGACCAGAATGGTAACCATGCCAAGTAGGATTAATACAAAAAAATGCCAGAGTAAAACATGATGTCGAGTGGTTGCTCCGTTAAGACCATAATGCGGTAAAATCGACATGAGTAAAATAGCTATAACTAAAGAGCGTGGCGTATAAGGAAGAAATCAATGTATTGAAAATTATATTAAACGTTTATGGTAGTCTCAGGCGATGTTGAAAAAAACGACAAAACCCCGTAAAGATGCAAGACTAACCCACCATACCTCAAATGCCTGTACGCATTTCTCACTTCGTTGTGTTGAAGGCGTCACAAATAATCATTGCGCAGCTGTAGGTAGTTATAAAAGATGGTGGCTTTTTTGTGCTGACCTGTCTGGATGTTTTTTTGGAAAGTAACGACCAATTATGCCATAGTTTTCTGCCCACTATCATGAAAGGCCATTTGTCAATTTCATTGTGTACTGGCCTTTGTTGAATTACAAACACCTTTCTATAAGGGCAACTCAATTGTTCTATTTTGCTAGTTTTGCATTTTGTATTTTCCAATTATACAAACATTAGATTTTCCACGACTGTATAACTTAAAACTATACTCTCCATATTCCTTCTCTCTCGTACATCTGGTGTCACACATATTTCTCTTTTTCTTCTTGTCACTTGTTTTATCGACATTCCAACATGGCGCCCGCTATCCAAACCCATTTCTATACAGTTGCAGTTTGATAGTCCCTTTTCTCTCTCTACGTTCAAATTGGCTTTAAATTGATGAAGCCCACCATCGGCGCGCAATTATTATTTGCGACGCCTTCAACACAACGAAGTGAGAAACGCGTACAGGCATTTGAGGTATGGTGGGTTAGTCTTGCATCTTTACGGGGTTATGCGGGTTTTTTCAACATCGCCTGAGAAACGCATACAGGCATTTGTGATATGGTGGGCTAGTTTTGCATTTTTACGGGGTTTTGACGGTTTTTTCAACATCGCCTGAGACTACCATAAACGTTTAACATAATTTTCAATACATTGAATTCTTCCTTATACGCCACGCTCTTTAGTTATAGCTATTTTACTCATGTCGATTTTACCGCATTACGGTCTTAACGGAGCAACCACTCGACATCATGTTTTACTCTGGCATTTTTTTGTATTAATCCTACTTGGCATGGTTACCATTCTGGTCTATCTAAAATAATACACTCCAAATAATGAATTCCTTACCATTTTATGTGTTTAGCTATAAAAATATTTTTCCACCACAATGCAGTTGCCTTCCTTTTTTCCCTACTATACTCTGGTCTCACATGAATCGAACTATTTTGTAAACAGTTATTATTAGAGGGCCAACATGGTCGGTATAGACCGCCTTTTTCAGCATTCGCCTTTTTTCTTATTACACAGGCTTACCATGGTCCTCATGCATTTTCTTCCTTGACTGATATATCAATTTGTAAGACAGCAATATGTCTCTGGCACCACTGCCAACGCGGACCCCAACGCACCCATCTACACCAACCTCCTGAGTGTCTGGACCCACACCAACGACGAGGAAACCACCAAAACCAGGAGCACCATCCACTCCGGGTCATCCGCCGACCCCTGCCCTCACCATGTCTTCAACAAAGCCAGTCTAATCATCGCTCCCCACCATCATCAACAGCTCCTTTGAGACCGACACTTTCCCAAAAAGTCAACACCCTGCTCAAAAAACCCAAGGCCGACCCCGAAGACCTCAAGAATTACCAACCCATCTCCCTACTCCTCTTCCCAGTGAAGGTCATCAAGAAGATAGTCAACAGCCAACTATTTTGTTTCCTTTGGACAACAGCCTGCTCGACATCTCCGAATCTGGCCTCTGCAAGAACCACAGCACTGAGACCGCTCTCATTGCTGCTACCAACAAAATCAGGAGCAGGCTCGACAAAGGTGAAACTGTGGCCCTATTCCTCCTTGACCTTTCAGCAGCCTTCAACACCGTCTGTCACCACACACTTCGCACACGCCTCCATGATGCTGGAATCCGCCACAAGGCCCTGGACTGGATCACATCCTTCCTCTCTAGTAGAACTCAGAGAGTCTGCCTCCCTCCGTTCCTATCAAAAGCCACCAAGACCATCTGCGGAGTTCCCCAGGGATCCTAGCTCAGCCCCACCCTTTTCAATGTCTACATGGCGCCGCTCGCCAACATCGTCCGATCCCACGGCCTTAACATAGTCTCCTACGCGGATGACACAGAACTGATCCTCTCACTCACGAAGGACCCCGCCACCGCCAAGACCAACCTCCACACCGAACTTCACACCATCGCCAACTGGATGGAGGCAAGCCGCCTCAAACTGAACTCGGATAAGACCGAGATCACCCTCTTCGGCTCCAACAACTCAGCATGGGTTGACTCCTGGTGGCCTGCCACTCTAGGAGCCGCTCCAACTCACACACCCACACATGCAACCTCGGCTTCATACTGGACTCATTGCTCACTATGACCCACCAAGTTAACGCCATCTCATCCTCATGTTTTAACACCCCCCGCATGCTTCGCAAGACCTTCAGATGGATCCCCATTGAAACCAGAAGAACGGTCACCCACGCCCTCGTTAGCAGTAGACTGGACTATGGCAACACAATCTATGCAGGAACAATAGCCAAGCTCCAGAGAAAACTTCAGCACATTCAGAACGCCTCAGCACGACTCATCCTTAACCTTCCTCACCAGGAACACATCTCAGCCCACCTCAGAGACCTCCACTGGCTCCCCATCAACAAAAGGATCATCTTCAAACTCCTGATCCACGCTCACAAGGCTCTCCGCGACGCCGGCCCTGCCTACCTCAACAAGCGTCTCAACTTCCACGTCCCAACACGCCAGCTCCGCTCCACCAACCTCGCCCTCGCCACCATCCCCTGCGCCCACCGTACCTCGCCGCCAAGACCTGGAATTCCCTCCCCGTTAACCTACGTCTGACCCAGGACCTTTTGACCTTCAGGAAGCATCTCAAGGCCTGGCTTTTCGAGCAGTAGCCTTGAAACCCTACCGGGTGAGTAGCGCGCTTGACAAATAACTGATTTATTGATTGATTGATTTCTATTTCCTTAATACTTGGCTTTTCTTCATAACTTATTCACTCTCTCTCTGCTGTTGTTTTTGTTATGGTGGTGACATGTCACATATTCCTTTTCATTAATTCTCTTCCTCAGATCTGGATTTTTATTCTTGATCTGTCTCTTCTCCTACTTTCTTGCATGTCCCTTCTTTATTTTCTGCTCTTCCCTTCAAATTTATTTTGTGAGTGCTCATATGCAACTTAACGTCATAATGTCACTTCATTCATACATGATGAAGTCTTTAATAAATGGTGTCATTTTTTCTCCCTTTCCTTTTTTGCAGCTTGTCATCCATGTTCCTGTACACTTATCCTTCTGACTCTAATATATTTAGGGCCATATTTATACTTTTTGACGCAAAACTGCGCTAACGCAGTTTTGCGCCAAAAAAATTAGCGCCGGCTAACGCCATTCTGAAGCGCCATGGGGGCGCCGTATTTATTGAATGGCGTTAGCCGGCGTTAGCCGACCGGCGCTGCCTGGTGTGCGTGAAAAAAAACCACGTACACCAGGCAGCGCCGGCGTAGGGAAAAATGGCGTTTGGGCATCTAAAAATGGGGCAAGTCAGGCTGAGGCAAAAAAATCATCTTAACCCAATTTGCGCCATTTTTTTACGACGCCCATCCCCCATTGAAATGACTCCTGTCTTAGCAAAGACAGGAGTCATGCCCCCTTGCCCAATGGCCATGCCCAGGGGACTTCTGTCCCCTGGGCATGGTCATTGGGCATAGTGGCATGTAGGGGGGCACAAATCAGGCCCCCCTATGCCACAAGAAAAGAAAAAAAAAAATACTTACCTTTTCTTCCCTGGGGTGGGTCCCTCCATCCTTGGGTGTCCTCCTGGGGTGGGCAAGGGTGGCAGGGGGTGTCCCTGGGGGCAGGGGAGGGCACCTCTGGGCTCATTCTGAGCCCACAGGTCCCTTAACGCCTGCCCTGACCCAGGCACTAAAATCCGGCGCAAATGCAGGTTTTTTAGACCCGCCCACTCCCGGGCGTCATTTTTGCCCGGGAGTATAAATACGACGCAATAGCATCGGAGTCATTTTTAAAGACGGGAACGCCTACCTTGCATATCATTAACGCAAGGAAGGTGTTCACGCAAAAAAATGACGCTAATTCCAGGTACTTTGGCGCTAGACGCGTCTAACGCCAAAGTATAAATATGGAGTTAGTTTTGCGTCGAATTTGCGTCGAAAAAAACGACACAAATTCGGCGCAAACGGAGTATAAATATGCCCCTTAATGCTGTCTCATGGAACATCCTCAGACTTGGGCATCAAGTTAAAAGAAAAAAGGTACTCTCTCATTTGTCTAGGCTTAAATCCCAAATTGCCATTTTACAGGAAACTCATTATAATGATGTAGAATTGGTTAAATTGAAACAACAATGGATTTTGCAGTTTATTTTCCCCAGCTGCTACTTGTAAAGGTGATGTTGCTATTCTCTGCCATAAAGTATTGAAAGTACTAGTATTGGTTGATGCCATTATTCACATTTCTTTATTTAATATCTATGGCCTATCTAAACCTGATTTTTGGTTTAATATTAAAGTAAATTTTGCTAATAGTAGTAATCCCAACATCATTATAGCAGGTGATTTTACTCAAAGGATGGATCCCAGTACAGATAGGAAATCTAAATGCAAATTTGAACCAGAAAACTAACATAAGGTATTCCAATCAGCCATTGCATCTTGACCACTATTAGATGTTTGGAAAACTTGAAATCCTGATAAGTTTGAATTTACTTTTTTCTCTAATGTACATTACACAAAACCCAGAACTGATTACATTTTAATTACAAATTCTTTACTCCCTTCTTTACAATTTTCTGAAATCTGACACATTTGTACCTCAGATCATGCACCATCAAAGTACTCCTTTGAGCTCTCTCATACTGACTGCAAAACTGGAAGATGGAGATTTTATAACTCCCTATTATCTGGTACAAATTTTATAACTGAGGCTACTGCTTTTATATGCAAATGTTTGCAAACTAACCACTGTAGTGATATATCCATTCCTAATAATTGGGATGCTTTCACTATAGTGCATTCTGCCAAGAAGTAAAACAGTTAAATTTTCAATATCAAACCTTTCTTTAACAAATTGAAGCACTTGAACATACTTACTTAACTTCCAAATCTTCCTTGATTTTACATGAATTAATCAACCCCAAATCTAATCTCAACAATTGTCTTACCATTAATGCATGTAACATCCTGCTTAACATGAAATCTAAATTTCATGGAGGTGAGAATAAATCTGGTAAAATGCTAGCTATTTAAAAATAAAGATGGAACATAAAACCTTTGACCCCCATTCTTAATAAATTCACTTACCCTACTTCGATTTCTGATTCTGACATCTCAAAGCTTTCCAATCTTATTACAAAACACTACACACAGAAGATACTACCCCATCAGAACCTTATATGCAACAGATTTCTTTCATGATCTACCTAAACCTCCCTTCCTTTCACAAATATTTGAGGAATTAGAGGCTGGCATTATGCACCAAGAAATTTGTGACTCAATTAAATCCCTGAAAAGAGCTAAGGCCCCTGGTCCTGATGGAGTCGCCATCAAACTAATTTCTCCTGTTTCTGCATTTTCCCCCCAAACTACTAGAACTTTTTAATTAATTTCTTTTGAGTTCAAACACTAGTGTCTCCTTTTTAGAAGTCTTGATTGTTTTTATCCCCAAACCAGACAAAGATCCTACCCTTAGAAAAAAATATCAGTCCATTTCATTGATCAATTATGATTGTAATTATTTTGCCAGGATCTTAGCATCTCACCTAGAAGATGTTGTACCCCTTCTTGTCAAACATGATAAATCTGGCTTTAGTGAGGGTCGACTTGCTGCAGACAACGCTGTGTTGTTTTCTAACATTCTTGCCCTGGCAGGTGAAAGCAATACTCCTCTTGCAGCCCTGTCCCTAGATGTTGAAAAAGCTTGTGACCACATTAATTGGCAATTTATGTACACTACTCTTCACTGGTTTGCTTTGGGCCAAAATGTATCTCACTTACAAAATTATTATATCCTAACCATTTTGCTAGTGCTTTGTCAATTGTTGTTCTTCTCCTCATTTTCCTTTACATAGGGTTATTCGACAAGGATACCCCCATTCCCATTCCCATTACTGTCTGTCCCTTGCCTAGAACGATTCCTTGAATGTTTCCATTGCAATTCATTTATCACCTGACTTAAACACAGTTCCCTAGAGGTTAAGGTATCTGCCTATGCAGATGATGTTCTAATCTATATGTTCAATCCCTTGTCTTTCCTGGACCCTTTCATACATACATACAAGAGATCTCCTTATATTCCAATGTTTCTGGCTATAAACCTAATTTTTCCAAAACTTAAATTTTACCATTGACCTCCTTTTGTTATCATTTTATGTTTGCCACGGCTAATTTTGCATGGTGCCCCTCCAAATTTTTGGTTTCCTCTAGCATATCTAACACAGTTAACCATAATTTTGCAACATTAAAATCAAAATTACAAACACTACTTTCAAAGTGGTCTCCTTTACATTCATCATTGTGGGGCAGGCTTGATACCATTCAAATTATTGCACCACATGATCTTTATCCAATATCTATGTTACACTTTAAGATCCCATATTATTATTCTGCACAAATTGACTCAATTTGTACAAAATTCCTATGAAATAATAAACATCCACGTGGTGCCCTCCCTAAACTTAAACATCCAAAAACCTCAGGTGGTGTACGATTTCTTCATTTTAAACTTTATAACTCTGCCTTTCTCATTAGGCAATTGTAAGCCCTGGTATAAGAATTTCAAGATTTTTGCCCACCCCATGATGGATTACATTTGAACAATCCTTACTGGTGTGTTTTTCATTCAAAGGTATCATTTATATGCCTAATTGTACTTTTATATCCAAGAATCCTACTTTAGTAATTCACATAATTTATTACATACATAATTTTCTGCTAATCTTGAGTTTCAACAAGGTTTTTTATCTATGTCAATTTAGTATAATACATTTCTTAAATTTTGTCATAAATCTTTTTATTTCCCAATAATGGAAGGAGAAAGGTATTATGTTTGCTCACCAATTTGTAAAAGACACCTCTATTATACTGTTCCCCCAATTACAAACACAATGGCCCTCAATACAACCCTGGCTGTCTGTGGTAAAGTGGCGGTAAAACCCCCAACAGGCCGGCGGTAAAAAAAATTGAATTATGACCATGGCGGAAACCGCCATCATAGACAGCCACTTTAACACTCAGACCGCCACGGCGGTACAAACAAACAGCATGGTGGTCACCGCCAACAGACAGGCGGAAGACAATATACCGCCCACACTATTATGACAGGCCAATCCGCCACCATTTCCGGGACAGATTCAATGCGAACAAAAACACGGCAGAAACAGGACATGGAAGGGAAAACACTCACCTCAACACACCCCACGAGGAACCAGTACGACATGGAGCCTGAACTCCAAATCTTCCTTGTGATAGTCTTCCTGCTCCTCTACCAGGAGCACGAATAACGGCGGCGACGACCACAATGAGTACTGCACCTACAACACAGGGGGGGAGGGAAAAGAGAGTGACATACACACGCAACACGCAACACCCCCACCCCCACCCTCACCCACAACAACATACACACAGATACATGCTGCAACATTACATTTAAACCCCCCAACCCTCCCTGGAAGAGCGCAATGACAAAAGGAAATGATTGTAACCATTGTAATTAGGAATAATCCATTAGTCAAAAATGTATATACACTATGAACAATTATGTACACTAAGAATTCAAGTCCAGGTACTGCACTTATATAGTCTGTGGACCACTGGCCCCAAAAAGCATGGGCGAGGCCCACACTCGATACCCGATCGAAACGGAGAGAACACTGCAGGGGCATCAGATCGAAATAAAACAGGCACCTCAGGGGGAAGGGAAGGCGGGCACCTCAGCCGGATGAGTGCACAACGCCAGCTCCACGAGGGGGCTCCATGCCCATTGATGTATCCTGGGGAGTGCAAAGCCACAGTCTCTCAAGTCTTTTCAGTGGGTGGTTTGCCCACTGCTTTATCCTGGGAAGTGTAAAGCCACAGTCTCTCAAGTCTCTCCAGGGGGTGGGTTGCCCACTGCTTTATCCTGGGGAGTGCAAAGCCATAGTCTCTCAAGTCTCTCCAGTGCGTGGTTTGCCAACTGCATTATCCTGGGGAGTGCAAAGCCACAGTCTCTCAAGTGGATAACAGTCTCCACTGGTTCTGGAGGGGGCTTTGCGCCCAGAGTGCTTCATCCTGCCAAGGACTGAGGTAGTGGATGTGATTCTCCACTGGTTCTGGAGGGGGCCTTGTGCCCAGAGTGCTTCATCCTGCCAAGGACTGAGGTAGTGGATATCTTTCTCCACTGGTTCTGGAGGGGGCTTTGTGCCCAGAGTGCTTCATCCTGCCAAGGACTGAGGTAGTGGATGTGATTCTCCACTGGTTCTGGAGGGGGCCTTGTGCCCAGAGTGCTTCATCCTGCCAAGGACTGAGGTAGTGGATATCTTTCTCCACTGGTTCTGGAGGGGGCTTTGTGCCCAGAGTGCTTCATCCTGCCAAGGACTGAGGTAGTGGATGTGACACTCCACTGATGGCGGTGCAACATGCAAGCTGCCCAGGCCCCTGGAACTGACCACCAGCCTCGTACGAATGACCACTGGGGATGGAAGCCATGTCTGTGGTGGTGCCACTGGCTCAGGATGTTGCGGGCCGCTGGCGGTGCTGGCGGCGGGGTCAGTAGCGGCGGTCCTTGCGGCTTTCATTGTGGCAGCGGTGCTGGTGGCAGCCTCACTGAGTGCAGTGCAGGTGGCTGGCTCACTGACTGCCGTTCTGGTGGCTGGCTCACTGACTGTGGTGCTGGCGGCGGTGTCAGTAGCGGCGGTGCTGGGGGCGGGCTCACTGACCGCGGTGCTGGCGGCGGTATCAGTAGCGGCGGTGCTGGTGGCAGCCTCACTGACTGCGGTGCTGGCGGCGGTGTCAGTAGTGGCGGTGCTGGTGGCGGGCTCACTGACTGTGGTGCTGCTGAAGGACACAGTGTCTGCGGTGCTGGTGAAGGGCTCAGTATCTGGGGTGCTGGCGGCGGTGTCCGTGGGGGTGGTGCATGTGGCTGTGCCGGTGGCGGTCTTGTCCACCATGCAGGTTGGCAGCGACCTTGACTTGCCGTTCTTTTTCAGGCCCTTCCCCACCTTGGATGGTGGTGCAGCTGTCTTGCCACTTCCAACAATTGTCTTGCCTGAGCCCTTGGTGGCAGGTGTTTTAGCCTTCTCCCTCCGGGATGTGGGCAACTTTTTCTGTTTTGGAGGTGGGAGAATGTCCTTGGCCTCGCTCCTTGGGACACTGGCAGCCCTGATGCTTGGCACACTCCAAAATCTGGCTATTGCTGGCACCACTGTGCCCGGTGATGTGGTGGCTGAGGTGCTGGGTTGGGACCTGGAAAGGCGGGCCCTAGGGGACAGAAGGGGTCGGGAAGGTGAAGGGAAGAGGTCAAGGTTTGACAGGAAAAGTTTTTTAGACAAACTGGGACAGGTAAATGGAGGGTGTTTGGGAGTGGAGGAAGAGGTAGTGGTTGTAGGAGGTGTTCATTTGCTGACTTTGGGTGAAGGTGCATGGGCTGGAGGCTGTCGTGAGGTGGATGGCTGTTGGGTGGGTGTGTGACTGCGTTTGTGTACTTTGGGAGGAGGGCTCACAGACACACTGGGAGAGGACACAGGGAATGTGTGAATGGTAGTGGGGGTGGTGAGTGCACGTGAGCGGTGTGTGGTGATGAGCGTGCTGGTGATGGAGGTAGTGGCTGAAGATGTAGTGCATGCAGGTGTGAGTGGAGACGTGACAGGGAGGGAGGAGGGAGACGTGGAGGAGGGGGACACAGTGGAGGCAGTGGATGTTGGTATGTCTGCATGGGTATGATGCTTGTGTGAGTGCCTGTGGGATGTGTGGTGCCTATGTTTGCCAGAGCCACCCTTGTGTGTTGAGGTGTGTGCATGCTGGTCTGATGGTGTGCTTGGGATAGGCTGAGGTGGAGGAAGTTGGAGGGGGGAGGATGGACACAGGAACAATGGCTGCCATCAGTGCAGAGGCGAGCCTGAAATGCTCACTCTTGGGCTGCCTCGCCAGAATGAATGCCCTCCAGGTATGCATTTGTCTGTTGCAACTGCCTCTCTACACCCTGGATGGCATTCAGAATGGTAGACTGCCCAACAGTGAGGGATCTCAGGAGGTCAATGGCCTCCTCTCTGAGAGCAGCAGGGCTGACTGGGGCAGGGCCTGAGGTGCCTGGGGAGAAGGAGACGCCAACCCTCCTGGGTGAGCGACCGCAGGACAAACGCTGAGGGGCTGCTGGAAGGCGGTGCTGGTGGGGGGGTGGTGGCTGTACCTATAGATGTGGTAGGCACAGAGAGGCGTGCCACTGCAAGGGAGCTCCCATCAGAGGAGGAGTCGGTGTCGCTGGTCTCTGCTCCTGTCCCCGCCATGGAGCTCCCCTCACCCTCCGTCCCACTGGTGACTTCAGACTCTGTTGTCTCGCCCTCCAGTGCCATGTGGGATGCAGCTCCCTCCTGCTCCGGTGGCACAGCTCCTCCGCATGATGATGCTAATGCACACAAGAACAGGGAGACCACAAAAGGAGGGGGAGAAAGAAGAAAGACATGTTCAGTGCATGCAATACCACTACTGTTGGCGGACACTACAGACACAGCAGCCCTCTGCACTACGCCATGCACTTAGAGTTCCCTAATTAATCACAGGGACATGGGTACATGGCCTATGCCCGATTGCTGCACACATGGAAGTCACAGGAGCCTGACTAGGTGTAGATGGCTCTTACCACTGGTGGGGTTGGGGTGCCACTTAGCCTGCCTCACAAAGGGTCCTTGCCTACCAACTTTGCCCTAGCCCACTCACTGCCCATCTCCCCCACCATGACACCTCCAATGCACGCAGAGTCAGATGGATGTGACGGTACTCACCCCCTTGTGGCTGCTGTGATGCCCTCAAACGCCCATCCAATTCTGGATACGCTACCGCCAGGATCCAGAACATCAGAGGGGTCATGGTGCTACGGGCAACCCTCCCACATTGGGAGGCCATCCGCAGCTGGGTCTCTGCCGTCTTCCTGCTCCAGCTGTGGAAGTCTACCCATATTTTACAGCAGTTGGTGGTCCGTCTGTGGTGGACCCCCAGGGTCCGGACGTCCTTGGCGATGGCACGCCAAATATCCTTCTTCTGGTGGGCGCTGACCTACAGGAATAGTACAGGGGAAAAGGAAAAACTTTAACCGTCCGGACCGTCACATTCATTGTCCCACGTTCCCACCCTTGCCCTGATGCACATACACTCACCGTCCGATCATGCAGGCCTCATCCCTCTGTATCTTCCATCCACACCACTCCAAACAGGCATTGCCCATACAGCATGCTCACAGTGTACTCACCTGTTTGTCTGGGGGACCGTAGAGTAGCGTGTACTGGGAGAGGACCCCATCCGCTAGTTTATCCAACTCCTCTGATGTGAAGGCAGGGGCCCTTTCCCCAGACACATGAGCCATCTGCGCTTCCAGACTGAGGTCACAGCAGCACTTGCAGTGTAGGTCCTCTCCTGTCGAAGAGCAGGTATCAAGTGAGTGAACAGAGAGAAAATGGTGGTCACGTCCGCGACGGTGCGTACTGTCACCGCCGGCGTACATCGTCATTGGCTCCTGGGACCCATAGGGCCCAATGTTAACCAATGCAGGATTGCGCTGTGGTTTTCGACCGCCTACTGCGACGGTGTACAACGCCAGCGCAGTTACCTCATATCCCCTTGTCCCACATTACAGGTCAGGCAGCCGCCATTTCAGGGGGCCGCCATTTCGTACGTGCCCTATGTACGAGAACAGTGAGCACAGTCAGCCAACACTGAGGTAGTAAAAAAACAATTTATTGCACACATTTGTCAATCCGCGATGTGCCTGTCTTTGTGTGTATGCAAGGCCTAGATATGTGTGACGCATTTAAAAGTAATGCCATATCCCCTTGTCCCACATTACAGGTCAGGCAGCCGCCATTTCAGGGGGCCACATGGCATTACTTTTAAATGCGTCACACATATCTAGGCCTTGCATACACACAAAGACAGGCACATAGCGGATTGACAAATGTGTGCAATAAATTGTTTTTTTACTACCTCAGTGTTGGCTGACTCTGTGCTCACTGTTCTCGTACATAGGGCACGTCCGCTGGGGCAGGTGTACAGACTGCTGGTGGACCTGTCGACAATGGAAGAGAGACATGTAATAGTCACCTACAGACTTGATTGTGCCACAATCCAGGAACTGTGTGCCCAGTTGGAGCCAGACCTGATGTCAGCTATCCGCCATACCACAGGAATCTCCCCTCTAGTGCAGGTCCTGTCAGTACTCCATTTCCTGGCAAGTGGGTCTTTTCAAACAACAGTGGCCATTGCATCAGGGATGTCCCAGCCTATGTTCTCCAACGTGTTGTCCAGAGTGTTGTCTGCCCTGCTGAAACACATGCGCAGCTACATCGTGTCCCCTCAGGTGGGGGATTTGCCTACAGTGAAAGGTGACTTCTATGCCCTGGGACATATCGCCAACATCATAGGTGCCATTGATGGGACACATGTGGCCTTGGTCCCCCCTTCACAGGAGTGAACAGGTGTACAGAAACCGGAAGAGCTACCATTCAATGAATGTGCAGATGGTATGTTTGGCCGACCATTACATCTCCCATGTGAACGCCAAGTTTCCGGCTCAGTACATGACGCTTACATTCTGAGGAATAGCAGCATCCTTAATGTGATAGGGCAACTCCAGAGGCACTGTGTGTGGCTATTAGGTGAGGACATGGACCCTATACAGTGTGAATAGTTGTCTGGGTCTGGGGTTGTCCCTAAGGGTTAGTGTGTGTCTGACAGTTGTCCCTTGACATTTGCAGGAGACTTTGGCTACCCCAACCTGTCATGGCTACTGACCCCAGTGAGGAATCCCAGGACAAGGGCAGAGGAACGCTACAATGAGGCACATGGGCGAACTAGGAGGGTTATGGAGAGGACCTTCGGCCTCCTGAAGGGCGGGTTCAGGTGCCTCCGTACGACAGGTCGTTCCCTATACTACTCACCAAAGAAGGTGTGCCAGATCATCGTGGCCTGTTGCATGCTGCACAACTTGGCTTTGCGACAACAGGTGCCTTTTCTGCAGGAGAATGGTCCTGAAGGAGGTGTTGTGGCAGCTGTGGAGCCTGTGGACAGTGAAGAAGAGGAGGCAGAAAAAGAGGATATCGACAACAGAAACAACATGATCCAGCAATACTACCAGTGAGACACAGGTAAGAAGACATCACTGCCTCCTACATCTGATAAAATTGTTAGACCTATCATATGTCTGTCACTTTCACCCAGTGTATGGACCCTGACCTGACCCTGGCCAATATTCCTTACCTGACGTATTGCATTTCCATTTCACAGATGCATTTCCTATTGCATTTCCATTTCACAGATGCATTTCCTATTGCATTTCCATTTCACAGATGTGGGTCCCACTGTGTGACCTCAGCTATGTTACCTCATGGACTAGAGCTGTGTGACATAGGTATGTTGCCAATACAATGGACATTGCTATTTTCCTCAGTTATTGCAAATACACATTTGTGAAAGCACAGACTGACTCCAGATTGTTTTGTGATTCAAGGGTGTTTATTTAAGTTCAAAATAGTGGAGGGGGTTGTAAAATGGTCAGGGGTGATGGTGGAGGAATGTCCATGGCAGAGTCCAGTTATTTGTCTCACAGGTGCATTGTCCAAAGGGGCATGGGAAGTGGAGCTAGGTGTAGTGCTTTCCTCTTATTTAGTTTCTAAGCACTAACATAACACAACAGAAATGCACTTCTGAGGTCAAAGAAGTCTTTTATTGTTATTTTATTCTTCCCCAACCACAATGTTTATGAATGAATGACGAATTAGTAGCTTTCAAGTCCGCGTTAATCAAACAAAATATATCAGTTTGCAATATACACAGCAGGTTATATTTATAAGATATTGAATGCAAAGCAAAACAAATACTTCACCGTGTAGGAACTATTTACAGCTACATCTTTCTAAGGTCTGCAAGCTGATGACCCCTGTCAGCCGCGAGAAAGAGTGTCATCTACCCACACGGGATGCTGGCAGCTGGCGCCAAGCTCCAGCACGAGGTCCGGCAGATTCGAATCTGACTCTAAGCAGCCTGTTACATTCGTTACAAAGGTGTGCCCCCTCCTCTCAGACCTGGGAAACTGAGCAAGCCTTTTGGAGACTGGCCAGGTCTCCAAGACTACTCCTGTTCCCAAGCTCAAGGGAAGAGAAACGACGCCCATGTACTCTCTCTTATCAGGTCTAGTCTACTGTGAGAGCAAAACATCTTGGTTCTCTGGTGCAAAAACACAGCTTGGAAAAATACAGAACTCCACGTTAAAGGCAATGGGCAGCTAACCTAAATATCAAATGCAATGTCATGTTAAAGGCAATAGGCAGCTAACCTAAATATCAAATGCAATGTCTAGTGTCATGTCAAAGCCAATAGGCATCTAAGCTGAATACAAAATACAATGTCTTATATCATGTCAAAGCCCATAGGCAGCTGAGCTGAATATAAAATGCAATGTATAATATCATGTCAAAGCCAATAGGCAGCGGAGCTGAATATCATGTCAAAGCCAATAGGCAGTTAAGCTGAATACAAAATGCAATATATAATATCATGTCAAAGCCCATAGGCAGAATATCTAATAGCATGTCAAAGTCAATAGGCAGCTAAATTGAATACATCATGTCAAAGTCAATAGGCATGCAATGTCAAAGCCAATAGGCGGCTAGACTGGATACAGCATGGCAAAGCCAATAGGCAGAATACAGAATGTAATGGCTAATGCAATGTCAAAGCCCATAGACGGCTAAACTGAATACAGAAAGTAATGGCTAATGCCATGTCAAAGCCAATAGGCACAATACAGAATGTAATGACTAATGCAATGTCAAAGCCCATAGGCGGCTAAACTGAACAAAACATACCATGTGCTACTGGTGAACATTGAGCGACTAATATGCGCAGTGGTGAAACACAAAGTCATTGGTCAAAACAACACTTTATCAAATGGCAGGACATTCCGCCCTTTGACCAATGAATTTTTGTTTCACATATCTCTTGTGTCAAACCAAAAACAAAAAACATCAGCACAAAAAAAAAACATTATCAGCAAAACAAATTTCAATGATCAAAGCAATCCCTGTAAAGCAATAGAAGTGAATTAACACATTGATCTCATAACCTTTCACATCAGATACATCTACATAGAAAAGACTGGGCAATTTTTTTTTTTTTTTTTTTTCTGAATGAGTCTCTAATTCAACAGTGTTAGCAATTTGATGTGGCATGAGTTCTACTCATGTAAAGATGCACGGTCCACCTGAAAGGTTTTCTGGAAGGTAAGCAAAAGTCAGAGTTCCATTAGAGAGGGGAAAAAAAAAAAAAACACAGCAAACAAGTTGAACTTGAACTGAAGGCGCAGTTTGCGCAAAATGGATCCATGGTGCTGGCACTTTACTCAGCCAGGTTCAGGTTGGGGATTCGGTCCCTTCCCCGACCCCACACGCACACACCGGAAGGGGGACCACACAGCACACTCAGGGACAGTGGCGAAACGTGGTCGGATCTGCAAAAGAAACAAGTATGACTTTTCTTGCAAATAACATTTTTCATTTAAACTGCACCCTTCCTCTTTCTTTCCCTGTTTTATAATCAGCAGGACGTTTTTGGGGCCCTTTGTTATATTTTCTGCAGGTTCTGGAGGGTCACTTGGGGCTTCAGCCCACGCATCAGTACTGAGGTTTTTATCTGCTGCGCCACAGCTTCCTTTTTCTTGCACTGTCAGAAGGGCTGGGGCAGACTCCTTCTTTACCAAACCTCCATTCACTGCATTTTTGTCAAGTTGGGCCATTCTGTCTCCAATTTGTATGAATGAATCAGATTCTTTTCTAGGTATCAGCATAATTTCGATTTTTCCTTGGTAATTTGCAGCAATCACTCTCCCTAAAACCTGATCAATTTGCCATTTCTGTTCTGGCAACTTTCCTCTCCCCAACTGCTCTGTGACTGCTTGCATGACAGATTGCTTTTGTGCGTGCTGCACAGTTTTTATCAAATCTAGGGGAATGGGCATCTCTCTCATCTCTGCCCACCTGTAAGTGGCCTTTTCACATTTCTGGGGCACCCACATAGCCATCCCCACTAAGGCAGAATTCTGGGTGAACACTTCTCTCTCTGCATTTTTCTCATTAACATCTGCAAGGTAATTGAACCAGTTAGGTGCTAAAACATTATCAAAGAACCAAAAATCAGCATAAAAATGACACATCTCATGTAGCTCTTGCTTTAAAATCTGACACACATTATACAACGCTGTTCCTTCTACTGTGCCAGAAAGCAACATTTCAGTCAATGAATCATTAGTAAAACAAACATGCTTTTTATCTTCAGTGGACACGAATTCAAATGGTGCACACAATTTCATTGGTAACTCTTTTATCTGTGGTACTCTAGCCCTGTCTTGCAAGTACCAGATCCATTGTATGATTCTAGCTAGGGGCACTATTTTCTTTCCTTGTTCATGATTTAAATATACATAAGTATTTCCTTCTTGCACTGCGCAGAAACCTAAAGTCTGCATTATTTCATTTGCCAAATCACACGCGCGCAGCTGCATATTATTTTTCACAGTGACCATGTACAAAAGTGTTAGGATTTCTCTCAAATGAGAGCTATTCTTTTTCCAAAAATCAAACAAGCTAATGAAACTCGGGGTGTCTTGCTCTAAAATCCTTCATTTTACTTGTGCATTTTGCAACGGTAACTCGTAAATCACATTCGGGTCTCTCTCGTCCCTGTTATCAGTTAAGGAATGCACTTTGGCTGCCAAAAACCCTGGCTCACACGGAAACTCAATGCAGCTCGGAGCTGTCTTAACCCCCTCATTACTGGAATGGGACAAGAAAGATTCTTCAAAAACAGCCCTT